>NC_142157.1:34268884-34926334 GCF_024610735.1 Ursus americanus
TGATCTCAGCTTAGGTCTGGATCTCAGGGTCATGAGTTCAAGCCCCACGTGGGGCTCCACACTGAGCGTGGCGCCTACTGCTCTTCATCCTGTATGGAGCGGCATGGAAAGTGTTCCGCTTCTTACCTTCACTGTTTTCTCTTTCCAGCATCCATTTCTGTCTGATAGAAAAAATCCTATTGACACTATAGAAACCAGAGGAAAACGGGATCTTGCGCGTTGAGGTGGTGGCAGAAGTCACGACAAAGGGACCCAGCTGGAGTGGTGGCTGGGACACGAAGATATGGGATATGGACAGATGCCCAAGGAAGACCCTCGCACGTAGCAGGGCCGAATGAGAAACTGAACTGTTGAGAGACCAAGAACGGGCTGGCCGACATGAGATGGTGTGACAGAGAAGAGTGTGTGGCATTGGGGTCGGTGTCTTGCCCTCCCTCCCTGGTGAGGCAGCCACCTGTCAGGCAGGCTTGCCGAGGCTCTGCAGAGATGCTCTCTGTCCTCGGGGACGGACCCCGCTCCTGGCCTGTGGTTCTGGTCAGTCTCTCCTGCATCTGGTGAGCTCGGGGCCCCTGGATCACAATCTGGTCCTCTAGGGTCTTCTGCATGGTGACATTGCCTGAGCCATGGTGACCTGCATATGCCCAGAGAGTTGCTGCCTGGATGCCAGGAGGGACCCACAGTGGTGAGGGAGAGAGAGCTGGTGCCCAGGGGGCTCTGTGGCAGTGAAGAAAAGCAGTGAAACCACCAGGAGGGGAACAGCATGGAAGACATGCAGGGACAGCATTTAGGGCTTGAACGTGGGGACAGCTCACCGTGCTTGCTACGTATTGCTGTGGAACAAATTACCCCAAACTAGTGGCCAGGAAAGACAGAGACAGAAAGAGAGCACAGAGCGAGAGGGGCCAAGAAGGAAGGCAGTCTCTTCCAACAGGATCACGGAAAGGGCATACCACCCCTCACAGACCGACAATGTGTGTTCCAGGGGGCGGGGGATCCCTGGGGCCATCTTGGAGGCAGCCCACCTCACTCGTGGAAGTTGTGAAGGGAGACAGAGACCACCATGGAAACAAAGTTGGGGCTGGGGATGGATGTAGGGAAGACTATATGCTGGGGCATCTCCAGTTGAGGGGCTCAGCTGAGGAGGCAGTCTGTTGGATTTGGAGATGCGGCCAATGGGGATGTGAAGATTTGCCTCTCAAATTAAGCAGCACTGGGGTGGGTGCCCACGCTCCCACCCGGTTTTCAGTATCGGTGTAAACATACAGAAACACACACCAGGGAATGCAAACATCCTATAGACAAGGTGGAAACACAGCAATGGACTTGAGAGAAGGCTGTCATTGAATTATGGTATGTCCGGACACCCCGAGAGTGAGAGCAAGTAGACAGAGGATGCAAGGGGGAGCGTTTTACTGCTCTTTCTGGTTAGGGGCACAAGGGGGCAGTTTGGGGTGATAAACCCAATCAGTTAAAATAGATGAAATAGTATAGCTTTGATGAAAATCTCTATTATATACTCTTTAAATACAGGCACTATTCTTCTGATTCAGAAATTCCCTCCCTCCCTCCTTCTTTCCTTTTCAAAGAAAAATTTACAACAATTGTTGGAGAGGATGTGGAGAAAGGGGATCCCTCCTACATTGTTGGTGGGAATGCAAGTTGGTACAATCACTTTGGAAAACCGTGTGGAGGTCCCTTAAAAAGTTAAAAATGGAGCTACCCTATGATCCAGCAACTGCACTACTGGGTATTTACCCCAAAAATACAGACGTAGTGAAGAGAAGAAGGGCCATATGCACCCCAATGTTCATAGCAGCATTGTCCACAATAGTTAAATTGTGGAAGGAGCCGAGATGCCCTTCAACAGATGACTGGATTAAGAAGATGTGGTCCATATATACAATGGAATATTACTCAGGTATCAGAAAGAAGGAGTTCTCAACATTTGCTGCAACATGGACAGCACTGGAGGAGATAATGCTAAGTGAAATAAGTCAAGCAGAGAAAGACAATTATCATATGGTTTCTCTCATCTATGGAACATAAGAACTAGGAAGATCGGTAGGGGAAGAAAGGGAAGAAGAAAGGGGGGGGTAAACAGAAGGGGGAACGAACCATGAGAAACTATGGACTCTGGGAAACAAACTGAGGGCTTCAGAGGGGAGGGGGGTGGGGGAATGGGACAGGCTGGTGATGGGTAGTAAGGAGGGCACGTATTGCATGGTGCACTGGGTGTTATACGCAACTAATGAATCATGGAACTTTACATCAAAAACTAAGGATGTACTGTATGGTGACTAACATAATGTAATAAAAAATATTATTAAAAAAATTTACAAGTGTTCTGTGCCTTCACACGTGCATTCAGAGAGATCCGTTGGCCTCTGGTACCTGCAGCAACGTGTTTTGCAGAGATGAACCAATACACAATTCTAGAGTTTTCCTCTCCTTTAGATGTCAATGTCAGCACCCATTTATTTCAAATTAGTGAATGCAAGAAGAAAAAATATGCCCCGAAAAGGGGTAAGAACGTAACAACAGGCAGAGACAAATAAGATCCCCGGCACGCCCCCCCCGGATCGGTCATACTTGTTTTGGTGGCCTCTGGTTAGATAGCTACTGTGTTTTCTGTCCAGTGGGCGTTAACCTTTCGGCCTGCCTTACTTACTTTAAAAAATTTGAACTCTTTCCTTTCTAGATTTTTTGGGCAAGAGAGTACAATTTCCCATCGTTTCACAAAGGTATAAGCGGTTCGTTTTTCTCTGCCAGGCTGAATGCGCCTTCTCCCTCCTTCCTGCGGCTTCGGTGTAAATCAGGCAGGGTGCTTGGAGCCGGAGCTCTCAAGGAGCTGTCAGGCGGGGCAGGGCGGTTTGCACCGGCTAATGTGAGCTCCCTCCATTTATGCTCGACAGGGAGGCATATTAGCCTATCTTTCAAGATTCTTTTTAGCAGCATACCAAATTTGAGAAGTTTGTCCTTTATCTCTCATCCCTGTAACCTATTTAAAAAATGTGCATCTCTGCTAAGATTTTACGTACATGGACAGAGAAAAGATTGTTTGTATGCAAAATACCTATAAAACCCAACGACACACTCACTTCTCTCTCGCGTTCATCCCACAGGTTTCCCTTCACATCGGAGCTATTTTAAATGGTTTGTATTTCAAGGAAGCAAAATGCATGAGGTCACTTTTCAGTCAGAGAACTCTCAGGATCAGATCTGCGAGGGATCAGTGCATGCCCTCCCCGAGCTCCCGGCTTGGAGAGCTGCAATGTTGTGCCACTGGTCCATTTTATGTCCTCACTTTTATTCACTGTCATGCCTCGATCTGGGGCTTCAGGCATAACAGGAACAATTCCAATCTTGCAAAATAATTTCTCTTCGATGGAAATCTCAGTGTTAATTCAGGTGTGCTGAACATTACTAATTTGGGCATCAATTCATTCAGCAAAAATGAATTAAAGAGGTGCCCAGACCTAACTGCTAATGGTTTCTCTAGCTGGATTTGTGGAATCATGGGAGGCAGACGTAAACCTTCCCTCTCTCCTTCCCTTTCTTTCTCCCTCCCTGCTCCCCCCCTTCTTTGGACAATGTGCATGCTTTATTTTTCTAATTGGAACCAAAGAGTGATTGCACAAGAGGTGCCCAGACAGTTGTTTGAGAAAGTGGCTTTCGCAGCGCTAGGAGCGAGGTAGTTCTCAGGACATCTTTCTCATCCTTCAAATGTCTGGCAAGCGTCTGAGGAAGGGCCTTGCTCTCAGCAGCCCACGTTCTCCGACATCTGTGTCTGAGCAGATCGGAAATTCCAGATGGCCCAGAGAGGGAACGTTTTCCCTTGACTTGACGTCTCTGGGCGTGAATTCGAGGGTGGCTGACTCAAATTTAAGGTGACTGCCCCGCTGGTGATGGGGTAACACTTCTGTCCTATCTCCTCGGGGACCTGTGCGGGTCGGTCCAAGGGCTTGTAGATGTGCTCCGTTCTGACCGGGCGAGCACTCAGATGGCCTGGCGGCCCCGGCTTCTGTGTGCCCCTTGGATCTGTGGACCCCAACGGGCGGCTGCCCCGTCGCTGCATCCCCGCCCTCAGGACATGGGTGCGTACCCGTGTCCCTCGCTGTAGGCCACAAGGACCTGAAGCTGCCTTCCCCAAGCCACTGCCTCCTTCCCTCTTGTTCCCACAACCTGAGGGCTGTCCTCGAGGACTGCACCATAGGAATTTATTAGTAACTCCACTGTGCAAATCCGAAGTTGGGGTGGCCACTCTGGTCATGGATTCCAGGGGATCACACTCTCCCACTTGACGCTGGGCTCCAGAATTGAGTCCTGCAGGTCTCTGTGTGACTACTAGCCGCTCTTGCAAGGACACGTGCACAGGCCTGGGGCACAGGTGCAGGACGGGGCGGGGGGAGGTGGGGAGGTCCTTTCCGTGCAGAGCCGGTGTCCCAGTCTGGGGGGCGCGCTCTTTTCATTCGCTGTCCACGGAGCAGAGTTCTACAGATCTGTAGATTCAGAAGTTGACTCAGGAAACTGATATCCACACACATGGGGTTTGTAGCAATGCCTGAGGACTTCCTCTGGCGCAGAGACAGCCGATTGCCTTCCTGAGGAAAGTATAAGCACAAGCATTATTTTTTATTTGCCTCCAGGACATTTAGCCGTTTTGTAGCCACTGGTGAGCTCATTCTGCCTTCTGAAGGCACCTCTCTCCTCTTCCCAGTTTCTGTTCAACTCATCTGAATATCATACTGTTCTTGCATTTATTAATGAGTTAAATATATTCTTGGACACGTGTTTATTTTATTTTTGCCCTGGGGTCATACGTCTAGCCTTGGAAATAGTGTTTTATCACTCTCCAAACTCAAGGCACCTGCACGGTCATATATTCTTGGTTTCTCTATTAATCTCTGAGTTCCCATACGCCTTCATGGCAAGAAGCTCAATCTGCCTCCAAAAGCGTTCTCTCCCCTGGCGTTAGAGGGACTTTTCTCTGGCCCTGGGGGCTTTGCGCACACACACGCACACACACGCCCTGGCAGGTGGAATGATGAGACTCAGCCCCGGCTCATCGCGCGTGGCTGTGTGTGACAGTCAGGACCAACACAGCGCCCGGCCACTTTTGTTTCTTGCGCCCATTCAATTAGAAACACCTTTAACCACGGGCCGTGGGAATTACTGCAGGAACAGAATCACACAAGGGGAAATCGAAGACTGTCCTCCAACAACCCTACTTTTAATCAAGGCTGGAGGCCGGGACAGAGGCGGGGCAGGACTCTATGTGAGGGACACTTCGGGATCCCACCCCGCTTCCCAGCAAAACCACATGTGTGACCAGCCACACGTCACATGTCCGTGCCCCTTCACCAACAGCCGAGAAAATCGGACCAGACTGACTGACCCCCCGCCGTTGAACAATCTGGCTGCACACCTCTGATGTGTGGGCACGCATTTACTGATGCTTGCGGGTTCACCAGCACTCCTGGCTGTTCTCTCCCCCTGCCCTTCTGCAGGGACACGGGTGACATACAGGACCCATGGGGAGGCGGAAGGCGTGCCAGTCGCCTTTCCGTCGGACAAATCCAGAGTCTTCTGTGTGCTGGCGCTGTAACTCTGAAAACACCTGCAGGGGCAGACTGGAAATGCAGGTGACCTCGGGGTGTGAATAGAGCCTGCCCTCCTCTGTGCCTCTCCCCAGCCTGGGAGACAGGCTCCCCCTTCTCACTTGGGTGTCATCCCTGCAGCAGGGAGAAGGTAGCGTGTGCCTTCTGCTGGGACATGGCGACGTGTGGGAATGTGCACGAAATGCTCCGTGCACCGACGGTCTCGTGTCCGCACACAGTCATTGTTCTAAGGGACACCTGAGGCTCTGGTCCGCTGTGTTCCACACCTGTGTGGAGATCTTCTGGGCGCGGGGGGTCTTTAAACCGGGTGTTTGGGGTCCTGGAGCCTCCGACATGCCGGACTGTTCAGAGTATGACTCGTTTTTCAGGACGTCGGAGAGTCAGTGTGAAAGGAATCAGTGAGATTTCGGGCCAAGGTCACGTCCTTCGGCAGTAGAGTTTCTAAAATGTGCAGAGAGAACGTTAATAGTGGGCTCCACCTACGGAAACACCTAGCCAGGAGCTCAGATGAGGGGGGCCGAGGAGGACAGGTGCAGGAGCACAGCCCGCGTGGGACCCCCGCGCGTGGGGACCAGCAAGGTGTCCGGGAAACTTTCAGATTCGGGGAGCCGCCTCCGATATCCTGATTTTGACCCGCGCTGAATCTTGACTTGCAATGTTTCACGGCTCCTTAGTGAACAGACACATCGGCAGAGTCTGGATAATGAAAAGTTTTCCTGCCCCCCTTTCCTTTCCCTCATAAATTAAAACGATTGGACGTAGGAAGAAGAGAAGACAGCATTCAGTTATTTTTGGTGATTGCAGTGTCAAATTGATAATTCGCTCAATCCTCTTGCAAAATTGCCTAATTGGGAACAGCGAAGCAGATGGTTCTTTGTTTCGCGGCGTTCAGCCACTAACCCGCGAGCCAGCGCTAGGCTCGCTTCCCATCCCCGCTTCCCATCCCGAATGCGCGGGAGGAGCGGCGCCGCCCCGCAGGCCCGGCTCAGTTCCTCCGGCAGTGCCCGCTGCGCCCACAGGAGGGCGCTCACGACATGCGCAAGAGGCGCCGGAGAGCTGGGCGGAAAGCGGATGGAGTTCAGGCTTCTGAACTGTTCTATTTGCTAATTACCAGGTAATACTCCTTCTTACCTAAAATCTGCCCGTTCATTTCCCCTCTCCCTTTTTAAAAAAACAACCCTTATAGAATGTGACAAGGGCAGGCCGAGGGACAGCTGTTGAGGAGGCGCTGCTGTTTCTCATGCAATGGTGGTTCGCACAATGCAAGACTCAAAGTTGGTAAGAACCTGACAGAGAGAGCTCAGGGTTTCTTCTTTGGACCATGATTCAGTCCTGAGCCAGCCGACCACGGGCAGGGGGTCCCTAGCAAGCCCTCACCTGGGGGCCATCAGGGGCACCTGCCTGCCACCTGTTCCTTCTTCCAGTGCTTGCCGTAGGGTCCCCTGTGCTTCCTGTGGATTCCCAATCCTTTATATGATCGAGCCCCTGTCCACTGAGACCACTGGGCATCTTCAAGCTCTACCAGGTCCATGCCTCCAGGACCGTATGGAGCCCGGGGCTGTGAGCCTAGCCACGGACCAGAATTGTGTGTGGGCTTCCCAGAGATAGGAGGCAGGTGCGCCCTGGAGCTCTGCTTCCATGGGTGCAGTGTGGGGTTTGGACACACACACACACACACACACACGCACACACGTTCAGGCTTCCTCGGAGATGGGGACACATGGCTAGTCTTCGGAACTGCTGTCCAAGCGGTACCCCGACCATCATGGCTACCACCGAACACATTGTTGCACAGAAATTGTACAGAACGGGTCAGGGTCCAGCTCAAATGCCCCTGAAGTATTTTGGGTAGTCCCATGATCTCGCCCTGTGTTTCATGTGGGAGCCACGGTTCCAGAGCCATGGGCTGGCTTCTGCTTTGTACTTGAGCGCAGACCCCTCTTCTCGGGGCCGTTCAAGTTCTCGGTTCCTCGGAGAAGCTCATGTGCACATCATTTATCTCCGGAAGACGTCCGCCTTGATGAATCTGTGGCTTTTACTCCGGAATGCAGCCCCATCGTTCTACCGGATGAGTTTGTTGTCAAACAAGATAACATTTCTCCTAAAAACATGCTCTTTCTCCTTCTTCAGCTCCACCGGGACACTGTTAGTTGGGTTACTCTTTTTCCACAGCTTGCGGTAATGCTGTGGATGCTGACAGCTCGGGAAAAGCTGGTAAGAATGTCCGGAGTGGTTGTCAAAGAACGCCTCATCGAGTTCCTCCTGGGAAATAGGGCTTCTATCCAGAATAGAATAAGGGTGAAAATACGATGGAAAAAAACAAGTTGTTGAAATACTCGCTACGTGTTTATAAAGGTCCTGGCACAGTGTGGTCGCCGTGAGCCTGGCCTCCGGGTGGCTTAGGGTCAAGGGCTGTCTACACCGCCGTCTGTGACACTTGTCCCAGTCTCATCTGTGGCCACGTGCCAACGCGTGTGTCCCCGGCTCTCTCGGGCTCCAGCGTGCTCCGAGGAGTGGGACGTGGCAGGCTTTGAAGAGGGAGGCGATGTGGGTACAGAACAGGGCAGGCAAAGGCAAGAGTACGCAGGAGCATTGCCAATCAGGACAGTTAGGGACACACTAGCCATTCCTTTGAAATTTCCCCAGGTCCTTGGGGTGTGTAAGACGATGATGATGTGAATTTTGAAGCAACGAGAGATTCTCCGAATGGAGGCCATTTGCATCGTGCAAACTCTCCTCCTCGCATCTCAAAAAGTGCATCATCCTTCCTTGGGAAAGCAGAAAATATTCAGAATTTCTAGATGAAAAGTCCTATGATGTTCAATCCCTTTAAATCAGAGTTTCAAAAACATATTTTGAAGCTGTTTAGCGGTTATGATTTTTTTAATAACATGAGGTCAGAGTCCTGTATCACAAATCAAAATAGAACCCGCTTACTTCCATGACAGCTGAGAGAGATTTGAGCTGAAGGCCATGCGCCCACCCACCACCCGCCAACCCGTTTCTCCAGAGCGTCTCAGAGGGTCAGCGGGGGGCGTGTGGGCGTGGGGTCCACGTGTGAACCCAACTTCCTACCTTGGCAGTAAGGGAGAGGAGTTTCAAGTGTAGAAATGTGGGTACCGAGCTTTCTCTGCTAGCAGGTTCTCCTTACATGAATGATTTTAAGCATTTTATTTACATTTTTTTCCTCTTAGGTATTTACTGCTGGCTAATATGTTAGAAGCTCTTTCCTTTTTTGTTCATTCTGTGAACCCCCTTCCACATGCGCTCTTTCTTTCTTTCTTTCTTTCTTTCTTTCTTTCTTTCTTTCTTTCTTTCTTTCTCTTTCCTCCTTCCTTCCTTCCTTCCTTCCTTCCTTCCTTCCTTCCTTCCTTCCTTCCTTCCTTCCTTCCTTCGTTCCTGCCTGCCCTAGATAGCCCAACAAAAACTTGAAGCATCTTTTTTTGTCTAAATAAGCCTGGGGTGAAACAGAATCGTTATAATAGAAACACAGACTACTTTCCAGAGCTAGACCGTTCTCATGGCATTATAAATAGCACCTGCCTTCAAGAAGTCACTTCATTTTCTGAAAAGGGAGAAAAATCTGATTAAAAAGAAAAAGACTTATTTATTTATTTTAGAGAGAGAGAGGAAGAGAGCGTGAGTGGGAGGGGCAGAGAGAGAGAGAAGAGAGCATCTCAAGCAGGCTCCCCGCTGAGCGCAGCACCCCATGTGGGGCTCGATCCCAGGACCCTGAGATCACGAGCTGAGCCGAAATCTAGCGTTGGCCACTTCACCGACTGCACCGCTCAGGGGCCCCAGAAAATCTGATATAAAAGGGTCATTCTGAAGACTTGTCCACGTGAGGCACACAGACCTCCCCTCCGAGGGAGAGGTGGGGTGTGCTGCCCGGAAAGACTTGGAGCCCCAGATCTGCCCGTCATCAGCTGGGTGTCGGGGTGGAGACTTGAGCTCTGGACTCAGTTTCCTCGTCTTCCACAAAGGAGATGATGTAGGAGTTACGGGATGGTGTGTGTAAGGCGCTCGGGGCTGTGCTTGGAGTGTAGACGCTTGCGTGTGCTCTCCCCTCTCCTGCGACTCCGTGAGAAACGGGTCGTGTTGTGGTGTGCGTAGCGGCACTGGCCAGCGCGGGGATTTACTCTGAAACCTCTTAAACCTTTGGGTGTATAAGCAGGTCCGGGAAACGTACTAGAGTACCTTTGAAAACGCCTCATCTTTATGTTATTGTCTGACCTGAAATGGTTTTCCCAGGATAAGGAGAACTTGACCACATTTCCATCAGGATAACGATCTCAGCATAATTTCACAGCATATTTCCCTTGCAATATTCCATTTGGTCATCTGAAAGTTCACGTTTTTTCTTATCTCGGGAGGTTCAGGTCTGCTTAGGAAATAGTGCTACAGTGGAGTCAGTGATTTGGAAGGGAAATTCCAGCCTCCTTGGCCTTCCACGTACAATGGCCGTGATAAAAAATAATTGGTCCTCGGTCCTTGTTGCTTTCCTGGCCGACTCGCTACCTCGTGACCTTTTAAGAAGGAAGAAACCTTACAGGCACCTTGGTCCCAACCTGCGTCTTTACAGATGGGGAGACTGAGGCCCGAAGAGAGGGTGTCTGCAGCGGGCAGTAGCAGGATCAACTTCTCAAGGTGGGACCTCTGACCCCAGAGGCAACTTGGCTTCGTTTTATTTACGACTCAGAGCAAGAGTCTGCCCTTCCGGATCGAGGAGGGGCAGGTAAGGTGCACAGCCAGAGACGATTTCAAAATACCAACATGATACAGTGCTAGAGCCAAATGTAGGCTTTTGGCAAGTGGGTATTTCTTCCCAGCATTTAGAAGAAGGTCACTCCAGGGGACTCGCGAGCATCCCTGAGTACTGAGGGCGCCCGCGGAGGTCCCTGGGGACAGTATTGAGCGTTTGGCTGCTGCCAATTCTTCTGTAGATGAACAAACCATCTTTTTTTTTTTTTAAATTAATTATCTCCAAGCGAAGAAATCATCTGAAAATGGGGAGCCAGACACACTAAGATCAGCTTTCCTTTTCATTCTGGGCATTACTGGGAAGAAGCAGGGGAGGGTGAAGTCAACCACACAGCCCGAGAAGAAAAACACTCATGAAAACATTGTGTTTCTGGGGCCGCCTGGGGGGCTCAGTCGTTAAGCATCTGCCTTCGGCTCAGGTCATGATCCCAGGGGTCTGGGATCGAGCCCCGCATCGGGCTCCCTGCCCAGGGGGGAGCCTGCTTCTCCCTCTCCCTCTGCCTGCTGCTCCCCTTGCTTGTGCTCTCTCTCCCTCTCAAATAAATAAATCTTAAAAAATAAACATGGTGTTTCTGTCATTAGGGAGACCTAAGAGGGGCACTTCTGGCCAGATTCTGCAAAATCAGACTGAAGTCGGTTAGTGCACTGACTGGGGGACGGTCCTAGGGCGTCAGACACCCTAAGCAGGTGCTAGTACTGAACAAGATTTTGCAAGAATTGGACCAGAAGCAGCAACATCAAGAGGAAAGGGCTGGAAAATCACCCAGTTTGAGGGGGTAGTCTGAAAGTTCCTTTTGGCGGACCAACAAGTAGGAAAAAAAAAAGGCTCGCCGTGTGGGCTGGAGTTACACCAAAAGCCTTCGGGGTGTTAGCTTTGCGGGGCTCCCCTTCCTGCCTCAGCTGGGCAGGCACTTACTCACGGGGGCTGCGGTGATTCCTTTATGAACGGCCATCGTGCTTTAAACCTTGCGAAGTCTCGGTCTCAAGACTGATGCACATAAAAAAAGACCCAGAGCACCAACCTTTCCTGGCATGAAGAATAACCTGTTTATATTTCATATTTTTTATAATAATTTTTTATTATGTTATGTTAGTCACCATACAGTACATCCCTAGTTTTTGATGTAAAGTTCCATGATTCATTACTTGTGTGTAACACCCAGTGCTCCATGCAATACGTGGCCTCCTTACTACCCATCACCAGTCTATCCCATTCCCCCACACCCCTCCCCTCCGAAGCCCTCAGTTTGTATTTTAAGTAATTGTCATATTTAAGAGATTTTGACATATAGACTATCGCAGAGATTAGGCTCATGATTCCAAATTAAAATGTGTAATTGCTCAGTTAAACTTAGACTTGTTATTTGAAGTTGAAAGGCGTAAGATAATTTAGTAACACTTGTACACAGGACTGCCATGGTGGAGAGAACTGGAGAATCGCTATGTTTACGGGTTCAGTTTATTGCATTTACTCGAGTTGTTAAATATGTGGGAAGTTTCTGTTTATTAAGTGATGGCTTGGAGATGAATATAAGGGAACCGCACTAAGTTGAATGTGTAACGGGGTTGGAGGTGTTTAACAGCATGTAATGAGCAGAGTCTGGAAAGCCTCTCAAAGAACTGCTAAAACTTACTGCGTTTATACATAGCATGAAATTGCATCAATCTAAGAAGTCAGGGAAGGATGCATTTGTATTTGCTGTGTTAAAAATAATGTCAATAAAATAACAAAAACAGAGGAGGAGCAAATGGTCTGGGTGGTCCCAGGATTCTCTCTAAAGGGCACCCAGAAGCTCACTGGGACACTAACTACACGTGTTTGAAAGGCTCACATAGATGTCCTTGCTCTTGTTAAAAAAGACTCCTTCTGTGAATTAATAGAATAAGACTAATGTAAGTGACCTGTTTCTTTTTTTAATGATTTTTTAAAAAAGATTTTATCCATTTATTTGACAGAGAGAGAGAGGAGCACAAACAGGGGGAGAGGCAGAAGGAGAAGCAGAGTCCCCGCTGAGCAAGGAGCCCGATATGGGACTCGATCCCAGGATACTGGGATCCTGACCTGAGCTGAAGGCAGACGCTTCACCGACTGAGCCCTGCAGGTGCCCCGTAAGTGACCTGTCTCTGAGTACACTGTGAACCTTGGGAAAACAGAATCCCTGTGTGCTAGGCTTCAGTAACCCCCCGAGTATTTCTTGCCCCCCTGCCACCTCCACGTGCTGCTTCAGCTTCCTGAAATGCATCCTGGAGCTTGGTGTCTAGCTGCAGAGACCACGGCGAATTAATACACAAAAGGAGGAATTCCCCAGAAGTGGGGCTAAGGCACCTATCTTAGCGGGCACCATGAAGGCTCCCTTGGGGAAACGATGGTGAACTGAGGTAGGAAGGATGGGTGGTTACCGAGCAGGCAGGGGACCCTCAGGCCCAAAGGCCACTCAGTCAGGGGAGTAGGCAGCATGCCCCTGGCCTGCTCTTTCCTCCCTACAGTGAGGCAAACACCAAGAACTCAATGGGCCTGCGTTGAAGGGAGGGATGAGGGCCCTGAAGGAGGGAGTGTGGCACTAAGAGGCTTCCAGAGCCCCGAGAATGAGAGGGAGAGGGTGTGACAAGAGGTGAAGGGGTGCGTGGGAGTGGCAAGAAGCTTGGTGACAACTGGATGGGTGAGCCAACACCATGGTCATCCACCTGCCAGGTGCAGGACTCAGGTTAGGTCCCTGGGGCGCCATTGTCCGCCATCTTAGACAACAAGTTGGCTTTGTCACCAAATTTCTGAGCAACTGTGTCACCTCGCCTTGTCAGCTGCCGACACAGAAAGCAGGATGGAGGAGAGGCGCGGGGTGGCGTGCATGTCGGCAAACAGCCTGTTTCAGGACGGATGCTTTCAGCTCAGGGCTCAGCCGTGAGCTGCGTGCTTCTGCACCTGTCCCAGGAAATCCCACTTTCCTGTTGGGCGTGAAAATGGGTGTGCTGGTGAGGACGCCCAGGACGGGAGGAGTGTTGGGTTAGCTGAAGTGCTGCCCCCCGCCCAGTGTCTGGACACTTTCCGGCCCAGGCAGGAGGTGACAGAGCTCTGGGTCTACAACGAGCCACATTTGATCAGGAAGAAGAGGCGGTTTTCCCTGTTACTCCCATCTCCCCTATAAGGACATCGTTTCGTGGTTCACCCAACAGAGTGGTCCTGGTCCTTCAGCACGACCTTGAGACACCCGCTCGGGTGTGGCCCCCACAATGCTGGACACGGCCCTGTGCCAGGCTGGCGGACGCGGGCCGCACAGAGATGCCCTTGCCCTCTGGCACGCACGCCGGGGGCTCACGCCGACCCCAGCACGGGGAGGGCAGACGCGGCCAAGTCGCCGAGCTCCATTTATCTATTGTTCAAATTGGCTGGTTATTTTCACGTGCATGTGGCGGCTTCGAGGAGGCTTGCGCCGTGAAGGACGCATGGGGGGGACAGCGCTGGGCAGTCAGGAGGCCTCGCGCGCACGAGGGTGTCAGCGCGGCTGCAGGCATCGGCGCCCCCGTCACACTTGCTGCCACGTGCGAGACTTTTCCTCTTTTTTACCGGAACCCTGACCCTGATGCCGCGCCGTCCTTCATTGTTCACGGAGACCCTGCCAGACAGAGTTGCTGCTACGCCAGGCAGAGCGCAGGAAAGCTCTAAGGGGCCAGGTGCGCGCTGGAGGAGTCCGGCTCCACTTCTGAGGCCAGGAGGGGAAGGGCCGTATTCACGGGAGGGACGGGGCAGAGCAAGAGGAGGGCTGACGGTTTCCCTGTAGCTCAACCGCCGAGTCAGACCCATCGCTCCACACGTGCCGGTCCCTGAAACTAGGCCGCAGACGGGTAGAGCGACCGCGGTGACAACAAGAAGCATCACTCACTGGTTCCTCAGACCCGGTGTCATGCCGTCCACGCCACGGGGCTAAGGAGACCCCCGCCCTCCGCTCTGACGGGGACCTCATGCCTGCACCATTAACCTTCCAGCCCAGACGGGAGGCGGGTAGCTGCTGCTTGGTTTCTTAGTTTAGAAAAACACGAAGTAGAAAATCAAATTTGCTACATTAACACTTGGTCACATAGACTCAGCGTCCACGGTTTTTTGAAACCATAACTATCCATCAGGGTCTTGGATCTTATTGACATACGATCACTTTTCCCCCCAAGGTGAGTAACACTTTTCTTACTCCTTATGCACTGCAGACGTCCTTCCGTGAAGAAATTATGACACGAACGCGCGATTACTACGAAGGGCCAGAACTTGTTTCTTCTCCAGACTTTGAGTTGTCTCCTTTTTGTGGTGTTGGAAGACACGAAAGCGTGGGATGGTCTTCTGAGTTCACGGGTGGCAACAAGACTTAACACAGAGAAATGTGCTGATGCCCACTTTCTCTCCTGGTTGACTTTCTGTCTGTTTTTAATTTCCTCATAACAATGTTATTATTGATAACTGCGTTTTTGTGGTCTCAGGGACTCTAAGGAAGCTGGCTTTCTTCACCCCGTGGTCCCCAGTAAGAGTTTCCCGGCAAAGGCCTGGGGTCTGCAGGCTGGACTGCAGGGACGTGCTGGGAATGTTCGCAAGCTCAGGTCGCTGCCGTGCAGAACCCCTGGGCTGTGGGAACGCCACTGAGGCCCCGAGGAGGCTGCACCCCTTCTCTGTGCTTTCCTTGAAGCTTGCCCGCTTCGCCTCTCCTGGGTGGTGGGAAGGTCTTCTCGTCCAGCCTACATGTCTCCCTCTTTTTCTATCCGTGCACCCCTGGGCTGTGACCCCTTCTCTGCTGCCTCATGGTCAGCCTCATGGGTCCCCTCTGCCCTCTGCTCCCCCTGTCCCCCTGGTCTCCTCTGCCCTGCTCTGTATCTCCCTGTGTTGTCAGGGTGATGGGGCGCAGCCCTACATCAGGCATTTCCCGTCATGAGGTTAGTTTCCACGTTTACAGAAATCACTAACAACCAGAATTCGAGCTGCCCCCGACCAGACCGCGTGGGTGCCAGATACGGAGTGGGGGCTGGTGTCCATGGGTGCAGAGGCCGTAGGTAACCAATACCCGTGAAAGCTTCGCCACATCACGCTTAACGAGAAATGTGGAGGACGGCCGGCGGGTAGGATAGGCCCTGTCCTTCTCCTCCCCAGACTTGCTGGGCACTTGGTGCTCCTCGGCTGCCTGATGCTGACCCGCTCCAGGCTGCCCATCCAGGGCCGAGGCACAATGGGGAGGGATAGTGCCCCAAAGTGACTTTTCCCAGAAAAGAGTAATCTCCTAGAATCCTGTATTAGCCAGGGTTCCCAGAGAACAGACAAACAGGACACGGATGGATGGATGACGTGCCCGGGGAGATGTGCGAACTGGCTTGTGCCATTATGGCGGCTAAGCCCCGGGTGTAATTCTGTTGAGTCCGAAGGCTTGATGTTCGAGCAACAGAAGACATCCCAGCTCAACACGGAGCCTGACCCTCCCTCCCTCTGCCTCGTTGTTCCGTCCAGCCCCCCATGGATTGCAGGACGCCCGCCACCTGGGGAAGGCCAATGCTTTACTCAGTCCACTGAGCAAATGCTCGTCTCACCTAAGACACCCTCACAGATGCCCCAGAATAATCTAGCCGGTTTTCTGGGCATCTCTTAGCAAAGCCAGGTCGACGCCTAAGGCTAGTCGTCACAGAGGCGTGGTGGGAGCTGACCTATGTCTCATCGGAGAGCAGGAGTCCCATTCCCCCCATCAGGGAGGCGGGGCCTCGGGAACAGCCCGCAAGGGAGGAGTGAGGCTGGACGTTGAGGTCCCGAGTGCATCGCCACTGCCCCACGACTCCGGGCTTTTTTATGCAAAAACGCACAAATTTTTAAATCACCGAGTACAAATTAAGGGAGCATCCTGTCAGCACGCATCCCTACGTATCGGGGTGATCGCCAGCCTTAGTGTTACAAAGATTCACAAGTGAGCAAGAGCTGCGTTATAAAGATGTATGGGGGTCGATTAATTTCGAGTTGTCGGCGTGAGTCGTTCCGGCCTACGATAGTGTCTCATAAATTTCCCATTTCCCAGGGAATGTTGTTTTAGAGTGTGATTTGTGAATTGATGCAAAGATGTGTCAGAAGGCATTGTAAATCAGGAAGTACTGACAGCAGCAAAGGAAATTATTCAGATCATTTGAGCCAGTTTATTTAGAAATAATTTCAGGCCATAGATTAGAGAAATGGGAATCATTTTGGCCTAAGGAAGGATGGAAAGGGCAAAAAATATCACCCATGCACGTGGGGCATGTTCGAATTACGTCATGTGCGCCAGGCCCTCCCCTGGGGCTCACACCCAGGATGTCACTCACGCCTCCCCAGCGTCCCAGGTGTGCGTGGGAGGTGCCTCAGTTTACAGGCAGGGGCCCGAGCGCAGAGCATTAAGTCAACAGGCCAAGGTCACAGGTGTGAAACGGAAGATCTCTGACGCTTCAGGTTGGCCTCAGCACTAGCCCACCTTTGACACGACAGCACTTCCCTGTGCAAGAAATACTTGTGTAGTGACCTCCGGAGACACCGGCCGGGGTGAGGGCCCCACATGTGAGTAACTGGGCAGCTAGACGTTTTGAAGGATAATGTGCACTATTACTGTGGGTGGGGGATGCTCTAAGCAGCCCGTGATTCTTCAAGACGGTAGCCTTTTTAAAGGATGTGAGGTTACGGTTTTTGAAGGACAAAAGCAAACCATAGAAATTATTATTTTCTAGGTTTCAAAATACCCAGTGCCTGGAAAGCTTCATCCCTCAGAAAAACCCCACGTCTCCTATTCTCATGCCTCTCGTGGTGGCTGATTACTTTGTACATGTTATTGGTGCTTCCTATTTTCTTCCATTTAAGGAGAATTTTTTTTGTATCTTTGTCTCTTCGTATAAATAATATAAGAGTGTTGCTAAAAGCCCAGCGCCAGGCGCTTCTGGGTCGCGTGTCTTCTTAAATTTCAGGGCTGCGTGGCGGCGTTTCACCAAGCCTTATCTCTCACGCCAAAAAGAAGAGAGGGTTCACAACGGCGGGCTTTCTTCTCATCTGTGCGTGCACGCGGAGCCAGGAAAGTTCAGACATCCCGGGCTTCAAATGGCAGCTTTCAAAGGCATTTAAAAAGTCGAGGGAAGAAAGGGAAACAAATCTTGAGCTAGGACAAAGGTTTTTTTAAGCGAGACGTGTTTATTAAGCGGACGTCATTCTCTCTCACATATTCAAAGACATCTGATTAAACCATCCTGGGGAAACTGACAAAGCTTTTGTCCGTCTGTGCAGGACAGATAAACCGCCTCTCAGAAGATCGTCATCCCCTCCTAGGTTCTCTCCCGGGGAGAAGCCCACGCAGCGTCGTGGGGGACGAACGTGCCACACACAGGAGTCCAGATCACAAGACGCGCGCCCCCGTCTGGAGCCCGACCGCGGGGACGCTGCCCTCGGGGGCCCACTGGCCCCCAGGAGTGTGTGGCGAGACTCGGGCTGCAGCCGGGGACCAACCAGGGACACGGATAAAGAAAGGCCAGGAGGAAACGTTCCGAGTTCATGTCTCCAGAGACACCGTGCGTGGCCCCCAGGTCCCCGGCCTCCCCAGGCTGCCGCTCCTGCCCCGGGCCATGTGCAGAGTGATCGCTGGGCCCGGATTCTGGTAAATGCACCGTTTCCCGCCGTTGGGCCGCTCGCTGCTGACCCGGCCAGCTTCCGCCGGCACGTTGAGGACATGCTGGATTTATGCAGAGCCCCTCTTCCCGACGGCGCAGCTCACGCCTGCAGAGACCCGTCCTTCAGATTTCCCGCAGGCTTCTCTCCTTGGTATTGCTGAATAGGTATTTTTGGAGGGAGGGAAAAGCAAGCCGAGAAAATATTCTTTTTTTTTTTTTTTTTTTTTTTTTTTTAAAGATTTTATTTATTTATTCGACAGGATAGAGACAGCCAGCGAGAGAGGGAACACAAGCAGGGGGAGTGGGAGAGGAAGAAGCAGGCTCATAGCGGAGGAGCCTGATGTGGGGCTCGATCCCATAACGCCAGGATCACGCCCTGAGCCGAAGGCAGACGCTTAACCGCTGTGCCACCCAGGCGCCCCCGAGAAAATATTCTTAATAGAAGTATTTCTTTCCCCGCTGCCGAGCTATTCACTGGTTTTCTTTCAAGTGGCATTACAGATTCATATTTCCGTATCAATTGTTCCTGGGCGTCCTGTCACCCACACTGTGTCCTTCCCCCATTACATTCCCTGCTCTCTACTTTACCTGCGTCTTCCCTGCTACAGACTATATATTGTGTGCCCCACATCCCGATAGGATGGTGTTAGGAGGGGGCTTCAGGGGGGTGCATGAAGGTGGGGCCCCCACGATGGGGTTAGTGCCCTTCTAGGAGACCCCAGAGAGCCCCCTCGCCCCTTCCCCTGTGTGCGACCACGGGGAAGGAAAGCTACAGCTGGTGAAGGGGAAACTCCGATGTGTTCAGGAGGAGGAAACAGCGTGTGCCTAAGTTTGCAATTCATAGAAAAGCTATATTTTTGATCCTAGCGGTGGAGTTTCTGAGGCGTATTCTGAATACGTGATTGGACGTTCCAGCTCTGACATGGGAGATGGAGAAGACAGGCAGGGCCGTTCATTCTGTGCTGCTTCCCACCGGTATCCACGGCCCATAGCTCCCTTCTGTAGGGAGAAGGGGGTCACGAGGTCAGCACCTTCCAGTATTTCCCCTGTTTCTCCAGCTCTGATACACGCACAGCATCTTCTTCTGACCCACGAATAAGCGCGAGGCTGCACGTCGTTTCCCAGGATAGAGAAGAAATCCTCTGTGTGTGTGTGTGTGTGTGTGTGTGCACGCGGCGCTAGGTCCGCCAGGCCGGTGCCCCCCTGGGAAGGACGGGGAAGGGTCTGGGGGAAAGCCGGGCACTGTGCTTGGGCTTTGACTTAATCTCACAGGCTAGAGGTGACCAACCAGACTCCTGGCCCACAGATGGGACTTGTTTGTTGAGCACAAAGTTACTGCATGGCATTTCATCTTTATGGCATTTGTTTCCAGCATTTGCCACTCTAGATATTTTAATTCAAGTTTCAGATTCCTAGCCTTTCTCGAGAAATGAAAAGATGTGGGGACCCGGGGCCCAGGTGCCTCCAGGACCATATTCAGTGGGAGTGGAGTGGACGGAGGCTCCCTCCACAGGGTCGCCCACAGACAGAAGAGTGTCTCCAGTGGCCCCACAGAGCTTTTCCAGTGTGGTTTCTCTGGTTTCATCAGTTGCTCTCAGTTGGGAGGGGAAGAGGGCATGCACGTCCACTAACCACGGTGTGTAGTCTGGTGAAAAGCTTGGTGTAGGTCTTGTTTTCATAATGCGAGCAACTGAAATTAAATTCAGAGGAGTGTCTGCTTACCACCCACCAGTGGTGGGAGAGAGAAGCTGCTGGTGGGCTCCAACTCTTCCCAACAATGGTCCATTCAAGGTCATGAAATTTTACTTCCAAAGTCAACTGTGAGTCACTGTCTACTCCTGGGACCCGTCGTTTGATGATCCATTAAATCTGTCCCTCCCATGCTCATCTGGGCTCCCGCTGGGGCTCGGGACATTGGGTTCAGTCCCTGTCTTCTCACTTGCCTGGGATGAAGTTGGAAAGCAGTGTCATCATAGAACACCTGATCCAGAGCGTGTCGCCAAGGGTGATGTCACCATGGCTAACTACCGTAGAGACGGTTCTCACCCCTGTAGTGGACACCTGCTAGCTTTGTCTCAGCCCCCGGAGCAGACATAGTGCGTGTGTGTGATACCGTCTCGTTCTTTTCTCTGTTTAGCACGAGTGTCTTCTGCAAACCAGAGAGTGAATTTTAGTTAAACCAAGATGTCCTCAGGGGTCCTTTCCTACTCTAAAAAGGATAATAAAACTGAGAGTGGGCATGGAAACAGAAAGCAAAGATGGTGGATTTATAACGATGTGAAGAGGATGTCAGGCCCCTGGCGTATTGTTGCTTTGATGGTGGTTTATTCAATAAACAGTTAACTTGGGAGCTCCTGGTCAGCACCATGGTTTCGTGCAGGTTGGTGGGGGCAGTTGGTGGGGGCGGCCGGGAGCAGGGATCCAGGACAGGCGCTGCTGGGAATGAATGAACGGAAAAGCCACGAAAGCTGCAAGAACACAGTTGCAGAGTGTGCTGGAGGGTGGTGAGTTCCAGCTGGGAGTGCAGGGTGAGTGGGGCTTCCATACTGGTTTCCTTTTATGTTCACAGATGATGTTCCCTTTTACAAAATTTTTTTTAAAGATTTTATTTATTTGACAGAGAGAGACAGCCAGCGAGAGAGGGAACACAAGCAGGGGGAGTGGGAGAGGAAGAAGCAGGCTCCCACCGGAGGAGCCCGATGTGGGGCTCGATCCGAGAACGCCGGGATCGCGCCCTGAGCCGAAGGCAGACACTTAACGACTGTGCCACCCAGGCGCCCCTTTTACAAAAATTTTTTAAATTTTAATTTTTGTAGACTTAGGGTGCACAGCATGTTTCGATATCACACTAATCAGCACCTCCATCACCTTGCGTAATTCACATTTTTACTCTTTTGTGGTGACCCCCCTTGAGACCTCTTCTGTTCGTAACTTTCAAGTCCCCACAGTATTTTATCATTAAGTACAGCCTCCGTGCTGCACGTGAGACCCGGGACTCATCCTTTCTCAAACTGAGTTTGTGCCCTTTGACCACCATCTCCCCGTTGCCCACCCCCAGCCCCCGCAACCGCTGTTCTCCTGGCTGTTTCTGTGGGTGTGACTATTTTGGATTGCACAGAGAAGTGAGAACGTGCAGCATTTGTCTTTCTGCGTCTGACGGACGTCACAAGCATGATGCCCTGGAGGTCCACTCATGGTGTCCCCTATTGCAAGATTTCCTTCTTTTGTATGGATGAGTAATACTCCCAGATACATACAATGTATCACATTTCATCCATCAACGGACACTGCCGTTGTCCCCATGTCTCGGCTATTGTGAATGATGCTGCAATGGGCCTGGGAGAGCAGATACTCTCTTTCAGATACTCATTTCATTTCCTTTGCCTACGTACCCAGAAGCAGGATTTGCTGGATCACAGGGCAGTTCTATTTTTAGTATTTTTTTTTTTTTAGGATTTATCTATTTATTTGAGAGAGAGGAGAGCTCGCAGGTGGCTATGCATGAGTGGAGGGAGGGGCAGAGGGAGAGAATCTCAAGCAGACTCCCCCCGCTGACGCGGAGCCTGATGTGGGGCTCGATCTCGTGACCCTGAGATCATGACCCGAGCCGAAATCAAGAGTCAGACTCTTCACTGACTGAGTCACTTCGGTGCCCCGGGTAGTTGTATTTTTAATTTTTTCGAGGAGACTGCAGGCTGCTTTCCGTGATGGCTGCCCCAGTTTCCGTTGCTGCCAACAGGGCACTTTCACAGCAGACGGTCAGAGCAGGCCTCCCTGAGGTGACACGGAGGGAAAACCGGGGCCAGCATTCGGGTCTTGAAGCGGACCCGGGCCTGACTGCAGAGGTGTAAAGGGAAGAGACACCAGATAAAGGATTATGATTGTAAAGGGGAGGGGGAAGAAATGGGATGGGGTGGGATCTGGGGGGAAAGTGAGGTGAAGAGGGGTATGTTTTAGGGTGGGGAAAGGAACAACCCGTTTATGCCCAAGGCACGTCCCTCTGCAGAGGGAGTCCGATGCGGAAAGAAGGGGCAGGAGTGCCAGGTGCTGCCCCGACTGTGGGTGAGATGGGGGCGTTGTCCCTGCTGAGCCCCGAGGAGGAACTCGGTCATCCTGGGGGCAGGAACGTGAATGGGACACTCTGGGTTCTATTCTGGTAGCTTCCTTTCTCAGGAAGGAAGGCAAAGAGGGTGTTGGAGGTTTGAGGAGAGAGGAAAACATTAAGTTGTCTCATAGGAAAGTGGGGCAGACAATCCTAACACAGGAAGAAAAATGTCGTGAGAAACAGGGGTTCACATTTCACGGCGGGGGAAGGGATCAGTCACGGACACGGAGGTGGGTGGAGACTGGATTCAGAGGTGGTGATACTGTTTCTTCCCTATCACTTCCACTGTGCTGTGCGTGGTGGTGGGACCCACTTCCGTATGTGCGGAACCAGGGGGGATTCAGATGAAGGAAAGAACACGAAGCAAGTGGGTCCCCGCGTCTCGAGGATGCGGAGGGTTTGGAAGACCACGTCTGGCTCGATGACAGTGAGGGGCAGAGGCGCGGTCTTGTGAAGACTGGTCCCGTGCCCCTCCCACAGCCTGGGCTCCCGTGAGCCCCCACAAAGGCCGGCCCACCCCTCTGCTTCCTCCCCGACCGTCACTGTGGAGGCGCGTGAGGGGCAGTGCTCCAGATGTGACTTTATCTGTGTTAAGTGTGTGCCTTGGGTAGACTTGCAAACACTCCTAATCTGAATGCATCGAAATTGTCCTACACTTTGATAAAATGCCTACACAGATGAGGTCCTGGCTGAAGAGGCTACGGGAAGAGAGCACGGGGCTGACAGCGGGTACCCTGGGGTGGAGGGAGTCCCAGGGTTCAGGCTGAGTCAGAGAGAAGGGAGGAAGAGAACGGATCCCCAGCATAGGGGTGAGGCAAGGCCGGGCTGCGGGGCACAGCACAGGCTCAGGGCAGCAGGACTCAGTGCAGGGGCAGCCCTTTGAGATGCATGTGGCAGGGGGACGTTCTGGTGGCTGCCTTGAAGCTAAGCAGGCCACTTGGTACTGATGGTGGTATTAGCGAGCTGGTGGCGGCTGGCGACCACATGGGACTCACTGGACCCAGGAGGTGAGTCCTGTGGAACTTTCCAGAGTGGGGTGGATGTGATTATGAAGGCTCCCGTGGGGGACAGTATGCACCAGGCGGGGGCGCTAGATGGGAGAGAGAATCGGGGCGTATTGCTCGTGTAGATGTCTGTAGAACTCGGTAGATTTGGCGGGAGGTGGAGAGCAGGGAGAGGGAGACAGAAGCCGTGGACACCGCACTTGGTGTCCGAGGAATTGGAAACACGGGCACCTTACAAAGGAGGGCATGTAAATGGAGGTTCTGAAGCTTGGAGGCTGCAAATCCTGACTTTAAATGAGCGGGGTCTGCTGGGCTGAGGAATGTCGGGGTGGAGGCAGAACGTCGGAGAAACAGAACGTGCGGTTGGATTTATATGCCCGCCAGGTGCTCCGTGACCTTGGCCTTAGCCTTGTTGGTTCTTTCTTGACAGCTTGGGCTCTCACTGCCGGAGGGGCTGCCCCAGAATCCGTCTCTGCTGCCCTCTGGGCCATCCGGGCTCAGCCACCCCCTGGCCCTCTGCGGGGGCCACACCAGACCTGCAGGCTCTCCCCCGACCACGTCCGGTTCTTCCCACCATCCCCAAACCTGGCTCTTGCCGTGTCACCTGTGCCGAGCTTGCCCGTCATGGTCGGGGAGCTTGGGGATCCTCTGATTCTGCTCCAGAGACGGGCGTTTGTGCTCAGGCGGGGGCTCCAAGTTGTCTAGGGTGACACGGTGTGCATGATCCACGGGCACACTCGGGGGCCCTGCCCTGGGTTCTGCTCACCGGCTCACACTTTACTGAGCTCATCGCACGACCTGTACTCGGGCGGGAGCTGATGGATTTCCAGATACACACATTACATGTTCTAAAGAATGAATTCTCATCTGAAGAGATCGTCGGCGTTTTAGAAGGAAAATATTTTTCACGGACTGAAGATAGTTTGGAAGAAGATGAACATTTCCTCCGGGACACTGAGATTAAGCAGAAAATTGAGACAAGGGATGAAGTATTCTTTTCTCTTATTGCCAGCTCCCCATCTTCTAAATCTGCCCCTGCCCAAAAACGCAGTTTAAGTGATGTTTTCTTAAGGCCTCTTCGGCTTGTAGCTTGAGCTCACACTGATCTTAGCAGCTGAATTATAAGGCTCGGCCGCGGGGCTTAGCAAAGACGACGCAGGCGTCCCGGGTGCAGGCGGGTTGGAGCCGAGGCCATTGTGACGGGGGATCTCGACACGCCGCCCAATCAGTGGGAACTGTGAGCCATTGAGAAGTCGTGACCAGGGAGACATTGTCTGAATTCCTCAATTTATGCAGCTTTTTCAGAGGACAGAGTCCTGACGCTTCCAAATATCAAAAGGGCTCGGTATCTCATAGAAGAGGTATTTAAGGAAAATTGGCCCCCGAATCACCGTGCTATTATTATCCTATGTTCTTATCACATAAAGGGTAAGTGGAAGTGATTTCTAAGGGATGTGATAAAAAATCCTCTCAAGTTTCTTTATCAGGAGGTGAATTTAGCTTTTTTTTTTTGAGTGTGACATAGCATAAGCGAAATCACTTTGAACAGCTTTTCTTTTTGGGTCGTATAGGCAAAGTTCTCTCACCTTACAGACAGACGCTCACGGCCGGGCGGCTAAGGGAAGGGATCTGGCGTGCGTGTCCCCTCGTGCGTGGACGCAGAGTCCCGGAGTGGCTTGGGTTCAGCTTCGGAAGGCGGGTCAAAGGAGACAGTGGCACAGCGGCCTCCCTGCTGCCCGGGACGGTCGGCCAGAGCAGACTTCATCTCCCTGTGCTCTTGCACACACGCTCTGAGCTTGGAGGGAGGGACGGGCCGACGGAGCCAGAGGGCGCGCGGGCCAGGGAGATGGCTCTGTCTCACACTAAACGACGGACACGTGTCCAAGCCCACAGAGCGCACGGCACCAAGAGTGACCCTTCTGTAGACTGTGGACTCTGGGTGGCGGTGGCGTGTCTGTGCGGGCTCGTCGACTGTGACAAACACACCTTCTGGTGGGGACATTGACCGGCGAGAGGCCATGCCTGTGTGCGGGTGGAACGTATCTGCGAAACCTCTGTACCTTCCTTTCAATTTTGCTCTGAACCTAAAACTGCCCCCCAAAACACAAAATCTTAAAAAAAGAGAGAGAGAGAGACTGTGTGCAAGAGAAAGCCCCTTCTTCCCAGGCCGGGGCAGCAGAAGGATCAGAGCACGACAGGGGAAGGTCCTCCGTCCAACGCAAGGGTGTTTTCTGGACAACTCACGGTGCGTCGTGATGTGAAGACGGTATGTATGCTTCCTGGTGATTTGGAAGAGCAGATTATTTTTGAGAATGTCTATTAAAGGGTTTGGAGGAAGTAAAGGTTTTCACTGCAAGAAAAGTCAAGAATTTATCGGTGGCGTTCGCAGACAGCGCATGATGGGGGTAAATTACCCGGAGTCCACGAGATGCCTTCGAGATCTCCTGGGGGAGGCGCGGCACGTCCAGGAGCCGGCCCCGTCCCGCTGTGGGGCTCCCTTTCTAAAAAATTGATTCCATTACTGAAGAGATAGCTGAGAGAAGGAAGTCCGGGACATAGGTTATATTTTCTGCAGAGGCTTTCAAAAGGCATTTGATAAAGTATCATATAGAAGGCTCCCACGAAAGTAAGGATTTATGAATTAGAGAAAAAAAGGAGTCACTTGAAAATGAGGTGGAGAAGAGACCAGGGAGCACCATCAGTCACTCTGACAGACAGTCGGGAAATAGAGCTCGGGGGCACTGAGCAGAGCCGGCCCTGCACGCGGCTGCCGCCCCGACCCTTCCTCCGGAGGAAGTACCTTGACCTCTCCCGAGTCTTGCCTGGCGGGCGGGGCCCCTGAGGGGTGCCCAGGAGGATGGCTCCCAACATCGGGGATTGACTGAGGGTCGAAGTCTCGCCTCCTGGCTGTGGCCCTGGCCCGTGACTCAGTGTCACCCCCTGGGTCCCTTGCTGACGTGCCTGTTGGTCAGGTGTCTTTGCTCCCCGCTGTACTAGAAGTTCCTGCCAGGCTTGGGGGCTCCCCTCCCACTTTCTTTGTCTGGAGCGCGGTCCCAGGAACGCTCTCTAAGTGCCCAGGGGGGCTATTAAGGGAAAGCCAGGCGAAGAATGATAAAGCCGAGGTTTTCTCAGGGTAAGGGCAATTTCACCACATGGACAGTGCGTGCCCTGCGATATCTTAAATCACTCCAATCAAGGTCTAATGCTCCCCCACCATGCACCCTCTCCCTCGCCCTCCTTCTGGCTGCTAGGAGAGAAGCTATTTCACTGAGCATCTCACGGGGATGTGGGAGCCCAGTCGTTCCTGTGATTGACAACAGCTCCCAGCGTCTGCAGGGAACAGCCACTTTCCTTGTGTTTTGCACTTTTCCCCACAGAGAGAGTCACGGAAGGTACACAGAGCCTCTCCTCCATCCGGGAGAGCTGCTGAAGATTTCTGCAAAGTCCTGTCCATGACCCCTGGGCTGTAGAGGTCCCCACCGCGTGCAAATACTGCGGGCAGAAGATTGCCAGGGACACCATGTGTTGGCTGTGTTTGAACTTATCTTTCCAGGGGATTATTTTTCTCCTTAACCCAGTGGAGGCCGGTGTGGGACTTCCCTGCTTCTCCCTGCAGCTTGTGACCTAGGGACAGATGGTCCAGAAACCCAGAATCTGGAGGGAAGCTCCAAACCAGAGAAAAGGCAGCAAACTAGTGACTTACAAACCTTTAAGGGATATATGTGTAGACCAGAAACATCTCGGAAATGAAGAAGTAAAGCAAGATAATTATTTGGGTAAATTGGGGTCAACCCTTATCATTCTAACATTACACATTTAGTTACAATAGAGTAAAAATATCCATTCCTGCTGTACAACCTTTGTGGTCCATCCTCCCTCCCTCCCTTCCTCTGTCCTCCTCTCCTGTTCTTTGCCAGAATTTTCTTCTTCGTATACCACAGAATCGACCGTGTGTGTCTGTCTCCGGAGGACCAATCGTATGAAGCAGACCACCACTGGTTAAACTGGTTTGAAGAAAATGTGCCCTTAAAAAGACTGTCTCTAGGCTGAGAACTAATCTATTCTAAGGGAACCAACCAGCACCTCCAAGTGGATGGTCTTAAGATTATGCCCAAAGCATCTGGCTGCTTTTTCTACTATTTTGCTACAATTATCTGGACATTTTACAGCTAACCGGTTAATCAAATTTGATGAGGGTTCTACCAAAATGAGCGTGCAGACTCAGACTGATAGGAGGCGTCTAGGCTATAAATCGGTACATTTATGCTTTTCATTTTGCTTCGTAGTTGGGAAATATGGGCTCACGGCCTCGCTCTCCAAGCCCCTTTCTGGGATTCAGTCCAGGATTCAGCTCTGACGTCTGTTTGTAGAGGAATTCAAGGCTCTTCAGATCCAACGCAAACCCACCTGTGGTCTGGGGTTCCGAGGGTGGGCTCCGAGGGTGGCTGCCCACGGAGGCCGCATCCAGAAAGCAGAGCGTTTGCGTCTTGGGTGTTGGACACGTCAAGGATTTCCTGCTGACATCCCTGCCCTGCCACAGGCTTTCAAAAGAGGACAAGGATCCTGACCGTCTTCACGGAAGCAAAGACCTTAGCTTCTCCTTTCATTTCCAGCTCCAGGTCACCAGTTCTTAATATACCTTCAAAGCTTACTTGTAATGATTTCTCCGTTTTGGAAAATCACTAATTTCCGTCCTGTGTAAGGACAATTTGGAAACACACCCAGACAGATGGACACGCAAATACACAAATGCACTCACACATCGCACACGAATAAACTTGCACATGCATGCACAATCACACGCATACATACACACATGCACACATGCGTACACAGGACACACGTGTGCACACGGACACACACAGGCACACGTGAGCATATCTGATTTCTCTTCCCACTATTTTCTGGCACTCTGCTGGAGAGGAGATAAGATCTCGCCTCGCTGGGCTGTGCTCTACTTAGAAAGGCTTATCTTATCTGACGCAATCACGAAACCATAAAATTAAAAGTCAGCCCCTGAGCGGCCCTCTGGTCTGGTGCCCCGGCCCAGGTCAGGGGGTGTCCACGGGAACGCCTCGCCGGCAGCTGCCTGAGACTCACCTGCTAATCTGTGGGTTTCTACGCAATTCAATTCAGAAAACAAAATTGCTTTGCTTTAGTTAAAAACCACATCTTTAAAAAAAAAAAAAGAGTTCGCCTTGAAACAAGCCGTTCTTTGCAGGCAGAGTGACTGGCTTTGGCCTAGGATGCCTTTCTTCTGTTTCTAGAGGTAGAGGCTTCGTCAAGCCCCCGTGTCCTTATTTGTCACGAGGAGCAAATGAGGTCCAGTGTTTGCTGAGCCTGGAGCGCCTGGCCACTGCCCTGGACATCCTCAGAAGGAGCAGACTTTGTGGTGAACTCTGTCGTAGGTCACCCCACACGTACTGCTGGCCGGGGCTCCTGAGGCTTTCATGACCTGTATGCAACCCTCTTGGAAGGAGGAGGATGGCAAAAATCTCTAGGAGGCCGGGTCAGAGCCCTCCCTGCGGCCTCTTGAAAGCTTCCTGGGTGCGATGGTCAAGAGGGCTTTCAATGCACATCTTCCCCCGGTCTGCAGACCACAAGGGGCCTGGCTCCCAGGCGAGAAGTGAGGCTCGAGTCCCCAGCCCTGGGACAGGCTGACGTGGGGCCCCCGGTGCCTACTGACGGCCACCAGGCTGAGGAGGAAGCCTGGGACCACCCCTCCTCCAGCAGTGCCCGAAGTTTCAGGAAGGAGCCTGGCTGGGGCTCGGGGCGGTGAGCCTGGTGGGCCGCCAGCACTCGCCCGCGGAGCCTCGGAGGCAGGACCACGTTTCTGGGTTCGGGCACAGGTGCCTCCCTTCTCGCCCCGATCTCTTGCTCCCTGGCTCGGCCCCGGATGCTGGCCTCGGCTACGCACGCACCATTCCAGTTATGGACGTTCGCATGTGCTACTTAGGTTTGATGCCCAATTAGGGTGCGGCCCCGGGGACAGTTATGTGTACCACCAAACGTGACAGAGAGACGTCGTCCCGCATTGTGTCTGATTGAAACACTGAATGCTGTTCACATACGCTCGGTTTTCCGACGTGGCCGCCCACGTAGGATGGCGACCTCCATCTCCTCACCCTCTGTGCTGCCCCCGGTGAGCAGGCACTTCATCCAGAGGGCGGTCTGGCCTCTCCCTGTGGAAGCGTGGGTAGTGGTGCTGGTCCTGTGCACAGGCCTGGCACTTAGCAGCCAGCAAGAGGACTGAAGCCTTCTCCGTGGCCTGGGGACAGGGCTGTCTTCAGGGTAAGGTGGCGTCCGGCATAGACAGGGCACGATTAACCATGCCCAGGCGAAGGGCACAAGGGTGTGGTTTACTCGGGGACCACACAGAACACAGCTCTAGTAAGTTCCATCAGGTGGGAAGGGTTCCCCTCACTCCATGCTCTTAGGGTGTCTGTGCAGAGCATTAACCTGAAGCAGGAGAACGGCACCCAGGGCCATTTAGTGTAAGGTTTAGAGGACAGGCAGCCTTCACAAGCCATGAAGACCCAAAGAAGAGGCAAACCCAGATGCTTTTCTACCAGGCTGAACAAAGAGGAAATTTTGGAAAAGTAACTCAATATACAAGGATGCTAAAGGGAGATGGGGTTATTTTAACAAGGTCTGTTTGTACAGAATTCTCTTTGCTACCACTCATCCTTGGTGATGTTACTTTCGTCCATGGGTGGTCTTTCCTTCTGCTTCTGGGAGAAGAAGGGGAGGGCAGAGCACCCCTCTTGGACCTGACGTTTTCCAAGTGTCTTCAGCCAAAATCATCCTTGGGCTCGAGTGGCATATCTTCAGTGGAGTATTCTGCTTTCCTCCAGTGTAGTGGGTGGTCTACCTGCCCAGGCGGCGATCATAACACCCAAAAGAATTCTTGAAAATATCACTAAAGGAAACAACGAAAAAATCAGGCGAGAGTATTTGAACCCATATAAACGTTTAGCACACAATAGTCTGCAGTGAACTTAAGAGGGTTCTGTGTGTTAAACCCTACATGACAATACGAAGTCTGTAACGTGTCCTTCAAGCGTCTTCTCCCCACCCATGTAGTCGGGACAGCTGCTGCTTCTCTCCTCACTCCGGATGGACCTTTGGTGTGGCACAGGCTGCTCAGAGCGTGTATGTGTGTGCGTGCATGTGTGTGCACGTGTGAGCACGCACACATGTGCGTGTGCGACTGCATGCATGTGCGCACGCGTGTGTGCATGCACGCACATGTGTGTATGTGTGTATGTGTGTGACCGCATGCATGTGCGCGCGCGTGTGTGCATGTATGCACATGTGTGCATGTGTGCATGCGTGTGTGTGCATGTGTGACTGCATGTGTGTGCATGTGCGCACGTGTGCACGTGTGCGTGGATGTGTGTGCACGTGTGTGTGTGTGTTTTGTTATTCACTGGTAACTCCGTTTTTTGAAATCAGCTCCTTTAATGTGGGTCGTAGTTCGCATCTTCGTGCACAGTTGCTCAGAGGTCAAGTTTTGAGCATGGAGCTCGTTCACTCTTGTTGGAAAGAGGCTTACTTCCTCCCACCCAGGCTACTCAGTCGGCCGCCCCGTGCTCACAGCCTGGGGCTCTCTGAGCCCTCAAAGCCCTGCCATCCCTCTTGCCTTGAAAGCCAGGTGATTACGGTGAGAAGGGCCACTGGCAAGCTGATGGTGGAGACAGATGGTTCCCCTTCTGCTTGGGAACATGAAGGTTTGCATTTCCTGGGTCGTATCAGTCATATCAGTAAATGTTCCCCCGGATGAGGCAGCCCGGCTTTCACTCTTCACCTGCCCGCGACCGTGGCTGCAGGGTCCAAGGTGCATTCACCAACTACTGTGGTTGCTTATTTCTTCCCGTCCCCAGCTTCAAAGCGAGCTGACCTGGTCTAGTCCACAGAAGGCACCTGACTCATGCATTTTTAATGTGTGAATAAATGAAGCGATAAATAAAAATAAATGATCATTTACTCAAAAATAGCACTTATTAACTGTATTGTTGTGTACCCGTGGCATTCGATATACGGGGTGTTATGGGTTGAATGGTGTTCCCCTAGAACATTAGACATCCTAATCCCCAGGGCCTAAAAGTGAGACTGTATCTGGAGATGGGGTCTTTAAAGAGCTGAGTAAGGTACGATGAGGTCACTAGAATGGGCCCTAATCCAATCTGACTGGGGTCCTCACGAGAAGAGGATCGTAGGACACAGACACACACAGTCGGATGACCGTGTGCGGACACAGGGAGGGGACGGCATCTACACTCCCAGGAGAGAAGCCTTGGAGACACCAGCCCTGCCCACGCCAGGACCTTGGACTCCCTGCCTCCAGGATGGGGAGACGATAAATATCTGTTGATTCACCTGCAGGCTGGGGGGCTGGTGACGGTGGCCCTACCACGCTGATACTCGGTCTGTGCTAAGCAGTTCAAACCCGCTACCCCATTTAATCCTTAGGCTGCTGTGTGAGGCAAGCACTTTTAAACCGACAGCACATCGGAGGACGTTGAGTTAAGGGAGGTTAATCACCTTGGCCAAGGTCATACAGAATATATTTGACAGAAGGGAATTGGAGAGCAGCAGGTAATCTCAATTCAGCTCATGTTCTTTGGCCGCTCACTTCCCCTTCTGTACAAAGCAGTGTCTGAGCTACGTAACATGACCAGCACGTGAGCTCACTTGTCCCCATGACGCAGGAATAACCTCCCTCCTGTTTTGTTCGAGGCAGTATTTATTGCATGTTTACTGTTTACCGAGCCGCGTGCTATATGTCGGGGGTTCCAAGATGAGGAACATAGAAGCCCAGCGTCAGGGAGCCCACACGCTAGCATAGAGACAGACCGGCGCACACGTAAGTGAAATACTGTGCCGTCCACACAGTAAGTTTATGCGCATTCATTCCTATGGTGATTACTGAGCGTGTGCTGTTTGCCAAGATCTGGAATCAGTCTCTGTAGACGCAGAGACGATATGGTCCTGACCCTCATGGGACCCGCAGGGACATAGAGACTCATGCACGTTGTGAAATACTGCGCTTAACATGGTACAATTATTCATAAAGTGGGCATACATAGGAGAGAGTGGATTTCCACGGGGGGGAGGGGAGCAGGAAAGTTTTATAGGAGAGGTAACACCTTGCATCTTGGAAGATACAGATCTCTCGCCAGGTAGAAAAAGAAGAAAAGCTTTCCGGGTGGAGAGCGAGCCGGGAGCAAAGGCAGGAAGGTCTGAAATAGCGGTGTGCTGAGGAAACCATAGTATTGAATGTGGGATATCTGGCTGAGCACAGGCAGTGATAGCAGGAAGGCTGGAGAGGTGGGACCATGGAGAGGCTCCCCGGGGATGCCTCAACGGGGTAATGCATATTCTTGCTTGGGCGGGAGCGTGAGTTTTCCCAACAGGGCAGTGATTGGCTGTCCAGCTTACAAAGGCCATGGCAGCCTCACAGCTGGATTGAAAGATTCGGATTCAAATGTAGATTTAATTAGGAGTAACCAAAGTGAGAGATGAGGAAGGTAGGAGGAAGTACTAAGGAAGAGGGGAAGAGACTCCAAGGAAACCTGGCCAGTAGGTAGATAGGGAAGAAGAAATGAGATGAGTTTGTGAACACGCCCAGACTTCTTGCGTGGGTCATTAAGCCAGTTAGAGATCCTGGAAGGAATAGATTTGGGGCGGGGCATTGTGTTAGTTAGCAAAGCCTCTGGCTACAGGGCATAGAGGATAGTTACTGCTTAGTAACTAGAACTGTGGCACGGTCCCAGACTTGGTTGACAACATGACTAGGTCGCCTCTCTCCCACTGCTGACCTTCGCTTTTATGTTTCTGCCTCATGGTTGTAAGCTGGCTGCTGCCACTCCAGACATCACATCCATATCCAGACACGGTGATGAGAAAGGGACAGCCTCAGCAAGGTCTCCCCTTGCATCTTCCTCATTGTCCGGGAAGCCAAATCTTCCTAAGAAGACCTCCAGCAGATTCTGCCTCCTGTGTGAATGGCTGGAACGTGGCCACCAGCTGCCCCTTTCCCATCAGTAGGAGGCCATGCCTGACTCAGGAGCTGCGGTGGTCCTGACGGGCTGAGAGCCTGCATGATTCATCACTCAGAGTGAGCACACACGGCCAGCGCAAATGAATGTAGTAAGAAGCACGAACAAGGAGTTTTGGGTGGAGGTTGGACGACAGCCACCAGGGACCATTGTAGGTGCTGTGAAGGTTGGGGCAGGGCGCGTCTGCCTGGCTTCAGACGGGGCAGGATGCGTGTGCTGGGTTCACACATGGGACTTGCTCTTCCTTTACTTTCTACAGAATGTGTGAGAAAAGGCCAGGTTGGCAGCGGGGATGACAGGGAGGGCAGCTGCTCCTTCCGGAAATGGGGCTGAGCAGGGGACAGGCAGGGGAGTAGCCTCAGGGGAACGCAGGCCAATACTGAGATTTTCACTGGGAAGCCTTGAACCCGCACCTCCCCACGTTTTAGGTACTGAGTGAGGGAGAGGGGAGGCTGGGAGGGACAAGCTCACCATAAAGAAGCCTCTGAGGAGCAAAGGGCCAGCGATGGGGGCCTTAGGTCAGAGGAGGGCAGCAGCTGGGGTGACAGCCTGGGGGGTGGGTGATGAAGGGGAGAGGCAGGGAGACTTGAGAGCAGATATTTGCCTCGGGACTTTGTTCTATGTTGAAGTGGGAGGCAGGGGTCTGCCAAGGGTCCGGGGTCCTGGGGGAGCAGGTGTGCAACAATCCGGGAGAAGGAACAGTGAGGACAGGGGACACAAGCCCCAGGGCGGGGTGGCAGTAATGTGCCCCTCCCCCAGCCCCCGCCCCATGATCCGAGCAATCCGCAGCGTGTGGAGCTCATGTGGGAGGGGGAGCTTCAGATGCAGGAGCAGAAATGCTGTGTCCCAGTGACAAGGCTTTGTCCTCTGGATGCTGTCCCAGGACGTCAGTCTGCACAGCCGGGTAGGAAATGACATCTGTCCCTCTTAGACACCAAGGTGGCGGGAGGTCAGGGACAAGCCAGCTGGGGGTGGTGGGGCCCCGGGGGGGAGGTGAAGCGGGGCCACGCGGGGCAGGGGCGGATGCGGGGAGGCAGGGGCAGGAGGCTTTGGCAGCCTGCACCTGTGCAGGCGAGCTTGGGCAAGCCCTGCTGGGGGGACACGGGTCTTGTCTGCAGGGAGGCCACAGCGCAGGATGGGTGACACAGGCCATGCCAGTGACGGGGACCCAGGAGCAAACGGCAGCATGTTCCGGGGACAGAGCAGGAGGTCCTGTCCCTGTGAGGGGCCGCTGGGGAGCAGGTGCGGAGGCGGGACCGCCGGGAGTCCTGTGACTCTTAGGAAATGGTGGGTCCTTTCCACCTGCACTCTGAGCCGCTTTTCAAGCTCTGGACTGATTTCTGCAGGGGTGTGTGCGGCGCTCCTCTCCCCCTCCTCCTCCGCCTCCAAGACCTGATCCCCGTGTCGGGTCGCACCTCTGCGCTCTGGTTCCCTTGGGTTCTATTTTTAAACGTGTCCTGGATACCTGCACATATTGCTCAACGTGAGTTGTACTGATTCGATTTTTTTTTTTTCTTGAACAAATCTCTTGGAATTGAGTATAGACCACTGCCTTTCAAACCAGGGAATTGGTGCAGCTCTTGGCTCACCAGCCCAACGTCCTGACGTGCCTTTGGGGTCCCCCGTGCTGAACTCCATTCCCCGCCATGGGCCTTCGGTGGCTTGTTCTTAGGGCTGAAACCTCCGTCTATAATGTAGGATGATTGTGAGCTTGTCGCTTTGTAATTTTACAGTTTCCTCTCCAGTTTGTGCGCTCCCACAAGCGGGACCATCACGGTGACCTCTTCGCCGAGCCCAGCCTGGTGTGGCCGCTGGTTTGAGTCCTGCAGTCACTCTGTCACTCCTGTTGGACCCTGGGCAGTTAACCCTGGACAGTTTCCCAGCTCTCCCCTCTCTGGCCCCTCCTCTGAAGATGGGGTTAAAATAACACCTAGCTCACTTTCCTTTTGAGATACAAGGAAGTCCCCCACGCAAAGCATTTAAGCCAGAAGCTCAGAGGGCCCCCTATAAATATGAGCTTTTATTTAGCAAATAACTGAATTAGGTTGGTTTATTGTGACTTTGTGTATGGAAAGTGAAGGGGTCAATGTAGGACACCAAATGGAATTTTTTCCCTCCCATCTGTGATTGTGATATCTGTGAATTTTTTTTTTGAAGGCCATTGCTTTTCTTTTCCATTTTCTTGGTAGGCTATACTTTAGAGCAGTTCTAGGTTGACGACAAAATGGAGGGAAAGGTACAGAGATGTCCCACGTACGCCCTGTCCTCCCACAGACTCCCCCACCATCAATACCCGCATCAGAGCCGATCCCTTGTTACAAGAGAGGAACCTAGTTGGACACGGCGTCATCGCCCCAGAGACCATAATTTACATCAGGGCCACTCTGTGATTCCCGTTCTATGGGTCTGGACAAATGAGTAATGACATGTATCTACCATCACGCTATCGTACGGAATAGTTTCACTGCCCTAGAAACTGTCTGCTCTGCTCTCCCCCTGCCCGCCCCTGGCTTCGAACATTTAATGCTCTGGGCCTGCGGACCCGTCCTCTGCCTCCGGGGTCCCGTGTGGTGCTCCGTTCTTCCTTCCGTGGGCGCTGATGGCTTGGGGCCGGCAGGTGGGCCGAGAGATGTGTGTGTGGGTCTCGCTCACGTCCTCCAACAGGCCGATCGCCCACTGGCTGCTAGAACTTGACAATATGGTTTGGAGAGTTGTGTCACCTTCCTTTGGGGCCTGGAATCAACACTCCAGGTAGCAGTTCTAACAATTGACTAACAGCATCCTTGGTGCTCGTGAGCCTGGCAGGTGGTGGCTACACGTTTGGCCTCAAGCTGGGAACACACTCATGAAATCATGCGAAGCCCCATGTTAAATCTCAAGAGAATTCCTTGAGTTTCTAGAAATCTAGTTTCTATTTGTAAGAGAGCGAGACTCTTCAAAATCGGAGACCCACCCTAGGGGCTGCCGTGCTCGGCGGACAGGCACCCTCACACCTTCTCGTGGCTGAAGCCCGACCTGGGCTTTAAATATCATTACGCAGCACGGCTGTCCGCTTCCAAGGACTTGTGTGTCCCTTTCTCACCTCAGACTTTCCTGATTATGCTTCAATTCAAAGTCAAATTTAAAGTTGTTTTTCTCTCTCACTTGCATTCCTCAGTTTTTATTCTTTTGTCTCTCCCATTATGAAAATTTCGAAAACAGTAATATCGGGGTGAGGCTAAATTCAAGAATCCTGATATAACTTTTAAGGGTCTTTGGAAATCGAAATTTGAGACGTTGGAGAATAAATATGTAAGTAATAGTTTGAGGTTTTCACAAGCAAAATATATCAAAGTATGTCAAAGCAAAATATATCAAAATATATCAAAATATATCAAGACTCAACTAGGTCAAATGCTCTGTAACACAGCCCTTGACCAGAGGGAATACATTGTTTAAAGAATAATTTGCTACCCGCGGACACTGAATTGATACATAGAATTTTTCTTCTAAAATAAAAAATATTAGCTGGCTATTTGGATTTATTTGTAAATAATAACCGTAATTTTTGAGTATTTCATCACATGCTACTGTGTTAAATGTTTTCTCTACATTATCTTGTGAAAGTCAGAGTATTTTCCCCTGTTATTATGGTTTTTAAATTTTAACTAAGTTTACTTGGCAGGTGAAGACAGCGAGACACAAAGAGATGAACTAATTCACCTACAATCATCGGGACATGGGGAGTTAGGGCATCAACCCAGTATCTTTGTCCCGAAAGCCGTGGTTCCCTGACGGTGGTTCTGCCCCTTGGGGGACGTTTGGGCGATGTCCGGGGGTGTTTTGGTTGCCACAACTCGGCAAGAGTGGGTGTCCCTCGGACCTAGAGGGTAGAGACCAGGGACTCGGGTCCACCCTCCACTGCTCGGGGAATCATCCCGTCCCAGATGTCAGCAGTGGCGGCAAGGATGGAAAGCCTGCCCTAAAGCCTAGTGCAAGCCTTTTATCCTTCAGCACGAAGAAGCAACAAAAGAAGTGGTGTTGGCAGTAATGGGATGGGCCGAGAACCAGAGGCCAGGTGCGGATCGCACGTGAGGTGGGGGCAGGCGGGACTGGGTCCGCGGCTATCTCCCTGGGGACGTTGAAGGTCACTGTCCACCTTGGAGTCTAGGAAGCAATAAGGGAGGAAATGGAAACCCAAGGAAGCTTGGCTCCTATCCAAGAGCCCAGGGTAGGTCCTTCCCCTTGACACGGGAGATGCGTGGGGCTGTTATGAACGGATCCGCCTTTTTGTTTAGGCGGGCTTGGGATTTTTTTTTGTTCTATGCAGCTGAAGATCCTGATTCACCAGAGAAACTTCTTGAGCTACAAATCTTGGGAGAAAGTGTTAAAGTTCATTTTTTAAACTTAAGTCAAAATAGAATAAAATTTTCTTACCCTTGTGAGTCACTATCCAAAGCAGAGGAGTTTTTTATTCTTCTTTCTTAAACTCTGTCTGATGCCTCTCCTTCCAGAGTCTGGTGGAGTGGGTCTTCCGTCAGCCAGGGTGTGGACCCCGAGAATCGGTTTCTTGAGGGCCCCAGAAGGTGTTGTTCAGTGAGTGAATACGAAACACAGTCATCACAGTGGTGACTCGAGAGCCACTTCCCTTGGGAAGAAAAGATCACTTCCCAGCTCTGGAACGGCTGTCAGGTTATGTTCTCAGAAGCCAGGATTGAACCACCCACCGTTGTGTTGCTGGGGAGGCCAGTGGGTGCCTGAGGGAGGAAGGGAAGTCAGAGGAAGTTCTCGGTTTCAGCCCTGTGGCCGTGTGACTCATCCTAGGCCTGGGGCCCCGGGAGTTCGAGGAATCGAAGTTCAATCGGGAGAAAAGGATGGTTCACCATACATGGGGTGGGATGATCCCCCACGCACGGTATCTTTCCTTGCAGACAACATCCGAGATCTGTTCTGCAGCTCACAGTTGAGGTCTTGTCTTTCTTGTCCATCAGACATAACTAGAATCTTCTTCTCCATGTTCCCTCTGGCATCCTAATCCCCGTTTCAGGATGGTTCTTCTCGTAGAGCGGCCAGACGAAACCCTCTGCAGCCTGCTTGGCCCCTCTGTTCTCCACGGTCCTTTGGCTCCTCTTCCAATGGCAAGTCAAAGGCGGTTTATAAACTAGTCCAGGCGCTCCTTAAGATCCTGAACAGACCTAAGATCCACAGACAGTGTTCCAGATACAAGCCCTTTCGATTGATTTCTTAACTCTTGGACGATAAATACTTTCATTAACTTTTTTCTTTATCCCCTGAGGTTGGTGGCATTTTCCCAATACGAAGAGGCCCGTCCCTTTCTATGTGCTGGTTAATAAAATCCACCACCCTGTTGTGAGGTGAGCAGCAATCAGGATCCTTGAAATCATTTTTTTTAGGATTTTATTTATTTATTAGAGAGAGAGAGAGCCCAAGTGTGCAAGTAGGGGGAGGGGCAACGGGAGAGGGAGAAGCAGGGTCCCCGCTGAGCTCGGAGTCCCTACCTGGGACTCCATCCCAGGACCCTGGGATCACGACCTGAGCCGAAGGCAGATGCTTCACTGACTGAGCCCCCCAGGCGCCCCGGGGTCCTTGAAATCTAAAACCATAGTCAGAATTGGTACAATGAACAGATGCAAGGTCCCTGGGAGACCACATTGGGCAGGGGCTTGGCACTCATGATGAGTCCTGTAATTCCCAGAGTTCAGCCCCCAGGTTCCCTCCTGGGCCCTGAACCTCTTCCCCGTAGTTTAAGAGAGTGGGGATCCGGCAGCCCGTCTGGCATTGTTAACATCGTCCTAGAACCAACGTCCCAGGTGACTTGGGATGGTCTTGACCAGTGTTCCTGTCAGAGTAATTATTAACACCCTCCCTTCTTAAGCCAAAATGCACAGTTTGCATGAGAAATCAGGGTCAGTCCCCTGAGCTGAGCTGCCCTAGCTGAGTTTGGCTAACGGTGGTTAGTTTATTGTATAATCCTGAAGGGCTGGTTGAGAAAGAGAGTGAAAGGCACCGAAACATTGTTCCACCCACCCTGCCCACCCCTCCCGGACCTACCGCTCTTCAGTGTAGGAAGAGCCCAAGGCAGGACTGCGATGTCTTCTTTGGCCACCGTCATATTGGTGTAGTCCCATGAGCCGTAAGATTTAGAAGATCAGTAAAACCCAGAGACGTTTTGCTGCGGAGAATACCCATTTTAGAGATTTGCGAGAGCAGAGAAAATTAAGGCTCCCTTGGCTGTATTTCAAAATGTGAGGAACTCGATTATGAAGGAATGGGCCAGACTGTCATCATGTTGAAACATCTCCAAGCCAGGTCCATGCTGCGTAGTCAAACTTCATGAGAAGCACCACGGCGATCCCACCGTGAATATACAAAAATCCTGGCCCGGTGGCACATCTCTGACAGGTCAGGGAAACGCTCTTAGGCGGTGAGTGAAATCTCCTGGGAGGGTCATAAATCCTGTGCAACAAATTATACACTAACAGGTTCTTAGAGGAATTCAAATAAATCCTCACAACCGCTTAGCAGGTAATCTCCAGATCAGATTCCCATTTTTCTTAAGAGCAAAATAATATATGGCTTCTTATACTCTCCTAGTGAAATGCTATATATCAAAGATATGAATTTAGTCGAAATATTGATCTTAAGCCAAAGTGAAACTAAGGGAAGGTTTAATGCACTTCACCACAAAGGAGAGAGCCAGGGAAGTGTGTGCATAAAATGTGCATCATGGAGGGAAGGATCTGGGAAGAGAGCCACGGAAACATCCAGAAGCCCGAGGTCCTCCCGAGAGTGTGGAGTGAGGGAGGACAGGCAGATCCCGCCGCACAGCGTGGCTCCCGCGAGCACGTTGTCATGGAGATTTGCCCTTGCAATTAGAGGACACGAGATCCATCACAAAAAAAGGGAAATATCTTAATGTTGGGTGAATCATTTTAAATGTTGTATTGCCAGCCACACGATGCAAAAGGCCCAGAGCTGCATTTGGTGTGTTTTGGGGGAGCCGCTGCCTCGGAGATGACTCGGAGGAACAGGGGGCAGGACACCCCGGGGGAGCGTCGGGGGCGGGCACGTGAGCAGTCCCCCCAGCCCTGAGATGAATGCAGCTTCCGTCAGTGGAAAACGCACGTCCTCCGCCTCTCCCTTCTTCAATCAGAAAAAACTCGGGACAAGCATAATAAGGAAAATTATCTTCCTCTCCCATCGCAGTTTGCCGAAGTGAATCAAGCCTTGCTAAATCTCCTCGGAGGACCCGCGAGCCTCGTGGGTCGCAGGGCAAAGAGTTGTAAAAAAAAATGCTTTTGAACAAAAATGTCTTTATTTTCTCTTAATGAAAGACTCTCATAAATCTTTCAGTTAACCGTGAGTTGCCCGGCATGTAGGAGCGAGCAAGGATCTGGGGAAGGCGAGCAGGAAACCGTATCAGAGAAGCAGTCCCGCCGCGTTCCCCTGCACCGGACAGCTGAGCGGGGTGGCCGTAGTTGTTGCTTTTACTGTCTGAAGCACGCCAGGTGACACTGTCCTGGCCTGTCCTTTGGCTTGCAGGGCTGGATGGGACTTATCAGACACCAGCAGCCAATGTCCTAGGTAAACCAAAGTAGTTTTTCTAAATAGGCTATTACTTATTTATTCGGGGGATTTATAAAAATGTGGCCGTCGTGCGGAGCCGCTGGGCACATGAATAATGCAAGAGTACAAAACATTAAGAAACACAAACAAACAAAAGTCAGACGTGTAGCTCTATTTCTCTCCGCAGACAGAAACCACTTTTTTGATCAATACATTGAATTACAAAGAGGGATTGCTAAAAAATGCAAACGGGCGTTTAATAGGACATAAAAGATTTAGTCCTCAGACAAATGCTTTCCTGCCATCTTGCACACGCGGGGGTGAGGGCGAGTCCTGGGAGGGCAGGCCGCTGTTGGACGAGGCACCAGAGTGGGTGACGGGGTCTCTGTGAGGGAGGGGCATGGGGGGGGCAGCGGGCAGATCTCGGGCTTTCTAGATGGGGTGGCAGCCCAGGGCGGTCTCCCTCACGCTGTCTGTGCACCTTGGGTGTTGAGCTCCGGTCCCTCTGGGGCTAGTCCCGTCCGGTCAGGCTCTGTGACGCAGCTGGGGGGGATGCTGGGTCTCTCCCTCAGGCTGACACTTCTGGGCTCATGCTCACTGTGGAGGGTCTGTTGCTGTGTCCCTTTCTGGCTTGGATGTTCACCTCCAGGCCTGCACCACCTGTCCCCTGATCGCTCAGAGCTTCCCAGAGCACCTGCTCTGCTCCTGTCTCAAAACTTAACCCTTCCGCCAAACAACCGGGCTCCTCTGCTGCTCCCCAGGCCTAGAGGAAGGTGGGAATCTGGCCAGAAGAGGGGCAGGGGGGGAGAGAGAGAAAACACTTGTCATGTTGGGTAGGGCTGGGAATTTAGTGGCTGAGACCTAAATTCAGAAGAGAAATTGTTCAAATGAGAGCCAACCACGGAAATGGCATCTGCATTCAGGAGCAAGAGGGATTTCATTAAATGTAGAAAGCCTTGTGGGCCACTCATTTGTATGTTTGTTTTTTTAAGATTTTAGTTATTTATTTGAGTGAGAGAGTGAGAGCACAAGCAGTGGGAGCAGCAGAGGGAGAGGGAGAAGCAGACTCCTCACTGAGCAGGGAGCCCGACTTGGGGCTCAATCCCAGGACCCTGGGACCATGACCTGAGCTGAAGGCAGACGCTTCACCGACGGAGCCAGCCAGGTTCCCCCATTAGTATGTTGTAACGATATTCTTCAACGTGGTTAAAACAAAATCAGTATTGGGGTGGCATCTGGGAGCAATGCGGTGAAGGCTGCCCTTGTCTCCAGCCAGAAGGCCCAGTTTCCATGCCCCGAACTGCCCGGGACTCTCAGAGCAACAGAGACAACACTAGGCCCATGAGAGTCTAGGTTTCAAGGTGACAGTTTCAGCCTCAGTGTTCTGCTTTTTTCCTCTTTCTCATTAAATGAGCCCCAACTATCAGAACATGGAAAAATATCTAAGATCACTGGAGAGCAGAGAAGGGTGTTCTCCAAAAGGCCAGATGCTTTCCACGTGTCTGGAGAATGTGAGACAAGAGATCGGATGGTGACTGAAGCCGGGGAAAGGGTCCACTGAGGGGTTTAGAAGACAGTTTCCCATAGGAAGCCTAGAACCTTCCACCCCCGGGCTCAGAGCTGCAGGGATGAGGGCGAGGCTGGGGAAGGTGTAGGGCCCAGGGTGGCATTCATGGCCAGTGGCCAACAGAGCTAAGCAGTGTCGCCATGCAGTGCACTGGGCTGTGTGGAGGGTTTTCCAGAGAGACAGAGAAACAAACCCAGAGAACTCGGTGCCAACTCACGCGGAGGGGAAAAGTTGGGAAGATTCTACTTCAGAGGGTCTGAGATCACGCACAGACTTCCTGTAACCTCTCTGGTTTGCACGCTGACGGTCACAGCTCCGTGCTGTGACACACACCTAGTCAGCTCATCGCCAGGAGTCGGGGAAGATTCAGATTTTAGTGCAAATATAAATATTATTAAAATGTTACCGCAACAGGTTGATGATAGCCATCTGGGCTAACGGCTTGGATTATTCCCGTGGCATTTCCAAGTGTGTTTGGGAGGTGCGTGATAAGACAACTGAGTTTTGTACCCAGAGCACTTACCCTGAGAGCAGTGGATATTCTTGATGGGGTAGAGAACGGGGTTTTAAACATGCTTTACATATTTGTAGGATAAAAAGAAGTTTTATTAAATTACAAATAACATTAGCCTGTGGGAAGAGTGTAAGAAATAACAGCAAGAAGGCATTAAATAGAAAAACATGACGACGGTCATGGTATACCTACTATATTCATTTTCATGATATTAAAGACAAAATCTCTCCTATCAAGTAAGAAACATGATGTATTATGTACAAAGAGATCTAAGAAGACAGGACGCAGAAAAGATATATATTGAGGGGCTAGCAAATATATACTAAGCACAGGTGTGTAAAATAATACATCGTCAGAGGAAGCTGGAAAGAGTAGGGTTCAAGACAAAACGCTGGTCCTCTCCGATGAAGAGAGAACATTTATGAATATTTGTTCATAACTGCCATAGTATCAACAATAACTTAAAAAATTTAAACTATCATCATAGTGAAAGTTCTCTTTTTCTGACAGAGCTCAAGAATAAAACGCGGAAATTTAGAGTAAAAACGAGGTAGTATAATTATTAGGTCCTGTTCAGAACTGTATACGCTGAAAAGAGAAGGCACTTTCCTTCCAAGTGGTTTTGGAATATAAACAAAAGTTGGACTCAAAGAAAACCCGAATAAAGACCCCAAAGTGGGAGTTGTATTCAGAAAACACTCCTTAGCCACAACAAAAGTAGCAATTAACTAAAAAAAGGAATTGGTTTGGATACTTCTGAAAAAAAAAATCCGTCTCTTGATTCAGTGAGAAAATAGCAATTGTAATTATATACAGGGTAGGAACTAAGCATAATAATATTACGTTTCAAACACATGTTGTTCAGCAAAAGTTGAGTTGCAGAGAAAGCTCATATTTAGAAATCCTTTTATTATTAAACTAAAAAGAATATATAGGAATCCTAAGAATATATAAGAATAAATTAAGTGGGTTTTTTTCTTTTTTCTATGAGAAGCAAACAAATAATGCTAGGAGAAGTCAATGAGCAAATATCGTCTCAACACTTAAGTTTATTAGACGTCAGAAATTGATGGAATTAATAAAGGATCCCAATAGATAACTTTTGGGAAACAGTCAAAAAGGTACACAGATAGACATAAAGTAGAAGCAGTGTCAGAGGCGAGGGGAGGGGGATCACGATTTTGGAATCCTGCTTTAGACTTTTCTAACGATTGCCCTTCTGTGCAGAGAGGAGGAGAAAATAGAAATTTCTGAGCAAGAATAGAAGATGGGTGAAGATTCGTACAGATGTCCCAGTGCATGTGGGGTGTTCCCCCCCTCCCCCTGGCACCAGTGTGCTTGGAACTACGGAATGGGGGAGGGGAGGCTGACAATGGAGATCAAGGACTCACAGATCATCTGCTGAGTAACTGTCCCAGCACCATTTCCAATGCTACTTCCCAGACCTACAGAAATGTCTGACGCTGACCCAATGCCAGGGTCTGGGTGGGCTTGCTGCTTCGGGGATCGCGCACCCATGCCGCTTCCCCAGAGCCCCTCTGAGGTCCTTCCCTGAGCTCTCAGGAGGGCTGATGCCTGAGTTACTAAGCAGGCTGATAAAACAAGGAATTTTCAGGAAGGGCTGCAGGTTTTGGGATTTTGCTTTGTTTTGCCACAGGCATCCCCCTGATTAAAGCTAGTAAACCTCACCTGTTCACATGACAGTAACATTTGGGTTGTAGGTTTTGCTTCAGGGAAACCCACTCACACTGTGTGGAAGAGAAAGGGGAGGTCAACCCCGTTCCTCAGCAGCCAATCATTACTGTCCCTGGATGGGCTTTCATCTTGCCCTGGTGGACACGTGGTTCTTGTCTCCAGATTCTTCCCCAGTGCTGGAGGAAGGGCCATTGTCTTCTTGTTCCTCACTTGAGACTTGAAGATGTCTCTCCCTGTCTCCTAGAGCTTCCAGCTCTGAATATTAGCCGTGGGACTGCAGCTCCCCTACAGAGTTCTGTCGTCCTCTCGTTTCTTGGCAATTCTGCGCTCACTGCAACCCTTTCCGAGACCATTGCTCATACGATGTACACGAAGGGGACGTTCAGTGCCTGGAGCGCCCTGTGGTCTTGTCCTCTGCTGCGCATTGGCCGCCCACTCTTTCCGCCACCACTACGTGCCACGCCCGTCCCGTGGACAAGCACTCCTGACGCACCCCGCATCCAGAACCCTCACCCGCAATCTTTCCGTCTCCAGCATCCCCAGCTCCCTGGCTCTACTTCTTTCTTTTTTCTTCAAACAGACCACATGACCGATTGTTTATTACGCTTATATTTTATGTTTCCTTTTCCTCCTGCTAGAATGTAAGCTCCACGTGGCCAGGACCTGTGATCCGAGGCTGAATCCCCAGCACCCAGAAATGCGTTTTGCACACGGGAGGCACGCAGTATCTATTTGTTTGATGAGCCAATAAAGAAGACTGTGTCTTTGAAAGGACACCCCTCCGTGGTCCACGGAGACCACAACTGTTATGAAAAATATGTGGCATGTTAGTACGTGGAGTGCAATGCCATTTTTGTCTGAGCGAAAAACATGTATTTCATATCCATCATGATCCCTGTAGAAGAATGCCTACAAGCTAGGAATAGTCAGCGTGGTTTTCTCTTGTTGGTGGGAACATGGGCAGCCTTTAAATTTCCCCAGATTTGTTTATTTCCTTATTTGTTTTTGCAGTGAGCATAAAGACAGTATAACTAACTTACAGCCCTCTTCAGGAAGAGTGCCAATTCAATGGATGCCGTCTTTGCTGATATGAGCTCCAGAGCTGTGCGTCCCACCCAGGGCTGCATTAGGACCTCTGGGGGCACAGTTTTCCTGGAAAGTCTCTGGGAGTTGGGTTTTGGGAAGCTCTATTTAAGCTAATTGTTGAGGGAGTTTTCATACAGCCCATCATCTCCAAAGAAAGTATTCAGAGAAGACTTTGAGGCAAGATCTATGCAGGCAGCACACAGCACCCCGATATTCCCCCTTTCCTATGAGCCTGCTCACAGCATATTCTCACTTTGGGGACAATTCCTGTAAAACCCACAGCACAGGGAAAGGTCTGATTTCTCGTGACCCCGTTGGAGCCTCTGGTGGGTGCCGGTGGCCGAACGTGTACTCACGTCTTACCGTGGATTCTTCTCTATCGTTCATGCAACATGCTTTGTCCTCAATAGCTTGTGGACGCTTGTCTTTGTCACCCAAATACTCAGCGACCGAGCAACCTGCGAAGATGATGGACCCCGCAGAAAAGACTCAGGAAGGTTTTTAAAAGTCGGTTGCTGAGCAAACCTGGCTTAGACAGGATCGATAGTGGCACAGCCATCCTTAATGGCAGCCTGTGTCCCCCTTGGCATGATGTCGACGTGGCTGGACCACGGGGAAGGGACGGCATCCGGCATCGGGGGTTGGGGGATGTGGCCGGGTAGCAAAGGGAGGGAGGCAGGCAGTCGGCGGGCTGACTGATGGGCACGGCTGAGAATGCTCAGTGGAGTGGATCTTCTGAAACGTAAATGGCAGCGAGATAAATAAGCGTACGTTCGAGGCTGCAGAGAGGCGGGCGCCGAAGCCAATGACAACCCAGTGATCAAAGATACGGAGCAGGGTCTGAAGAAGCCAACAACCTCGTCTCCATGGTGACAGTCACTCCCATCACCCTCTTCCACTGCTAAGAGGCTCTGAAACTCATCTTTTAAAAATTCTGCCACAAATTGATTAAAGGAGAAAATGACTCTGCTTTCTTTCTCTTTTTGCTTTATACCAGTTACCAGGTTGAACAAAAAATCTTTTATATAGATTCCCTGATTCACACAGAAACTGGTATTGTAAGTAATTTTTTCACTTCTTTGAGTCTATTATTAGGGTTAACAAGCCTAAAATGGGTGTTAAAAATGCCTAACTCATGATTGAGCTTTTTCCCCAGCACAATGTGGTCACGTGGTCCTAAATTTGAGTATAATACACCTCTGATGAGTGGCTAACATCTGGGTGATTGATCATACAGTTTAGCAAATATTACTATGGGTAAGGGCGACCTCGCCACCTTCTAGCTGGGAGAGCGTTCCCCACTGTCTCGCTCGCCTGGCGATTGATCAAGCACCCTGCGCCACAGCCCCAGTGTTACTGTACTGAATAGACTTCTCTTTTTCCTTAAAGTCCTCCATGTGCTACCACGTTGCCTCTCCAGCTCTATTAACTTTGGGAAGTCACAGCTGCTGGTGGGCATCCATTTACATAGCGTCAGCGGCTGTGAATTACAGAAATACAGGAGTCTCTTTAAGAGACATAAAGTCACCACCAAACCCGAAGATGTCATTCATTCCATTCAAAAACGTATTTAGTATTTTCTCTGGTCTGAGTGTTCATGTTTCCCCAAAATGTGTATGTTGAAACCCAACCCCAAGGGGACGGTGTGAAGAAGTGGGGCCCCTGGGAGGTGACGAGGTCATGAGGGTGGAGCCCCATGATGGGATTAGTGCCCCATCACTCCTTCCCCACATGAGGACACAGTGAGAAGATGCTGTCTGTGAACCAGGATATGGGGTCTCACCGGTCACGGAATCTGCTGGCACCTGGGTCTTGGACTTCCTCTAGCACTGTGAGAAATCAATGCCTGTTGTTTCCGAGCCCCCGGTTGATGGGATTTGTGATGGCAGTGCGAGTGGACAGAGGCAGGGTTGTAAGGCTGTGGCTGGTGCTTTTCAGTCTGTGAGCTGAGGGCTGTCCCAGCTTCCTTCCTGCATCCCTTGGCTCCTGGCCCCTTCCATCTCCAAAGCCAGATCACCAGTAGAGTCTTCTCGAGCCCCATCGGATGCTGACTCTCCCGCCTCCTCCTTCTGCTTATAAAGACTCTTGTGATTACATTGTCACCCACCTGGAAAATCCAGCATAATCTTTCTGTTTTAAAGTCAGCTTATTAAATACTTTTATCTGTAACCGTAAGCCCCCCTCGTCCATACTGCAACATATCCATAGGTTCTGGGAAGCTTCAAAGTGGATGTCTGACTTTACCGAGACATCTTGGGGTACATGACTCTGTCTTCCATTCCAGCCTCATAGTGAAGATGGAGTGACAATGGGCAGCCCCGGGGGCACAGGATAACGTGGGAATTACCATATAAAGCAACATTCAGAAATACCAGACTCACACACATCAGTTTGGACTCTTAAAAAGGCCCCAAGGCCCCAACTTAGGCATGACACTCTGCAGGGTTGGGGTGCTTGCCTTAAAGTTCTGTGCACACCTGAGGCTTTATCCTCAGGGGAGGAAAGGACCATTTTGGATAACAAGAGGCAGAAGTAGGGCCGACCTTCTCACCATGACCCTCAACAACATGGTCAGAGGTTGTGATCCCCATCCTTGAAACGATGGCTCTGATAACCTGGAGGTCTTGATTCCCAGGAGAGGGATGCTTGAACCAGGGGTATCAGGAAGTGTTGCACTGGATCGAAATGTCTGACCCTAGGACTCCACATCTTGAGTTCCTCGTGGTTGCAGGGATCACGGTGCTAGTGGATGTGATTGACCCTGACCATCACGATGTGATAGACTCACCGCCCACGATGTCTGGAGCTCAGAAGAACCCCTGGGGTGCCTTTTCACGTGTCCAAGTTCAAGTTCAAAAAAACGGTTAAGTGGGAAGTTGCATCAACCATGGCCAGACTAGGGCGGCACGAGCAGGGAGCTGATCTCTTCGGGCATGAAGGTCTGCATGTCTCCCCCCAGCATGAAATCTAAACCAACAGACATGCCGACCGAGGCTGGGTGGAAGAGAGAGGTGATTAACACAAACTACTCTGTGGGGTCCAACTGGAGCAGTGAGGTGTGGGGAAGGTCTTACAGAGCTCCTCCCCTAACGCTTTCTTTCCTTTCTTCTTCTTTCTCCTCCCCGGTCCCTCGCCTCCTTCCCTTCTCAGAAGTGCAGTCGGCCACCGTCTTGAGGAAAAGGCCAGTTGGGGCGAGCTTGACAAGGAACATAAAGAGATGTGAGTGGTGAGAGGGAGCAAGGGAGGTGTGTGCTGGTGCCCAACAACGGTCCACTTGCTGTTTCTAGGTGGGCCGGTGGGCTCCCAACAGCCAGCACCACCGGCCTCATCCGAGGGTGGCCCCCAGGTCCTGGGGCTCACTTGGCCTGCACACTGACACCCTTCCAAGGAGCAGCGCTGGTACAAAAACGGATGGGCGTGGGGTCTAAATAGCCCAGTTTCCTTGGCTGCCATGATTCTGAGGCATAGTTACGTTGTTTCTCCGTACTTCCCGGCAGGATCAAGCATTAGTGGCTAATGGTGGTGGCTGGCTCATCTCATTATTTGCTGTTTTCCCTTCTTGCATGCCATACCCACTCTGCTGCTGACGCTCCTGCTGGTCCAAAGGGGCAGACAGGCATCCCCCGCTTTTCGGAAGTTTGTTATACCACTTTGTTTTTATGAAAGACCTACATTAGTACCAGTTTTCACTAGCTGAAAGAAATTTGTGGAGGAATTTTTTTTTTTTTGCTTGCTCTTAAAAGAAAAGGGGAAAAGCGCAAAGAATGTTGAGCCTGGTTTTGCAGCCAGCTTGCAGAGGCAGCAACAATGGCGCCACCCAGCGCCTCCACCTGGAACTGCCCGCGGCGTCTCCGCATCCAGCCGCCAGAGCATGGAGCTGGGTCTCTGAGCCTCTGAGCTTGAGCTCCAGTTATTTGGTGCGTCCCTTCGCGAGATGGGCCCTAAGTCTCAGAAAGCCTAACAGAGGTGATTTTTTGCATCGGGAATGCTCCAAAATTGTTATGTTAATTAGCATAAATTAATGGGAATTGCTTCTTCAATTTGGGCCATTAGGAAAGGTTTCGTAAGGAGGCTCTTCTTTTGGACAGGGGAATGTGAGCTCAGTCCAAACCCTGCATCTGGAGGAACCCGAGTCAGAGGAGAAACACCGGTTCTGGGATTCAGGCAATGCACCTGCCCTCAAAGGGCATTCTGTTCCGTAAGTTGCAGTTTCTCCAAAGTCTTGGGTTCATAGGTGGTTCCTGGCCTTTTACAGAGAATCACAGACAAAGCGAGTTATTATGGTGGTGAGCACGAGGTGTTGTGCTTTGTAACTGTCAACCCAATGCACGATATACTAACATCTGTTAGGCATCCCCCGTGTGCTTTTAGACACGATTCGAGAAAATTTATAGGAATTATCTTTTCATCATAATGGAAGGTTACTATGTTATCCCAATTTTGTAAGTGAAGAAATAACGTTCAGAGTGTGTGAGGAACTTCCCCACGGTAACACAGCAGAGGTGGGTCTAAGGCTCAGTCCGGTGTTTCTGGCCCTGACACCGCCTCCCCTCCCCCCATAATTGTCGTGTCTCAGAGTCTTTTCGTTGAGTTGGTCTTGCTCGCCACCAATGGACAAGGCTTCTGTTGAAATCATGACGTCTGGAGGTGAGGTCACCTCAGGAAAGCAAAATTATCCATTTTGCCAGCTAGTGACCTATATACTAATTAAAATTAGTGACATAACAGGTCCCATATCATTTACTCCTTAAATAAGCTATACTTTCTCATGTGCTTTGAACCTATCGCTGTCCCTTTCTCTCAAGAATAGACTGTCCACCTTGACCTGAGTCTTTGATGTGCTCACTGAGGAACTCCAACCAGGTCATAAACTAGGTCAGTTTTTAAAATATATGTCTTACAGGTCAGACTTATTTTAAAAAGGCAAAAATCGAGGTCGGACACGTGAGCCATTGTGCATTTCTTACTTTAGGGTTCTGCCTCTAGGGACACGGTGACCTAAATTTCAGAAGCACTTAGTGCCGAAACGTTCTGGTCCTCACTCAGCATTGCAGGTAGGTAATCCTAAGTTAATTCTGCTTTCCTTTATGTTTTTTCCCTGAAGAAATATGGTCAGATTGTGAGTCCATTTACTTATTTATTCCCTTCAACAAATAAGCCCATTCTACCTGCCAGGCCCTGGGCTAGTCACTAGCTGTAACAGTCAGAAAAAGGATATTCCCCAAGGAAACAGTAGGCTCCCTCTGATAGAACATCTGAAAGGGTTTAATAAAAGAACTTGTATAAAAATGGGAGCAGGTTGCAGGGAAACAAGCAAGTCTGGGACTTGTAAGAAGAGGGCCAGTGATGCCCTAGCCCTGGAGGTCAGGGGCTTACGGTCACCTGGGGTCAGTCCAGCCACATGGAGAGGGTGTGACTGTCTAGGAATGCAGCTGGCCTGTGGAGGTCCCATGGGGGTCCGGGGAGGGGACAGAGAGGATGAAGTCTAGCTGCAGACTGAATGTTTGTGTCCCCCCCCTCCCCAAATGTCTATGTTGAAACCAGACACCCAGGCTGATGGCATTAGGAGGTGGGGCCTTTGGGAGGTGATGAGGTCATGAGGGCTGTCCCATGATGGATTAGTGTTCTTATCAAAGAGACCCCAGAGAGCCCCCTCGCCCCTCCCACCGTGTGAGGGCGCAGCGAGAAGCCACGAGATCTCCCAGTGCCTCCATCTCGGACCTCCAGCCTCCAAGACAGGTACCTGTTGTGTGTAAGCCCCAGTCTGCGGTATTTTGTTACAGCGGCTAGGACACGCGAAGCCACCGCTCCAACCTAGCTCCCCTCCTCCTTCCCCTCCGCCTGGGGCCCCGCTCCTCCAGGTCCAGCTGGAGGTCAGCGCCTGGAGCACGGAGCAGAGCGGGGAGGGCCGAGCGAGGATGCTTCTGGAGGGGGTACAGGGAGACCCCGGTGTTGCTGAGTGACCAGACCTCAGAGGCTAGGGATGCCACGGCCACGCGGGCCAGGAAGCATGTGGTAACATAAGATATTGCCCCCTGAAGGCCTGTCTGCCGTGAAGTGGAAGCCCAGAGGGGATTTTAATCCCTGCCTGGAGAAAGAGGGGAGCTTCCTCTCGGAAGCAGGCCTTCAGCTGTGTTTGAAGGGCTCTAACAGATACAGCATCGCCCGAGTGGGAAAATAACTCGCAACAACGAATGTAATTGAAAACTTAGGTCTGAACGAGGGTTCTGCGGACTAGCAATGTGTATGCTAATTTACGGTCCTCGTGCTGTGACGTGAAGGGTGTTCTCGTGAAGAAGAAAAGGCACCATGACGGAGAACGGTGAGTTCAGATAAAATATGAAAAGTCTTTCAGCCCCCGTGGACACCAAGAACAGGCAGTTAAGTAGCCAAAAGCCGTCATGGCGTCAGAGGACGAACCAGCTTGCAGCAAATCAGTTAAAATAAGCTACCTGAGATCATTTGCATGTAGTAGAAGTTAGCCACGTGGCATAAATATGATGCAGATTAAGAAACCCAGAATAAAGTGATAAAACGAGCACGTGGAGAACAGTGAGTGCTTAGTCTGGGTTTCTACCACTAAACCCTAAACAAAGAACTAAATATATTCGTGGTGTCCTACAGATTTATATTTTGGCAGACTTCTGAAGAAATACTTCAAGTGTCTTGATAAATAGAAATAGCTGGAAAGGAAAATGAGGCAACACAAAATCTTAGATCTCTTCAAAATCCAAATGAACCATATGGGTTAATGATTGTTAATGATTCACGCTCAAAGCATATCTCGCCTAATGTTGGTGAAAGATCCGGAAAATGCATTTGCAGCAAGCTCCCAGCAAGTCGGGCGGGGCCGCCCCAGGTCTCCGTGTTGCTGGCGCACGGCGCGCGCATCTCCCCGGGAGCTGACCGTTCCGCTTCTGTTGGGTTTCCCCTATCGAGGCTCTATGTCTCCTTCGGAGTCTCCGTCCTTTGAAGGCAACAATGCTGACTTTTTCCTGCGATGCTGTGACGTGTCGATGGTGAGCGCTCCGTAAAGGTTTATCGAGCCAAATGGATGGTTACCGAGTATTTACTGAAAGATCAGGCCCATAAAATAGTACAGACTCTTTGTCGGGAGGAGAGATGCTGTCAGGAAGAGTCAGGCAATTCTTCAAGAGCTCTTCAAGCCGCCACACCGGTGCAGAGAAATGCATCGTCATCAGAAGGACGCCGACAGTGATGTGTGAAAGCGACTGTATCCAAGACAGGATCTGATGTTGCTTTATAGCGTTTTAATGGTAAATAGAAAAAGATGTGAAGGAACAGAGGCGGAAAGCTGCCTGAGAGACAAGCTGAAATCTATTGCAAATGTGAACGTAGATCAAAATACGAACAGGTGTGGTTGAGAAGGATGGTTGGAGCAAGGGAACACGGCGGCATCGTCCCCTCCCGTTCCAGGGCTGACCCAGGAAAGAAACCGTAAGCTCTCCGGAGCTGCGAGGAGAAAAATGTGTCAAGATCCAAGGGGAATAAAGGTGAATTAAAAAAAAAGTTATAAAGATGCCACATTAAATATTTATTAAGATTATTCTAGCTAGGAGGTAGAAAACTCATTCCAGCCAAATTAATCTATAATTCTATCGGGTCATTGCAGCAGCCTGAAAGAGATTTTAGCAAAAGAGGTACAGTTATGCACAAACAGAGTCCAGATTCTTTTCTATTAATTTAATGTGTTGTAGTTTTTCAACATTTTATGATTAACAAAGTGTGGGTTTTTTTTTTTTTTTCTAGTGCCACATTTAGTGCTCGTGATGATACTGTGACAAGGTTATAGTCTCTATTTTCCAAGTGGAAAACTGGAAGCACAGAAAGCATAAATGGGCTACACCCCAGGTACTCACATCTGCTTCATGGGAGGACTGGGGTCCAGACTCAGCTTCCGTACTTGACACTTACATCCATTTGACGGCACTAAAAGTTGGTTCTGATGAATGCCTGTTAATTAGGTAAAGCTAATCATGGAAATAATTAGTGGTTTTGTTGATATTTCTTACCGAAGCATATAGTACAAAAAATATTTTTCTCCTATCTGAATGAAGAAAAGTAAATATCTTTTCAATAAAATGATCTAGAACCCAAGGATATTTTTGGGAGTCTCATTTGGAGGCATGATACATAAGGAGGCAGGATAACACAGTGGTTACAACATAGACCGAGTCACACCGACCTTAGTTTGAGTCCCAGCTTTGCCATTCATTGGTCCTGTATCCCGAGACGTTGGGCATCTCTTAGCTTATTTTCCTGTCTTTCAAATGAATTGCGCAATAGCCTGCTCTGATATTTAAATGAGATCACAGGAAGAGCGTAGCAGAGTTCTAACACATCATTCAATAGATATTAGGTGATATTACCGTGTTCGTTTTTCAACACTCTGTGGTATGGACAATGACCCTCCTAATGACTGACGCCCCCTGCCCTGAGAGCGTGCTCTTGCTATGGCAAAGCATGCTTTGCTCTGTACCCGATTTGTTGTTTTTTTCTATCAGGAAAAGATGTTGAATTTTGTCAAATGCTCTTTCTGCATCTATTGAGATGATCATATGTATTCTGTCTTTCATTTTCTTGGTGTGTTGACCACCTCTATTGAAGCGCAAATGTTGAACCATCCTTGCAGCCCAGGGATGAATCCCCACTAGGTCAGGTTGTGTGATCCTTTTAATGTGCTGTTGGATTTGGTTTGCTTGTCTTTTGTTAAAGATGTTTGCACCTAGGTATATTCAGCTGTAGTTTTTGTTGTTGTTGCTGTTTTCCCTGCAGCACCCTTATCTGGTATGAGTGTAATACGAGACTTGTAAAAGAGTTTGGAAGTGTTCCCTCCGCTCCAATTTTTTGGGAAGAGTTTTGTAGGAATTGGTGTTAATTCTTTTTTAAATGTTTGGTGGAATTCTCCCGTGAAGCTGTCTGGTCCTGGCATTTTTTTCTTTGGGAAGTTTTTGAGGACAGAATCAATCTCCTTACTTGTTACTGATCTGTTCAGATTTTCTGTTTCTTCCCAATTGAGTCTCGGGAGATTGTGCATTTCTAGGAATTTATCCATTTCTTCTAGTTTATCCAACGTGTTGGTGTGTAATTGTTCAGAGTTGTCCTTTAGGATCCTTCATATTTGTGGCATCAGTTGTATTGTCTCATTTTTCTTTTGCAATTTAATTTGTTTAAGTCCTTCTTCTCTTCCTTTTGTTGGTAAGTCCAGCTGAGGGTTTGTCCATTTTACTTATTTTTTCAAGGAACCAATTCTTTTTTTTTTTTTTTAAGATTTTATTTATTTATTTGACAGAGAGAGAGACAGCCAGTGAGAGAGGGAACACAAGCAGGGGGAGTGGGAAAGGAAGAAGCAGGCTCATAGCAGAGGAGCCTGATGTGGGGCTCGATCCCAGTATGCCGGGATCACGCCCTGAGCTGAAGGCAGACACTCAACGACTGTGCCACCCAGGCACCCTCAAGGAACCAATTCTTAGTTTCATTGACCGTTTCTATTTTTCTCTTCTTTTTTCATATATTTCTGTTCTGATCTTTGTTATCTCCTCCCTTCTGCTAGCTTGGGGACTAGTTTGTTCTTTTTCTTTCTAGTTCCTTGGCATGCGATATTAGATTGTTCATTTAAGATCTTAAGATAGGCATTTATCACTATCAACTCCTCTTTTAGCAACTCTTCTGCTGTGTCCCCTAAATTTTGCTATTTTGTGCTTTCATTTTCATTTTTTTCAAGATATATTTTTTAGAAGACTTATTCTAGAGAGTGAGTGCACAACTGTGGGGGGAGGGAGAGGGAGAAGCAGACTTCTTGATGAGCAGGGAGCCGGACGCGGGGCCCAGGACCCTGGGATCACAAACTGAGCCAAAGGCAGATGCTCAGTCAACTGAGTCCCAGGTGCCCCCAAGATATTTTTTGATTTCCCCTTTGATTTCCTCTTTGATCCATTAATAATTTTGGAGTGTGTTGTTCTATATCCATATGCTGGTAAACTTTCCAGTTTTCCCTGATTTCTAGTGTTACTGATTTCTAGTGTCATACCATTGCGGCCAGGAGAAAACACTTGGTATCACTTCAGTCTTGTGAAATTTTCCAGGACTTGTGTTGCGACCCAGCGCAGGGTCTGTCCTGGAGAATGTTGTGCGTGTGCTTGAGAAGAACGTGCATCCCCTTGCTATTGGTTGGAATGTTCTGTACAAAGTCTGTTGGGTCCGTTTGGTCTCATATGGTTCAAGTCCAATGTTTCCTTACTAATTTTCTGTCTGGATGACCAATCTATTATTGAGAGTTGGGTTTTGAATGTTCCTACTATTATTGTATTGTTGTCTATTACTCCTTGAGATATGACAGTACTTACTTAAGATAGTCAAGTGCTCTGATGTTGGGTACATTCATATTTATAAGTGTTATAATCTCCTGAAAATTGCCCTTTATCATTACATACAGGCATACCTCATTTTATTACATTTCACTTTATTGTGCTTTGCAGATATTGCATTTTTTTTTTAATTGAAGGTTTGTGGCAACCCTGCAGTGAGCAAGTCTACCAACGTCATTTTTTCCAACAGTATTGGCTACCTTCATGTTTCTGGGTCCCATTTTGGTAATTTTCAAAATATTTAAAACTTTTTCATTATTATTATATTTGCTCTGGTGATCTGTGATCAGCGATTATGACGTGCTGAAAGCTCAGAGGACGGTTAGCATTTTTTAGCAAGAAGTAATTTTAAATTGGGGTATGTGTATAGTTTTTAAAGACATAGTGTTACTGCACACTTAATAGATTATGATGTAGTGTAAACACAACTTTTTTTTTTTAAGATTTTATTTATTCCACAGAGATAGAGACAGCCAGCGAGAGAGGGAACACAAGCAGGGGGAGTGGGAGAGGAAGAAGCAGGCTCCTAGTGGAGGAGCCTGATGCGGGGCTCAATCCCAGAACGCTGGGATCAGGCCCTGAGCTGAAGGCAGACGCTTAACAACTGCGCCACCCAGGCGCCCCTAAACCCAACTTTTCTATGCACTGGGAAACCAAAACCCTCATTTGACCCTCTTTGTTGCAATATTCACCTTATTGCAGAGGTCTGGAAGCAAACCCACCATATCTCTGAGGTGTGCCTGTCATGACTTTCTTGTTCTCCTGTTATAAGTCTTGACTTAAAGTCTGTTGTCCAATATACATATATAGGACTCCCTTTTGCTTGCCATGTAGGTAGAACATCTTTTTCTGTCCCTTCACATTGAGCCTATGTGTGTCCTTGAGGCTGAAGCGAGTCTCAGGTAGACAGTGTTGAGTTGGGTCCTTCTATGTCTCTCTATGCCTTTTGATCGTATCATTTTATCCATTTATATTTAAAGTGAATTTTTATAGGTAAGGACAACTATTGCAATCTTGCTAATTATTTTCTCTCTGTTTTATAATTCCTTTGTTTTTTTTTTTCTCTCTTGCTGTCTTCCTTTGTGAACTGATGATTTTCCAAAGTGAGGCACTTTAAGTTCCTTCTCTTTTCTTGTTTTTTTTTTTTTAGAAAGGGAGTGGCTGGGAGGGCCAGAGGGAGAGGGATGGAGAGAATCTCAAGCAAACGCCGTGCCCAGTATGGAGCCTGACACGGGACTCGATCTCACCACCCTCAGATCATGACCTGAGCCGAAATCAAGAGTCGGGTCCTCAACTGATGCGACCCAGGTGTCCCTTTAATTTCCTTCTCTTTATGTTTTCTGAACCTACTTTTGCTTTGTGGTTACTACGAGGCTTACAGAAAACATCCTATAGATACCACCATGTATTTTACATAGATAAGAACTCAACTTCGGCTCATACCAAAACTCTGCCTTTTATTCCTCTCTTTTTATGTTTGTTTTTAAATTGAGATGTAATTGACGTCTATCATGGTACATTTAAGGTGTACAGGTGTTGATTTGCTGTGTGTGTATAGTGCAATATGGTCACCTTTGTAGCTTTGGCTAACACCTGCGTCATGTCACAAAGCTATCGTTTCTCTGGATGTCCCGATTCTCCTCTTTTTATATTGTGTGTTTTTTAACAAATGATTTTAGGTATAGTTCTTTATTTTCAAATCTTTGTAAAAAAGATTTTATTTATTTATTTGAGAGAGAGAGAGAGAGAGAGCACACACAAGCTGGGGGGGAGTGGCAGGCAGAGGGAGAGGGAGAAGCAGGCTCCCTGTTGAGCAGAGACTCGATCCCTGGACCCTGAGATCATGACCTGAGCCAAAGACAGACGCTTAACTGACTGAGCCACCCAGATGCCCCAGCTGTCGTTATTTTTAATGCTCTTATCCTTTAACCTTGATATTAGAATTAAGTGGCTAATTCATCATCATATAACAGTATTAGAGTATTCTGAATTTCGCTATATATTTACCTTCACTTGTGTCTTGTATATTTTTGTGTTTTCATGTCATTAATTAGTGCTTTTTTTCATTTCAGGCTTTTACCATTTCTTGAAAAGCATGTTTAGTTAGGGAAAGTCTTTGTATCCCTTTCACTTCTGAAGGACTTCCTTCCTTCCTTCTTTCCTTCCTTCTTCCATCCCTTCTTTCCCTGCTGCCCACCCTCCCCCCCCCCACTTTTAAAAGAAATCTCAGAAGCGAAATTTCAGATAGGACTCATTCAATATAACTAAGGGATGTGTGTCTCTTCTCCATAGTAGTAAATGCAATGATTAGCTAATAAAATCATTCATCTTTGTCACCATCACCCAGATGAAATAGCCATATGAACACCGAAACAGCACTTTTGTGATTAGATTGATTGGTATTTATGATCCTTAATGAGACATAATACAGTCATTTGTGCAAACCCTGAGCATATCCTCAACCCAAGTTGTCATGTGGCCAAGTGGAAATTACACGGGGCAGAGAGAGCATCATAGTGGCACTGCGTCCTGCAGTGGTGGGATTTAAACAGCTGCCAGAAATCCAATGTATTCATTCATAACTGTCGTTTGTTTCTATTTGAGACTTTCGAATCGACCTAAAAGTATTTTAAAAAATGTTCTTTAATTAAGCTTTTTATTTTGAGAAACCATAGATTCACATGCATGTGTGCTCAATGGTGCAGGGATCTCGTATACCCTTTGCATAGGTTCCTTCCATAAAAACATTGAGCAAAACCATAATATAGTATCACAACCAGTATACTGACGTTAACGCGAGCCACTGATCTCGTTCAGAGTTTCCCCATTTTACCTGTCTTTATGTGCATGTGTGTTTAGTTTCATGAAATTCGATCATGTGTGCAGGTCTGTGTGTCCACCACCAGTCAAGATACAGACCATTTCCAACACAAGTGTGCCTTGCGATGCGATTTTACAGACACACCTGCTTCTCTCCTCCAAGCCCCCTCCCATCTTTAACCCTGGAAACTGCTAATCTGTGTTTCATTTCAAGAACGTTACATATAAATGGAATCACAGTGGGTAACCTTTGGAATTACCTTTTCTTCACTCAGCAGAATTTTCTGGAGATTTATTCAAGTTCCTGTGTGTATTGGCAGTTCGTTTCTTTTTATTGCTGAAGAGTATTCCATGATATGTGTGAACACATTTTGTTTAACTGTTTACTCATTGAGAGACATTTGGGTTGTTTCCAGTTTGGGGCTATTATGAATGAAGCTGATACAAACATTTGTGTATTTTTTTAAAACATATTTTTATTTTTCTGGGATAAATGCTCCCAAAATGTAATTGCTGGGTCCCATGTTAGTTACACGCACAGTTTGAATGAGAAACTGCCAAACCATTTTCCAGAATGACTATACCATTTCCGTTCCTACTGGAATGTATTAGCAGTCGTGTCTCTTCACTGTTTGTAAGCCATTCCGATGGGTGTCTAGTGTAGTGATGCCTCATCGTGGTTTTAGTATGCACTTTCTTAATGGCTAATGAATCCTTTTCTGTACTCATTTGCCATCTGTATTTCCTCTTTAGTAAAGTGGCTGTTCATATCTTTTCATATTTCCTAATTAGATTGTTTGTTTCTTATTGTCGAGTTCCAAGAGTTCTGAATACTTGTCCTCTTTAGATATGTGGTTTGAAAATATCTTCTCCCCGTCTAGAGCTTGTCTTCTTATCCCTTTCATAGGGTCTTCTGCAGAGCGAAAGCCTCTAACTTTGATGCAATTAATTGATCAGTTTTTCCTTTTATGGACATTCTTTTGGTATTAAATCTAAGAACTCAGTGCAGACTCCTAAGTCCCAAAGGTTTTTTCCTACTTTTTCCCTAAAAATTGTTATTATTGTAACCTTCCATTAAAGTCTGTGATCCACTTTGAATTAAGTGTATAAAGTGTGGGATTTAAGTGGACATCCTTTTTTTTTTTTTAAAGATTTTTTATTTATTTATTCGACAGAGACAGAGTCAGCCAGCGAGAGAGGGAACACAAGCAGGGGGAGTGGGAGAGGAAGAAGCAGGCTCATAGCGGAGGAGCCTGATGTGGGGCTCGATCCCATTACGCGGGGATCACGCCCTGAGCCGAAGGCAGACGCTTAACCGCTGTGCCACCCAGGCGCCCCCCCTTTTTTTTTTTTTGCTCATGGATGTCCAATTGCTCTAGCACCATTTGTTGAAAGGCTATCTTTCCTTCATTGTATTGCTTTTGCACCTTTGTGCAAAATACACCCGTAAGTATACTATGTCTGCGTAGGGCTATTTCTGGATTCATCAGTCATCAATTTATCACATACACATTGAAGCTCTTTTATTTCTTCTTTTCCTGTATGTAACCATTTTATTTTTTTCTTGCTCTGTGGTAGTGGTCAAAATGTTCAGTACCATGTCGAATCAAGAACGGTGAAAGCAGACTTCCATGTCTTGTACCTGATATTATGAACTGATATGCAGTATTTCATTAAGTATAATACTAGCTATAGGTAGACTTAGTTGCTTTTTACCAAGCTGCAATCGTCCCCCTCAATTCCTAACTTACTGAGAGCTTCCATCATGAATGGATGTTAGACTTTATCAAATATTTTTGTGTATGTCAGCTGATATGATTATATGGTTTTTCTTACCGAATCTATTGATATGATGAATGACATTGATGGATTTCTAAATGTTGAATGAGCTTTGCATACCTGGAAAAATCCCACTTGGTCATGGTGCATATTATTTTTGAACACTGTTGGATTTGATTTTCTAATAGTTTGGGGAGAGCTTTTGTATCTTATTTCGTGAGAGATACTGGTCTATAGTTTTCTTCTTTTGTACTGTCTTTGTCTGGTTTTGGTATCAAGGTAATGGTGGTCTTACACAGCGGGCTGTTACGACTTTCCTCCTCTTTATCTTCTGGAAAAGATTGAGTAAGTTTGCTGTAAATTCACATTTAAATGTTTGGTAGAGGGCTACAGTGAAGCCATTTGGGCCTAGGGTTTGATGAGAGTATTATAATTACAAATTGTTTTTTTAAGCTGCTATGGGACTATGCTGCTTGTCTGTTTGACTGTGGTTGTGATTTTGGAAGAATTGGTCCCTTTCTAGTAAGTTGTCAACATATTTGAGTGTAAAGTTTTTGTAATATTCTCTTATTATCCTTTCAATGGTTACAGGATCTGTTGTGGTGCCATGTTTTATTCCTGATATTAGTAATTTGTGTCTTCTCTCTTGAGATTTTTGCCTGTCTTGCTAGAATTTTACCAATTTTATCTATTTTTCAAAGAACTAGCTTTTGGTACTATGGACTTTATTGTTTTTCTGTTTCCGTTTCAGTGATTTCTGTTCTTATTTTCTTATTATCTCCTCCTTTGTGCTTGCTTTAGGTTTTTCTTCTTCTTTCTTGTTTATTTTTTGTCCCTCGTTTTTCAAACTTCTAAATTTGAATTAGGCTACAGAACCCATTTGCTTTACCTGTTCCCAGCGGACCACGTGGTGGACACTTTTCACCTGGGAAATTTAACCGTTTAGTAATCAAGTGTTGGTTGAACTATAACTAGTGACCCAGTAGAGTTCCTGATTCATTACATATTCTGGTCACTTGAAGCCAAAGTTACAGAATGGCCAGCATCTGTAGTAGCACTAATAATAAATCTTTAATTAATCATTTGAACATATAATTCCAATGTGTAAAATTGAGTTTTATGGCCTTATGGTTATTCTTCAACAGGTTAATTAAATTTAATATTTCATACTCAAACTAAATTAGGGATCATTAGGGAATGTGTGGATTTTTATCCCTGACAGATTATTTTTTTCCAAGAAAGAACTAACTTGAATTGAAAAGCAATGTGAAGATCTGACTCAAACATTCTAGTATCTTCTTTGCCTTTTTCTACTCCCCCAAACTATCTTTGATGGAATTAATCTATGAATAAAATGCAAATTTTAATTTGAAAAGAAATATTCAGTAATCTAGTAGTAACAGTGGTGTTTTCTCCCATTTTAATAACCCAGAGTCTTGCAATAAAAACAAACAAAGCTACAAGTAGGATACCTTAAAGCACAGGGAATTGTTTCTTTAGTGAAACATTTAAAAAATGATTTAATTGAATACCTGACTCCACTGAAACCTCTCTGAGAAATGTGATATTTTAAGGCCATGAGTACGTGGATTATCTTGGACTGACATGAGGGGGTGGGTAGATGTGATTTATTCCTCCAGTGCAGAAATAACTGTACCAAAAAGCCATATGACAATATGACAGTGCTGCCCATTGAGAATATTATTCTGTGTCCCATATACTGTATACATTTTCTTGGTAATTTACTGACTCATTTATTTCTTTATTTAGCAAATGAAGGAATTCACAGATAGGAAAAAAGCAGTTTATAAACAGACATTTAATAGACATTAGCTATTAAGCTAAAGGTTGTGAATACATTAATACTAGGTATTTAAGAATCATGTTGCAATGGGATATAAAGATTTTATTCATTTAGATATCTCGACTGTAATCACTTTCAAGGCTTGAGCAAATTGTTTTTTTTTTTTTTTTTTTTGCAATTTCACAAGGAACTTAATGAGTGAACTTTGCCAAACCTGCAGTTTTGTAAACGCATCAGAAGCAAATTACACCCACTGCTGCAGAGAGAGCGAGAGCGAGCCCTTCAGTGCTTCCCTTTATGACTTGAACGGCCTGCTCAATGGGCTGTGGTTTCCTCCCCATTTGTCCTGCTCGAAGATGCAAATGTGTACATATGTGTGTATCGATATGTACATGCCCCAATTTTAAAGCATGCCAAATGTAATGCTAATCAGACAAAAGTACCAGCAACAGCTTGCAAAAGAAAAACGACTTTAAGAAAGTGAACTCTGAAGCTTGAAGGAAAAGAGAAGCTTCTGGAGGAAGTATCCATATTTATGAGCCTCCCATAGTCCCAGTGCAGGACATAAAAGTGCAGGCGAAGAGCTTGTCCCTCGTTAGGAAATAATTCTATTACAACTGCTTGTTTTGTCAAGTCTTTTGCAAAAACAGGCAAATGCCGTTGATTTTGGAGAAAGATGAGTCAACAAAGGCAGGAAAGGAGCTCTTGATTTCATGGCTGGCCTGGGAAAAGGATCTCTTTCCTAACCCATATGAAAGGTTTTTATGCATTAACAAACAACATCATTCCAGGAGTAATGGTAGAGTTACCAACAGGCTTATGGGACCTTACGGAGTAATTGCCGTGATGGACTCTAATTTGATTCAATTCAGCAATAATTTCCTGAATATCTATCTCTTCAACGTCAATTTTAACCCCTTGACAATTGCTTATCTCATGTGTGTGTTGTTCAACTCCACAAGCAAGATTATTTGAGTCCTTATGCTTCTCTCAGTCTGGCATGACTGTATTTAAAATGAAGCCATGTTTCCTAAAATTCTAATGTTGACGGTATCTACCTGTGGCTGTAACATCCACACTGACTTCTCTAGATATTTGCCAACTCAGTGTTCTGTTTTTCCTTTTTGGTGCAATTCCCGTCTCTGGGGCCTCTGCTGAAGTGATCAGCCGGCTGGGCACGATTTAGTAAAATCCTTTTATACCTTGAACGGATTAATCTCGGTGCAGGGAGTATCTACTCTAGCGTGCGGGGGTGTAAGAAAGAGCAATGGGGGCGCCTGGGCGGCGCAGCGGTTCAGCGTCTGCCTTCGGCTCAGGGCGTGATCCCGGCGTTACGGGATCGAGCCCCACATCAGGCTCCTCCGCTATGAGCCTGCTTCTTCCTCTCCCACTCCCCCTGCTTGTGTTCCCTCTCTCGCTGGCTGTCTCTATCTCTGTCGAATAAATAAATAAAATCTTAAAAAAAAAAAAAAAGAAAGCAATGTTTTAGGTTGGCCCAAAATGTCTGAGAAAGCCTTGGGGTATTTCAGAGATGTGAATAATGAAGCCATTCCTATTGTTTAATTCCATTCTGTTTTTAACGTGGTATCCTAACATCAATCTCCAGTCACTACGTATTGATTATCTATGCATATTAATCACAACGACGGCAAATTAATAGAGTATCTCATAATTCTGTGGACATTCGTAAATCTTTTCTGACTGTTGGTTGGAGATTCCCTGAGGTATTCGTTTTACCCCCTTAGCAGATATATGATATTTTTCTGCCAATGCAACAATCCCATTCCTACGTGTACGTGGCTGTTTGCTTCTCAGGCTTCAAAAAAAAAAAAAAAAGGCAGCAGTCGTGTGCTAGAACAAAATACTATGTGAGGTCGTGGAATCTTCTTTCCGGAAAATCTTAAAGATAAGTTAGCTTCTTTATGTCTGTGTGGGTTTTTGTGAAACCGTGTGAACATGTATGATGCAGCATGTTAGCGGTAGCTCGCAGACCTCAGAGTTAGATTATTTCTGTATTAATCAGGTATGTTTTCTTCGACATCCTCGTTGTGCCAGGGGATTGTCAACTGGACATCGTTTATTTCTTACTGCCCCACTACGGATCTGTCACTTTTGAATAATTTCAGAATTCTCTGGAATCCTATGGACGTCCCCACCTGAACCAGTCCTGCTTAAGGATCACTTGGGCCCACATGTTAACCGAGAAATTATCAAGCCAAGCAAATGTTCCATTCTTTCTTCTGAAATCATTTTCTTTGGAACTGTGAGTCTTTTACAATGTAATGAAAGGATTTATTATCTCTTTATTTTCTCTTTTTCTTTCTTTTGTTTACTTTACTTACTTTCTTTTTTTCTCCCCGACTACTGGAACAAAAGGGATGGAGCAAGAAACAGAATTTATTTCAGGTTTGTGATTTCATTAAAATTTAAACATCCGTATGGTTCATCTCCACAATTCTTTTAATGGACTTTTTCCTCCACGTGATTCATTGTATCATGATCTAGTGAGAGCTTTACGTTTCTTGAGGGCATTGAGTTGACATCATCAAAGGCTCGTTGACCTGTGAAGGTGTCACAGGTTGCCTCACCTGGGAATATGGGGGTTGATAGAATCAATACTGAACAGCTGCATTTCTGACGTCAGAAGCGATTATGTCCGTAATCAGGTGGTCTGTTCACATGGCTTATTACGTAAGCACATCGAACATTATATGCCAGGCATAGGCCTCCGCTCTTTCCATTATTGATGCATTTACCTTCATTTTTTTATCGTTGTTGCTTTGTACAAGCCGAACTTCACACAGGATGGTTAAGCAGCTGTCCATGGTCACACAGCTGGCTGCCCGTGCTAGAGGAGGACTTGAACCCGCGGGGCTCTGGAGTCCATGAGTTACCTGCTCTGCCACGTTCCCTGACTTATCTTTTCTCTGGAGAGTGCCCCTCTTACCTGGGCCAGTGGGCCTTGTCATCAGCACACCTGTGTTCCTTCCCTGTACGAAAGAGAAACAAAATCTACACAGGGTGTTGCAGGAGACGTTGCTGGCTTGGTAGAGCATATTTACAAGGCAAGGGGAGGCATTAGAAATGAAAAACTTTTTTCTTATTTGTACCTGGAAAGGGTTTTCAAAGAGCTTCTCAATCTTTCAAAGTGCTTTCAATGCTTTTCAGCAGGTACTGAAAGTAAGAAAAATGGAACTGATGAAATTGTGTTGATTGCATTAATGCCATCTCTTCAATGCTGGTCTCCAATAATGGGAAGAAGCTTAACTAATACTACCGGGGAGTGGAAAAGACAGGAGCAGACGGGAATTCATTATTTGATAGTCTTCATCTATACCCTGGGTTCTTTTTCTTTAAAAAATCCTACCTTTTCTCTTCCTTTGTGATGGAATCAATAGGAAAATATATTGAAATAGTCACATATATCATTTCACTTTTTTTCTGATAAAAGATTCAACAAAGTTATAGCAACCAAAAGTTATAATTTTTCCCCAAGGCTTTGGGTTCGGAGAAACTTTGCTCAGATATCACTGATTTTCCGGTACGTGTGAAGAGAATATTTTAGAGAGTTTAGTGTAACTTCTGAGATCATGAAATGTTTGAAAGTAGAGTTGTTCTCATTTAATTTTCTGGGTTGAGGATTGGCACCCAGTTGGAAGTCAGTTTTTCCCTCAGTTGTATAAAGGATGAGTGGAGAAGGAGGGGCGCAGGGGCTATCCCTGTCAGTGCCAATGTTAATACTTTTAAGATGTTTGAAGTATGTCTTAGTCAGCTTGAGCTGCCACACAGAGCACCGTGGACTGGATGGCTTAATAAAGAGCATAAATGTATTCCTCATGATTCTAGAGGCTGCAGTCTGAGGTGAGGGTGTCAGGCTCTGGTGAGAGTCCTCTTCCTTGTCTACAGATGGCCGCCATCTTGTTTAGCCTCACATGGCAGAGGGAGCAAGGAAAAAAGAAAGCAAGCTCTCTCTCTCCTGTTTCTTATTAGGGTGCTAATCCCATTATGTAGGCTCCACCCTCATGATCTAGTCACCTCCCAGAGGCCCCACCTCCAAACACCGTCACAGTGGGGTGTTAGTGCTTCAACATATGAATTTGGGGGGGAACCCAAACATTCACTCCATAGCAAAGTATATATATGAAAACCTTCGTGGGATTTTTTTTTTTTTAATACTTTGTGGTTTCAATGCCTCTCCATATCCTGGCAAAGATACAAAGTCAGATGTTTGGTTCATGTTCCTATGTTTAAAAGTTTGTTTCCTAATGTTAAGGAACATTCCTGGTGTGTCCGACTTCCATATCTTTGGAATTTCTATCTCCCCGGAAAGGGAAGGATTTCCTGAAGACAAGCAGTCCTGTGTATGAGGAAGGGTGGTAGGTAAACACTGGAATCATGGCCAGAGATCTTGGCTCAAATCCAAAGCTGACAACATATCAGTTGATAGGCATGTCACACTATCTACTCCCTCTCGAAGTAGATTTTGCACGCCTGACTTTAGAAAATAGTACACCCCATTCACCTCACAGGGTTGTTCGGATCAAGTGAAGTTGTGTGTGTGAGGCTGCTGTATAGCTGAATGCTGGAGCTGTGTTCACACAGGCACCGGTGCGTGACGCACACACGTGAGTAATGTTTAGTACAGAGGTCTACGAGAATGCACAGAATGAAAGGGCTGCTCAAGACATGGATGGCAGGAACAGAAGTGGGGGGAGGCCAGCTGGAGTGAGGAGTGGGGCCTATCTTCACGATGTCACACTGCCAGGTGACGTCAGTGGCACAGGTGTGGGAATTACCTGCCCATCGCCAGGTCCTTCTTCCTCCTCGTGCGGAGCCTGGTGTCTTTTGCCTGTAACTCAGGGAGTGCAAACCCTGGCTGTTCTAAGCCAACAGTGGTGACACCAGGTTCCTTTCAGTGGCTAGACAGGGAGACCTGAGGGGTCACAGACCTGCTGTAGGCTTCTGGGAAAACTTCCCTTGTCCTGAAGGTGGAAATTCTGGAAGAGACAGAAGCCATTTTCCCTGGGTTTTGTGTTGTCTGGATGTGGTTTCCAGAACTGCAGCAGCCATTTTGATACTGGCCGAGGTCTCAGAGCAGGGACACCTCCAGCAGCTCCGCCCCAGCCTCCTGGACCAACACCCTCACTGTGGGAGCTGCTCTGAGCCAGCTTTTCTTTATCTGTAGTGAAGGGGATCCTCAGCGGTCAATAGTAGTCATCCTGCATTTGGCGGTCTGTGAGACACCGAGGAAACACAACGAGGGGACGTTTCTCCCGTGGGACACCATGGAAGGTGGGGACACCCGCGAGGACGCCTCTGCAGGCGCTGTGACCATGAGGCATGTGGGGCTGTGTCCACGCTGACCTCCCTTGTAGACAGACGGCGCCACACCCAAGGCAAAGCGCCGGCAGCCACTGGGGGGGGGGTGGTCAGCACCACGTTCAGGGTCAGACTCCACAATAACCGTAAGGGTTGGCACACTGTATATCCCTCGAGAAATCCCCCAGGATATTGCTTTTCTCAGCCAAGTGCCACCAAACAGGGAGCCACGGCACACTGAAGGTCGTGTCTCCACCAGACACGGGGAGCGTGCGGCCCGTGCTGCCTCGAGCGCGCAGATCCTGCCCCGCATCGGCTCCGGTGTCTGTTTCTGGAAGCCGGCAGCCCGATCGGCCCGTGCCGGAGGGCAGGCCTGGGTTTCAGGGAAACGAGAACAGAGGGAGGTTCTAGTCTGTTCCGAGGCAAACACAGGAAACACCGCACCCACAGCAGGGTCGTCCGGAGCGTTGTAGGCTTTTCCTGTGTGCGTAGACAGGCGTCCATAGCACACCGTTGGCGACATAAAGCACCTGATAGGACATCACGCAGAGTATCGCCCATGCCCCTAAAACGTAGATAGATCCCCAAAGAGTGAATTAGCAGAACACCCCGCAAAAATCATAGTAGTCATTATCTTTGGGGGCGGTGGGGGGAGCTGGGTGGTGATATTTCTGATGATTTCTGCTTTCTTCTTGCTGTTTTTGATATTATTTCGATTTTTATAATGAACACATGTCACTTTTATGCAACTAATAACATCCTTTAAAAATTGGACAACTTATGAAGGCTAAATTTTTTGCTTTGAGAATTTTTATTTAGAACCCTTTTTTTTTCTCTTAGTAAATTTGGAAAAATAATCAGTAGGCTGTTCAGGATATTGATAGTTTGAACTAATAGAACCATATAATTTGGGTACATGAGCATTCTTGCCTTTTTATTCTTTATCGCAGGGGGAGGTGCGTGGATCTAATTAAGTCCAAAGCACTATCATATTATCAGGACATGCCAGGATTTATTAATGATCAGGACACAATATGAAATCCATCTTATTGACCTTAAATATCTAGGTGACTGGAATGTAATCCAATTTTCTTGATAAATCAAGAGATTGATTGTCTTATAGCAATATTTTGTCTGTATGCTCTAAGCCCAGCATTTCTGATAATTTATTTTTAAAAATTAGCACATAAATATAACGCCAAGGTTTGTTTTGTTTTGTTTTGTCGATAGTCCACTGATCTTGATATATTTCCACTTGTGTCACGAGTACAGGTGTGCTGTAAATTTAGATGACACCCTTGGAAAATCCCAAGTACTTTTGGAAATAACCAACATTCGCAGAAGTGGCTCCCACTCTGATCCATTTGGCCCGTAATTATCGGCAAGAACCACAGTCGCGAAGTTCTGCTCTTTCTGTTTCAGTAGGGCCGTGCTCACCCGCATTTTGTGGGGAAGCAATTACTTCGGAGAGGCAGATCTGGTGTAAACCCAGCTTCATTACTTACCATCCCCACAACCTTGGGCCACCCATTTAATCTCTGTGGACCTTCCCATAAAATGTTGATAATAAGGCCATTTTAAGATTGATGATAATGTATATATTTTGTCTGCAACAATATGTGGGATCAATAAATACTAGCTATTATTCCTGCAAAAAAAATCAAACCAATGATGGGATATTAGATTAAAAATCAAGGAACAAGAATTGAGTAAATAGCTCATTTTTAGATAAGAAGAAAATGTCATGTAGGGCACAAGCAGCCCTCTTTTTCCAAGTGGAAGCTGGTCCTTGGCTAAGGGAGCATAAGCAGAGCGTGTGGGGCGGTGAGGCGGAGGTAGGGGTGCATAACCCATGTGAGAGCATATCATCTTCCCATGGAGGTTGCTGATCACTGAACAATGTTTCTTATACATTTCCCTCTGGATACAATGTGTGGGCTTTTCATAGTTTTGGAGCAAATGCAACTGAGACTTGTGTCTTACAGTTCATGTAGTTGTTGGTAATTATGTCATTTTTCCCCCTTTGGGGGCAGCGGGCCTTACCCTGCAGGGAACGGTAAGGCCAGCCAGGCAGGAAGCTGGGGCTGCAGACCCCTGGCTAGGGCTCCTTTGACACCAGCGCTGTCTTAGAAGGACCCCTGTCTTCCCTACCTCTGTGTGACATGGACTTGCATTTTCTTTCGCCTCATCCGGCACTGGCCAGGATCGCGTCCGAGGGAAGCGCTGTGGGCGTCATCTGGAGCTCTTTCTGAAAGAGACGGCAGGGGCCTAATTCGCTGCGCAGTGAGGAACTGAAGGATGGGGGACATCCGCAGCCTCCCAGCGTCCAGGGGTGGCTCCCGCTGCTGACACAGGGCTAGTCGAGGGACCAGACCCCCTCTCGGAGCCGCCTCCTCTAAGCGTGGAGCCTCCTGCTTTAGCCCCTTCTGCGCATCCACATGGCGCCCTGCCTCGCTCTGGGGCATGACCACGCTGTGCCGAAGCCTTCTCTTGACTGCACCGCCGGCACGCGAGCCCCGAGGGTATGGGACATGAGTGTCTCACTCATCTCTGCGTGTCCAGGGGCTAGCAGGCCTCCTGGGACATGGTGCAGCGCAGGGTCCTCTAGTGGACGGAGGACACACTGCCCTCCCCTGGAACGGGGAGCCGCGCCAGGTAAAGCCGGTTTCCGAAAGGAGGCAGCTGGCTCCAGGGACTACTGCACGTACGCTGGGATGTGTGGTCACCCTGATCTTGGGGCATGGTGGGACCGTGGAGGCAGAGGACACAGGCGAATTGATCTGGGTCAAGGCAGGAATTTCTGACAAGTGAGGGTCTCAGGAAGAGCAGAGCCTAACTTAATGAAAGGTTCTCTGGTTGAAAGCATGAATACCCAACTCTGGATCACTTGAGCAAGAGGAAGTCAACTGGGAAGCTATTTGTAGACGTATCCGTAGGGACAGTTCAACATTGCCTAACACTTCTGGTCTTTGACCTTCACCCATCGGGTTTTCCTTGGGGCACTTTGCTTCTCTGCCTCTCTCAGTCTCTGTCGCTTTCTCTCTCATTTTCTCTGCTTTTGTCTCCTTTTTCTCCACCTACAAACACACTTAACATTGCAATTTAAGCAACAGCAGAGCTAAGCACCAACCCCTGTTTACTTCTCCACTATGTCTGAACTCTCTCCTTCTTTAACAAAAGCTTGAGTGGTTTCCTCATAGAAGAGGCCCGAGTAGTATCAAAGTGAGGACATTATTGAAGAATTAAAATCAACTACATATATATATTTTGTTCCATAAATGACTGTGTTTTTTGAGTGTGTCATCAGCTGATTATATCTCAGAATAAATATGTTGATTAAGTTAAAATGCACAAATGGGAAGTAAAAATTATGTAAATTTCCTTTGTTTTTCTTGTGCTTTTTTTCCTTAAAGAAGAAAACATTCTTCATGGAAATGTATGAGTTGACATTAGAGTCTAATCATACTTTATCATGTAAATGCATATTTACAATACTTTTAAAAGGTGGATTATGTAAATCATTTTAGGGACATACAAAAAAATGTGGGATATTTACCAGCCAGAAAATTATGCATTTAGAGACATGTTGAAAAGCTTTTCCTTCAAATGAGAGAGCATAAGTGCTCATCTTCGTTGGGATGGTTGATCACACCAGTGTGTGCTTTATTTAGACAAAATATGCACGAGCATTCTTATGCAATGAGATCTAAATGTACGCAACAGCAGCCAATTTCCAGTGTTAAATGTAATCATTGTTTTAAATTTCCTGCACGACTTTCTTTAAAATCATCAGCCCTATTCTTGGAGAAGTTTCTAGGATTTCTTCTCTAGAATAAGGGGAAACAGTTAGGGGAATACGGATATGGATAGACTTCTGCTGAGGTCTGTCCCAGAGGTTCCCGCTTGCGGACAGTTCACTTGACCTTTCCACTTTGCACGTTTTCCCCTACAGCCCAGACACCTGCTGGGAGGCTGGGAAGCCAGGGACACCGCCGGCTGCGGGAATCTGTTCTTCACATTATCGTGTGCAGTAAGTATATGGGCATTTGCTTCTAGATGGGTTGACTGCCTTGAACATTGATTATAAATTGCAAAATGATTGCCGCCATGGTATTAGATACCGTCTTTATTTTATCTTATGGTTACCATTTCTTTTATCTCCTTCTTTCCTTCCTCCCTTACTCCTTCACTTCCTTCCTTCCTTCCTTCCTTCCTTCCTTCCTTCCTTCCTTCTCTTTCTTTCCTTCCTTCTCTTTCCTTCCTTCCTTCTTTCCTTCCTTCCTTCCTTCCTTCCTTCCTTCCTTCCTTCCTTCCTTCCTTCCTTCCCCCTTTCTTTCTTTCTTTCTTTCTTTCTTTCTTTCTTTCTTTCTTTCTTTCAGGACATTTAAGATCTACTCTTAGCCACATTCAAGTATTATAGGATTTTTCTCATATGAACTCCACACCTTTGCAAAGTTTATATTTGTTTCCTTTTTTTTTAAAGATTTTATTTATTTATTTGATAGAGATAGAGACAGCCAGCGAGAGAGGGAACACAAGCAGGGGGAGTGGGAGAGGAAGAAGCAGGCTCCCAGCGGAGGAGCCTGATGTGGGGCTCGATCCCAGAACGCCGGGATCACGCCCTGAGCCGAAGGCAGACGCCCAACCGCTGTGCCACCCAGGTGCCCCAGTTTATATTTATTTCTTAGCACTTGGAATTTACAACCTGTATTCACTGCTTGTCATGTGTATCAAGAATGAGATAGAATATAGAAAGATACAGAAGGACTCATCTATACCTACCTAATTCTCTTTGATTAAGTGATTCCATTCCAGAACTATGCTTTGAAATACATCAGCATAAATGCAGAGGAAACAGTCAAAGAAAAAGGAAACAAGTCTTTCAACCAACCAGATACCAGGTCATATTAGAGTAAATTACGCATAGTAACATGATGATATGTAATGAAGCTGTTAAATTAATTTACGCCCCAACTATATACCAAGTGCCTCTTATTGCCAAGCATGAAATGTCTCATGGAACATGAAAAATGCTTATGCTATGATATTATGTAAAAAATGGAACAAAATTACATATGAAGCATGCTCATAAGCATAACCATGTAAAAAATCCCCCTCTCCAAATTCATGCCTTTAAGGCTTGAAAGGAGTATTTTAAAGTATGCTTCTGTGATGGGTGGGTATGCCATTTTATTTCCTTCTCCTAGGTAATTTTTATATTTTTCAAATTTCTTCAATGAAGAAAACAAATTAAATAGGCTTGTGTTCTAGAGACAGGTTATACCAGCATCCAGCGAAATGGCCCATGGTTCTAAACCAACTGATCTGTGGGGCTCACACCTTCTCTCATGGATGGAATCCGGTGAGGGTTTCAGCTCAATGCTCCATTTTGCTTTACTCTTGTTCCTGATGATGCCAAGGAGTGTGTGTGTGTGTGTGTGTGTGTGTGTGTGTGTTCAACTGATTTGTCTTAAACAGAGGCTGACTTCAGCAGAACCTGTCCCACCTGGGGTCCCTGGATTCATTCAGATTGGCTGGGCTCCAGGGTCCTGCACTTGGCAAGCGTCTCCAGCATTTGACATGAAATACAGCCCATGGATGATATTGTGCCATTGTTTCAGGGGCTGAATTTGCTCTCTGTGAAGGTTCCAGTGCTCATGACCAAAAAAAAAAAAAAAAAAAAAAAAAAAACAACAAAAAAAACCCAGCACTGAGGCACTGAGACACAGGTGCTTTCCTGCAGCGGGGAGAGCTTCTCATTCCTAAAGACGAGGACTGCGCACAGCCTACCTTCCGAATCCACGAAGGAAATACGCACCCCTTGAAGATGTCTGAGCAGAGCTGAGTTGTGGATGTGAGGTGCCCAAGAGTTGTGCGGAGGACACAAAGGAGAGTCCGGGGGGCTGATGCTGGCAGGGGAGTGAGGACAGGCGGTGCGGTGTGGGCCAGGGCAAGGACTTGGTGTGTCACAGGAAGATTTTAAGCAGGAGAGTAGCCCCATGTAATTTTTATTTAATTCGACATTGTAGTCTCTCTGTGTGAAATGCATTGCAAGGAGGATGACAGCAGGCAGGGGACCCGGGAGGGTGTGGCAAGATGCTGGCGGACGCTGGATGTGTGTTCACGGGGAGGCAGCAGGGCTGTGACGAAGTGGGTGGTTTGTGCAAAACAAGGAAAGCCATCCGTGGTGCCCATAGGGCTTGGGTATGGGCATCGGGAATGATGGGGTTGCACTGGGCTGAGCTGAGAAGAAAGCGGGCAGAGCCCGTTGGTGGTGGGGAGGTGGCTCAGAAGGTCGTTCGCTCATGCAATGCCTGCCTTGGCTCATAACGTGCGCACGGAAACGTCCAGTGGGCGGCTGTGTGTAGGACGCTGAGCTTTTGTGGGAGCTCAGGGTTGGGCAGAGCTTCCCCATCACTGGCACGCAGGTGGGATACATGCGTAACTCCTGGGGTCCAGTGCAAAATGGAAATGTGGCTCCCTCGATGTTAAGTTGTTAACACTTGGAGAGGACAGCAGCAGGCCCTTGGACCGAGGGCGGCTCCGCACGTGTCCCCCGCCCGTGAAGCTGGCCATCGGTGGCACTGGGAGAGCCTCTGAGAGAGGACGTGGGGCTTGTGGCTGAAAGGGGACATGCGCCCAGTGTTGGTAGAAGCCAACGGAATAGGCCAGAGAGCCAGGGAAAGCTCTTTCGTGGAGAGAAAACGGGGAGAAGGCTGCAAAACCCGGGAGCTCGAAGAGGAAGCCCAACAGGGGGGCGGTGGCTGTTGGCTGCGAGCCGTAGCCATACATGTAGGGGGAGAAGGTGGGGAATCCCCCACTGGATTCTGCACCGTGAAGCCCCCAGGGGCTGTGAGGCTGGAGGAAGACAAAGTCTTGGTATGAGAGTCTGGGATGAGCGTAACCACAGGAGGCTCTTTCTATCAAGGGTGCCCTAAAGGTCTCTGCCTGACAGGGGTGTAGACCCCGGAGCAGACCACTGAGTCCTGCCTCGCCGACGGGAAGCTGGGCCATGTGTGGACCAGGGAGAGGGTGGAGGGGGAGCTGAAAGGCAGCACTGGAGGACCCCCACCTCAGGTGCAGAGGCTCCAGGAAGCCTCATGGGGATGCCTGCAGGTGCCCTGGTCCTTGCCTTTCCTGGTCCCCCTTGCTGTCCTGCCAAGACGACTGGACCAGTGAGCGGCACACGGGGTGAGGAGGAGACCATGCACCTTCCCCAAGGTTGGCTTCTTGAGGGACCAGAGCCTGCAGATTTGAGCTGCAGTTTCCTACACTGGCCTGGGCTTCTTTACGCCTGACAGTGTCCCGGGAACTCTGAGATCTGGGGAAATATACCGGAACGGACGACCACGTGAGTCACTGACAACCTAGAGAGAGTTTGCTTGGGTCTTTGGGTTAAAGTCTGACCGCAGAGGAGACGGTGGGCAGTGGAGTCAGGGGGCATAGGAAGTGTCCAGAAGTCTTTCTGTAACAGGGAACCAGGGATCGGCTGCCAGATAGAAGGGGGTGTGGGTCCGGGAAGGGGTTTTGTTTAAAGATGGTCCACATGGCAGGCTGTTTGCAGGTGGTAGGGGAAATCCCGGAGGAAGAGAAAATCGGGCTCTAGAGAGAGACAGGCAAACTGCAGGATAGTCGGTGCATGGGGCAGTCTGGCCGCCACTGGCAGCAGGACTGTCCGTTCCTGCCATTTCTGCCATTCCCACTGTTCCTGCCTCCCCGGGCCAGCACACTGAGGTCCAGGGCCGGGAACCCGGCTGGGAGGCAGTGGGATATAGACGTTCTCTTCTGATTGTTCCCGTGTCCTCCGTGTAGTGATAAATGGGCTGGATGAAAGGATGGGAGGATGTCAGCGGCGAAATGCTTGGCTTTTTTTTTTTTTAATTTTTAATTTTTAATTTTTTTTTAGGGATGGGGGAGAGGCAAAGGGAGAAAGAGAAAAGAGAGAGAATCTTTTTAATTTTTTTAAATTTTTTTTATTTTAATTTTTTTTTTTTTATTATATTATGTTAGTCACCATACAGTACATCCCTGGTTTCCGATGTAAAGTTCGATGATTCATTAGTTGCGTATAACACCCAGTGCACCATGCAATATGTGCCCTCCTTACTACCCATCACCAGTCTATCCCATTCCCCTACCCCCTCCCCTCTGAGGCCCTCAGTTTGTTTCTCAGAGTCCATAGTCTCTCATGCTTCATTCCCCCTTCTGATTACCCCCCTTTCTTTATCCCTTTCTTCCCCTACCGATCTTCCTAGTTCTTATGTTCCATAGATGAGAGGGACCATATGATAATTGTCTTTCTCTGCTTGACTTATTTCACTTAGCATTATCTCCTCCAGTGCCGTCCATGTTGCAGCAAATGTTGAGAACTCGTTCTTTCTGATAGCTGAGTAATATTCCATTGTATATATGGACCACAACTTCTTAATCCAGTCATCTGTTGAAGGGCATCTCAGCTCCTTCCACGATTTAGCTATTGTGGACAATGCTGTTATGAACATTGGGGTGCATATGGCCCTTCTGAGAAGAGAGAGAATCTTAAGCAGACTCCATACCGAAGTAGGGCTCGATCTGACCCTGAGATCATGACCTGAGCCAAATCAAGAGTAGGATGTTTAACCGACTGAGCCACACAGGTGCCCAATGTTTGGCGTTCTTGAGTGACGTTCTGAGCAGATGGACGGTGAGTGCACTGATGCCTCCAGGGTCACAGAAGTCCCCTCCCTGTCTCTTCAGGGACAGCATGTGGGTGGGAGACGGCGGTTCACACCAGATCACACCTGGGAGGTATTTTTTAAAAAGAGCTGTTTGTCCCCATGCTGGGAGGTGCTGACTTCCAGAGAAGTGGCTTTAGGGCAGCTCCCCGCCAGTCTCCCGTCTGGGCCACCCCTTCCACAGATTTTGCTCCATCCAAGTTTGCGGTCATTATTGGGTTGAACCGCATGAAGTTGCCGATATTCTGGTTTGGACACAAATGGCAATTTCCACGGCCCAGCCTCACACATAGAGATTTCACCTCAGTGAGAGTAAAAGTGATTGCCCTCCCCTTCAGTTTTGTAGGAGTTCAGGATAACTTCATGTCTACAGCCTGCGAGAACTCCATGGGGGAAGAGAGGTGCATAAAAATCTAAGTGCAAGTGACACGGAACAGCGACTTTCTGACAAACAACCACGTGGACCCCCCACTTTGGTCCCAGGGAGCGCTTGGGGCTGCTGGTGGTCAGAGCTGCCCCGGGGCGCCCGACCTGCACAAGCTCACGCCCTTCCCGAATGGGGTGCCGAGAATCCTGGGAATCTGGGCCTCGGCAGGTGCACATCAGCCAACAAAAGTAAGATTCGGGCTCAAATTCGAGCATTTCTGGAAGTCACCGTGTCATTTTCTCTAGAGACCGAGACCCTATTGACGAAGGCAGTGGGTCATTTTTACATCTTACCCTCTATGGGATGAACTTATTTTCTGTAACACTCATGAAATGAAATATGAAATAATAATAATGAACTAAAAAGACCACAGAGTAAAAATTTTCTTTTATTGAACCATATATGCAAATATATGTATATAAATTCATGCTACGAAAAAATAAAGAAGGAAAGAAATACCACAGTACCAAAAAGTTTTAAAAATCTAACAGCAACTTTTAAGAGCTCAGACTTTACTGTTTTGATGACATCCTGATATAACAATATTTTATGTAAATATTATTGTCCAGGAGCCTATAAGTGCTTTTTAATAAAAAAAAATATTGCTAAAGGCAAAATTTAGGTAATTAAATCATACCACTGATTTAAGATTTGATATTCCTCATTTGTTTTTTAGTTCTAAATGAAGCAGTTAATAATTTAAATTGAATTAATAATGAATTAATTATTGTAAAATTGAAATAACCAATTAATTTCAATTTTAAACATAATTTCCTTCCTTAGCAAAAATATTCCAGTGAAATAAAATTTGCACTGTTTTCAGTTTAAATGCAAATGTGCCACGCGTTCTCGGAGAATGACTGAACTAAGTTAACTCTCTTTCCTTGCTCTTTGCAATCCTTGTGCTATGAGCCTTCCTACGAATCTACTCTCTCAACTCAGGAACTTGTGGGACCAGAGGGTAGGAGGTGGGATCTAGCCTCAGAGGAAGCTGGAAACATTTGGAGCCCTAGGGACTTCCAACGGGATCCAGCGTTGGAAGCGGAGCCCGCGTGGGGTTGAATTAACTGCGTGGAGAGACAGAGCCAATCCAAGAGTCAGCGATGAAATGTGCCAAATAGAAGCTTACCTATGTGTTATCAACGCTGAACAGCAAGCACAGTGTTGCTTAGAGCCTAAGCCACCAGATGACTTTGTTCCCTCGGGGGAGTGTTTAATTACTGGCACTATAACTATTGCCAAGGCGGGGCTGTCATATAAGACACGCGGACTTGTGGTCAGTGTTACCATCGTTCCCACTGCCCGCCCTCGGGTCGGCACCTCGGGTCTTCCTGAAAAAGCCACAGCTCTGATTTTCATAGTCGTGTAATGCCTCCCGACATTTTCCTGGTTACTGTGCTTGGGGCTAGGATTAAGTCAGGGGCGTACCCTCGTACGGCAGCTGGGGACACTGGTTTCTGAAATGTTTTATCGTTTTACAGAATGCTTGCTCACAGGGCAGCCCCGTTGGAAGGAGCACACCGCTTGTAGCATCTTGCGTAGGAGATGCCTCCTATTTGGACCCTGGTATAGCTTACTGACGGTGGCAGAGACAGCTGTCAAGCAAATGGGTGAGAAAAAATAGCATAATTTACAATGAATCACTCATGAGCTGTATTTCTCCTACAACGTAGGAGATGGAATATGAGACAGCAGCTAAAGATATGAGTACACGAATTAATACTGACTTGAGGAAGCCCTGTTTTCCAGCCTTTATTGTATTTCTAACGACACGAGGAATTCCAAGAAAGCTTCACACGTCTTGGCTTCAGTGCTAAGGAGCCATATATGCATGTATGCATATTTAGTATGTAGCGTGTATATTTGTATGTGTGTATAGAGATATGTCTATACAAGTATATTTAGTACTAATACATTAAAATACATTAAAAATGTATTAAAAAGATGAGTAACTACTCATGAGCACTTTTAAGTATTGTAGCCAATGATACTAATCCAGAGAATTCTAATTGTCTTGATTTCCAGAAGTGGTTTATTTGTCGAATTGAGGATACTTTCCATGTGCTCCAGCTCCACCCCATTGGACAGCTCTTCCTCTCTCTGCCCCTCAGAAGTTCAGAATCCAAGAACTCAATGTACTTAGGCCACTTTTCAAGTGCCGTCTTCATTGACCATGGAGTTCAAGAGCTCCTAAGACTACTACAGGCTATCTATTCTTACTTCTTTCTTTTCTCTATAGTGAGAAGGAGTTCAGAGAGAAAAAGCAAGTTGCCTAAAAATCCCCAAACTCTTCAGTGGCAGAGCCAGACTCTAAGTGGGTCTCCTGACCCTCACCCAGACGTCATCCGCCGCCCGAATGGTCTCTGGTGTTGTGAGTGGCGTGTTTTACTGGAGTTCCACCCGTTCTACAAACATCAACTGAGGAGCAGTGCTGTGCGATCCTGCTAGTGAGGCCAATGGCGGGGGGTTCTCGGTGAAGTTAGGAAAGCCACAGCATCTGTGCCATACTCGGGCTCCAAGAATATCATCCACGGTGGGAAGAAAGGGCTCGCAAGTCTGAGATCCGCAGACGTGTTGGAATTGGAAGATGTTCAGATGTTAGCAAGGCAAGGTGGTTCCTGGGTTGAATCAGGAGTACTGCAAGGGGTAGCCCCCAGGGGTCAATGCGGTTGACCCTCTGCCTCAGTCTGGCTGCTGTAACAAAGCACCACAGGTTGGGACAGCTCTGGAGGCTGGACGCCCGAGACTAGGCTGACCGCAGTCTTGAGCTCCGGTGACGACCTTCTTCCAGGTCACACACCACTGTCTTCTGGTGTCTTCACAAGGCAGACAGAGGAGAGGGGAAGCTGGCCCTCCCATGACTCTCACCGGGCACTAATCTCATCATGGTGGCCCCTCCCTCAAGACCTTAGAGAATTCTAATCACCCCCCAAAGGCTCCACCTCCAAATACCATCCTAGCGGAGGTCCGTGCTCAACGTAGGAATCTGAGGGAGGACGTAGACGTTCAGCTCACAATGTCCTCATTACTTGCAGACTCCATGTTTGCAAGTTTGCCTACATGTTACCATTCATTTATTTGTAACCCCAGATGAGTACTTCCAGTGCTTTCGTGGTTGGACGTGGGCAGAGCAGCAGGTCAGTTGAGTCAGTGAACACCAGGTTGCCGGATGAGGCAGAGAAGGAGGTGCCCTGCCTCCTATTCTGCTCTCACCCTGCAAGCAAGCGCCCTTTCCACGGCGTAGTTACTGCCATGTTTTTCACATTCTTGCGTTTTCCACCGGAGATGTCGTTGTTTAAAATGGCCCCCACGCACAGTGGGGAAGAGCCATTGGTGCTCCTGGAGCAGGAAGGCTTTGGACGTGACTCGGAGAGAAATCGTGGGCCAGGTCAGCTTCTCCCAGGTGTGGGACACGGCGCTGTTGGCTGCGGGTGCGATGTTATTGACTTGACAATGTATATTCTGTACGGTATCTTTCAACAGAAGATGCAGGAAACAAGGTTAAGTATGGACTGATTGACAAAAATCCTGTGCCAGAGGCTCGCAGGAACCAAGCCTGTGTTTGCCCAGGACCATGGTTCAGTGCTTGCTAATTCAGGGTCCACGGCAACTTCATCGAGCAGAACTGCACACGTAACCAGAGTCAGGGGGACCTCGAGATTTGCTCCGTGAAAGGTATGAATATTCACACAATTGGAGAGAGAGAGACTTTACATCACCTCATGCCAGGGCAGGTTTTATCATTTATTTATTTTGGGTTAAGCCGGGTGCTGCCACCAGATGATATAAGAAAAAAATGTTGGCTTTCAAGTAAGGGCTGCGATTGTCTGTTAACTGCTATAAATCCCTGTATGTTTTACAAAATGGAATAGTGTGTTAATTGGCTTAGCATGTTGTGGGCAAATCTATCAATACATCATTTCTTGAAGTTTTAAAATTAATTACCTTTAAAAAGTCTTCTTACAATTGTTTATATACTTCTTTTGTTTAGCAAATGTCTTTCGTTAATCCTGGGAAACCAAGTTGCAGTTGAACACTGTTGACTTATCACCAACCCGAAAATAATAAGGTACAAACTGTGGATTTATTAGAGACAATTCTTGCTTTCCCATGCTCAGGGGTGAAGGCAAGGCGCGGATTTACAGACAAGAATTACATCTCATCTAAATCGTGGTTACAACCTCCCCTTTCCAGCAGGCCCTTTGTTAGAGCAGCTAATGGGCAGCAAATTGGTTGATTTGAGCTGTATCTCCTTGCTCTACCCTGGGGATGCTGTTAATGAGAAGCAAAATGACCAAGATGGCCGCAGATGAGAAGAGAGTCCACAGAGCAACACGTGGATGACGGGGCTCTGGATGACGAAGGCTTGACTATAAAGTAGAAGAGGAAATTGGGGGTTACATATACACACATAAAAAAAGACAGTTTTCTTTTTGTGTTTAAGTGTTAAGATTATTTTATTAATATATATATGGGTATTTTCAAATAAAAAGTTCCAAATCAAAAGACGTGTATGTAATAAGTGTTTACTTGGAAGTTAAGATCTAACACTATGAACTTCAAAGGCATAACATATGCTTGTGCGCTTTTCAGTTATTGTTCTAGGTCTGTGTTTGAGTGAAAATCTATTCCTGAGCAATTTAGAAGCAACTTAAAAAGCAATTTGGAAGTGCTTTCTGTCTCATGCCTTTCGACCGAGTGGGTGCTAATGTTAATAGCCCACCGCACATCCAGGTGTTTTCTAAGTATCTTGAGTTGCGTGTGCGTGTGTATAATATAATAATAATTTGAGACGTGGCAACCGCTTCAGCTATTTAAGATCACAGAAGAGTTTAGAGAAAATTGAAAGTGCTTTCCTATTTTTGGTTGGGTTTTATTATTTCTACATTTAAATGCATAGCTATTATGGCAATTATTTAAAAAACATTTTATATGAATTAAATTATTTGAAATATATTTGTGCTCTTGGAAATCTTAAATATATATTGTTTTCAGTATACCTCGAATTTTCCAATGGATCTTAGTAATTCACATCATCAGTTAAGATTTCATCCTAAATCCATGAAGGAATAATAACTGGAATCTGATTGTTACGTGAGTATATAAATAAAGGAATTCTGGCACACATGAACACACACATATATTTGTATTTTGTAAATGGACACTTTTTTTATTTGTGACTTGAGGACAGCAGTGTGACTATCAATAATATAGGAAATGACTACTTTGATTTTGAGCACAATTCAGTATTTTTTCAAACTTTGATGTGTAAAAAGTCCAATTGTCCTGGCCGTCGTGATAAAGGACTTCAAAGGACTGGAGAATGGTAGGAGAATATAGTTTGTCATAGTGAGGCTAAAATTCCCTCGGAATTCCTCGGAATAGGGAAACAGCTCTCAGTATGAGCCATCTTCTTAGAAATGGTCTCACAGTAAGGGTCTGGCCTCCCCTTGACCACGTGGGCAGAGTTGTGATGTGCTGCTCTCTCCCCACTGTTGTGGCTGCCCATACACAGGAGTGGGGGCGGGGGGTGCTGGCACTTGTGGGCAGGTGGTCCCTATGCTCACGGAAGAGCTCGTCAGAGCCAGCGTCCCAGTGCCCTTGACTCAAAGGCAAGAGGAGCTGTATTTCTAGGACTTTGGACAACGGAAGCACTGTGATTAGCCAGTGGCCAAGCCAGAAGTGGATAGAGATGCTCATTCCAAGATGGCGGCCAGGTGGGACATCTCTGTGATCCCACACCCATGGTTCCCACCAACATTAAGGAAGCAAAGAATTCAGAAGAGCTGAAGAGACCATGAGATAATTGCGCACCTGGAGGAGATGGGATGTGTTCTGCACGGTCAATGGAGACCCTGCCGGCAGAGGAGGCTTGGGTGCAATCAACTGAGTGGAAAGGTCTGTAGACAGCCAGGTTCGGTGTATGCAGCTGCTGGGCAATTCTACCTCACTTTTTTCTCCCCTGTTGTTTAAAAGCAAACTCCTAGGATAAAGAATTTCTTTGCTATCTTGAGTATACATTTCTAAGTCATGTTCCTTTTTCAAGAGAATTACCCATGATCGTCAGATACGTGATAGTCCCGGCTATTCACATTCTAGGAGAAGAGGGTGGGTTTCCACTTCCATGACCCTCTGTGAGCTGCCTGCTTCCTGAGCAGGTGCTTTCCAGGGGTCTTGGGTGATGGAGAGGCTGACAGGTACATTGATCAAATTTCCCCCATTATCTCTGTAATGATTCATGATCCATTGGCTATCTTCCAGCTCACGTTGGACAATAATACAACTGCCTTCAGCTTATCAGAGGAATCTTATCAGACCCTTCTTACTGTCTGGGAGATGTAATGTCAGACTCGGTCAAGTCACATTCTGATAGACGTTAGCATTACTCACAATTTTTTATTCCCTCCTCTCTAACAGGATTATCCATCCCTGTCCTTGCCCTGACTCGCTCTGGAAGGAGCATCCTTACCCACTGCCGTGGTGGACTTGGCTATGCAACTTGTTTTCATCAGCAGAACGTGAGCAGATGTGCCCAGATGAACAGGAGCTTTAAACGTGATTGTAGGTCCAGCTTGCCTTCTCTCTTGAGGACATCATCTCTGGAGAGGGGCTGCTCCCTCAATGGGGGTCCTAGAATGGGAAGGCATGGAGTCAGCCAAGCTGCAATATGTCTGTAGCCTGGGACGGAGGCCTGAGCAACTGGCAGCCCTCAATTACGTGGGTAGGAAACTAGTGTTTGTTATTTTGAGCCACTGAAATTTGGGGGCTGTTTTTGCATAGTGAGTGCATACGACAGATACATACACTACAGGCACCATGAGAGAATATCATACTGGGCAAAGTCTGAACAAAGAGCGGAGTCAGCGAGCCAAACCAAGAATCTCAGTTCTTCATTGCCACGGTAATGTTATATGACAAGGCAAACTTAGTGTCTTAAAGGACAGGACTTGATTTAGCTCATGAGTTTGTGTGTGTCTAAGAAATCGTGACTGTTTGCAGCTGTGAGATTCTTTTGGTCTCAATAGGGCTTGCTTAGCCATGTGGCAGTAGGTTGACTATTATAAGGGCAGTGGAGGCCACTCAGGCCTCATTGTCCAGCAGGCTGGCCGGGCCATGTTCAGATGGCAATGTCAGAGTAGAAGTGGAAATGCACAAGGGCTTTTTGGGTCTCTGTTTGCATCACATCTGCTAATATCTTGCCGTAGCCAGTCCCGGGGCACATCAACAGACTCCTAGGATGCCCTGACCAGGTCGGGGGGGGGGGGCACAGAGTTATATGGCAATGGTCAAGGACACGGAAAGGGTGAAGATGTGGGGAGATTTGGCAACCTACCACCAAAACACTAGACACAGAAAGTGGAATGAGGGGTAAATGCAGGTAAAGGATAGGAAGTATGCTGGTGTGGACTGCCTGCTGGGTGGGGTGGGAGAGGAAGTGTGCGGCTCAAACTCCTGGGACCCACCTGATGGTTCTTCTGACTCGACCCAGTGCTTTCTTGCAGACTCTGGTGATAATCCTGCCTTATGGATCTGTGAGGACTATTTTGTTTTTAATATTTGTATTTTATTTTGTGAGGGCTACTTCTATGTGTCAACTTGATTGAGCTATCGGATGCCCAGAGAGGGGGTGAAAGGTGATTTCTGGGTGTGTCTGTGGGAGCCTCACGGAAGGAGGTCAGCATTTGAATCAGTAGACTGAGTACCAAAGATCTGCCCTCACCGATGCAGCTGAATTTATCCCGTTCGCTCAGGGCCTGAATAGAACAACAGGGTAGAGGAAGGGCGAATTCTTTCTCTGCTTGAGCTGGGACACCCATCTTCGCCTGCCCTCGAACATCAGAGCTCCTGGTTCTTGGGCCTTTGGCTTGGGACTGAATTTCACTGCTAGCTTCCCTAGGTGTCCAGCTCGCAGATGCAAGATCGTGGGACTTCTCAGCTTCCGTAATCACATAAGCCAACCCCTTATAGTAAATTTCTCTCTATATATCTCTGTATACCCCATTGCTTCTGTTTCTCTGGAGAACACTGACTAGTGTAGGATCTAATCAAAATGCACATTTTAATTCATGCTCAAGCTGGTTATTCTCAGGGCCCGGGGTTGGTGTTTTCCACCCAACTGTGGGGTGAAGAACATCAGCTAAGACACTATAGGAAAAGAAAGACAAAGTATGCATTGAACCCTGCTGCTGCTAGCCATAGTCTATTAACAGGTTGGTAAGTGCTTATTTAGATATCTGAATTTGCTTTTGGATAAACTGTGATTTTGGCATGGGATGGGAATGTAGACGCAAAACTACCAAGGAAAGATACCTCTTCTTGCATTGAGTGACCATTCCCTAGCACTGAGAGCTAATCGTCAAAATCTCAGAATGCTTCACACTGTGGGATCAGCATTACAGATTTTCTGACAAACAGCTTTCATGCCAGTCATTTTAAAAAGTGAACAGAATATCTTTGAATACATTCTGTACAATTCAGTGATGAAATCCTACAAAGCGTATTTTCCCTAATAAATTAATTATTTTTCTTCCATTAGATAAAAAGTGGAAATTTGTATAGGGGAAAGTGCTTAGTTCTAAGTTGATTAATCTTTGCTATTTATGAAAGTATTTCTTTGAGTCACTTACAATTGAAACAGATTTTAAAAACTTCACCAGATAGATTAAAATATTCCTAATACTGATGTGTGCATTGAATTGAGTGACAAGACAGAGAGAAACAAAAAACAAAATAGTTATGGATCTCCAGAAATAGTTAAGGCATTTCTGAGCTTAATTACCAAGCTCTGGAGGGCACTGCATCCCTGCTGTCTCCTGGCAACACGCAGGAGAGATCCATGGAAACCGTCCACTTCCAGGAGCGCCCCCCTCAGCTTGAGAGCACAGTCTACGTGGTAATGGAGAGAGCGTTCATGATTAGCTCAGTCTTCAGTGCATGAGGTTGCAGTCCAGAGAGAAGTCACCAGGAGAACTTCAGAACCACTGAGCAAAACAGAGGACAAAGTGTCCTTGGAATTTGGTGTGATCAATCCTTTACTTGGCTGTGTCCAGTCCATTGATGAGCCTGTAAAAAATGTTCTTCGCTTCTGTTCTCTTGTTTTTGATTTCTAGCATTTCCTTTTGATTCTTTCTTAGCATTTCCATCTCTGCTTACATTGCCCATCTGTTCTTGCATACTGTCCACCTTTTTTATGATAGCCCTTAATATGTTAATCATAGTTGTTTTAAATTCCCTGCCCTGCTAGTCCCTGCCATAACTGAGTCTGCTTCATGTCTGCTTGTGTGTTTTGTCTTTCAGTATAGCCTGTAATTTTCTGTTGAAAGCTGGACATGATGTACTAGATAAAAGGAACAGGGTAAGGGTTCTTGTGGATTCTGCCTGTCAATTTCCACTATGGAAAGTTATGATTCTCTGTATCCACCTGTCTGTCTCTCCAGTGCTGGGGGTATTGATGTGCCCTGTGACCTCAATTCTTTGGTGAGTCTTAGAAGAGCTGTGAGTTTCAGTTTGCTCAGCATATATATGTACATTTTTTCTCTTGTTGGATGGAGTGATGACTTCTAAGCTTCTTACATGCTGGACCAGAAACTGGAAGTCAGTGTGGTCAATCCTTTACGAACCAATCCATGGCTCCTCCTTGATCGGCAGGACGAAGGGCACCTGTCATCAAATAAAATAGCTAATAGGGACACACTTTGGCCTGGAGATGGAATGGACACTATACACATAAACTGACTCATTTTACTCTTCCCTCCATGGCCTTGACGCCCTTCCCACATAAATCTTCTACTGGCAATGTGGAATTTGGTTTGTATTAGAGAACAGGAAGTTATGCGTTTGGAGGTAAACAGAAGTTTATTTTTGAACCATTCTATGCTATTTTCCCCTCAGCTTGGCCCTGTAAACCTTAAGAGGAACATTGCAGAAACAGAAATGAGCACCTGGAACACTTCAAGACTTGAAGAATACGATCTTGGAGACAGCAGTGTAAGTGTCAGGATTATTCCATCTGGGAGAGAAAAGACTGGTCCTCTTGACTCTATTACCAGACCGTGTACTCCTCAAAGAGAGAGTATGTAGTGTATTACAAAAGGCAGAGGCTTTGCCAGGCACGTGCTGTCACCAGTAAATGTTGCTGGTGACAGTGACTAGTTAGACCTCGTCTCACTGCCTAGCACAGTGCCGGGCACACAGGGATTTGCCGAGAGAAAATGAATGGACTGTACCAAATATGGCACCCTGCCCAGATTTTCTTCCTTTGCTCCAGAGAATAGAAGTGGAGGACAAGGGCTTCCATTTGTGCAGTTAGTGAAGTTAATTATAGGAAACAACCCTTCTGGTATTTCTGGGAGCATTTGCTGGGAAAAGTCAAGCACTTTCTTTCCCGTCCAATATTTAAGGTGGAAAGATTTAATTTTAATCCTACTTGATAGTGCTTGGGTCAACTATAAAATTATAATATTGAAAAATCACTTCGAAAGACTTTTCTTTTAGGAAGATTATCCTGCTAGGCTAAAAAAGAAACATATCATTATTGGAGGGATCCTTCCATTGTTACATTCGCTCCATAGCTTCGCTAAAGACCATTAACCTTGTCCCACAGATAATCCACTGGTAATGTTCACGGTTTCCCCCTGGATATTAGAATAAAAGACAAACAAATGTGTTCATACTTGTTTCTTAATGGTTTCTTTCAAAAAAGAAAATTTATATTTAGAGGTGGAAATGTCTTTTCCTTTGAATTAGAAAGGGAGGAGGATGGCGGTGATGAGGCTAAGGGCTGTAGTTGGGCGCCCGAGCGCACGCGGAGCGTCTAAGTAATACAGTTCTCGTAATTAACCAGTAGATTTCCAGGTCCAGCTCTTGCCCAGGTTCAAAGCCAGACAAGTCAAAGTTAATCAAGTGCAAAATGGCTCAAATTAGTACATCGCAAGTCGAGTGACAGACAAAGTAGAAGAATCCTGGGGCTGACACCGTCACCTCTCTCCAGGGCCCCCTCCTTCCTCCCTCTGGGCTTTGGTGTGAGCGGCTTGGAAGGGACTTGCCATCAAATTATCTCCGTCTGGAGGGACTTCATGCTTTGGCACTCCACCACACACGGACGTGCGCCTGCTAATGAGAGGGGCCCGCCATCGGGGAAGGCAATTCCACGTAGACATCTCCACCAAAATGGATTATTTCAGCCTCGTTGGTCACAGATTCCGTAGTTTTCCAGCGATTCATCTTACTATTAATAATGTCAGAGAATTTTAGGCCCTTGAATTAAATAATGATAAATAGGAGCCATGGAGTGCGCTAGGCTGAGGCCGTGCTGTGCATTTCCGCACGCAGCACTGTCAGGCCTGATAAATCGGATCCCTGAAATAGTTTATAAAGCACTGAATTGATGTGGCCGTTGGTGAGGGAGAGAATTAATGTTGCCGAATAGGCCTGTAGCCTAGGTTGGGTGAAAGCTGAGGAAAGCCTTTTAAATAAATGCTGTGTCCGTGTAGGAAGGAGTTGCAACCAGAGGTAAGGTGGTCACATGGGGAAATAATGTGCTTCTGTGACCTCGGGGGTGCCGGTCAGGTCAGGGAAGGTGCTCCGTGGGGGGCCCTGCAGGAAGGGTGAAGGGTGGTCATGGCCGCTCGTTTGTAATGGAGAACAGGGAGCACACAGGCCCCGGGAGCGGGATGAAGCCTGTTTGAGGAGCGGGCGGCTGTTTTCCAGTCCTGCGTGGCTGTGCCGATAATCCCTGGTGTCCTCGAGAGCCCTGTCTCATCTCCCCTCCCTTCCCAGGCCAGATTCCAACAGCTCGGCAGCCACTCTTACCCTCTGGTCCGCCCTACGTGTGAGGATGCTCTCATTAGGTCTTCACGGAGGAACCAGAACTCATTTCTTTTTTCTTAACACTTCTGTCACCAATGCCAGGTTGGGAAATGCTTGGATCACACGAGGAACACAGAGCTTTGAAAATATGCTAATTTGTAAGTACTGTTAAAATAGCATTGCAATGATTAGTGGAACTTTCCTAAAATTTAAGGTTGCATTCCAGTTTTGTTTGATGTCGGGAAAGGTCAATCTTTCAATGTTTCCCTAATGAGTTCGCTGCAGACTTGATTATCTTCATAGACCTCTGAGCATTTTCTGATCGTGGCGTCGTTTCTATTCCCCATTATCCGCCATCTAAGTAAGAGACTTTTACAGACGTCTCTCCGGAGAAGATTAAAGCAGATAAACAAACCCCTCACATTTTTGTAACTTCTCATATCTGCATGACATTAAAAGAAAAGTGGAAGGTGTTACATTTTTGTCTAAAGGGGTTGATCCAAAAGCCAAGTCAACACCGGGGCGTCCTGTCCCTTGGTTCACTTAATTTGTTCACTTCGTTTCTGTTTCTTTAGGCTTTTAGGAAGGTATGGACTGGAATGCAAGACAGGACTGGTGTCCTAAGCAGCTTTCTGACCACGTAGGATGGAAATGTACGTATGTTAAATATCTAGAGGACATTTAAAACGACATGTAGCCATTTGGCAGCACGATGCAGTGGGCTTTCATGGGAGATTTGCTCTTTTTGGTGGAACCATTGGGGGATTTTTACGGAAGAAAGCATCCGATATGGTCCTCGCTTGGGGCATTTCTCTTGAGACCATAGCAGAATACTGATGGAGACCTAAGCAGAGCCACGGTGAGAGACAGTCTCCTCAAATAAAGTCGTGTCCGCCCCGGCTGGCTGTGACTATAGCTTTGTCAGGGCAAAGACCCCAGAAGACCAGACAGTCACCGGGCAGACAACTCCTGATGGAGGGTCAGCCTGCAGGAGGCGGGTCAAGGTCTGCCTTTCCCTGTGTTCCAAAATGTCTGATAAAGGGTCCTCCTAAAACCCACTGTGACTGAAACAAGGGGAGCAGGGGTGTCAAGACCTCCCTGGGGGGAAGGCAAGAGTGGGGAACATAGGAACAACTTCCTATTGTCCTGGTGAGGAAGGGTCCCACTGGCTCGCTTTCCCACCTGAGAGTCCCGCCTGCTTTGGGGACACCCCTGCCCACCCAGCTTCACCCGCACGGACGTGTCGGTGAGGACAGAGAAGCGCTCCTCTGTGTGTCACATTCTCACATGGCAGCTACTTCCTGGAAGCGAAACGATGTTTTCCCTCAGGGACCACATCCCGGTGCTGGATCAGAGACGGGTAAGCAGGTGAGTAGGGCGCTGAGTAGGGTGACAGTCACTTCGGGTTGCCTTTACCCCTCCCGCATCGGGGAAAGCCCCCGAATCCGGGAACCAACTCAGTCCCCGCCAACCTGGGACGGTCGGTCACCCCACACGGTAAACGTTTCCCTGACGCGTGACTTGCCTTGAGTTTGGAGGACCCTCCACTTCGTGTTGTATTATTTTGGCTGGCCTTTGTGTTTTTTGTGGCGTCGAGCTCTTTAGATCGTACTGTGGCCCATGTAAAGGCGCAGAGCGCTGCCTTCTTACAATGACAGTTACACAGGATTTGGCTTCCCCACGACCGAGAGGGTTGTCGTAACCAACACACGTGACTGCCCCTGGTTAACTGGGGAACGGAGAACCTTCACCCCCAGCAGAGTGCTTGGCTTTTCCCGCCTCTCCTCCGGTTCGTGTTCCTCCGTAGCCTGCCGCGCACCAGGCGCCCAGTCCTGTCCCTGCCCTGGTGGCCTTGGAGGCCAACTCTCTGCTTCCCGACGGGCCATTCTAACTGACACGGACGCAAGCAGGTACGAAGTTCTCCTCCCCAGAAGGACGGGGCCAGGTCGTCCGAGAAGCTCCTGTGTCCTTTCGAGCTGATGGCCGTGGTCAGGATGCCCGGAGCTGCTAGGAGCCTGATTTGCCGAGCAGCTCCGCGTTCCTCGGCTCCGAGCGACCGAGGTGAAGATCATCGGGTTGCTCTGGGTCTCAAATCTTACGGAGATGCAGGTGCGGGCAATTTTCCCCCCAGGTGATTTGGTTTGGCTGGTTTAAGTCCTTATCAGCTTGGCTTTTCTTACTCCGAAATCGTTGTCTGTTCCGTAAGCTGATGGGCTACATGGCAAGCTGAAAACAAACGAACAAACAAAACCTACACGAGAGGCAGATGCAATCAGATACAGACGTTTCTTATGAGACCTGCTATTTATGATAGAAACACAAGGGGATGTCTGCACTCTGCCTGTCAGTGGATGTGGGTTCGTTGGTCTGGAGGCGAGGGACTGCTTGCGAGTGCTGGCGTGGGGTGAGCACAGCGCAGTGGGGACGCACCCTGGCTGTGCTGATGGCCCAGACGGACCCCCCACCATGCTGCGTGACACAGTCACTTGGAAGCCCACGCTCAGGGAAACAGGAAGGGCTCAACCCCACGCTGAGAATGTACAACTCCTGCATCCTTCTTGTGACTCTGGTGGAGGTCTCTAAATTGGGAGCAATCTTGCATAGCCCGTGGGCTCCCTCCGTGGGGTCCAGCCAGGTGAGCTAAAGATGAAATGTGACGGCAAGTGCGGGGCTGTTAACTGTAATGGACATGCCGTGTCAAGAGCAATAAACCAGCGGGGTGCACAGACTCGAGAGCGCTTTTATGAACACATCCAGAGGCTTATCGAACAGCAAGCACAGACTCACTAACAGAGGCGACAAGGCACAGGAGTCTGCTAGGCTCTCTGAGGCGGGGGGCAGCTCCTTCGCCCCAATAGCTTAGAGACCAGATATGCCTCCAGCACGGTGGGATGGATGTCAGAGAAGCTCCAGATACACCCCTTGTCTGGGAAGGGGGCACTGATGACTCAAGAGGAAAAGAAGATTTGTAGCTTCAAAATGGCCAGAGAGCCAGGGGAAAAAAACCCGATATACGAAGTGGGTAGGATTTATCGCACAGGGGAATTGGGAAGCTCCAGGGAAGTCCCCTAAATGAAATAAAATCCAGACAGCATCTCGTAGCCTGAGGGCCCCTGTGATGTCCCACGGGCTGCATCCCTGGTTGATCTCCCGCCTGTCCCCCCCACGTCAGGCAGCAGCCAGGTCAGGGGCTCAGAGGTTCTAAGAGTCCTCCTGCCTCAGGACCTTTGTGTCCTTTCTCTATTTTATGTTGAACCTTTTTTATTCTTTTTTTAAAATAAAAGTATAGTTAACATCCAGTGTTGTATGGGTTTCAGGCGTTTGTATGGAGATTTGACGAGCCCCTGTGCATAGCCTGAGCTGCTCTTGTGCTCTTCCTCCCCTCACCTACTTGACCCCTCCCCCAGCCCCCCACCCGCCTCCGCTCCCCCTCCCCTCCCAGCCCCTCCCACAACCAGCACTTTGTTCTCTGAGTTTCCCTCTGTTGTTCTGTTGTCTCTTGGTTCCTCTGTTTTGTTTCTTAAATGCCTTCATTCTTGCAAGGGCTCCTGCCCTTTTATCTTGAAAATGTCATCTTCAACTTTCTGCCCCAAGGAAGGTACTCCCTGCCCTCCTCCGAACTGCCACACCATTCAGAGAACATAGCAAAGCTGCCGTGATTTTATTCCCTTCTTTGCTTTTTGTCTGTGTCTCGTGGTGTTTTCTCCTCATTGCGCAGCGAAGACAGCATGACGCCTGGGACGTCGTAGGTGCTCAGTAAGTATTTGGGGAGCAAGTGAAACCGTCATTCTCACTTAGTTCCTCCTGCGTGATCTTACCATCCGAGATTCATCTGGCTTCGGAAGCATGATGTGAAAAGGCGGAGAGCGTGAGGATGGTCAGACGCTCTTGGTGCTTGACCGTGACTTACTCGCTCAGATTCGCTTTCTACCGGGGACTGAGGGTGCTTTCACCAACGCTGTCTGCAGGCATACCTATGCGTCCTTAACACTTTCCCTCTCTTCTCTCTTTCCACCCTCCTTAACTTTTTTGAGGAGAGGTGGGGGACATAGATAATGTATTATTCTCTCTCTCTCTCTCTCTCTCTCTCTCTCTCTATATATATATATATATATATATATAATTTTTTTTTTACAACCCTGAGATCAAACCTGAGCTGAGATCCAGTGTTGGTTGCTTAACTGACTGAGCCACCAGGCACCCCTCATATTTGTTTTTAACATTAAGATAAGTAATATGTCCTTACTCTGCAAAAGTGAGTTCCATTTATGTGATCAAATGATGTAAATTACATCAAATTAGATATATAATATGAAATAAAAATTCTCCTTTTTCTATCCCATCCCCACGTGCTGACCTCGGGTTTACTCTGCCCTCCAAAGAGAGGCGAGTTCTGTTAATAGTTCGGAATATATGCTTTCAAACAATTTTCTATCCATTTATGAGCTTCTCATTGTGTCCTTGTCGAACCATCTATTTATTGATTTCTGTCCTTTCCTTTGTTATTTCCTATTCTCTGTTTCCTCTGGGTTTATTCTCCTGTTCTTTGGGTGTTTTCCGAAGCTGAATGCTTAACTCATCAATTTCTTGCCTTTCTTCTTTCCTTTTTGAGCATTTAAGACGAAATTGCCCCTACATAGGGCCTCAGCAGCACGCTACAATTTTTTGACATTTTCAAAATTATAGTCCAGTCCCAAGTATTTCTCATTGACATTACGATTTCCTCTTTGAGAGACGAAATATTTGCAAAATATTTTAAAATTTTGAAACGTTTTTGCTTGAGATATTTTGTGATTCATTCCTAAATTAATTACGCTGTAGTAGAAAATGCAAGTTGTGCTCTTGGACACCTCGCTGTGTGTGAAATTTCGCTTGTGCTTAAAAAGGTCTTATGTTTGTCTCGTCCTGACGTTTCTGTGCTGCTTTTATTTTTTTCTCCTTTTCTGTCCTCTTTTGGATTGAGTAAATGCTTTTCAAAAAATACTCACTCTCTGTTCATTGTGTAATTTACATACAGAGAAACACACAAATCTTAAGCGTTGCAGTTCAATTAGCTGGAACCAATCCGGACCCCTAAATCCTTTATTGAAAGAAAATTTTCACTCTGCCAAACGTTCCCTCGTGCTTCTTTATAGCCGGTCTGCCCTCCACCTGCAGACCCCATACTCTCATTAATGCGACCTGTCCTGGAGCTCATGAAAATACGGACTCTTCTGCATCTCACTAGTCTGGTCTAGCATGTTTTCGAGGTTCTCCAGGGTTCCTGTGTGAAGGACTTCGCTCCTTTGACAACATTGCGGAGTGAGTGGTATTCAGCTGTATAAATTTGCCACCATGTCCTTTTTCAGTCTCTTCTGCCGGGTACGTGTGCCATCCCGGTTCTTCACTGCTCAGGATAAAGCTGCCATGGACATTCTTCCCTGCGTCTCTCTCTTTTTTTTTTAAGATTTTATTTTTATTTATTTATTCGACAGAGATAGAGACAGCCAGCGAGAGAGGGAACACAAGCAGGGGGAGTGGGAGAGGAAGAAGTAGGCTTATAGCGGAAGAGCCTGATGTGGGGCTCGATCCCATAATGCCAGGATCACGCCCTGAGCCGAAGGCAAGCGCTTAACGGCTGTGCCACCCAGGCGCCCCGCCCTGCGTCTCTTTATGGGTACGCATTTTTTGCTTCTCTTGGTAAGTACCCTGTGGTGGACCATCTCATTGATTGGGCGCACGCATGTTTAAGTCTGTAGGAAACCGCCAGACCGTCTGCAGAGCAGCATTTCACACCCCGCCAGCAGCGTGTGACACTTTGGGTTGTTTCAGTCCCTTGTTGATATTTGAGGTGCTCCAACTTTTTAATTTTAGCTGTTCTGATTCTGTGCTGTGTGGTGGTGTCTCCGGGCAGCGTTAATTTTCATCTCCCTGATGACCAATGATACCGAGCATTTGCATACATGTATTCGCTGTTGAAATATCATTCTTGGTGAAGTGTGTATCTTTATTCTGCTTATATTTTTAATGGGCCCTGGGGCGCTGCATTGTTGAAACACTGGATTTCTATGTTTTCATCGAGAAAGTTTGGTTTTGACAATAGTTCATCCATGAATGGGTCCTTGATTCCTTTTTTTTAAAGTATTTTTAAAAATATTTTATTTATTTATTTGCCAGAGAGAGAGAGTACAAGCAGGGGGAGAGGCAGAGGGAGAAGCAGATTCCCTGCTGAGCAGGGAGCCCGATGCGTGGGACTAGATCCCAGGACCCTGGGATCATGACCTGAGCTGGAGGTGAAGACTTAACTGACTGAGCCACCCAGGGGTCCCAGGGTCCTTGATTCTTTGGAGGCTGGTTTCTATTTTGTTTTGCTTTGCTTTCACTTGTTAAGGTGTGTCTGGAGTGGCCCTTATATCAGAGCTGGTAGAGCCCTCCTCTGGCCTCGGCTGAACGCTCTGGAGTTCGGGATGTCTGCACGCTCTGGACGGCTGGTTGGAACTTCTACTGAGCATCTGATCATAACATTTGAACATGCATCTTTCATAATACATGAACGAGGGAACCAGCCCACCCAGAGTTACTTGTAAAATAAAGTCGAATTTATTGGGTGAGGGTGCAGAAGGGGGAGCATCTGAGTCCATGCTTCCTCATCTTCTCGCCAACCAGAAATTCAGTCTTGGGTCTGACGGCTGCCGGGGATGGACTCCCTGGAGAGGGGCCCGCACTCTCTCCAGAGGGCATTCCGATGGGTCAGGAAACACTCATGTGGTCACATAGTGATGACCCCTGCCCTGATTTCTCCACTCAGCCTCACTGAGAATAGTGGGGTCTCGGTGTAGTTAGAATGGAGAAACCATGATTAGGTTTGGGAAATCACGTTAGAAGCAAAGCTGATTGTAACAGGGAGTTTTTGTATTGGATCGAGGGGATGCAGTTCAACAGTTAGCTAGAAGAGGGTAGGAAATGATGTGGATGATTCCAAATGAACTTTCTGAACAACATTCTAGAGTGGGGGGCACCTTTTTGCATATTTGCTATTTTCGCATTAACGTATAATACACCTACCATAACATTTACAAATGCACACGTCTGTGGTTTTCAGGATGCTCACAAGAAAAAGAAACCCGTGCTTATCAGACATCCCTTCCCAGCGGTCTCCCCTCGGTGTCAGGTAGTCGCTCATCAATGTTCTGCCTCCTGGCTTTGCCTGTCCGGGGACTGCATGTGAGTACGATGATGCAGCACGTGGCCTTTGTACCTGTGTCCATCCACGCTGCAACTTGTATCAGTACTTTATTCCTTTCTGTGGCTGAAGAATATCCCAGGACATACGCTCACTAGGTTTTGATGATTCATGTATCGGTTGATGGACACGGGAGTTGTTTGCACTTGTTGGCTATTATCAATAATGCTGCTATGAACAGTCACTTAAAGAGTTCTTGTGTGGACATATCTTCTCAGTTCTTATGGATACACGATTAGGACTGCAGTTGCTGGGTCATATAGTAACTGTGTTTAACTTTTTGAGGAAATGCCAGTCTGTTTTCCAAAGTGGTTACACTGTTTTACATTCCTATCAGCAACGTGCAAGGATTCTAATTTCTCCATATCTTCCCCAGAACTGTGATTGTCTGCTGTGCTAGCGAGTGTGAAGAGGGAATTCACTGCAGCTTTTGTTTGCATTCTCCTAATGACTAATGATGGTGAGCACCTTCTCATGTGTACTGGACACTTGTATACCTTCTTTGGGGAAATGTCCATTGAGGTATTCTCTCCATTTTTTTAACTGGTTTATTTGTCCTTTTATTGTTGAATTGTAAGAGCTCTTTACATATTCTAGATATGTCTTTTTTTTTAAAGATTTTATTTACTTATTTGACAGAGATAGAGACAGCCAGTGAGAGAGGGAACACAAGCAGGGGGAGTGGGAGAGGAAGAAGCAGGCTCATCGTGGAGGAGCCTGATGTGGGGCTCGATCCCATAATGCCGGGATCACGCCCTGAGCCGAAGGCAGACGCCCAACCACTGTGCCACCCAGGCGCCCCTCTAGATATGTCTTATATCAGATATATGATTTCAACATTTTCTCCTATCTTGTGGCCTGTATTTTCACTTTGTTCAAAATGTTTTAATATTGATAAATTCTGATTTATGTATATTTTCTTTTGTGGTTTATTTGGTATTATATCTAAAAAGTACTGTTTCGGGGCGCCTGGGTGGCGCAGTCGTTAAGCGCCTGCCTTCGGCTCAGGGCGTGATCCCAGCGTTCTGGGATCGAGCCCCACATCAGGCTCCTCCGCTATGAGCCTGCTTCTTCCTCTCCCACTCCCCCTGCTTGTGTTCCCTCTCTCACTGGCTGTCTCTATCCTGTCAAATAAATAAATAAAATCTTAAAAAAAAAAATAAAAAGTACTGTTTCATTCAAGGTCACAGAGACGCTTTCTTCGAGGAGTTTTATACTTTGAGTACTTACATTTAGGTCTATTACCCGTTTTGGGTTTATTTTTGTGTATGGTGAAAGGTAGGGAGCCAAATTAATTCTTTTGCATGTGGATATCCAGTTGTTCCAGCACCATCCCACAAGAAGACTACTCTTTTCTCAATGAATGATCTGGGCACCCTTTTTGAAAATGAATTTGCCATAACTATAAGGATTTACTTCTGGACTCTTAATTGTCTTCCATTGATCCGTATGCCTTTCTTACACCAATACCACACTCTCCATCCCTGTAGCTTTGTAGTAAGTTTTGAACTGGGAAGGATGAGTCCTCCATCTCTGTTCTTTTTCTAGATTGTTTTGGCTATTTTGTGTCCCTTGCAATATCGAAATAATTTTAGGATCAGTTTGTCAATTTCTGCAAAAACAGGTGGCTAGAATTTTCAGAGGTGTTGCACTGAGTCTGTAGACCAATTTAAGGTGTATTATTGTCTTAATAAGTCTTCGAATTCATGAACATAGACTGTTTTTCTATTTACCTGTGTCTCCTTTAATTTCTTTCAACAATGCCTTGTGGGAAGCATTTGTGTAGCTTTCAGTGTGTAAGTCTTGTACTTCTTTGGTTAAATCTATTCTGAAATATTTTATTCCTTTCAGTGCTCTTGTAAATAATGTAATGTTTCCTTAACTTCATTTTTATTTTGTCCATTGCTAGTGCATATGAACACAAGTGATTTTTTATATCCAATTGGAATCCTGCAACCTGAAGGGGCTCACTTATTAGCTTTACTGTTTTTTTTTAAGATTTTATTTATTCATGTGACAGAGAGACAGCCAGCGAGAGAGGGAACACAGCAGGGGAGTCGGAGAGGAAGAAGCAGGCTCCCAGCAGAGGAGCCTGATGTGGGACTCATCCCAGAACGCCGGGATCACGCCCTGAGCCGACGTCAGACACTTAACGACTGTGCTACCCAGGCGCCCCTAGCTTTACTGTTTTTTCCTCGTGTGGAGTCTACAGCATGTCTACAGAGAAGGTCATGTCATCTGCCAATAGAGATAGTTTTACTCCCTTTCCAATCTTGATGACTTTTCTTTCGTTTCCACCCTGTCTAAACTCATGTTAAATAGAAGCGATATCGGAGGACATTCTTGTCTTGTTGCTGATCTTAAGGGGAAAACATTCAACCTCTCACTGTTAAGCATGATGTTGGCTGTGGGATTTTTGTAGATGGCCTTTTTCAGGTGGAAGGAGTTTCTTTATGTTCCTAGTTTGTTGAGTATTTCCATTATGAAAGAGTAGTGGGTCTTGTCAAATGGCTTTTTGTCCACTGAAATAATCTTTTTTTTAACTCTATTAAGTAACTTTTTAGAACTTTATTAATGTAGAATGTACCTAGGCCACTGTCCTCCTTTCCATCCAAAGTTCTCCCCCATCCAACCTATACGTGTTGGAGACCCTGCAGGCTCATTCCTAAGTCCTTTCGTATGTCACTTTCACACATTTACCTTTGATGAGTTAGTAAGAACATTGAAGTGTCTACTCAGCAGCCCTTCCAAACTGATTTATATGTCAGCCCAAATGTTTTTTTCCAATCCAAACCCACATACCTGGGGCCTACCTGGGCTGGGCTCTGGGCATATTACAATGAACTTGTCCAAAGCCTCTCTATGAATCCCCACTCTGCTCTCCACCCACTCTTCCAATTGGCTTTGTTTTATGTGATTTCTTCCTCCATGCAGTCTTTCATGCCACAAATCTGGGCATCTGTTTTTGAGGAAGATATCCATTTTCCTTACCATGCTCATAAAAAAAGAAAAAATCAATGTTTCTAACTTTAAAACGTTCCTTGAGTTCACTGCTCTCATTTGGGGCAGAGCACCCACCTGTCTTCGGCCCCAGCTGCCCGCTGACCCTCTTGCAGTTCCTGGTCTGTGACAAGAGTCCTCCTCCATCAGGATATTCCACCTTGCTCCTTCCTTCTCTGAAATACTTCTCTGCTTCCTCCAGCTTTTATTTTCATTTTGGCGGGGGGAGCACTTAAAAACCTGTTTAATATATCGTAGCTACAGAAGAATGTGTGGAAAGAGGTTGTTCAGCAAACACTCACAGCATCGTTCATGAGTTTGGAAGCTGACGCACTGCCGTTGCTGAGAGGTCCCACAGTGCTGGCCCGAGGCACCCCCCACTGCCCGTTAGGTGACAACTCTTCTGACGTTAGAGTTCATCATGCCCTTGATTTCTTCATGTTTTAACACGTGTGTGCGCTCACACCCACACTCATACACACACACCTCAGGCCCTCGACGGCCTGGTTTTGAGCTTTATGGAAATGGAATATACTTCGTGTGTTCTGTGGCTTGCCGTTTTGGTGCAATGTTCTGTTGTGGCGATAACACCATACTCGTGCACGTGGTTGTCGGCAGTCTACTGCACGGATATACTAGAATTTATTTTCTCATTCTGCTATTAATGTGTATGTATCGTTTCTTCCAGTTTTTTCTCTGTTTTAAACGATGCTGTTTATGCGCATTTTTGTGAATGTCTCCTAGGATTTATGTCCCGGCATGCAGAATGAGATTGTCTCATCAAGAGAACTGAAAGCATGTCAGTGCTGCTGGAGCGTTCAGGGAATGTGTGTGTGTGTGTGTGTGCACGCGCGTGCGGTGATAACACGAAAGACCTGCAGGTAGTTGATCATAGAAGGTCTGGCGGGCCATTCTGAGGAGCTGGATCTCTAGCTTGAAGCCCGCTGGCACTCATCCGTCTACACACAGAACTAGTGTCACGGCCACAGATAGTCGGCTAGGGACAGTGTAGAGAGAGAAGGAAGCTGACCAGAAGGCAAACCTGGGATGTTAAAATCTAGGCATCAGATGGGAGCAGAAGGGCGTATCCTCCGTGTCTCCCCTTTCCGTGCCTTCACAGACGGGAGACTCAAGTTCACTGCACACCCCAAGTGTACTGACCCACGGCAAGGGTTATTCTGTGTTTTCCAGCAGTTCTTCTCATCCTAAATACAATGATACAAATCGTAATATTAATTCCTAGCCACACCATCCAGAGATAAGATAGGAACCATGTCTTAAAATGTACAATATATCTGGAGAAGAAGCCAAGAAAAACTTTAAGTTTTTATCTCTGATTTGTAAACTGCTATTTTGACTCAAGATATTTAATGAGAGTTTCTCACATCATTAATTAGGATTATAAAATTTCCTTTTGAACGCTACATATATTTCAATGCACAGAGAAACTCTCATCCATGGAACCCATTTTCCTATTGTTGAACAATTTTTACAAGTTATTTTATAAGGTTGTTTCCCATTTTTATAACAAAAATCTCATCGTTCACTTCTTATAGATCTCTTGCTTTTCCTTTTTTTAATGAATGTTTCTCATTTTATTTTATTTAAGGATTTTTATTTATTTATTTAAAAGAGAGAGAGAGAGAGCACAAGCAGAGAGTGCAGCAGAAGGAGAGGGAGAAGAGCCCCACGCAGGGCTTGATCCCAGGACCCTGAGATCATGACTTGAGCCAAAGGCAGACACTTCACGGACTGAGCCACCCAGGTGCCCCTCTCTTGCTTTTTCTTGAAGAAAGATATCTAGAAGTGGAATTTCTAGTTTGCGGCTTATAAACCACTGACCTTTATTCCCCACAGCTCTGGAGGCTGCGTCTCCAAGATCAAGGCACCCGCAGATCCACCGTCTGGTGAGACCCCACTTCCTGGTTCGTACACGGCATCTTCTCCTGTGTCCTCATGTGGGGAAGGGACGATGGGGCTCCCTGGGGTCTCTTTCATAAGGGCACTGATCCCAACATGGGGGCCCCACCTCATAGCCTCATCACCCCCCACAGACCCCACCTCCTGGACCTTGTATAGGGAATTATGGTTTCAACTGTTGAATTTTGGGGGGAACACAGATATTCAGTCCACAGCATTGGTCCTTCAGCAAATATTTGCCACTTTCCCATTTGGGGGTCAGTCACTGTAGTAGGTAATGGGGAGATAACAGTGCAAAATACACACTTGGAGTGGGGAGAAATGAATGTTCACCTAAACGCTTCATGAGTTAGGGAGTGTAATTGCTGCCAAGTAGTGAATGCATCGTGAAGGAACATGCAGGTGGTTACCATCTCTTCTGAAGAGCTAGCCTCTGACCCCGGGTCCGCGGGCAGCCTGGAGCCTGGACCGGGGCTCCAGGGGTGAGCACGGTGAGTGCTCCACCCACCTGCTAAGTCACCGACACAGGGGCTCTGGGGAAGACGGCACAGAGGGGAATACTGCATGGGGGTAAGGACAGGGACCAGAGAAAGTACCCCCGAGAAAACTCCTCCTACCCTTTTTGGTAATCTGACATTACTTCTACTACTTATGCTTATTATGAATACAAAAGAAAAACTGGAGGTAAGTTTTTCTACAATAAAGACGGTATCCCACCTTCTTAGAAAATTCTAGGCTACATTGGAAATTGGAAAGAATAAAAATGTGCTTTGAAAAATCCATATAATGGAAGGAATCCAGATCACGCATACACTGAAAATGATTTACAAATATGTGTTGGTCTTTCCGGAATTTTCATGGCTGCCTGGATGTTGTAAAAATAATTTAAAACATATTAGTATTCTTTTCTTTCCCCAGGGATGACATGTCATAGAGATATTTTTAAATTATTTTTCTAGGAGTAACTGGTATAAGTGGCTCTCCAAATATCTTGTTCAACTGTGTTTTGAGCTCCAATATAATTGTTACAAGGGCACTTATAAATTCAGACTATTTGTCCTGAATCCCTGTTTGAATGAAAAGTTTAATCAATGTGTGGCTTGAATTTTCTGTCCTGACTATCACATCAATCCCAGGGGCAAAGTCGAAAAGAAACAAGTAAGATCTTACTAGCAAAGGCTATTTTTTAGTGCTAAAAGTTGAAAAAAAAATAATAAAGGACATAGGAATGACTGTCTGCCCAAACTCGGCAATAAAGTTTATCAGCAAGCGAGGCTCCGCAGAGAGCGTCCGTAAGGCTCAATAACGCTGGAGGTTTGTGATTTGCAAACCACTGTCTGCTTAACGTGAAGAGCCACCTTTCTCCCTCTTCATTAGAAGGCTAAATTAAAAGGTTCACAGGAATAGCTCAGTTTGGCTTAATTTAAGTCCCTTCTCAGAAAATGTGAAGATTAATATGATATAGAAGTCAACGTCTTTCAGCTGCAGAGACTTGAATGCCTGGTTCACTTCCTTCCATCCTCTCTTTCCCCCGCTGTCTGGACTCAATTCCCGGAATCCTGAAATCCCCACCTTGTTCCCATCACCATAGAAACACCTGCTTGGCATCAGTTTTGATCAGTTGCAGGCTAACACCCCCCCCCCCCACCCCCGGCAGCTTCTGCCAGCGCTGCTCCCCTGGCTTCAGCGCCTGCTCGATGGGGCCCAGGGGCTGAGGCACGGAGGCGCGGAGCCGGCGGAGCTGGCGGACGAGGCTCCCACTTGTGGGCGGATATCTGATGGACCCCTTAGGGAGGGACGCAGCACCCGTGCTTTCTGCTTCCTCCTGTGAGCACATGCGGAAGGGAAGGGGCCATCCCCATTTTTGAAATACAGTACGTGAATTTGGCCAGATCTAAATACCTTCCCTTCCTTCCTCCCTTTGTCCTTTCTTTCCTCCTTCCTTCCTTCCTTCCTTCCTTCCTTCCTTCCTTCCTTCCCTTCCCTTCCCTTCCCTTCCCTTCCCTTCCCTTCCCTTCCCTTCCTTCTCACTCAAGCACCTGGTACACTGGTGCGTCTCTGAAAATTATGGGATATTTCCAATGAGTCTGAAATAGGTTCAAGTGGCACGCAACTACTAAAAGACGAGGCAATGGCCCCACCCAGTGGCTCAATTGATGAGGTCGTTTCAGCTGCCGTAAGGATTGATGAGCATTGTGTCTGGATTGATTCTGCAATAGCGAATGGCATTGATCACGAAGAGAGTACCAGAGATGAGATCCCCATGTCACTGTGCAAAACGCAGTAGAGGCATCTGCTCTCCTGCTGACCTGACCGTCTGCTGTTCTCACCACTTCTCTCCACACCCCTGCGCTCCCTTCTCGTCGGGGGATAACCTCTTTTCAGTGTTTTTCCTAAAATGCTTCCAAACGCAGCCGGATCTCTCTTGCCAAATGTGTCTCAAGTTTTCAGATGACTTTCAGCCAATTTGAGTTCGTGGCAAAGTGATGAAGAGATAGTGACAACAAGTTTAACACTCATTTCGAGGGAGGGAACAAAATACAGGTGACAAAACATGAACACAGAAAACAAAAGCTCATAGAAAAAAAGTCACAGGGATTGTTAGGTAGCATATCCTTTTACATAAAATATCTCATTTTCTGGAAAACTATGGTTCTTCCACTAAAAGGAACAAATGGAATTTATTTGTATCAAACAGTTTGATCAGATGGCATCTGACCAAACAATGTAAATACACAAATGAGTCATATTCGCCGAGGAAGAGGGCAGGGACACGATTGTTTTCAGTCTGGTTTGGAGGTAAATTCTGCTTAGCTATTTGGATCGATCACGCACTTGCCCGTGCTGTGAATGCGGCCAAACCACCAGCTCTGCCTAGCTGTTCCTCTCAACCAGGTATGTTCTAATTTGATCAAGATTTCCAAGGAGTAAGTGGTGTTAAAGACTATGGATTGCTTCTTTCCTTCCGTGTGATTGGAGATCAGAACTCAGAGGGTAGAGCGCATGGCGGCCTCGGGGAGGTACTTATGTCTCATTACAGCTCTACCCACATGCAAAACAAGCACAGCCACCATGCCAAAAACTCCTCAAAAGTCCACTTTTCTTTTTTTTAATTGCTGGTATCAACTCTCAATTTTTAGACTGGGCGGGACGTTACTAAGAATTTACAACTAAAGCTCTTTGGTTGCATTAGAAATTAAATATCTTTTCCTGTAAGCCCACACTCTTTAAGGTAGATTTAAATTTTGTTCCAGTTTGGACCTATTCGTGTGTCTTCATAAGCCTTGCTTATGTTTTCATTTATGCCCAAATGCCTTTCCAGCCAGACTGCCTAAAATTTCATTAGTGTCACCAGAATGGATATTGTGCGGAGAGATCGAGATGCAAATATTATTCAAGAGGAAAGAATCCGTTTGCTAGTAATGTGAGCCTTGATTCATTTATCAGATTAGATATTAGTGATCAGAACCCAAAGGAATGGAAAACCTTTTCCTTTGCTCCTGCCCTAGGAGAGAGGGGCGGAGGGCAGTGTGTGTGTGTGTGTGTGTGTGTGTGTGTGAACACAGGTGCACTCCCACAGAATCTGGATCCCGCAGGTGTCCATTTTTCTTAAGCACCAGCCTTCCCTGTTTCTCCCTCTCCCCAGGTGTCCGTGGTGGTAGGAGTGGGTTCTGAGTCTAGTACCTGATGGACGTGACAACTCTCTTCCCTTCATTCAGGCCCTGCGTGGGGCAGGCACTTTTCCAATGGTCCTGATGTTCTCCTTCCTTTCCAGAGATATGACTTTAACCTGATCTCTTCTGGGTCCTCAAAGGGAAGCCAGTACCTGTGACAAAATCCTCTCAGCGTCTCGAGGGGAACCACAAACACAGGTCGAGTGTTCCACACCTCGAACGACAGGTGTAGCTCAACGAGGCTCTCGTGGAGCGGCCCAATGAACTGACTCCGGGAGCCGTCAGTCACAACACCAATTTAGAGGTCACAAAACAAATCCGTCTGGGGTTCCTGCGGGTGGTCTGCCAGGCGATGCTATACATGGACCATACAGGATTATTCGTAGCTTACTCTTTTAATGGAAATTGATGGATACATTCTCTGGAGGCTTTCTGGTGACTCTGCTGCTTCCCCAGCCCATTTGGCTGACTAGGTGCTAAATGAAAAGGCTGATGTTTGCAGCCAATGCTACAAACTGAATTTCAAACACCTAATAAGAGACCGAAAATGACCTCAAGCTTTCAGATCTCACATACTGTAAAAATACAGATTAGTTTGCAAATGCAGCCCAGCCATCATAAACACTATGATTTGGTGAAATAATCAGGCTCTCCTCTATGGGGTCTGCTGAAGGACATTGTTATGAATGATCACTCGCTAATCATTATGTGACAACTACTTCTGTGGCATCGATCTGCTCTGTCTTCTCTGTTCTGTGGGCACCGCTCACATCCGCTGAAAGGTGGTATTCCCCCCCACACACAGAGAAAACTGTTCCCCGAGCTCCAACTGATGCCAGCCTCTGCTCCGAGCTCATCTGTATACAGCCAGGCTTCACTTTAAATCAGAGAAGCGGGGAAAAATAAAACTGGATGGCTTTCAGTTCCAATCACATCTTGTTTTACTTCGCTCCAGCCAATGCGTTATCGGGAAATAATGGATTTTTATCTGTGAAAGTAGAAAAGCAGGTTTAAGATTCTCAAATTTAAAAATGTTCTCCTACTGCATTTTAGGTGGGAAATGGAAGCCTCTCTTGATGGAAAGAGGAAAGTTTCATTTTATTCTAATGTGAAAGAGTTCTCTCATGATACCGAAACCGGTTAGTTTTAATCCTAAGAAAAACAAGGCGCTTGCTCTGCATGGAGGCTTTGCCGAGAGGTTGGCTGTGTCCCTAAGGTGCCGTGTGGAGGGATGGGGGTCATTGCTGCTCCTCTCCCCTGGGGAGCACAGCCCAGAGCTTGCTGGATGCCCCACAACGCTCCCTAGTCCCCCTGAGGACACCAAGCTCCTCAGCTCTCGTCGGGGTTCTCCTGCCCTGACCCCAAGATTTTCTTATGACTATTTTCTTCAGAGTGGTTTTAGGTTTGTAACAAAATTGAAGGGAAGGCACAGAAATTCCCCAATATCCCCCCCACGCGCACAGCTTTCCCTCTGTCAGCACCCCTGCCTGACGGTGCCTTCCTTACAGCCGATGAACCCACGCGGACCAGCCACCATCTCCCACCAACACCACCCAGGTCGTCTCCAGCTGTAAATTCGTACTCATGCTTTGCGTGGCTGGAATATACTGTCACGAGGGACACGCAGATGGAATATTTCCTGCGACTTTCCATGTTGGGGGGTAAGATTCTGTTTCCTTCCTCTGAGAACACAGGTAGATTCAGTTATAAAATGCCTGGGTCACGGACTCGCCCCTCGGACGTGCACGTAGGCCACTTGGTGACTTTTGTGTCTTTACGGCCACAAAGGAAGTTCACAGTGGCCTGATTTTGCTCCTTTCTTAAACAAAACAAGAAAACAAACCTCGATGTTCTCTAAGTAACCTGGGATTTTTCACACACACACGATTTCTAATATGCCTTCATCAAGCTCAGTAGTTTTTTCCTCTGGTTCCTGTAACACGAGATTTTCAGAGCTTTGCTGTCCTTCGTCTTCAACACCGTATTTACTGTTCTTTGCCCGTGTGTCGGGTTTTCTGCTTACTGCCTTTATTAAAAGGAGAGAAAGGAGAGATCACCCAGAGTTTTGGCTGAGAGGAAGTGATGGGTCCTTGGCAACTCTTCCCCAGACGTGCTCCCACGTCGAGCTCCCGTCAGGGTCCTAATGTGTAGTGAGTCAATTCGCGTCTCCATCACAGCAAAATCCCCTTTTCTTGCAGACCCTCATCTGCTGTGGGACTACGATGGGAGCTCCCTGCTTGCAAATTCTTGGCACTGACCATTTGGGTCTGCGCTCACTGTAACCCATCCTGAGGTCTGGAGTGCAAATTGCATTTCCCCCCAAATACGGTGAGACCGTCTCGAGGCCATGCCCCATACATCCTTTCGTGTTGCTTGCTGTTGTATACATCCAGGGATGTGACATCGACAGGGGCCACTGGGTGTCACGCTGCACATCGAACTTTGACCTGGTATCAGTTAGTCTGCATTGATAAACATTGCCATAGCCTTTATCTAATTAAGGGTTTGAAAAACAGATTTCCCAGGCTGATTCTTCCTTCTGCATTTATCAGCTGTGATCTCTCGCAAGGAGCAGGCTCCGCGGCTGAATTGGATGTGTGGGAGATTAATCGGGGGACATGCCTATGAATGAAAGATGGGGACGGTGCAGCCGGGGAGCCCCAGCCTAAAGGGCAGCACTGGGGCAGTACCACGGGGACGGCGAGCGCCTGGAGCCAGAGCTGCCACAGGCCATGTCTCCCGGGAATGGGCTGCTGCTCTGGGTCCTGGGACACAGTGAGGGATTTCGGAGAGCAGACTGGGGCCCGGGATCTCCACTCCCCTGCCACCCCAGGGGTGAGAGCTGCGTTCACGGCCAGCACTTTTTGGTGCGGAGAGGCGGTCCTGCAGTCCATTCACAGAGGAAAGGGAGGTGAGGGCTCCATTGTTTCCTGTATTTTCTTGTCGTTAGGGTAACGTGTGGTGCCCGAGCAACCTCCAAGACCGCCTGCGAAGTCGTTTGCTGGTTTTTATGTTTTGTAGGATTATGAACTCACGGCATTGAATCTGTCAGGAGTGTCTTGGTCCCTGCGGTTCCTGTGTTCCTGACGCATGAACTTCTCCATCTCTGTCCAGTCGGGACCCCTCCCAGCTGATTTCTGCCCTTTTGGCATGGCTTTGGTGATCTTTGATGAAGTTCTTGACCCCCTCAGTTTTACTGACATATGACTGATGCAGAAAATTATATTAATTTAAAGCATACAACTCAAGTACTGGACACGTGCACGCACCGTGGACAGTCGTCATGCTGAGTCTAGTTAACATCCACCCCCTCACATACTCACACACAGTTACACGTAGTTACACGCTTCTCGTCTTGTGATGAGAATTCTTAAGACCCGTTCTCTTAGCAACTTTCAAATCCCCCACGCAGTACTGTTAACTACAGTCACCATGCCGGACGTGACATCCCAGGTCTCACTCACCTTACACCTGGGGGTTCATGCCTGTGACTCCCTTCACCATGTCACCACCCCCAGCCCCGCCTCTGGCATCCCCGAGCTGCTGTCTGTATCTGCGAGCTCGCACCTTTCAGATGCACACGTAAATGAGATCACCGCGTGTCTGTCCTTCTCTACTAGCTCTTGCTTCCCGCGTGACTAAGTGTCCTGGCCTCAGCTCGTCTCAGACCTGCCGTCGCCCCCTTCTCCAGCAGCTCCGGTCCCTGCACGGTGGAGGAGGGCGCATGTTCCTCCTCTGCCATCGGGGCAGCTGGGACGCTGGCGGTGGCGCCCTCACTCCCCATCGTCAGAGCAGGGAATGCGGGCTCTTGGGCAAGATAAAATACGTCAGGGGCTTATGCAGATGCAGTCCATGCCAAATGTGAAAATGCTTTTACCTATTTTCTGTGACTTCCTTCCTCCCACCGTAACTTCTGTCCCCTCTGAGCATGAAAATCTTTCCTCGTAAAGGCGTGAACAGCATCACTCATTTGTTTCTCCTAAGAGTTTTCAAAGGGCATTCAGAGCAGTCTCAGGTCCTGAATGCGCTTCATGAGTTCTTTGAGGCTTTTTTGTGCTTTTCCTCACACAGGGGACGAGTGGTCAAGATACTGGGTTTTGGTGGCGGTGGAGGCCGTGCTTCTCTTGCAGCGAAGACCCTAGCTTACAATACATTGGCTAATTAAGCTTCAATTTGTGCTTCATTTTTGAAGATATTGCATAAGTATGTTTTCCCCTAATTTGGTTTCTTTTGCTTTTAAAAAATTATGCAACATTTTTACACATTCCCACCCTTAAAATTATAAAACAAGGCACATACAAATTTCCTTTCCCTCCTTGTCCCCACTTCTTTCCTCCCTCTCTCTTGTATTTATTTATTTATTTAGTGAAGCACTTTAAATGTTTTGTGGCAATTAGCAAGGGCTCGGCGGTGGCAGGTCTCCTCTGGTGCTCGGTGAGTCACAGGGAGGGCCTGCTGCTGTGTCCCCGTGGACCCCACACAGGCCGTGCAGGGCATGTGCCTCTCCGCTATCACACACAGACGCCTGAACCGTCCTGGGGCTGTGGCACGGGACCCCGTCATGCTGGACACATCCGATTCTGCACTCCTCTTATCACCATAATCCAATATTACCTCCTTCACTTCAGATGCAAACCTACAGGATTTCTGTGACAAGTAATGAGGGGGTGAGCATTTCTTGTAACATTCTACTTCATATATATTTGATATGTAGAAATAGAGAGTGGAAATTGCTCTGAACTAAGTTCAGGCCTGAAAATTGGTCATTTTTGACAGTTGAGTTAACTTCCGCTCACCACTTTGGCTAATAAATCCTCTTCAGCTCTTGACAGACAGGTGAGCGCGGCCGTTGTGCGCATAACAGTCTCTGGTAATTGGGTTCCCACCTGCAGTAAGTCCCTTCTCTCTGGCAGGCGAAGAAGAGATAATACGTGATATGGTTCTTCCCTTTTTTCCGTGCGGGGCAAGGTGACCTCCTTTTATGACATGATCTCCAAATTAATTTCATAGTTAGATGACAGAGGCACAGAGCTTTTCATCTCTATCCTTCCATCCATTTTTTTCTTTTTTATCCTCTGTTTTCGTTCTCGAAGTAAAGACCATACCCAGAAAGGTATGTTTGTAATTAGTAAAGCAATATTTCTGCAACATGTTCTCAACCCTCTCATTTTATGGCTGAGGAGACCTGGTCCCAGATTCTTTCTCTGTGTATTAATCCACTTGGATTTCTTAAAATGAATCAAAATGAAAATATTTCCAGAATAATGACGTTAGTCCTCAGTCATGCATGCAGCACTCTCGGCGGGCTGTGGACCCTTCCCTCCCTCGTCCCATCTTCCTGACATCATTTGACCCCTCCCCCGCAGTGTGCCCAGCAAGCCACAGGTGGACAGATACACAGCGAGCCCTGGGTCCTACGCTGACATGGTTATTTACATATAGATTTTGTCTTTATAGCCAGCTCCCCAGCCATGCCTACAACCCGTCTCTACTGTATTTGAGACACTGGACCTGCATTATTTAGGTTTGTTTGCTTTTCCTTGGGGACTCAATGCCTACTTTATTTTCCTCTTCCCCATTTTATTTTGGTTTGTTTTTCACAGTGTCTCTACAGAGACCCCACTGGTCGTCCCCGTCTGGTTATCCCATGCTAAGAACTACTGACTGATGCTGACGATGTCCACTGTCCTGTCCTCACTTTGTAGGTGGTGGCTGTAACAAGGGGAGGGGTGATGATCGAATTCTGTGCGGCAACAACATTTCAGGGAGGGTGAACTGAGGGAAGCCCACAGAGGAGATAGATCGCAGTTTGCCATTGGGCACAGGCTGGATGGGGATTTGGGGTGATCCTGAGGACCTGGTCTCCATGGGAACCCAAGGTCACTGCACTCTGCTGGAGAGCACCTCCCACTGACCATGTTTTAGTCTTAATTTCACATCTTTACCTAGGAGCCAACCCTCTATCTTGAAACTGCTTCCTTGAAGTCTATTATGGTGCTGAAGCGAGGCTGACCATTTTCCGCTATTTGGGTTGTGAAAATGGACTTTCTCATTACAGGTCAGTGTTTTCCTCCAGTGTGTGCTGATGCTGTCTGAAGAGCTGGTTAGCCACAGAAACAAACGCAAACGCAAACATGCTTGCCATGAAGCCGTCTGCGAGTGCTCATCTAAGAATCCTTTAGGACTCCCAAATCCATGGTTAATTATCAATTCGAGAAGAGCTACGTGGACATCACATGTTTTATCTTGTAGTCATGCTTCTCATGACTCTAAGGGAGCCAGTGTGTTTTATGCGACTAATAACTATACTTCAAAACACTGGTTTTTCAAATTAAAAACAATAAGTTGAATTAAGTCTTACGATATCATTGTCACTTTTATTTGAAAATTGAAAAATAGCTCCCTTATTCTAATCATTGCCACTTGGGTAACAGGCTTAGCTTTTTTTAAGTAAAGTCTTGGAAAAATATGATTGAAGCTCACAGTAATTGAAGATGTGAGGGACAGCACACCGGGTTCTCAGTGGAAGAGCGACATCTTCAAGGCTGAAGGGTACCAAATAAACAGCTGTTTGACTAAAGTTGGCATTTAACTCCTTGGAATCTCATTTTTTTCTCTTATGAAATAAATAGGGCAAATCGGGTGGTATTTCAGACCCTTTCCAGCTTCTTGCTATATTTCTAGGCAAATAAACAATAATGTGTTCTGAATTTATATGACTAGCTCACTAAATCTGGGGTTGCTAATCTTAGAGTCGCTTTATTAAGTGTGAAAGATGTGAATTTAAAGCCCCTTCCCCCAAATGATAGTCCTATTTTCCAAAGTGAGTAACAGCCTATTGGAACTCATGATTTCCACTTGGGATCGTATTTCCCCCTTTCCTGGGGTATCCACTAAGGTGGTAATAAAGAAGAAGAAAAGCTCAAATGCACAAGGAAACAATGCAAGCTGTGAGATTTAGTGGGGAGCTGATGGAGGGGAAGTCCCTGTACCCACAAACTGTAGGGTGGGAATGCCAGAGTGAACAGAAGCACTTCACCAATGCACCCCCAGTCATCCAGGGAGGTGTGTGCTGAGTCACTGCAGACAGGTGCATGTGTGATGGCTGGCGGGACCTCCAGCCCCCTCCCTAGCCTGATTCTGGAAACTCAGTAGCCAAGGGAATGTTCCTGGAGCAGGAGATTGCAAAGATTCGTCTCCGGACTAGAGTCTGGAGGGACTGGGGAGTGCCAGGGAAACTCCAGGAGCCACCTGTGAGGTAGCTCTGAGTCCCGTCACACACATTAACCTCGCTGCGAAACCCAGAAATTATCATCCAGCAGCCACATACTCAGAACTTCAGTCAACGTTCAGGACTTAACCGTTGAGAGTGAGCTGACAGCTGATGATAACCAGACATAAAAAGACAGTTTGCGAACATGAAAGACAAAGACTAAATTAAACCGAGGAAGAAACGCCACAGAAAACAGAGACAATAAGAGAACTCTATGATTTTTATGTTTAGAGGAATGGGTTGAACAAGGAGCTATAAAATGAAGGGAAGATCAGAACATAAGAAACCGCTCTTGGGAATTTAAACTGTGATAGGGAACATGAGATGAAATCAATGTAAAAGTCAAAAGATCTAGACCGGCACATCTCTCACATGACACGGGAAGGAGAGAAAGAGCAGAAACTTTGTGAAAATGAGAGGGACAGTGCAAGGTCCAAGACCTGACTGATGGTGATTCTGGCAAAAGGGAACCAAGAAAGGGATGGAGAGGGAATGACAAAGTGTAGGGTAAGATCTGAGAATCCAGAACCCGAGTTTCCAGCCTGAAGATGCTCACTGGGGGCTCCATGTGGGGAAAGAAAAAGAAACCCAATAATTGTAAATCATTGTAAAATTTGAGAACTCCAACGGTGGACTGAACATCCTTCTAGGGAGATCATAGCATTGGAGAAATCAGAATCGCCAAGAATCCGATAGCTCAAAATTAATTCTCGATGGCATAACTGAGCGACTCACCACTAAGAGTTGTGTACCCAGCTGAGGGCTTCAGAGGGGAGGGGGGTGGGGGACTGGGACAGGCCGGTGATGGGTATTAAGGAGGGCACGTATTGCATGGAGCACTGGGTGTTATACGCAAACAATGAATCATGGAACACGACATCAAAAACTAAGGATGTACTGTATGGTGACTAACATAGCATAATAAGAAATTAAAAAAAAAAAAAAGAGTTGTGTACCCGTGTAACTCTCACTCGCACATGAGGAACGGAGATGGTATTTTAATGCTGCAAAGACTTATCGATTTTCTTTCCATTCACTTTTTTCTTAGGAAGCTACTGCAGTCTTTCTTTCAGAAATAATAGTTATTAATCCAAGAAAAACTTGGAAAAGTGACTCTCATTCAAGACAGCCGAACGAGCCATTCCCAGGAGGAGAGCAGAGTGGGGGGCAGGCCTGCAGGGGAAACAGAGCATCTTGCTCAAAACAAATGAGGTAAATACAGAGGAAATCAAGGCAAAAGTAGTCTTTCCCTGTGCCAGTATCTGCATTGTGGGTGGCCGGGGGGAGAGGGCTGATGGCCAGAATGATACGCCTTGTGGTAGTCGAGGAAGATGAACAGCTGAACCCTGAAATCTCAGCTGTTCAGCACATTTGAGTTTATTTCTCCGCTGGTATGGCACTTCTGTGGGGAAGCTCCCCTCAGAGTGGTGTACTTCCACCAAATTCAATATGGCGCCATGACACCTTGATGGGGAGGAGGAAAGAGCTGGAGAGGCATGTAGGGGCTTTCTGCCTCCTTAGACCAGAAATAGCATGTCAGTTCATCAACCAGAAATAGTGGCATGGCTCCAGTTAACCACAGGGCAGTGAGCTGTTGAAGTTTTGTACGCCCAAGAAGGAAAGCAAGAGTGGGGCGGGTAGTGTTGCTAGTCTCCAGTCTTTTGACACTATTGGAGTTTTAGCAACACGAATGTGCTGTTCTGATTAAAATAACAGTAAAAGAGATTCTAATAAAAACAAGTTCGCAGATGACAAATCCATGATAGATAATTAAAGGAAATTAAGACGGTGGAGTAGATAGGAAGTCACAATCCTGCCATCCCCCAGTCCCGCCCTCCATGTCACTGGTGCTGTCAGGGCACGTGGAGCACGGCCCAAGCCCAGTTTGTCAATACTGATCTCTGTACACGGTTTGGACTGCTTGACAGACAGAAGAACATATTCAGCGATCATGTGTCTTACAGGGTAAGAAGTGAGCCATAAAAACAAAATAAATGAGCAGACCCCTTTTCTTTGACTATCACGTTCCAAAATATTAGTGACTGTCACAGTCGTGCGTCCTCATGGTTCGCCCTACAGAGGGCGTGACCACAGCTCCACTGGGACCGAACCACCTCACCCTGTCACACCAGGCAACCTCCTATCTGCAGGGGCCAATGCCCCGAAATCACCACCTCGCTTTATGAAAGAGGGTCAATCACATGCCCCTTTAGGTTTCCCCTGACATCCAGGGAGATATGTCTCTATTTGCACCAAACTTTTCGTCTGTGGAGTTAAATTGGCAGAGAATAACATCAGTCTGTTCTTGTCTTGTGCAGTTATTCAAATCTTTTTACATTCTCCTCACTTTCTTGCGCTGACTTACTATCTGCAGATCTGCCTTGGGAGCTCCTCCGGGGCAGGGAACGGTCGCCCTCCCTCCCCTGCACGCTGCTCTTGGCTCCTCTTGAGCCTGCCCCGCACACAGGACACTCTCATGCCAGTAAGAGATGCCCAGAGCATTGCTTTGGGGACAGAGACGTGCGGTCCACGAGCAGGCATGTGGACAGAGGCACTGCAGCTGGCGGATTCTGTCCCTCGCTCCCGCAAACAGTCCCCGCGGGTCCTAAGTGCCTGGTGCTCGGAAGGCTTCGTTACCACCATTGCTCACTCTTGCTTTACTCTGCTTGTCAGGATGTACTAACCGCCAGGAGTTTAAGAGAGCAGACAGGTATTGATGTAATATTTTTAAGTACCTCTACTTTGAGCAATATTAGTCAAGTGAGGCTTTCTTTCTAAGATGCTAGCAGTTGGATGCTGGATCGTAAAAAGCACAAATGCTCGGCAAGTAAAAATTGGCTGAAGCCGTTGAGGTGTTCCACGAACTATTCTAGAAGCCTCACACTCGGGCAGGACAGAGAGGAAAGAGAGGCAGAGGATGGGGATGTAGGGAGGAAGTGAGGAGATGGGATTGAAGGGAGGGAAGGAGAGGGGAGGGGAACCCCAGGTTACTCAGAGGCTGTGATCCTGACAGCTTCGTGCTCCCTACACTCCACTGCGAGCTTCCCCACTGGGACTGTGCACAGAAAAGGAGGGGTGACGTGGGGAGAGGGACAAGACACGTTTGGTTGGGGCAGGACTCTGCTCCACTTTGGCCGAAAACTGGTCCAGTGTCTCCGTGTTGAGGCGTGATAGCGTCAGTTTCAATGACTTCCCGTGGTCTGGTGGCTTCAATGCCATGGTGATGATAGTTCACCGTGATATTGGGGGGTGGTCCCAAAGGCAGTTTGACGCCAAAGACACCTCATAAACGTTTGAAAATGTAAGTATTTCATTTGGAACTTTCATTTTACAGGCTTTAAAGTCCCCAAGCTCACTCGTCTTTCCCATCAGATCCTCGCGCACAGAGGAGTCTACGGGCTGATTTCTATGCCCTCTGGGAGTACGTTTCTGGAAACTCAGTGAACTGTCTTTGGTTTGCTGCTATAACCAATGACCATAGACCTAGTGGCTTAAACAGAGGAATGTATGAACTTTCAGTCTGAGGGTTAGAAGTCCGACACAAGTCTCACTGGATTACAATCCAGGTGTGTGCAGGGCAGCTTCCTTCTGGACGACGTCGAGAGAGTCTGTTTCCTGGTCCTTCCAGCTTCAAGAGGCTCGCGGTCCCTTCCTCTGCCTCGAGGAACCACAGACGCAGAACTCACGCTGCCTCTTCCGCCCTCGTCGGTTTTTAGGACCCCTGTGATGACGCTGGGCCTCCCGGATAATCGGCATGCTTGTATTAAATTCAGCAGAGTAGCAGCCTTGATTCCGTCCACATGCTCCTTCCTCATCGCCATACACCCTAACGTAGTCCCAGGTTCCAGGGGCCAGGACGTGGATGCCTGGGAGTGGTCGTTGGTCTGCCTACCACACGAACAAGTGTTATTCAGGTTGTTGCAACCCTAGGAGATTCCCTAAACCGCTGTTGTTTTCCAGATGCTGCTGTCTGTGTGGACAACCCAGACCAGCGTCTGGCCCCCGAGCTCACGGCGTGCATCTCTGGCGTCCCCCGTGGGTATGCACACCTGCTTCCCCTGGACGCCCTGTGTCACAGCCCACAGGCTGCAGTCAGCATCCACATGGTCCCCCGCTAGCCCCGCTAATTGGGACAGTGCTTCTGATGCTCCTTTGTCATGTCTGACCCTCCGCCTACATCCAGTGGCCTGCTAGCTGTTACCTCGCATTTCCCTTGTGTTCTCAGTCAAACTGATATTTAATAGCCAACAGGATACTCTTTTGTTTTGTTTTGTTTTTTCCTTTGGGAGAGAAATTCAGCATTATTATCTGCATACCTCATGTATTAAAAAATATATATATGAACAAAATCTGTACCAGCTGGGGTTCTCTGGAGAAACAGAACCAATAGGATATATAGAGAGATGGATGGAAAGAGATTTTTATGAGAGGTGGCTCATGCCACCACGGAGGCCGAGAAGGGCCACCAGATGCTGCCTGCGAGTGGGAGGCTCTGGGAAGCTGGTCATGTGGTTCCAGTCCAGACTCGAAGGCCTGAGGACTGGGGGCCCGTGGTGGAAGTCCCAGTCCCCGTCTGAAGCCTGGAGGGGGCGTGGGTGTCCGAGGGCAGGAGAAGACGAACGTCCTAGCTCAGGCAGAGCGCAGACCTGCCTTCCTCTGCCATTTCGTGCTGTTCCGGCCGTCTGTGGCTTCCCGCGTGCTCGTGGCGAACGCTCTGACACGGGAGTGTGTGTGTGTGGGGGGGGTTTCCATACATTGGCGTGTGTGTATATGGTGCACACAGGTGCACACGCACGTACACGGGATACACACATCCTGCTCTCATAAATTCTCACAGTCTTTGCAGGAACATGCTCACAGACAGGTTACCACTAATTTTAAATCAATTTTTCATTTAATTGTGATTAAATTAATTAATATGGCAAAGGGCAGTGTTAAATGATTGTGTTCGAAGACCCTTCAAAAGGGAATTCAGAGGAATGCATTCTCCAAAAAGAAAATCTCTCTAGCCCGTGCAGTCTCTTCTCCGTTGGGAGAGCGACCCCACCGCGTGACGGGTCACCCCTATTAACCCCCGAGTGTTGCATAGCAACCGCGGACGGTGCAGGGAGACTCCTGACACGCCATGAGCTGTAGCGGCCATTCACTTGGGCGTTTTCTTCCCCGGTCTGTACGATTTTGCATACGGACGAGGGAGAACGAGGTGGACAGGTGGGTAGTTAGTGCCTGAATCAGGACGGCGGTCTTCAGGAAGTACCCTGGCACCCAGGCGCTGGCTCCTACCGGGACGTTCATTTTCAGCATTGTTCACATTTGGGGGATCCACTGTTACTTTTAAGATTGCTTCCTCTAAGGGAAGTTGATTTTACCCTTGGAGACCTTGATAAATTGCATACAAGCCAAGTTCCTATCAATTGGCTCATTTTACATACTCACAGAAACCTCCCTATTTGAAGCCATGCCTCTTTAAAAAGAACTGTCCCACGACACTAACCTTGACAAGTGTGATCGATTTGTGTGGTTCAGAGACGCACGCGTGGGAAAGACCGGACCAGCTCTTGTTAGTCACTTCTGATTTATTTTGGCAAATTAGCTTTAAAAGGTGGTTTGATAAAATGGCTAGGTATCGACAGGGAAGAATGCAGGTAAAAGGAGAAACCCTCGGCCATGCCCTGATTTCCTTTTCTCTCCCACAGTCGTGGCCACAGGGGATCCCAGGGCGAAGGTCTCTGCTGTTTTCATGTGCGCCCTTAGCCCTGACTCAACGTGGCTTTAGCTCATTACTGGGATTCACTTTCATGTTCTCACAACTGACCTGCATCTCTACCATTCTGTTTTTTTTTTTTCAATAAAGGAAAGGCACAAAGAGATTTCTCTAATGGCTCTGATTTGCTAATAATGGGTTTTGTTGAAAACAGAAACTGGTCCAGCAAAGGCGGTGACCTCATTTGCTCCGGGAGCTCCGCAGTGCAGAGTGGCCGCGCCCGCGGCTTGGGCTCACTTCACCAGAAGAGGTAATTACAGGGAAATCAAATCTATGGACTGTATCCCATTGCCTTTTACCTGCACGGAGCCGGAGGGGGCTGGCTGCCGCGTGCTCACTCCTTGTTTAGAAGATTCATGTTTATCTAATGGGAAGTCAATATTATTGTCCGGGAAAGAGTCGGGGTGTTGCTAACGACCCATCAGGGACGGCTCCTTCCCAGCTCCAAGGCCACGCTCCGATGGGTCAGAAAGCACTTAGTGGCTCTCAGACGCCGTTCCCCTCACACGTCAGCGGACAGCCCATCATTCATCCCATCTGCAGACGTTCCACGGCGGCGCAGTTCTCAGTGTCCTCACAGTGGGTCGAGCTGCAATGCTGTCCAGAAGGGACTCGGTGACCCTGACACCCGCTGCCAGCCTGTCCTGGGTCTGGACCTCACCCTCTGCCCAAACACAGAGCTGGACACCACAAAAAAGTGAGGCTGGTCTGTGTTCATAGAACCGCAGACCTTAGCATGTCATGGCGCTCCTCTAGGTAACTCACATTGTATACTGAGGCCATACCGCAATATCATGCAGTGGAACATCATAGGGGGCCTGGGGGGCTCAGTCGGTGGAGTGCTCGACTCTTGGTTTCGGCTCAGGTCATGATCTCAGGGTCGTGAGATCGAGCCCCGCATTGAGCTCCACACTCAGCCGGGAGTCTGCTGGAGATTCTCTCTGTCTCTCCCTCTGCCCCTTGCCCCTCTCGCTCTAAATAAATAAATAAGTGAACAATACGTTTTTAAAAAATCACAATAATGTAATACAATCCATACTCTAGACTGAGAATTAAAGACTAAGGGACTTGGCACAATGATCTATCTATCCTATAGGTCAGGGTTCCAGGAGAAACAGAACCAACAGAGCACATATTGGCCCAGCTGGCAATACTGTTATGTGTATCTCTCAGAGAGAGAAGGAGAGAGGCTTCTTACAGGAATCAGCTTATATGCTGATGGAGGCTGGCGCGTTTCAAGATCTGCAGGGTGAGTCTGTGAGCTCCGACTCAGGACAGCAGGTGGTGTTGCTCCCTCTGGAAGGCTGACAAGCTCAAGACCCAAGACGAGTGAGTGTTTCAGCTTGAGGTCAAAGGCAGGAGAAAAGCCACTGTCCCAGTTCAAAGGCCGTCAGACAGGAGTGTTCTCTCTTAACTTGAGGGAGTGTCAGCCTTTTGTTCTATTTATTCCTTCAACTGATTGGATGAGGCCCACCCACACGGGGGGGGGGGGGTTTGTTTCACCAAACGCACAATGCAAATGTTGATTTCAACCATATGTGCCCTTGTCGACACACCCAGAGGAACGTTTGACCAAATACGTGTACACTGACAGACCAGTGAAGTCGACAGAGTTAACCCCAACATGGACGGTTTCCCCATCTGGGCTAGCCCCCCCATGTCCCCAGCCTCAGGAAACATGTCCTTCTTCTCTCTCTCAAGGTCACTATTAGGGCAGAATGAAATAGTACGTGTAGTGGGCTACAAAGGCCTGTGTTTCATAAACCCTGAGAAGGTCCCCCTTTCTCTCCCCATCAGCCCCGTTGCTAGGATGCCTTCCTCGAGAACCCGGCCCTCTTCCTCATCTCACCTTCCACTCATAGCCTATCAAGTACGTGCTGCTGTCCTCTGCATCCCAATGCCCTGTAGCTCCATTGTCCAGGATCGGGCCGTATTTCACAGCGAGCAGTCATGCCCTGAGGCTTCCCAGGGCTTCTCTGGACAGTGAATTAATGTCACTTTCTCCTGAGGCATCCAGTTCCCCATTATTTCTCCCTCCTGTCTGTTTCTTATAGGAGTCTGTATTTGATGTCGTGCTCCCTCGAGTGAGGACTCCGTCTGAGCAGTCTTGGGATACATGCTGCCTGTGCAGGATGTGGGGACGGAGGCCAAGACCTGGGGGCCGGCACCTGCTTGCCCCTGTATCATTCCCACCACACCCCAGAGCAGCTGGGGGGAGGGGAGTGGCCGCAGGTGGCAGAGAACCCAGAGAACTGGGGCAGTCATAACCAAAAGCCTGCAAAAGGCGTTTTTGGACCCGGGGGACCATCTCACAAACAGGACGGCACAGCCCGTTTGCCGACACAAGAGGCCCGTCAGGAAAGGTGGTGGGCAGGGTGCAAAGGGCATTCACGACAGGACAACAGCAGGAAAGTGTTCCCTTTTCTCGAATATAGGACAAGGCAGGAGCCCCCAGCAAGAAGACACCCAGGAGGAGGGGAGAGAAAGGACAGTAGGAGCACAGAACAGTGGGAAAGAGGATTCACAGGGGTTTGAAGAAGCAGAAAGAGTGAAATGGTGAACATGACGTCTTCTTGGGGGAGAAGAGAGAGGCACGGACACAGAATCAGCCCAGGGGGCTGGCTGCTCTCTCCGTGAGTGGGTGCCCACCCCCGGGGCCACCAGGCATGTGCCCGCCCCTGGGCTGCGCGGCTCAGTCCCTGGCTACCCCTCCTCTGGGCCCATCTGCACATTTGCATGAATCATACACGCATGGCCCCTCCTGTTTAATCACTTGGCAATTATCCGGTTTACCTCTTCTGTTTTCATCTCTGAAACAAGATTTGCCTCATCAGATCTTAAAATTGTATTTGACATGGTAACCAATAGTTGAATTATTTGTTCCCTACAAATGTCATTATTTACCATGTAATTTCCAGGAAGACACAGCTTCCAAGTGTTCATATAGGATTTACTGTGCACCCTCACTCACCGCGGCGATGGCCAGCAGGGGGGGAGCCGAGTGGGTCCCGTCCTGGGCGGGGCGTTGTGTCGGGGACGCCTTCCTGAGTGTGACCACAGTGCTGTAGGAGCTTCAGGGACCCCACTTAATGTGTCTTCATCCAGAACGTAAAGTAAGGAGAAAGAAGGTGGTGGCAAATAATGACGACAGAGAGGGGATGGGGAAAGATGCAGGTGTGACCCCGTTTGTGCAGTGCTCCCCCAACTCCCATGGGAAAGAACGTTGGGTCCCCAAAAGGGTGTGGAAATGGGGAGCCCATCTCAGACCCTCTGTCAGGAGTGCCTGCGGGATGCTGAGAAGGGCCCCAGAGGCCGTTCTCTCTCTGAGCCCGGACGTTTCTTTCTGATGCGGGCAGTCTGGGCTTGGGGAGCTCGTCTTGGAGAAGAAGCTTCGCAAGCACACCTCAGGGCTTAGGTTTTCACCCATGAGAAATAAGCCGGGCAGCGGTGGTCCCTGAAACTCCTGACCGCGGGGCTGTTACCTACCCCGTGACTGCGGACCACTGCCCCGGCCCTTCAGCTCGGGTTAATGATCTCCTCCACCCAACGGCAGGGCTCCCCCGTGGGCGTGTCCACACGTGTGCACACGTGTGCGTGTGTCCCCAGGACGCCGTCTGAAGCCCCGCTCAGTCCTCGGGCCAGCGTCCCACACCTGGGTCACTGCCTGGCTGCACCGCTGCCTCCATCCCTTGACCGGCTCCCTGAGTTTTCTCTTTCTGTTAAATGAAAAGAACAGCACTGCGCTGTGGTCAAGGAGGGCATTCGCTGTAAAAGGCGGATGGCCGGGTCCAACGCTTAACAAATGTTCAAAACTTATTCCGTGGGCAGTATTTTTAATGAAGAGTCACCAGGCTCCTGGCACGGTGCAGGGAAAGCAGACGATGGGCCTCCACGGGCCTGGACCCTCCTGTTTTATTCCTTTGAGCCGGGCTCAGACTCAGCTTGCCAACATCTGGTGGGAGGTGGTTTTCCATCCTGAATCCAGATACTTCTCCCAATTCTCTGTCTAGCCGCTAGCCCCGAGCCCCGATTTTTCTGACTTGGTGCACACGACAGGCCCAACTGGTCTCCCAGCCTCCTGTCCATCAGCAGCACCTCAACCTCCCCAGCACTGGTTGCTCGCCACGTGTTTCTGAAACACAACAGTGCTCGTGCTGACACTGTCTCCCTGCTTGCCGAGTGACACTCCGGGTCTCAGCTGCTTAGGTTGGGGTCGCGACAGACACGCTGGCTGGCTCACACCACACCCCTTCCCATCCATCTTTCCTTGGCTTTTCTACACCTTGGAGGACACGTGACCAGTTGAATGGCCCCTCGCATCAAGGACTGCCTACCGCACGTTGTTGTGGCTGCTGAGGGAGCCTGGTGAGGGAGTGCGGGGGTGCTCTTTGCTTCCCTACTGAAAAGTTCCAGGGCCCCTGGGTGGCTCAGTCGTTAAGCATCTGCCTTTGGCTCAGGGCATGATCCCGGCGTTCTGGGATAGAGCCCCGCATCGGGCTTCCTGCTGGGAGCCTGCTTTTTCCTCTCCCACTCCCCATGCTTGTGTTCCCTCTCTCACTGGCTGTCTCTCTCTCTGTCAAATAAATAAATAAATAAATAAATAAATAAATAAATAAATAAATAAAATCTTTAAAAAAAGAAGTTCCATCCTGTGACGATCCCATCCCTGCTGCCCTCCTTTCCCCCCGGCTGGTCAGTGGACACAGCGCCTGGGCCACAGCAGTCTTCTTGAGAACAAGAAGTGCTCCAGGGATGGCGGACGGACAAGATGACATGAGCCCGGGTCCCAGCTGGTGTCACTAAATGTACAGACATCAGATCGCGCAGCCAGCAGGGCCCTGCACCCAGACAAACGTCACGGCAGGTCTCTGCGAATTTGTTCCTTCTCTCCCTACCAGCTTCCTGCCTCTGTCCGTCCAAATCCAAAGCATCTTTTAAGCTGGAGCTCCCACGCCACCCTTCTCACGAGTGCTTCTGACTTCTTGCTAATGATTGTGCTTTCAATGTTTTGAAACTTCGTAATACTGTATTTTAACCTCTTTTAAGGAATTTGTAATAATTGTCTCGTGTAGAAGTGTTTGTGTAATTGTCCTATTTGTGTTAGTAGATGCAAGGGTCCTGAGGCAAGGGACGGGGTAGTTTTTTTTTTTTAAAGCACAGTATCTTTAACTTCTGTAAACACGCGTGCAGAGCATGTATGCGGAATAAGGCCTTTGAGTAAGACTTCTCTCCTAGAAGGGCCAAGAGACAGTGGCCCGCACAGAGCCCCCCAGGCCTTTGTCAATGGAGGGGAAAAGGGACGTGGACACCCACGCCTCATTCCCTTCCACCCCCGGATGGTCACCGTCTTCTGTGAGATCAATACAACGGTTCATGATGTCCTTTAGCTGCTGTTTGTGCCATCCTCTGGAAGACCAGAGTCCAGATCCCCCACCAAACCCTCATGGCTCTGGACAAGCCATCCCCCCACCCCAGTCCCTAACGCCCTGTGTGCCCCCTGCACCTCACGGGGCATGGCCGCGCATCTCCCCTATCTCCTCCTCCACCAACAGTGTGCCTTTCCTTGGTGCTCAACACAGACGCACGGTCGCGCCCCCACCTGGCATCACCGATGACCGCTCCCACCAGCATCTCAAGTTCCAACGTTTCTGACCACCACCCTCTCCCACGGTTCCATGGCTCTAGCCACCCTCCGCCTCCTTGGGAACTAAAACTACTGATTCTACTATGTTCCTCCCTTTCCGTGGTTGATCATTACAGCCGTCCCCTGGCCCTTCTCCCATTCTGCACAATACGTGACATCTTGCAAAACCACAACTGATGTCCAATAAAGCCCGCCTACTCCCTGCCTGCCCGCGCACGGTGCACGGCGGAATGAGAAAAACACGCATGCACGCCGAATGCCTTAGACTCCCAACCACAAACCCTGCAACAGACTTTTCTCCAGGCTACTCTTGCTCTCAGGACCCTCAAAGACTTTTTTTGCTTCTTCTCAGCGCTTCCGAAAGCTCACCTTCTCCCTCCCTCCCCGCTCCTCCGGCTTCCCTTTCTGCTTGGATCATTGAAGGAATCAAGAGAATTTCCCTTAAGATCCCACCTCCCGTTCCCTGCTGCCCCGCTCCCAAGCTCGGCACCCAGGCCCTCTGCTTTCCTTTTGGTAAAGATTTCTGTTTCTCAACTTGGCCGCAAACTAGAAATACCTGGGAGCTTTTAAAATGACTAGTGTTTAAGCCATGTCCGAAGACCATTTAATCAGCCCCCTTGGATGTGGGTTCCAGCCTTCAGAACATTTGCAAAAGCTCCTCGAAAATCCCAGTGTTCAACCGAGATCAATGAGAGCCATTGCCATGGGTCCGCACTGTCCAGCTGGACCAGCAGTGGCAGCATCACCTGGGAACACAACGGGCTAGACATGCAAACGCTGGGGCCTCACCCCTCTTAGCAGAAGCACGGTGAAGACATGCCCCTCCTTCGCAGAAACAGCAAACGGAACACTGGGTACAGGGCCTGGGGGAGGGAGAAAGGGGGGTCAAGCTTCCTGGGGACAGACCGTCAGTTTTGCAAGATGAAGACTTTCTGGAGATGTGTTGCTCTCAACGTGAAAATACTGACCACTATGGAGCACACACTTCAACCCCAGTGGTTATGATGATAAAATTAATGTTGGGTGATTTTTTAAAAATCACAATTATAAATAAGAAGATTTTTTTTAAAGAGTACTGCCTCTCCTTGTTTGATCCTAGCTCTTTCAGACGAGCTCTGCCTACTCGCTCCCTCTGGCTGGCCCAGTGCACCCGAGGTCTACACATGACACATCCGAGTCTCCATCCCTGGGCTCTGTGTGTTGGGCACCATTTGCATTTGAGCTGTTGGCTGCTCCCTCCTTCCTTCGCTGGACTCCAGGGAACCCGGCTCTGCGGTTTCTGTCTCCCAGCCCCCGTGTCTCCCTGCCTCTACATGCTGGCTTTGCAGGGTTCAGCCCTGAGCTTTGCTCCGGGGTGTTATCCTGCAGGCACGTCCTGCAGGCTCCAGGGTCAAGTCCCCGTGTGTAGACACGCCCCGCTCTGTCTCAGGTCTATCTCACCCACCTTCCCTCCATCTCTAGAATCATCTATTCCCACACCTGCCTGAAGCTTCACTTGGTTGAGGAGTAGACCTCTCAAACCCAGCAGTTCCTACACGGACTTCTGACCTCCCTGCTTTGCTCAGATTTCAGGCTTCCTTTGCTCGGTTGTTAGGAGAACCTGTCTTCCCGTTGCTTCGGCCGAGATGTGCAGCGCCGTGTCTGGCTCCCCTGAGCTGCCAAGAAGCCTACCTGGCTGTACCTTGAACAGACACCAGAGCCCAGGCTCCTCTCCCCTCAGCCACGGCGTGTTCTGGCTCTTGGCAGAACCACGCTCCTGTCTCACCTGAATTGCAGCGTTGTCCACATAGCAGCCACTGTGCTCCCGTGTCAAATCCCCCAGGGTCCTCACGTCACCCGGAACGGGACCTCCTGGGGCTCCTGGCCAGTTCTGGCCACCCAGCCTGCACCCCAGACGGGCTCCCACACTGGAGCTCGCAGGCCGCTGTTGAAAGGCTCTTTCTGGATTCTCTCCTGTCCTCAGACTGTGCTCACTGAGGACCTGTCTCCACTCGCTTTTCCTGGCGGGTGGGCTGAGAGGCTCTGAGTCTCCTTGCCGTGCGGTATTTTTCTCGTAGCAATGATCACCTCTTGGGTACCACGAGCTTCCTCCTTCGGTCTTTCACGCTAAGATCAAAGCTCCCTGAGGGGGCGTCCTTTTGGGTTTCTGTTTGCTAACCGCTGCGTTCCAGAGCCTAGAGCAGCGCCAGGCTCAGATCAGGAGCTCGCGGTAGGTTCAACGGGAAAATGGAAAGAAAAGTACGTTTATTTATTATTTATTTATTTAGATGTATTTATTCATTTTAGAGAGCGGGAAGGGCAGAGGGACAGGGAGAATCTCAAGCAGACTCCACGCTGAGTGCGGAGCCCGATGTGGGGCTCGATCTCATGACCCTGAGATCATGACCTGAGCTGAAATCAAGAGTCGGACCCTCAACCGACTGAGCCACCCAGGGGCCCCAAGAAAAGTAAACTTCAAAAAAAAGAGTATCAATCATCCCATAAGCCAAGTTTAAGTGTTTTTGGACTGGGATAGATGAGAAGCTGCCCCTTGTCCTCGAGGGAACAGTACAGCGCTGGTCAGCGGCCCCTCCTCACCTGGGAAGCGTCCACACCACTCCTGCCCTTAACTGGCCAGGAACCATCCTGAGCTTGGGTGAGAGACTTTCCAGGCAGTTCTTGTGTTATGGGATTTACTCACAAATTACTAATAGTGTGATGGGAAACGAAAGAGAAAAATCCTGAGGGCCACGCTGCCGTTTTGTTCTGTTCGTCCAGAAAACTGCTGTGGGGCCGTGCCATTTTCATCTCTAGTCTTTCTGTCCCCACTCATTTCCTCTACCTGGAAACACTTGCTCTGGGCAGGGGGACTTGGACGACAGCAGAACCCCTTATCAATATGATCGTCCAGATGTACCATCAGCCTACTAGAAAAACGCCTTTGTTTTTTCTTTTTTTTAAAACCTGATTATTAAAAGCCTGACACAGCAGAGAACGAACCAGGCCTATGTGCACGTGTGTGCGCTTTGACGTTACATTTAAGAAGTACTCCCCTTGGGGCGCCTGGGTGGCACAGCAGTTAAGCGTCTGCCTTCGGCTCAGGGCATGATCCCAGCGTTATGGGATCGAGCCCCACATCAGGCTCCTCTGCTATGAGCCTGCTTCTTCCTCTCCCACTCCCCCTGCTTGTGTTCCCTCTCTCTCTGGCTGTCTCTATCTCTGTTGAATAAATAAATAAAATCTTTAAAAAAAAAAAAAAAAGAAGCACTCCCCTTACCTCAGTGCCGCTGTGGCCGTCGGACTCCTTTGATTGTTAACAATGTCACATTGGGAAGGACCGAGTCTTCAAACACATTCTGTGTGGTGAGCAAACATGGACGGCACGGAGAGGGCATATAATGCAAACCGTTTCCAAATGGGGTTCAGGAATTAGAGTGACAGACGGAATGAGTTCCAGATTTGAAGAGCAAACACGAAAGGTGGCGCGCTCACTGTCGGCCAACGCGATTAGATTAAATGCCATATTTTTATGCACAGTTTAAATATTGAGCTTCAGCTCCATTTTTATTTTTTTTTTTGATTAAAGTTGTTTGCTTGGCTGTGATGATTGAATTCGGGTTAATAAATAGAACCTTTGTGTAATGTATTGTAGCCAAATTTCTCCCTCCTCCGTGTTACAGAAACAGCGGCTGGAGGTGCATCTGGGAACCGAGACTATTCGGTCCATAATCTTGTCAACTTGAGCTGGGAAATGCCATTTCGTGCAGTGCCTGCTCACTAACAAAACAGCAGGTGTAATCTAAATTTCTCAACAGTGATAAAATCATCGGAAAGTATACAATTCTTTGAAGAGGCCTGACAATCTACCATGGTCAAAATATGTTAGATGAGAGAATTAGCTTTATAAAAATGACACAATTTTAATTTTGTAAAATCATCCATCCAATCTAAGCAAAGAATAAAGAATGAATGACTTTGACAGCAAAATGTCAAAATTAAGTTGTCCTTTTGTGACACAATAACAAGTGATTTTTATTTTATATTTTATGACTTCGGGTTTTTTTTGATAATTGAAATTAATGGTACAATTCTTTAAATTAGGAAAACAAGTCTCCATGAAGGTATTTGTGTATTGTGTGGGGGGAGTAACCGTGTTACTAAGAACTATCCCAGTTCAGATTGCTGCTTCTGTCACGGACTCTATTTCTTGTCTGTGATGACCTCATCACTGGAATGTGCAGGACTCCCAAGGCTTTAAGAAAATGTACTTATCTGTGATGATTGCCGGGGAGAGGGCATCTTGCCCCATCACGGCAGCTCAGCCATGGAGCTGTCTCCCATGCCCTGTCACTGCTCAGTGGCAAGAGCTTGTCAGTCCCGCTCTGCAGGACTGGACGCACAGAAGGTCTGGCTTCACGTGTCTTTTCGTGCCCGAGCATGGAAGGAATGGTCCTGTTGCTGCAGCTTGGGGGGCAGGTTGTCTCTCTGAAGGGCCTCAGAACAACGGGATGACTGGTAAAAAGAAAGCTTCCACCCCTGGAGCATTCCAGCTGCATTTCCATCCCGTCCTAAAGAGAACATTCTTCCCCTGCCCACACTGTTAGACCAGCCCGGGCGGCTCTGTCTCTCTACAAATGAGCTACTTTTTCAGAAGTTATATTTTCTTTGTACTCAGTGTCCTTGGTTACTTTCCTTTCTTCTAATTTCCTGTCCTTTCTTTCCCTCTTACTTCTAATTTCTTTGCCACATGTTCTCTTTGGTACTTTCCACTCTGGATTTTCATCTGTTTTCTTTTGCTGCCTTGTCCGTTTTTGTTTGGTTTGGTAGCTTTGTGAAATATTTCTTTTAGCAATCTAGATTACATTTAGAGAGAGAGAGAGAGAGACAGGGTCTACACAGATGACAAAGTATCTATTTCTTTTTCCAGAGTTCTTGAAGAATTGAAGTATACTGTTTGTATACCGAAAATATAGGACTAGAATTATTTCTAAAGCCAAATTCTTGGAATTTGGTAATGGATACATTTTATAGGGACAAATAAAAGGTAAGCTTGCTTATATTCTGCAAGTAATTCATGCAATACATTCAAAATCAGTACTTGGACTAAAATTGCCGGGGGGCGCCTGGGTGGCACGGCGGTTAAGCGTCTGCCTTCGGCTCAGGGCGTGATCCCGGGTTATGGGATCGAGCCCCGCATCAGGCTCCTCCACTATGAGCCTGCTTCTTCCTCTCCCACTCCCCCTGCTTGTGTTCCCTCTCTCGCTGGCTGTCTCTCTCTCTGTCGAATAAATAAATAAAATCTTTAAAAAAAAAAAAATTGCCGTCCTCCTCCTCCCTAGTACCTTATTTTGGAGCACTTAGAAGCTTTTGCATGATGACGTCATAGCTTGGTACACTTAGGGCGGTCACTGAAATATTATTTGCTGTTTTATTATCACATGTTCATTGTAGTTTAAAAATCACCATCATTTATGAAGTAAGGAAGTAAGTTTTGATTTATAAAAATAAACTTAATTAGGATGTGGGCTTACAACAATTGTGGTGGATTAATGGAGCAATAAAATTTTGTATTCTTCTTTTAGGGGTAGAATCACGAGAAAAAAGTAATATCTTAGTTAATCATTTTTATAAAACTTTAAAATTCCTTAAAATGAAGTTAAAAGCTTAAGAAATTGGCAATTCAAAAATAATTGCAGATATAAACAGGATATACTTTTCTTTAGATTGAAGGAAGGAAAGCAACGTTACTTGAAGTTGCTTTTGGCTCTGAAATAAGAATTACCTGGATATACAAAAAAAATTAAAAATTATATTTGTTACTTTTATCTATCTATCAGTATGATTGCTTCCTTATTTGTTGTCAGCAAGAAAAGTCCACGTGCTGGGATGCCTACTGCCTATTAAAATTTAATTCTAAGAAACCCCCAAATATAATGGACATTAAAAAGACTATCATAAGCGATTTAATCATAGAGTTTCAAAGATTGATTATTTTTTTGCAATTTATTTGTTTCTTTTTGTTTATTGCTTCAGGCTTCTTCTAAAATGGCTCCAATGACCCTGCTTTCTGGAATTTGTTCCCTATGTCGTTCCCTCGAGTGTGGGGTGAACCAACTGATTTGATCCCAATGAGTGGGTAATGGCCGCAGTGACTGGATGTGACATTTGAGATTGGCCTCTGTCATACTCCACACCCTGTCTTGCCCTCTCTTGTTCTGATGAAGCCAGGTGCCATTTACCACACCATCCAGCAATTGAACTCCTTGGTATTTACCCAAAGGAGCCGAAAACTTACGTCCACACAAAAACCTTCACACGGATATTTACAGCAGCTTTATTCATGATCGTCAAAACTTGGAAGCAACAGAGATGTCCTTCAGATGGTGAGGGATGAATAAATTGTGGCCCATCCAGACAATGGAATGTTATCCAGGGATAAAAAGAAAATAAGCCATTTCTTCCATCAAGCCATGAAGACATATGGAAGGACTTGAAATCCACATTGCTGAGCGAAAGACCTAATCTGTAAAGTCTACATATTGTGTGATTCCAACTCTATGACATGCTGGAAAAGGCAAAACTATGGAGACAAAAAAGATAAGATAAAGGGTTGTAAAGGGTTGGGGAAGGGAGGGACGGGTGGTGGAACACAAGGGTTTTCAGGGCAGTGCAGCTGCTCCGTGTGATACCACAATTGTGGACACGTGTCATTAGGCATCTGTCCGAACCCATAGAATGTACAACACCAAATGTGATCCTAGTGTAAACCCTGGACTCGGGGTCAGTGTGGGTTGATGACAGTAACAGATGTACCGTCCAGTGGGGCTGCTGACAATGAGGGAGGCTGTGCACGTGTGGGGTCCAGGGGAATATGGGGAATCTCTGTAGCTTCTTCTCATTTTTATGAATCTAAAGCTGCTTTTAAAATATAAAGTCTTTGGGGTCACTGGGTGGCTCAGTCAGTTAAGTGTCTGCCTTTGGTTCAGGTCATGATCTCGGGGTCCTGGGATCGAGTCCTGTGTCAGGCTCCCTGCTCAGTGGGGAGCCTGCTTCTCCCTCTGCCCCTCCCCCTGCTCGTGCTCTCTCTCTCTCTCTCAAATAAAGAAAATCTTTAAAAACAATAAAAAAAAATAAAGTCTTAAAAATAAAAAAGTCTCCCTTTCCAGTTCTTAAAAAAAAGGCCAAGTTGTGAGCTATCCTATGGAGCGGCCCACCTAGCAAGTTACATGACAGCATCGCATAAGGGAAGAACATCAGTCTGTAAGAGCGGACTCTACTGCATGACTGCCTCACTGACCTTTAAAAACCAGTAATGTAATTGCTAAAATCATGACATTGCTTGGTAGAATAAGAACAGTAACATAAGCTACTTACGCTCAGTGTGAAGGGTTAGTCACTCCAACTGACCGATGAGGTCTTGCATCTATCACACCTCACAATTAAATTTTCACTTTTGACTATTAGCAGCTTTCCCAAATTTAAAAGTATATATATGTATATGTACACATACATATATATAATCTCATTTTTATGAACCTAAAACTGCTTTTATTTTTTTATTTTTAATTTTTTAAAAAATTTTTTATTATGTTATGCTAGTCAACATACAGGACATCATTAGTCTTTGATGCAGTGTTCCATGATTCATTGTTTGCGTATAATACCCAGGGCTCCACGCAATATTGCTTTTAAAAAATAAAGTCTCCGGGGCACCTGGGTGGCTCCGTCAGTTAAGTGTCTGCCTTTAGTTCTGGTCATGATCTTGGGGTCCTGGGATTGAGCCCCAGGTATGTGTATATATATACATGGGTGAAAATCTTAAAAATCGACAAGTAATTATTTATCAACAGTGTGTTTCTCTACAAGTTGGAAAACAACCAGGTTTTTCAAAAGTGTAACATTTCAGAAACTTGCACAGAACGCTGTTGCTTCACGGAGACACAGCGTCAGATCAAGTTTGCAGTAAAAATGGGAAAAATTCTTCAAGTGATCCTGTTTACACCTGAGATGAAAATGCTGGGCTTGTGTCTTGGAGAAGGGCGGGATGGGGGGTGTTCAGGGAGGGAGGCAGAGAGAAAGACAGAGACAGACAGACAGACAGACAGAGAGGAGGACCGTCTGGAGCAAAGCTGCAGACGGGGATTGGGGCAGATGTCCAAGCTCTCACCTTTGGCTGGAAGACAGGTATCTGGAAGCTTTCAGCTTCACTGTTAGAAACAATGGTCTCATGGAAAACTGAAGTTTGTTCCAAATTCTCGCGAGATTGTGTCTGCCCCGCATTAGGTGTGTGTAACGAGCACGTGGCGTGCCTCAGGAGAAGCCGTCATCTTGCCGTGTTTACCCTCCGCTCTCCCTGCCATTTCCTTTCTTCCATCAAAATGGATTGTTTCGAAATGCTAAGACCATGAAATAATTTAATTACCTTTCATAAGCTTGACACCTGCGTATGGAATGTCATTCTATTTATTGGTAAACGGGACTACAGCGGCAGAAAGGAACCTGTGCCTTTAATGACATTCCTGCATGTTAGCAGTAAAGGGGTGGCTCTCTGATGTGGATTGAAGCAGATTCCCATAAAAATGGCTACTCAGACACTTGATCGTCCTTCAAGCAACATATCTTTAAAGATTCTATAACATGTGTTACAAACAGAAGCACACGTGTATATCTGTGTGCATGTGCACACATGTGTGTGCATGTGTGTGTGCACGTGTGTGTGGTCAAATAGCACCATCATAAACCCCTGGAACACACCACACAAGGGAAGCACAAGAAAGCACCAGATCGTGCTGTGGCTCCCACCTGCCTCCTCACGGCGGGGCTCCCCACAGTCGTGATCCCCTGGGATTCAGTAATTACCATTCTCTCTTCTTTCTTTTCCCCCTTTTAAATAATCCTGACAGATCCCTTTGTTATGGGTTGAAATGCATCTCCTCAAAATTCAAACATTGAGCGCCATCCCAGTACCTCAGCCTGTCAGTGTTTAAAGTCTGGAGAGAGATCGTCACATCCGAGTCAGGCTGGAAGGGTGGGGCCCTACGCCTTAGACAGGTGTCCTTATGAAAGCAGACACGCACACAAGTTTTTATGGTTTGGGTCATCTGCCAGGTGCATGAGATGGAAAAGAAAAGAGAGAGAAGTAAAAGGACAAGAGTGGGAACGTTTTCCATCGGGCACAAGCGCTCTGTGGTGACATAACTGCTAGACTCACCACTGGTCAACCAGTGAAGGTTTCAAAGTCGCCATTCAGATTTCTCTCTCTGCATGGATGATACAGTGAATGTGATTTCTAGACCTTTGGGTCACATGAAATACATGTGTTTATTAATGAGCAAAGGTGTCTTTAATTAAAATTACATTAATTAGGGTGCCTGGGTGATTCAGTCAGTTAGGCGTCTTGATTTCAGCTCAGGTCATGGTCTCAGGGTCATGGGCTCCAGTTCCGAGTCAGGCTCCCTGCTCAGTGGGGAGTCTGCTTCTCCCTCTGCCCTCTGCTTCTCTCCCTCTCTCTCTCTTTCAAATAAATAATACAAAATCTTTTAAAAATTACATTAATTAAGATGATATGATTATGTATATATACATAGTATATGTTAAATATATTTATATTTTAAATTTATATATATTTAATAATCAAATAAGCATATATTTAATTAATAATCAAACAGGTATATATTTAATTTTTAATTGAAGAATGACTTCAAGGGGAATTTTCCTTCAGATGACATAAGGGTTATTAACTAGGTCATTGAACAATAACCAGGCAGTAAAATTACATTCCCTGGGAATTTTTTCCTCGTCTGTGGAATAGAGCATTCTGTGGGATTTACTTTCTCCATCCTTGCAATAGTTTAGAATCTGTCATCCTCACAGGGGGCCTGTCTCTCGCCCTGAATCATTAGCTTTGGCTCCTCTTGCTTGAGCCACAGGCTCTGGTCTTGCTGCCGGCCTCACTCCCACGTCAACACCTTCGCTGCTCACTCTGTCTTCCCTTCTTCTGGAAACTCCTGTCCTGCCTGGTGGCTTCCAGCCTCCAGGGTCACCCAGAGGAGTCTTTCCTGGTGTCCCGCCAGAAGGAACAACCTCCCCTCCACTCCGGGCAGACACCTATTTTCCTTAGAGCACCTGCAGTATCCAAATGCTCTAGAAAACTCTCTGCACTGCTTTGTTTTCTGTCCACTCCGGGTAGAACACGAGCCCTGTGATGTCAGGACCTTGTGTGGTTATTCCCCATAAGGACAGCCAGAGCCAACAATGACTCCAGGCATACAATGGTGATGTCCTTGAACAAATCAGTGATTCTATGTCCTAAGACAGACCTCGCCTGTCTCATCAGCTTCCACAGCCTGCCCACATGAGTGCTTGCTGACCTGCTGGTCTGCACACGGGTATACCCAGTTTACTTTCTCTATTAAGGACTCCCGTGTCAGCATTTACATTTCCTGTCATTCTTAAGACAAAACACTCCCTTATACAGTTTCATTTCATTCCCCTAAGTTTTGACATAGAATAGACCTTTGGTTCTCACGACGAAGAAGCTGCATCTCAGCAGACTCCCCACGGCGCTCAGCTGATCCAGCAGGTGCAAAACACACAAGCAAGGACTGGAGTTGATCCTTCTGACGCCATGCCCAGGAATTACGCCACACCGCTCCTGCGTTCAAGCAACATACACTAAGATTGTCTGGGTTGCTAAAATAAAATTATTGATTTTTAAAAAATGAGATAAAATGGGAAAATAATGGAAGTCGAAAAAATGCCACCTATCTGGAGAAATCCAATGCATTCTCATATTTCAGTGGCTATCTCTCCTGTCCTCCTTTTGGTAGCTGTGATTGGGTGATTGATGATTCAAGAGAGAGGGACAGAGATGAGAAATTAACACAAAAAGTTTTCTCCTCAACCAGTGCTGAAACACCACATGTGGGTGTCGGGCCGCAGCTCCGCAAAGTAGGAGAGATCACGTCCCCGGTGCTGTCTGGGGCAGACACCAGCTTCTGTGAAGGCAGAGCAGGGTCTGCTCCGGAGGGATGGCGGCACCATGCTTCCTCCTTGGCGGGAAGCTGGATCTACCCAAAAGGCAACACCTCATAGATTTAAGGACAAGTGTGGCCATCTTGTAACTGTATAGAAAGTACCCTGTGTGTGTGTGTTTTACTTTTCCTGAGGATAAGAGTTATAACTTTCATAAAATTTATATGGGCTTATGACCAAATAAAAATTAAGATCCAGTACCATTTTGATTCTGCCATTTTTGGGGAATTATTATAATACAGCGCGTAACTGAAAGATTGCTGTGTGCAAGGGAATGATCAAGGTATCTGAGACCTAGTGAAGAATAGCGTCAAGATCATGCTCAGGGAATTTATACTCAGGGGAGACAGCAGAAGAGGGAAAGTATCCAGTTGGTGGGTGGGTAAGGGAGCAAGCATATCAGGAGGGTGATGTTGAGCTGGGCCCTGAGCCGTGAATGGGATTCAGATAAGTTGCAGTCAGGCAGAAGGACTTTATAGGTGGAAGGGAGGATGGAGGAAGGAAGGAGTTGTAAATGGAGACAAAACAAGGAAAAATTGGTGCTACTGCCAGAGATACATTTAGAAAAGCAGGTGACAGCCAAGTGTATAAATTCTTGAACGCACTGCCAGGGCGACGGGCTTGATTCTTTTGGCAGCAAGGGGACACTGATCAATTTTGAGGAGCAGAGAAGCCTGGTGTGGTATGATTAAGGAAGACATTCAAGATGAAGACAGGGCAACAGGAAGGGGCAGAATTAGCTCCTTGTGGAATGCTAGAAAAGTCACCTATGAAATAGCCAATGTAATTGAATTCACTTGTGAATTCCACAAACACCTTCTGACCCTTTTATTTTTTCATCAACAATATGTTTCTTGAAATAGTTAAATGTTTGTTGCATATGCTCCCCCCAAATTCAGTTTCTTTAGTTTCAACATCATCCTACCATCTAGCTATGAGGGACGATGTGCCCTCTCTTGCAGCCCTCGGGGAGCCCCGGGTTGTTAAGTCTGCATCATTGCTGACCTCTAGTCCTTACCCTACTGCCACCATGGTCATTTTGGTCATTTGAAGCCTATTTCTGTTGTATTCTTCAGAAGCATAATTCAAGGGAAGGGAACAGTATTCTCTGAGTTCCTGCATATTGCTAACAGTTTTTCTGTGACCTTTATCTTGGGAATAATTTAGCTGGGTATAAAACTCCTTGGTTTACATTTTCTTTCCTGAATATTAAAAAAAAAATGACTTCATTTTTCTGTAGCTTAAAATGATGCTATGACGTCTGGCGAAAATCAGGTTTTCTCTTCATTTTGAATCAATTGGTCTTTTTGCAGACGTTTCCAAAGGACTGTTTTTGTTTGTTTGTTTTGTTTTATTGTAAGTTTCAGTCATTCTGCAAGAGTATATTTTGGTGTTGGTGATTCTGAGCCAATCGTCTCAGGATTCAGTGTGCTTCATCAACACTTAGCTTCATTTTTATTAGTATTTTAGGAAAATTGATTGAACTAAGGTTTCAGTATGTGTGCTATTCCTTTATTTTATTTTGTTTCTGTTTTGGGGGATTCCTCTTATAGATATATTAAATCCTCTTTGCCTATCTGCTAAATGTGCCATGGTTCTTGAACTTCTTTTATCTCTTTGTTTAATTCCTTTCTATTTTAATTTTTTTCTTCTTGTTCTTACCCTCCTCATTATCCGAAGACATTATCTGTGGGATTTATTTGCTCTTTTGTTTCTTTCGGTTTAGCCAATATTTCTGAAATGCTTTCCTCCTATATTTCTAATTCTTTCCTGATCTTATAAATCTTACTCTTGAATTTTTCTGATTCTAATTTATGAATTTTTTCTACCTGGTACTCTTCTCTTCATGTTTTTGTAAATTTGGCTTTGCAAGCATGCCTTCCTGGTGTGCTTTTATTGAGAGTAGGGCATTCATTAGGTTCTCACTTTCTTCTTCGAAGAACATTGCATGAGACTGGTGCTCAGTTGTTTCTGCTGTTTATTTTATGTGAAAGATTTTTCGTGAACTTTTAGAAGGATTCGGGAGTCAGAACATCTTTTCTCGCTGTGTGGCTCTAGCATTTCCTGTTCTGTGTATTCATGCAATTTCAAAACCTATGGTGGCGGTCTTGGCGCTCTCTCTGGGTTCCATTTCTGTGTCCTAATTTTGATCTGGATGTTTTTGAACTAGGGTTTCTGTGGATGTGATACTCAGTGTGAGTTCTTTCCCCAACGTTTTCTTCTTAGTGTGAGGCTTGTCCTGGAGGAGCGTTCGATCCATTAATTTTGAGACATCATCTGTAGCATTTCCCTGCGATTCTTCCTTAGAGCTGCCCTAGGTTTGCTTCCACCGCCTTTTCTAATTCCCTGTCAGATAATTTCAACCTTTGTGTCGTATCTGAATGCTTTGTTATGTCTGAATGTTAACCGGCAAATACAAATTGTGTGTATTTAAGGCATACAAGTTGATGCTTTGGTGTACTTTTACACTGTGAAATGATCACCACAATCTAGCCAATTAACACGTCCGTCACCTCACACAGTCACCTTTAGTGTGTGTGGTGAGAACACTTAAGAAGCCTCCTGGCGAATCTAAAGTGGGAAATTCGGTAGTATCAGCTATGGTCTCCACGCTGTATGTGAGATCCCCAGAACTGACTCCTCTTACAGCTGAAACTCTGTACCTTTTACCAGCTTCTCCTGTTCCCCATCCCTTCCCCCAGCACCTTGGCAAACACTATCTTACTCTCCCCTTCCATGAGTTTGGCTTTTATAGATGCCGCACGTGAGTGAGATCATGCAGCATTTGTCTTTCTGTGTCTGCCTTACTTAACTTAGCATAACAGCCGTCAGTCACGCTTCTGGGTGCACGCCCAAAGGAAATGGAGTCAGGATCACCGACAGACATCTGCGTTGCCACGTTTCTTGGAGCATTATTTGCAACAGACAAGATGGGAAACAACCCACATGTCTGTCAACAGGTGAATGGACGACGAAAAGGTGGTGTATACACACACATTCACACACAGTGGAATGTCATTCAGCCTTAAAAAAGACTGTGTCTGTCTTAATGTGCCTGTCCATCTAGATTTCTGGGACCTAAGATCTCTGATGGATCCATAAAAAGTCCTTGACTTTTAATTTGTCCAGGTTTTCTTATGACTACCACGATAACTTCTTTTTCCTTAACATTTTATTTTTAAGTCATCCGTATACCCAATGCGGGGCTCAGACCCACAACCCCTAGATCAAGAGTCACATGCTCTACCGAGCGAGCCAGCCAGGCGCCCCTACCATGGTAACTTCTAAGCTCTTACTACGTTGGAATCAAAGCCTGGATATCCAATTTTTAGGACTCCTGGACCCAGACTGCTCCAGCGTCTTCAGACCTTACTCAGGTATAATGGATGCGGCTTCAACTGGAGTTTAACAGCTGCCCCCATTTGCAGCTCCGGTTCTCAGACTGGCTCTCCAAGACTTCTGGGGTAGGAAATTTGGGGACCATGAGCTCCATCGGATGCCTCATGGCTTCTCTCTGCTTTCCCTAAACAGCCACTAAACCATTCAGGTTTTCTGTCAACGCTTTCCCCAATGTTTGAGTGGAAGAGTTGACAGTTTGGTTGTAGCTATTGTCCATGGATGTGAGGTTGGGAATTTCAGTTCTCTCATTTTATGGGAGACAGGGGGAGATGCTGCAGCTGCTGTTTTCTCAGACTCCTCTGACTGCGTGTACTTAGCAGGTGCCTTTGAAGACCAAAGACCTTCAAGGTTCAAAGGAATTGTCTGATTTCATGTCAGTTGGGAAGCCCACTGAACATCCTTCCCACTCCTGTCCTCAGCCCTCCGCCGATCACGCACCTCCCTGTTGCTGGCATTGTTGGACAGAGACAGCTCCCCTGCCCTGGTTCCCATTCTGTGTAAATGGCTCTGGGTCAACCTTTCCTGGTTTTAAGCAGTGGAGTTCTTTTCTGACATGACCCTAATTTTGATTGTTCATATTGTTCTAAGCCAGAGTAAATGTTCCCTAGAGATGAAAGATATAAAGCTTGTCAAAAAGCCCGTGTCTGATTCATTGCCTGACCTTACAGTTCTTTGTGCAGTGCTGTGCACCCTATGGGTTCTCAATAAATATTAATTGAATTGAATTGAATTGAATTTACACTTTGCTCATTTCACCAATAGGTTAAGTGAAGATTAACAACTTCACAGCAGTCCTCACAGACAGAATTAAAGAATATCAGTGTATAGCTGTAATGTCTTGAATTGGTACAATAAAAGTGACTTACTGTGGAAAAATCTATGGTTGGGGCAACATTGGTCTTTGGCTCGCACTGATACTTGCCCACAGAATCAGCTGTGAATATTTATACCACGTTCCTCATTTTGCCTTAGTAGCAAGTGGTTGCAAAAAAATTCTTTAAAGACTTAACAAGTTCTCTACATTATTTCCTAATTCATTCTGACAAGAAACAAGGTGACAACAGACAGCGATACCATGGATTCGAGCTGTAAGGTCATGTCACTGAACCGATCTGCTGAATGTGCTCGTAGGTCAGGGATTTCTGTGCAGAACGTGTGACTGTGGGTGGTTGGCTCCCTTTCTTTTTCTTACTTTGATTTATATCTTTCTACAAATGAAGCAAAGAATGAAATACAGCCTATCTCTGACTTTTGGGCATCTGCATTTTATAAGGACAGTTTTCAGTCTGGGGCTGTGAGAACTTCCCTATCCACCTGGAAGGAAATTGATTTGGCTTACAAAAATGTCGCGCCCGGGAGAGTGACAAAAACGCAGCATGAAGAACATTCTAAAAACTTTGTATTAATTCCTACTCTGTCATTGTGAAATTTCCTACAGTTGATTTCTTCTGATGTTTTTGAAAATTAGGCCTCTTCCTCATCGAACGCCCAAACATTGCTTAACCAGATTGCCCTTTACCTTCATTAGCTGATCAGTAAAAACAGGAAAAAAAATGCATTATTTCTCAGTTTTGTAGGTTTGTAATACATAGTAATATATTAAAGTCTCTGAAAAGTTTGGCTGTAATGAAAGGGTGAAATTATTTCCCCAACAATTGAATAGAGAATGCCTTCTCATGAAAAATATACTGCTATTTTCTGAAACTGCGATCTGATGTGGAAAACATTTTTGAGCTCCAAAAGACCCCTTCTCCCATAAAGTCACTCATTTTTTTTTATGGAACCCTAAGCACTAATTCAACTGCTCTCTGATGTCAACTGCGAATTAATAGCTCAAAAATTTTGAGATCAGGTGAATTTTCCATGGCCAAATCCTTTTATCTTTTTATACTCAAATCAGGTGTCTCCTACACTGTTCCCCATAGGAGAGGCTACTTGAAGACCTACTCTGACATTCTTGGCTCTTCCTATCACCTCCAAACAGCTCTGAACAGGAGGCTTTGATTTTTAATAGCACATCTTTTAAAATAAAATGTTGCTGAAATCAAAAGGAACGTCTTCACCATGGAGACGTTGCATGTTGCTTCCCTACTGTGACACAGGAGAGGAAAGGATGCTTAGCCATTAAAATAGTTAGTGATTTAGTCCCTTAGAAAGTGGGATTTGGATTTAGCCACTTATGATATTTTCGGAAATGAAATGCATTCTTGTCAAATTCTCCATAGTTTTCCTGATAAGTGAAATCAATTGGAGAGTATTGCGCAATAGGAGGATTCTAAGAATGATGTCCTGATGGAGACATGCATATGGATGTAGATGATTTATTTCAGAAACAGAGCAGAGCATAGAGTTTTTACGTTGGATTTCCTTCTCAGAAGCCTTAGGGGAATATATAATAATATGCAAAATGCACACGATCATAGAAATAATGTCTTAATATTAAATTATGATGGAGTTGCAATTGGGAATTTGTATGGGTGTTTTTCCAGATACTCTGTTGTCACGTCTCAGACTGCAAGGGTTTACCAAGGTTCAAACACCAAGGTTCAAATACCAACAGTATTAACAAAGATGTCTGTGGTCGCTCGTGGGTCCACCAGCCCTTACCTGACCACCTGCTCTGCGTCACACACTTACTTCCTGACCAATAGATAATGTACAAAGCACTGTACAATATGGCTTTCATTCTTCATTACCTTCGTGTTAAACAGGAGGCATGAGGAAATGATCTTGCTTCTGGATCTTTCCTGAGCTCCTCTGGAGGGTATGTGTTGATTGCTTATTTTAGTTTTGTCAATTCAGCATTACTTTGGGCTATGATTTTAGATGGCGGACTGATAATTCTGTCTATAATTCTTGGGTTCCTCAGCCATGGAAACATGGGATTTTATCTGCTATTTAAGAGATTTCAGAGTACTAACAGGCTTTCTTCTCTTTGAGTTGGCGTTTCATTGAATCCAACAGAGTTTTTCTACCTCTGTGCTGGGGGTAACGGAAGTGAACGGGCGCCCTTGCTCCAAAGGAAGCATCTGTCCGGGAGGGGGGAAACCATCAGAATAGAGATAAACACTTCTTTCTATAGTCCTAAAATACAGCCACCTCGCTTGGTCAGGAAGGACTCCGCAGACGAGGAGATCGTTCATCTGAATGTCGGCAGATCAGGCAGGATCCAGACAAGGAGGGCCAGTGAGTGTTCCAAGTGCAGGGAAAATTCTGTTCAAAGACATGGAGATACAAGAGAGCGAGGCTCCTCTCAGAGGAACTGCAAGTCCTAGTCATGGGGTGGGGGGGCTGTGCCGGAGGGGGGGACTCGTGCAGGAAGGGATGAGGGTGGGGCTGGAGAGGCGTGTGGGCCCTCACACACCAAATTCGGGCCTGGTGTTTAGACACCGGTCCCAGATCACTGAATTTCAAAGAGAGTAGAAAGTAAACAGTAAACTGTAGGAAAGAAAAAGGTGGCAATCCATTAAATTGAGAGGAAATTACAAAGAGAGAGAGAGAGAGAGATCACCAATATCCTAGGAGATCCATCATCTAAATTGAGTGAGACTAGTATTTGCCCAGGACGACATCTGTAGCGGTCTCCTTGGCAGACCACAAATACAAAGCAGCAGTTTCCATAGCACCTGTGAGCACCTCTGGGTCCCCCACCCCACCCCCGTCCCTGGACCCAGTGTCTGTGATGGAAGCAGAGTCCTACACTTGACGCTTGGGAGTGAAACGTTCACCAGTCTCCCGAAAATCCAACCTGCCTCTCCCCATTGGTGTTCAGAAGCCCTGGGCCTGGGTATGAAGCAAAAGATTGGGGACATCAAATATGCCTTGGTTTCTTCAAGTGTAACACAGGGGAGGTCCCATTACCCACCCCTGCAGGTAAGTCTGGGGGCCAAGGGACCAATTCATGCGAAGCCCCGAGAACAAAGCCTGGAACAGCACGTGTTCCATGGACATTGGTCACTGTCCTTGGCAGCAACGTCACCATCACAGACAAGTGTCACAAAAAGCAAGTAACGTCACATAGATTAACATTTTGTCTTCCAAGGATAATCACCTGAAGCATGGAAAGCTTCCATTTGTTCCAGCATGCTGGGGGCATTTGTGCTGTTTGATCTTTAGAGCTGGCCTCTCTATTATAATTCTGTAACTCCAGGAGAAGTTTCCTAAGAGTGGGAGGGGGGAGATGAAGACAAGAGAGAGAAAGGAGCCAGGCCGCCCGTGATTGAAGGCAACGTTTTTCATGTCAAGCATGAAGACAGTCAAGGGAGTTCAATCCTCAGCCTTAGAAGGTTTGCTAAATCCTCGGTGGGCTTCTAACATCTTCACAATTTCCAATAACCATCTATGGAAAATCGTCAGGCAGATGCAGGCTGTGCCGGCGTCTGGCCGAGGGAAGGAATGTCCACACACACACAGGCCCGTCAGGAGCAAGCTGTCGGTCTTAGAGAAAAAGTACTCTAAGTGACGTGATGAGCGTGTCAAAGATTTTGTGGCTGTTTCTACAGTGGTTGTCAGAAAAACAAGGGAGGCCCAAGTCTCGACTTCTTCCTGATACAATCCATGGATTACTGAGCATATTGACAAATTATACATGAGGGATCCATTTTGGATTTCCTGGATTGGGTCTTTTTAAGAAAACTAAAAGCAGAGATTTCAGACCATGCTGTTTTTGAAAGAGCCCATGAGACAAAGTCGCTGGTTAATATGAAAACCAATGCACACATTTTAGTAGAGTGTTTGTTAAATCCATCATCTCCTTGCTGTTTGTTTTCTATATGCTTTCTAGTAAGGACACAGGAGATCTGGTGTTCCAGTAAGAACTGTTGAGAACAGGACAACCCATGTGTTTTTTAGTACACATTTGATAAATGGATCTTACTGCCTCAGTCCAGAGTCAGGGGCATGACCCTGCCCCATAGGCTACCGCCGTCTCACGACTCTTCGGTGTCTGTCCTTGGAGGACAGCCTTGTCTCCAGACGCTTCTGACTTGGGGGGACCGAAATGCTGTTGGCGCCTCTCTGTGGACTTAAAAACCAACAGTATTAACAAAGATGTCTGTGGTCGCTCGGGGGTCCACCAGCCCCTTACCTGACCACCTGCTCTGCGTCAGACACTTACTTCCTGACCAATAGATAATTACAGGCAAGATACCAGATGGGCAGAGTTTCCTAGTAAGTTATGCATTTCAAGTTCCTCCACCCCACATAACGTATAAGGGCCATGGAGGGTGTTGCCAAGCCTGATTGTACCGCGGGCGTGTATACAGGAAATACATTGTGAGCGCACTTGCACGCGGGCTGTCGGAGTGACGGCAGATGACTCTTAGACAAAATTGTTAATTAGGCTCAACCAGTTTTTTCTGGCGTAGATAACCATTTATATACTATTGAGAAATCTGAATCTGTAAAATATTTTATAAAGCACTGTTTAAATAGAGATCTCAGTGGAGAGCCCTGGTCCTACCATCCGTTATGAACTAAGACTCTAAAAATTGGTGACATTGGACAAAGTTTCAATGGAATGAGTTATGGGATCTTAACGATGAGAAATTTGTCTCTTAAATTTATCAGGCTTCGAAATTTGGTTCAAGGTCTTGGGAACTTCTGTGGGTCCACCAACCTCACATTAGCCCACGACTGAACCTCAGAAAGTGCCTTTTGATGGGAAGCTATGCACTTTACAATCTGAAAGATGAATCCCACCCTTGTAAGAGTGTTTCCTCAAAATCCTTAGAGATATTTTCCCAAGGAAAACATCAGTTGTCAACACCATCTCCTTCTCTTCTCAAAACAGGCCCATGTTTTCCTCAGATTTTAGACCAGCTTTATTCTTCATAATGACAATCCTTCATGTCCAATATCCACCCCTCCCAAAAGAAAACATTTAGGAAACGTTTTCCTGCTATTTATCATTAGCATTTCACACTTCTTAGTTGAGGCTATGGCTAAGAAAAATTTAAAATTACTCACAGCATTTATTGGTCGAATAATCAGTTTTAGTTATTTTAGAGAGGTGGTGTTTAGAAGTCAGACTACTAAAGAGGCAAAACTCTCAGAATTTTAATTAACATTTCACTTAAAAACCTCTGAGTTTCCAGTGTTCCTTTAGAGCCGTTGCTATAAAATCACTGTAAGATTCAGAGGTTGACTGTGTAGACCCCTGGAAAAGCAACTTCCCACGCCCGGATTACGTGGCAAAGCCGTCCCTCTATCGTACTCCGGTTTCAATACGATGTTCTCATGGTGCCGCAGACACCTGCCCTCTGGCCACGTCTACGGACGCTGGGCCCTTTCCGTAAACGCACGGCGGGTACACGGTCCCCAGCCGGGCTTCTGGGCGGTGCAGCCGCGTGGCCAGGTCCCGTGTCCTGACCCCTCCCGGGGCCGTGAGAGGAAGCGGGACTGGACTGCCCACTCCCTGTGAGAACTGGGACTTCAGACCACGTAGCAAGATGCTTGGAAGCATTTGAGCCAAAGGTGCCGCCGACGCGGGCCGGCCTGCTGCGTGTGGCCCTGCGTGTGGCCCCGTGTGTGCCCGCGAGCAGCACGGGGAAGCCGAGGCAAGCAGCCTGCTGCAAGGCGGAGAGCACAGCGGCAGCTCCTCAGGCCCCAGCCGGGCCCTCCCCTGCCTCCTGCCCATGGAGTGTCCTTCCTGGGAGCCCCTCACCCTGCTTCCCCATCCACGTGGCCCTTGTGCTGTTCTATCCCCGGAAATGATGAAAACCCTATGAAACAGCATCCTTCTGCCTGTTGACAGTAGGGCCTTGTGTTTCTTTCTCAAGGGAAGGCCCAGGCGGCGTGTCGGTGTGTCCGGTGCCGGTGGGTTGTGGGAACTGGGCTTGTCGGTGCCAGATGGACGGTCGGGGACAGGTGGCTTCCCTGAGCTGTGCCAGTCCCTCGTTCATCTGCGGGTGCGTTTCACTTTGCTCACCCCCATGGCTCTACGCATAGGAAGTTATCAACACCGAAATTCCACAAAGGCCACATTTTATAAAGTGACAACCGCTTGGTGATGCTTGTCCTGCCAGGAGACAACGGTCTGTCTTTCAGGGGAGTGCGCTCTGCTGATGGAGGCGGCAGCCACGCTGCTTCTGGGGACGATGGGCTCTGCGCCTTTCGCTTCCCATCGCGGTATTCGTGACCTGGTTTGACTCAAGAATTTTACAGTCAATAAAAGGACATATTTTCAAATTTAGAGCAGGAGTTGTGTCCCAAGAGGTTCATCGTGAAATCATTCGTTTCGGTAAAACGTGGAAAATCTATCCGACAAAAGACGGGATGCTGAAATGCGGTGAATTTATACGATTGCATATTATGTAATTTCAGTGGTTCTTTGGAAGAATGTCAAACTGCATGGGGTAACGATTATAATATAGTATTACCAAGAAAAGATACAATGCTTCGTGAACAACAGCCTTATTCATCATATTTTTAATAGGAGGGAAACTCTCCAGAAAGACTAGTTATTTCTGGGTTGTGGGGATATGGGACAAATCTATTTTCATATTCCCTCACACACACAAACATACACAACAGATGCACAGATATGTTTATCTCAGGTTTTGCACAATGAGCATGCATTTGTTTTACAAATAAGCACGTACTTCACAAAAAAGTTTATTTCCTGGTCTGGCGAAGTTCGCCACTGCCATGAATATCATCGGGAACTCCATGTTTCAACCTGACGTTTATTCAAACATTAGATTCCACCCAGAGCGTTTTTCTCATGGGAAGTGTGCTTTCATTTAGGGGCGCTGCCCTAAGCCACTGTGCCCTCAAAGGCGGCTCACCCTTTAGCCGGGTGGAGATGTGAGCCTGGCTCACCCTTAGGAGTCTTGATCCCCACGAGTGACTTACTGCTCATTAGAAACACTCGCTCCAGTAACTTTGACCGAACCATTTGCTGGCTCCCTTTTCTCAGAACCCGAGAGAGACTCTGAGTCTCCAAGGGGAGTAACGGGGTCCACGCTCAGTGCTCCTTTCTCTGGGTCCTCCGAGTTCATCCTAAGTAAGCTTCCCGTCCTGAATCTGATCGCCAGGAGGTCAAATGCACGATTCCGGCTTCTTGAAGAAATCTTTCTTCACCAAATTATTAGAGTTGTTCATGTTTTACGAAGTGTTGGTTTAGGACATGATTTTACAAAAATCACCTCAGCTTTTTTCTCACCAGAATTTTGAAGACATTGCATTTTATTTTGTAATGTCCTTTAAACCCAAGAGTAGTGACCGTCCTTAGGGACAAAGTAAAACAGCGATGTCTCTGGACAGAATGAAATTCTTTCCTTTGGTAGATAACGAAGTTGCTCAGGCATCTTCCTTGTTACTCTTCCCTGAAAAACAAAACAAAACAAAACACATACCTTGAAAATGCTTCAAAAAATGGGCTTCAGCCAAGAAAGTGGTGTTATCTGTGAATCAGTATATTTGTACCATTCAAGCGTACTTCCTGTTGCTGACAGTTGGTAATGACCGTAAATAATTTATTAGAACATTAGGTGATCATCTATATATTCTCTAACAATTATTCCTTATTTATATTTATTAGCTGACATTTGAGTTGTAGCCAGTTTAAAAGAATATCCTTTGTAGAAATAACAATGATATTTACAAGAGTAATTTTTAAAATTAAGATGTATTTAGATCAATAACTAAGAAAAAATTCCTGTCACTCTTTTGTATGCCAAAAGCTTTTGTTATATTATAATACACTTTTTTCTTCTACCTTCCCCTAATACACACTGTTGCCAGAGGCAACGTGTTAAGCCCTCTTTCCATCCATTTTTCAGAAATATTTCTCTGTAATGATTGGGAGCCTGTATAATGATTATGCCTCACAAATGTTCCCTTTGTCGGTCTCACAAGCATCGTGGGAGACCGGTGAGATCAGAAATAGAATTATCAATTACGGTCATGATTTTTTAACTTGTGATCTATTTCCCTAATAGAACATAAACTGCCAAATACCGTTACTTGCAGTTGCTTCTTTCCTTAAAATAAGCACCCAAATACTTTCTTTTTTCCTGGTCTTGTATCTGGAAACACACACTTTCAGAATAATGGGGCTTTGTTGTCACGGAAAACAGTTGGCCATGCAGTTTTCATTTCTTAGGTTAAAAAAAAAGCATAGACAAGTAATGAGAAATTGAATTAACAACCTGGTATGTGGTGGTTGATTATTGTAAATCAGAAGCTTGTAAGACTTGTGCCTTTATTCCTTCTGGAAGTTGAGAGCATGGTTCCGAAGCAGGTGCATAGATCTTGTGCACAGAATTCCTGTTTGCCTGAAGTCTTAAATTGCGAATTGTATTGCCATGTAATGCCTCTTACGGCATGAGCGTCCTTTGGAAATATCACAGAAATCACAGGAGGCTGGGAGCTCCCCCTAAATCGCAATCGTAACCCTGCCAGGATCTTCGAGGCCCTTGTCCCATTTTGTAAGTAGCCACTGATGTATACGGGGGGCTAATGACGAACTTTTAGGCTAACTAATCGCATTCAGAAGATGAAAAGTTTAAAATATTGGGAAATGATTCAATGTAACTGCTTTCGAGAACTATGGGATGTGTCCAGGTCGTGTCTAGAAGCTGTCTGTGGTCGTGGGCTTGGCAAGGAGGCGTATTTAGCTCTGCAGAGAATCATCTGTGTCGGGGAGCCCCCCCGCTCCCCAGGTAACTACAGAAGCCCTGAGGGAGACAGGAGGGGAAATCAGGCCAGATAGTGCATGGGGCAGAGTGGGGGGGGGGGGTGCAGCTACATGGGGGTGGGCACAGCCCATCTGAGCCACTAATCAAGCCCTCAGACTTCAGCCTGGGGGGAGAGGGGCTCCCTGTGGTCAGATCTGACTTTTAAAGGGGAGCCCGGCCTTTAGGTTTTCCCTATAAAAATGGAAATCACCGGCTTTATTTTCTAAAACACTGGAGCTGGCTATGCAGAGCCTGTGCCCAGGTCTTACCTGGAGCCTGGCCTCTGCTATGTGGCATCTCAACGACACGTCTGTAGAAAAACCCTAACAAGGAAAATAATACTTTAATTTTGAAGTGCAACTATAGTGACAATTGATCCTATTTGGAAAAAATTTCATCCGAACTCGCTTGTAAAGACACAGGCTCGGTCTTTACTGGGAGGCGTGAACCCTGGGAAGGAAGGTTAACGCTTCAGAATGACCAGTGACGGACGGGTTCATCCTGCAGGTATTCAGTGGGGACCTGCAGGGAGTGAGGTGAGGGGCACGACAGGAGCGTGAACCAAGATGCACGCCTTCCTGGAGTTTGTGATCTGTCTGTGCGTGCACACACGTATGAACATCCATGCCCATGCACACAATACGCACACGCTCTCACACACACAAACACATGTGCACACACATCACACTCACGTGTACATGCATGCACACACACCCTCACACACGCACACACGAGCACAGTACACACACGTGAGCACATGTGTGCGCACACACTTGAACACACATGGACACATGCACACGTGCACGTGCACACATACATATGGACACACACGCACACACATGAGCACACTACACACACGTGAGCACATGTGTGCACACACCCGCATGAGCACACGTGGACACATGCACACGTGCACGTGCACACACATGCACACATACATATGGACACATGCACACACGCAGTATTTACAGGTTCCAGTGGGACACAGTACATCCGTCTATGCCAGGAACAATGGTAGGCAGTTTGGACAGTAGGGTCCGTTTGGTATTGAGTATGGGGAAGAGGCGTGGCCAAGGAAGAAGCTGGATGTGGGCAGGGTTCACAGAGGAGTAGGAACCGGGAACCGGCAAAGCGGACGAACCATTCCCAGCCCTAGAAACGGCAACACCCACCCGCTAATACTGGTCATGCACGCGGGAGTGTAGGGGTAGCAGGCCCTGGGGCCAGCACTTTACACAATCTTATTTCATCCTGACAATCAGCCTAGGAGCTAGTGTCTAGGACTGTACCTCCCGGCACAGGTGCAGAAGCTGGGGATCCGAGAGGTCCTGTGACAGGCCAGAGACGGCACAGCGCTGTGACTGCAGGGCGATCCCAGCTGAGAGCTGGAGCTCTGGAAAGGAGCGCTCTCGTTGGGGGTGAAGCTCGAAGCTGTTTTCCTGACGGCCTTGAGACGGGTCCGGCCGGGGCAGAGGGTTCGCATGGGACATCTGCGGGACATAAGCAGCCCCGAGCTAAACAGGACAGCGTTCTCCGTTTTTTCCCTTCTGGGGATTGATTTGTACGTCTCCAGATGGTTCCCAACCAAATCCTTCCTCTTCCAGTCCTCCCAGCCCCGCTCAGGCAGCTGTCCCCTCGTTGGCCTTTTTACAGAAAGACGGTTTTTACAGAAGGAAGCCTCCCACAAGTAGTGATCACGTTCAGGTGTTAATGACGGACGCTGACTTAGTACATTAGTCCCGGGATACTCGGATTTCACAGGAGGGCTGGTGCATCTCTGTGCTGTGAGGGGTGCCCCCGGGGGACGAGGACCGGGCTGCCTCAGGCCTCGCCTGCAGCACTCCTGCTGGGATTCTGGTTTTAGTCTTTGCTGCTGGTTCACCAGAAAGCTGGACTGCCCTGTGTAATTCTAGGCGAATCTGTTTAGGTCTCTGATACCGTTTCTTGTCTTCCTATGCACCGCGAGGGGGCCCGAGCATCTCCTCATCTGATTTCGTCCTGCTCTTACTCGATTGAGTGTTTCAGGTAGGACTGCGCGGTGCGCCCGGAAACCTGCCCTGGATCCCACCATTACTGGAAGTTTAGAAGTTACCATACAAAATTCTGGGAAAAGAAAGAACTTACATATATTCCTTCATTATGCTAATTATTTTAACTTGTTAAAGTGATGAACTCATTTAACTAGAGGGGAAATGCAAAAGATTGTTATAAAGCAGCAATTTGTGTCATTGTTCTACTTTCTGTGATGTAATCAAGTTTACCTGCCTGGTTTATATCTGGCCAACACTCTCTCCGTAGTGTCTCAAACACACACGTACACACGCATGCACGCACACACGCACACATACATGCACACACATTCACACAAACGCACACACATAGATATAGGTTATATTGTAGCTTATTTTGCAAAAATATGGGCACTCACATTAATTCACAATTGTTTTTCTCACTGAAGTATGGTACGCATCCATCCGTCCATCTGTCCATCCATCCAATATCCATCCGTCCATCTGTCTCCCTCTAAGCCAACAACAGATAACTCAATTGAGAAACAGCTGTCTGATATTCTCCAGGTATAGAAGTTTCAATTTACTTTACCATTTCCACATTGACAGATATTTCTGCTTTGGTTTTGTTCTGTTTGCCATTACCGGTAATAGTGGAATATGCGTACATACTCTTTTCTCTCTCTTTTTTTCAAAAGAGCTCACCAGAATCGAGGTTGTGGGGTCAAGGCATCAGTACACTTTCAATTCAGCAATTATCTCAAGATTACTTTCGTAAAAGGTTGCAGTGATTCTCACCCTCACCGTGTCTAGTATGAGAGCTCCATTTTGACCACAGTCTTGTCTTTACTGATGTTTGGACTTTTAAGAAACTTCTGTGACCTTCTCCAGTGAACAACTTCGTCGAATTATTAACTTTACTTTTAATGCATTTGCTGAGTAGTGAGTGATCACCGCACCCCTCCCGTCCTTATCAGTCATTTATTTTTCTCTTCCAGAAATTGTTAATATCATATCGTTCATATTGTGTTATTTGCTCATATTTATCAGCTTGTACAAGGCCCTGTATATGGGACAGGCTGGTGATGGGTAGTAAGGAGGGCACGTATTGCATGGTGCACTGGGTGTTACACGCAACCAATGAATCATCGAACTTTACATCAGAAACCAGGGATGTACTGTACGGTGACTAACATAATATAATAAAAAACATTAAAATAAAAAAAATAAAATAAAATGCATAATGTGAAAAAAAAAGAAGGCCCTGTTTAATCCTCTGTCCATTGTATGGACTCCAAGTATTTCTTCCAGTGTGTTTTATTTTCTTTAATCACCTTTTGTGAGACAAACATCTTTATATTCTTTGATGGCTTTTGAGTGTCTTATTTCTTTCACAAAATAATTTTAGAATTTTTGTCCCCAACAACACGGGCTAGAGAACAGGCTAGAGTAGACTGAATATGTAAGTTTGTGTTGTCTAATATTTATACCCACTGTTTCACTCATGCATTTTTATAATTATTTCACGTACATTCACAGAAATAATGTAGTTCTCCGGAGAGCTCAGGTTCTGCACCAATCCTCCCTCTCCTCAGTTTTGCTGAATTAATTTATCTCCTCTTCCTTCCCTCTTCTCTTCTTTTCCTCTTAAATTCCAGAGTCTCTCTTTCAACATAGTTTTGTATCCAAATACCTTTGCCTAAATTATTACGATTATTACTCTTGTTACAAATCTCAAACCCCAGTCAGCGATTTAACTACACAGCTGAGTACGTTGGTTATAGTCTCACCGGCTTCCCTCCCTCACATGTTTTACCTGGATGTCGCCGTCCCCTCAGGCACTTTCTCCCCCAGACATCAGCTGATCTGCCCCAAGCACCTGCGTTAATGAGCTCCAGTGAGGAATTTTGTAGCCACACCTCTCTTGGTCAACCATCTTTGGGCAGGCCACATCCAGGACAACTGTACATGAACGAACCTGTAGGTGATGAACTTCCTGGCTTCTTGAGCAACAACATAAAACAGGGAAGTAGAGTCTCTGACCAATTTATGACCTTTAGACCTGTATGGAATCTTAGGATTTTCTCTCATTCAGCTTGCCTGCTTTGGTTGCTGTATTATTCTAGAAAGGAAGACGGGAGAGCCAGGCTTCGAGTTAAGTAAGTAAGCACACTGCCATTTGTGCTTGATTCCCATGTGAAATGGGAGAACTTGTGCAAATAGAGAGAGCTGGTGAGCTCTCTACAGAGCCTCAGCACGTCGTGGCTAGGGGCCCACTGTGGTTTGAGGCTTCTTCTGAGCAGAAATAACATGGAAACTACAAACATACATCTGGAGTGCCAGGCTCTGCACTGGACACGTATCGATCATATGGAGACGTTTAATCCTCAAAACCATCCTCCAAGGGATGGCTGCTGTTATGACATGTTGTCAGTGAGAAATTGAGTACAGAATGATTGTTTTCCCCAAGTGAAGCGGAGGATTCGAACCCCAGCCACCTGCCTCCTGCGTGCCGACCGGTGCACCGTCTATACCTTACTGAAGATGTTGGGAGGTGCACTGGGGTCTTACTCCATTTAGTGCACGGTTCCACAACCAATCATTCTGTTTTGCAGCAGAGAGCTGGGTTTCTAAACAGATCATCCAGTTCAATCGATTATCTTACACGTTGGAGGTGACTTGATTTTACAAATGCAGCGTTTGAATTCGTGCATTTTCACACAGTCTGATACATACAGGGGATACTTGCTAGAAGAACTCCGGGTACTGAGTACTTACCCGCATAAGGGGCTGTGTTGGCTGTTTCACGCACGTGATTTGTAGCCCTCAGACTGCATTACAACGAGGATATCACTGTCCTTCCGGAGAGCGGCCTGGGGCCCTGAAAGCTGCTAGAACAGTGACCTTCCGTGCTCCCTGTAGCCCTAGAATGGGGCAATGTGCGAGGCTTTGGAGGTTGGCCTACAGGAAGGGAAACACTGCGACCGAAGGAGCCCTCCTGACATGAGCCTGTCTGGGGTTTCTCCGCGGGCATTTGTGAAAACACACAGCAGAAAGGACAACACGGGAAGAAAAAAGAAGAGGAAAGAAAACACAGGCAGAAGAGCCCCATTCTGCATTCCGCGTGCAGCCGGAGCGGGACGGGCAGTGGAGCCGCGCTCCACCGCGGTGCTGGCAACGCAGGGCGGGAGCCCGTCCAGGCTGCCTGTGGAACCGGGCGCGGGGCAGACCGGCTCCTCGGCCACACAGCCCGCTGCGTGGCCCGCACGTGTGTGCAGTAATGAGTGTCATGGGGACACGCTACCCGCCCCGGCTCCCCTCCTCCCTGACCACACCGTCTACAGATGGCTCACGTACTCCTTGCGCATATGGGACTAGGCAGGCCTGCTTTCCGCCGGCCGCAGGTGCCTGACAGCACGGCCTGTGGCTGAGGGCATAACAAACTCCATTTCCTTGACAGCTTCCACACGCCCTCCGCGGCTCCTCTGATTGTATAATGTGGCCCCCATCCCACATCGCATCACTTCGTGGATTTTTCTGCGGGGGGTGGGGGTGCTACGAGCCGGCAGGATTGGTCTAGGTCTGTCCTTAAATGACTGTTTCAAAATGGCCCATAGCAATAATGACATTGTGTGCGATCTGTCTCTGGAAAAAATGGAGACATTTGAGAAGATGCGAGGCAACTATTTAGATCACGCGTCCATGTAAAACTAGCAGGGTTTTGGTGTTTGGGATTTTCAGAATACCACTTTGCCAGCCTCGTTGTACGTGCACAATGGAGCTGCGGACGTGCGTTTCTGCACGGTAAAATGAGCGGGGTGAGGAAGAGGGGTTTGTCTGCAACGTTCTATCTTACCCACCGAACTCTGGGCCAAGGGTCAGTCACCACCTGTCCTTCCTGCGGTGTGCGAACTGGAAACATCCTGCAGACCGTGTGGATAGCAGAAGCTGTGAATGGTTACAAACGACAGACATAATAGATACTATGTAAAAGGGTGTGTGAACTGCACACTGGGGTCATTTCCCCACGGTTTCCCATTACTAACAGGTGCATGCAGTTTCCCACCAAGGCGGTCATGACTGGCCCGGAGCTGGGCCCAGCCAGGACTGCCTGTGACCGCAGGGAATGCAGCCTGTCACACACTCTTCCTTTGCGCATTTCTTGCCCAGGGCTGTCTGAGGCCTGCGCGTGGACCGTCGTAGGAGCAGCGAGGGAGAACGCTGGGTGGAACCACAGCCCCTGGGAACGTGAGAGCGACCCCGAGCAGCCTCCCAGGGACAGGGGATGAAGGGGCGCACAGAGGTGGACGGAGGGGGGAATGCGGTCTGACGGGGGGGAGGTTACAGAAAGGACGCGGAAACTGACCCTAGCTGGCTTTCTCTTCTCATCCCTCCCTGTGTCCCCTGGCCCAGAAATCTCCCGGGTGTTCCTTTGCTGGCCCCTGCATGCTCGTGGGGCACACACACTCGCAGGGCACACACACCCAGAGCTGTTCCCCCAGCCTGCCCCCTCAGCTGCACCTGCTTCTGCGGCCTCTCTCTGGGTACCCTCCTCAGTCCTACATGCCCTTGCCTTCAGGATGCAACCCTGGGAATGTAAACCCTCCCATCTCACTTCCTGACCTGGCACCTTTGACGGCTCCCCTTTCTTGTAGAATAAAAGTCAAACTCTTGTCTACTAGTCATTCCACCCCATGGGCATAAGGGATACCCCTGTGAGTGTGAGTGTGAGTGTGTGCACACCTTCCACTCTGTCCTATGACCCTTAACTATCCTTGGTGGGTGTGTCTGTCTGTCCTGAATCTTGCCTTCTTCACTGAGGGAACTATGTGGAGCGTGGGGTGTCACCAGGAAGGGTCAGGGAACCTCAGGCCACCACACAGCGTGACAGGACAGAGGGCAGGAGGAGGGGTGTGGTTTCAAAGGGGGCAGCAGGGGAGGGAGAGGTTTCCCTTGACTGCGGTTCCCTGGGCCCCCGCCCTGGGGCATCCCCCCCCCCCGGGTGGGATTCAGGGCAGAGCAGTAGAGGGGCTCAGGCTCAGGAGAAAGGCGAGGAGGCGCACGTGATACACCCACTGTGTTCTTAACACCAGGTCGTTCCCCTCTTGTGATCCCCAAACTTAAATGCCCTTTCCTGGAGCAGAATGGCTGGGAGATTAGCCCCGTCTCCTCTGGGCCTTTGCTAACTCGGATGCTTTTCCGCAGAACCCTCTGGAAAGGATTAAGAGCTGCGTGCCTCTTCTGTGTGGTCCCTAATTTCACGCTGCCTGGGCTTTGGCTGGATGCCTCCATTCCCCTGCACACTAATTGCTTAGCTCTTAATAATTGATAGCTTACGGAGGTGCCGGGTAAATTAATTGGTTACTGTTCACGAAAGGATGGGGTCCTCACACGTAAGGCAGCATGAAGTGGGGTTTCTGCTTCCCGTGTGCACCACACCTCGACTCCTACTTCTTGCCAGCCCCTCCTGCTGCCACGCTATTGTCTCACGTGCACACAGCTGGCTGGATGTTCCTGTGGTACCCAGTGCCGTCTGCGTGGCCAGACCGACAACCTCACGTCTGGTCACATTTCTACATTGAGGCATCTTGTTTTCTGGAGCTTTAGTTTTTACACCTTTTCTTCATCAAAAGTCCACTCTTTCCACCCCTAAGAAGGACTGTGGCTCTCCTCCAGTGCTCCATTCCGTGCATACTCGATTTCCCAGCCTTGTGGGTTCAGCAGGTGGCTGATAGCCAGCCGAAGTCAGGAATGGGAGACATTAGTGCTCCCTGAATGCCTGATTCCTCCCAACAGTCATCCTGCGGTTAGGCGGGACCCAGCCACTAATTCTGGCCAGTGGGCAGAAAGGTCTGGAAGCTTCTGTGGAACCCCTGGCTGTCTCCCCACCCCTATGCAGCCACCAGCAAGTGCAGCCTCCATCAGCCTGGGACCCCAGGGACAGCACGGAGCAGAGCCTTCCCTACCACTCCCCTCCGAGACGGTGAACAGGAAATAATCCTTCATGCAAATCTTGCAAATCCCAGGTTTAATTTGTTTCTAGAGCATAACGTGGCCCGTTCTGGACCATAAGAGCGATATGGGGGCAGGAGGTTGCCACAAAAGTACCCCGAGGAGGCAGATACTGTGCCTGTTCTGATTATGTCCATGGATAGAATTCTCTTTTTCTTCCCTCCATCTCCCTCCCTCTGTCCCTTCCCTTCCCTCCCCTCCCCTTCCCTTTCCCCTTCTTCCCTTCCTCTCTTCCTTCCTTCCTCTCTCTCTGTTTTTCCTCCTCCCTTGCTTCTTTTCCTTCCCTTCCTCTCCCCCTGCCCCCACCCCCCATCCAGGGGCCGTGGATATTGGCTCCTTTCCGTCCTTCTCATCATGCACCCATCCTTTACTGAATGTCTGTCACACGCTGGATACTCAGCTAAGGTGTGGAGCTGCTAACATGTCTCCTGTCCTCAAAGTCTATCAGTATAATGAGAAAAGAGATAACTACAAAATCTCCATTCAGAGGGCTAACAGGGAAGTGTATGAAGTTTCATCGGCCCCAAGAATGAGGGAAGGAGGGGCCACACCACCTGTGTGATTTCTAAGATCATTGAGCAGCGCTCTTGGGGGAGAAAAGCCATACAGGCAGAGGGAAGAGCAAGGATACTCCTGGGTGGCATGAGTAGGAGAAAGACAACAGGCCACCCCAGACAGACAAACTTGGCAGTGAGGCTGGGACCCCAGGGGACAGCAACAGGGTCTGCTCAAGCCCTGTACACGTGATCTCCCCACTGTGTCCACACACCCATCCTGGGCCACCCTCCTCCACGGGTGTTCTTCTGCACTCAGGCTCCTCTGGGTTCACTCAGCCACATCTACCACTCACCTTGATGCCACCAAGGCCAATTTCATCATGTCCTCTGTCCCACAGTGAGCTCAGGGGTCCCAGCTACTCCTTAACTCTCTGTGTTATTCAGGGTTCTCCAGAAAAACAGGACCAATAGGATAGATAGATAGATAGATAGATAGATAGATAGATAGATAGATCCATGGATGGATAGATGGATGGATGGATGGATGGATGGATGGATGGATGGATGGATGGACGGATGGACGGACGGATGGGTAGATAGATGGATACATGGATGGACAGGTTGGAGATTTATTATAGGTGCTGGTGCATGTGGTTCTGGAGGAGGGGAAGTCTTATGGTCTGGCATCTACACACTGGAGACCCAGGAAAGTTAGTGGTGTGATCCATTCTGAGTCCAAAGGTGTGAAAACTGGGGGCTGAGGCTTTGGGTCAGGAGAAGAGGGCAGTCCCAGCTGAGGCAGAGAGACTGAATCCTCCCTTCCTTCACTTTTCTGTCCTCCTCGGGGCCTCAGCAGGGTCGGCGAGTCCATCCTGGGGAGAGCTATGTCCTCTGCTCAGTCCAGAGACTCAGCGCCCATCTCTCAGAAACTCCCCCATGGATGCACCCAGGAGTAGGGTGCCACCCCTCTGAGCACCCTCAGCCTAGTCAGGAAGACACAGCACTACCCTCTTGCTCGCTCCCCCGCTCCTCTGGGGCTCAAGCCCCCTCTGGCAACATTGCAACATTGTGCATGTCCTGATGGACATGGACTTCTCGAAAATTGTCCCTCCCTTCGTGCTGCAGCACTGGAGACATTCACAGTGACCTCAGTCCCTGCTCCCCTGTCCTCCTGGCTAACACCACGCCTGGCTCAGGTCTGCAAGTGACTTCTCCAGGACCTGGCCTCCCCATTCCTCAGCCTCTCTCCTCTGTCCTCAGTCACCATGGCCAGTAACGAAAAGCCCTCTGAGCCACAGCGGCAAGCTCTCCTCTCTGACCACTGCTTTTCTGCTTCCTTGCCTACTCTTCTTAGACGCTGACTTTTAAAACCTACTGGATCTGTCACCCTTTCCCCATCCCTCACAGTACTCACATTCTCCTTCCTTCTTTGCCCAGCTGACACCAAAATCACACTTTTGCACATGTCCTCGCCTCCCTCGCCTGCATGACTGGATGGGACTCCACTCAGGCTCACCTTGCTGCTGACTCACCGTGTTAACAGGCTTCCTTAAAATCATGCGTGTCAGCTTCAAGTGACCGTGACCCCCTCCCCACTCCATTTCCCGACCCCATTCACTTCCCTGCTTTCCAGACCTGCCCTCAGCAGGAGCCCCACTCCCCGCTGGTAACCTTCCCGCCCGTTTCACTGGGAAAACAGAGACAGAAGAGAAAGTCCCTAAGCTCCTGGCATCAGAACTGCCCATGTCCCTGCATCTCAGCCCCGATTCTCGATTTCCGTCTGAATCTGGAAGAGCCATCCTGCTCCATCGATCCAGGGCAACCGGCCCCTCAGGCGGGAATCCCTTCCCTGTGGGCTCCTCAAGGACAAAACATGGCTTGCTCTGTGCTGTCCTATCTCATCTGACTTCCGCGCTGCAAGAACCTGTCAGTTCTGCCCTGCTGATGCCCTCCTCCCCGTCCTGTGTTGCTATGGATTTTTTTGGTCCTGTTCATAAACGGCATTCACATCTCAGTATGTAAATGCACGTGGACCCGAGGTTTGGACCATTTCATCCAGCTCTGGGGACACTGTGTGGTCTCTAATTTTTTGGTTATAATAAAAATGCTGCAATGAACACATTTTCAACAGAGGCACATTTCCACTAGATAAATCCAACAGACAGAGAAATTGTAAGGTAAAAATATGTAACGACCAAATGTTGATGAACATTGCTAAGTTGTCTTTCACCAAAACTATTAGATATTTCTCCCTGGTTTTCCCATCATATATGAGTGTTTAGAGTTTCCGATAGTATGATAAGCCAGAGATCCTGACCTTGTTTTATTTTGCATTCCCCTTTGCATTAATGACATTGGCCATCTTTCATATGTTTATTGGCCATTTGTGTTTCTCCTTCTGATTGTCTCTTTGTAGCCTCCCACTACTTTTCTTTTCTTTTTTTGTCCCTTTCCCTTTTGTTCTGTGGGAGCTTCTCAAATATTCTGGGTATTAGTGCTTTCTGTAAGGATTTGCAGCAAATAACCCTTCCCGGTCTGAGTTGCTTGCCTCTCGACTTGCTTGTTGTTCTTTTTAATGGACTCGTAGCATCTCGGTTGGGCTTCTCATCGGCGGAGACACACACGCACACCCGCTGTTGCAGATACAAATCTTAACAGGAGTGAACTGGCGATCGGGGCCAGAAAGTAGACGCAGTGTATCCCCCACTGCCCCTGGCTTCTCAGCGCCCCTTCTGGGGGCACGCAGCCGCCTGTGAGATCAGAAACAGTTAAGTGTGGAGGTTTGTTCTTTATGCCCTTTTTATCAGGCATTAATGCCAGGTTCTATTACCTTTCTAACATGAACCAGGTGACTTGATTTTTCTATCTTCTGGAAGAGGTCTGAGGTCAAGGCAACACCTGATATCTAGGTCGTGCCCCCGACCGAGCCGTCTGTGGCTCATGAGGAAAAGCAGGTGGTGACGGGCTCTGCCATGGTGTTGAAGGAGGTCCGTGGTGCAGGGCAGCTGCCCAGTAATGCCAGCAGTGAGGAGGGGAGCGGAGGCCACTGCGTCCTGGGGAGGGTCGTTCAGATGAGACCCTGGAGGTCTGGGGGACATCCTGAGACCCTGGGATTGTCCAGACCAGGAAGGACTCCTTCCATGCGAGAAGGTGGAACGCTGGGATGGTCTTTGCCTTCCATTGCATAGGGGGTGAGCTTGAGCTAGAAGTGTATTTCAGGAAGGACATCTGACTCGTGAAGACACGCAGATCCTGCTGTCCGCTGTCTCGGGTGTTCCAAATCCCCCCTCGGCCACAAACAACTTAGCCAGTCCCTCCTCGCCCTTAGATTTGACCTGTGGTGCCCATCACTCCTTAACTGCTCTGGACAGAACAAAACCTGAAATGTAATTTCCTTTGGGAATATAATCACTTATTGATTACTCTTTTCCTCGACGAGATAGAATCAGCGTGTAAGCTTTTATCCAGGAGAGGCCAGGATGGTTTTTATACTCCGTATGTAGCTCGAGTCCAGGCAGAGCTCCTTGAGAGTCTGGCATTTCAGGCCCTGTGCTGCCGATGATCATTATTTTCTAAAAAGGATTCATCATACTGCTTATGTGAAAAATTCACAGTAGGCAGACAATATTTAATAAGTAAATCAATAATGCTCATTTCAGGGAAAAAATTAGGTATAGAATATAGCTGGAAAAGATAATAAAACAAGATCAAATACTAAATTTCAGACCCGATGAACCATTAGAGATAATGCAATTCTCTGAGGCGCGGGCGTGCCGCGTATCAGAGGCTGACATCATGGGATGCTGTGTAAATGCAAATCCAGCCTCATTTGTCATGTGATTAACACACACGGAGGAAGAAGTCCCACTGGCATCAAATGCAGCCGTCGCTGCCCTCCTGGAGCCACGCTGGGGAAGGGAACTTGCTCGGTTCGGGGAAGCGTTGCAGTAAACAGGCGGAAAGGCTGAGTCGCTCAGAGGATGGGCACACTGTCCGTGGGTCCGTGATGTTGATGACAAAATGCAAGCTGGGAAGGACCTGGGTGTGGATTTAGTCCTAGCTGTCCTCCTGCATGGACACCACTTCGGCTATCACTCATGGGAAATCCCCTTGTTTTTCCATGAACGTCATTTCAAAGCTGATGATGTCACCATGCATTGCTTTTTTGTGGGTCTAACGATAGTTCTTTGTGGTTCCCACTTGCTAATATCGGTGGTGGCATCTTCCGTCACTGCTTATGTGTATGCAGTCCTTCTTCTACACCGCACGCTTGCGGGCACCTGAAGGCAGGTGTCTGCTTCTGACCTCTTCTCCGGGTTAAACATCTCCAGAGCGGTCGACAAACAGTCCTACATTTAACATAATTTCCAGATGTCCCATCATGTTTCTGTTCCGGGGGCTGACCTGATCCAGCGAATGTATTCCGGTTTGTCAAGCACTGTCCTAGAGCACCATGCCCATAGTTAACCTGGTGCTGCGTGTGGGGCCGCTCGCCCTTCATCTGTACGTCTGACGGCAGCAAGCGCACCTGCTCCCACCGTGGGCTGTGGTAGCGGTGCTCTTGAGCGAGAGAAGAAAAGGCAGAAGCAGAGAAACATTTGTCATTTATTTTAAGAATCCCTTTTAGGCGATGCTGACCACTGTCCCTCTTCTTTGCAGCATCCAGACTACAAGCCGGACTTGAGGCTCACAGCAGGACCGTCTAGCCCGTTGGTGCCCAGGGTCCCGGAGCTAGACGCCCGCTTTCTCCCGACAGGAGGCCGTCAGTTTTCCAGAATGAGTTCTCCAACCAGATTTCTCTACTTCAAATGACTGACAACCGCAGCTGCCTCTGTCGGCCGGGCTGGCTTCATGTTGCACATTTTCAGCGGGTGATGGTTCAACATCGCCTCCCTGGACCGTGACACAGAAGGGCGAGAGCTTTGGGCAACTGAGGAGAGTTTCAATGCCCCTCAGCTTGCACCCTCGGCACCGTCCAAAATTTCTTCTCTGCCCGTTGCTCCTCACAGAGGGGTCTAGATCCCACGATCATGCTGTCCACACCAAAACTTGAGACATAGAGTCTGCCCCAAACAGGATTCTCGTGCTTACTTTGTGCCCTTAAACAATCAGGAAGGTCAAGGAAATACAGAAAAATGGTGGTGTAAGGGGCTAATGGAGCCTAATATTTGAAATCAAGTCTGTTTTAGAGTATAAGGTACAAGGTATGAACATCGGTCCAGATCCACCTTTCATGAGCCCAGACGGGATTCCACTCTGCCTCTGGGGTAACGGACATCACTAGAGACCCTCTGTTGTAGCCACTCTCCAGCCCACAGCTCCCACCTCCAGGCGCATCTGAGCAAGGACACAAGCAAGAAATCAGAACGATTTGCCTGCTGTGCACACTGTCACTTTATATGCCATTGAACATAGTAATTAGTCCTCTGAGCCCCACTCAGTGTTGCTCCACCGTCGATGAAAATGAGAATCTCCCGGTAAGACAGCAGCTCATGTCGATTCTCAACCAGAGTCTACGGGGTTGAATCTGGCTGCCTGGCCATTTCTAGATTTTCCCACATGACCCTCCTGTGTAGTCAAGGTTCCGGATGGGTATTCCGTGCGACGTAAATACCCAGCTTTGTCTCTTGAACACACTCAGCATTCTTGGGGCGCCTGGGTGGCTCAGTCGTTAAGCGTCTGCCTTCGGCTCAGGGCGTGATCCCGGCGTTCTGGGATCGAGCCCCGCATCGGGCTCCTCCACTGGGAGCCTGCTTCTTCCTCTCCCACTCCCCCTGCTTGTGTTCCGTCTCTCACTGGCTGTTTCTCCCTCTCTGTCAAATAAATAAATAAAATCTTAAAAAAAAAAAGAAAAGAAAACACTCAGCATTCCATACAAATTGAGCTCCACACACAGACCTGAGAAGAGAAGAAAAGGAGAGAGAAGGTTGAGCGGACGACATTCCTAATCCCCACTGCCTGTAGCTTTCTGAGGCCACACATGTTTGCTATGTTTTATGCATGACTGATCTGCTGCATGTTACTGTAGGGATGCTTGGTGGCTTCTGGATAATTTAACTTTCCCTAAGAGTTTTAATTGCCTGACTTTGTCTGCATCCTGTAGGATTCCCTTTTTAGCCTATTCAAGTGGAAACAGAAACACGTCAGTGACGTGGTCGCCTGACTGCCGACGGTGTTCTTGGAGATCAGCCCCTCACTGGATGAGTATTTTCACGATGGGCATATCAGAACTGAGTCACGGCCGTGGTTACATCAAAAAATAAACTAAAATTTATGTGCCTCTCTTCCACCAGGACGAAAAATCTCAAGAAGTTCAGATTTGTCTAAGATGCTGATTCATGTCGACTAGAGTGTCCCGCCTATGTAACGTACGATCAAGCCCCCCGAGCTAAAACCCTACTTGTCAGAACCCGTAGGTTACTGGAACCTATGAAATAGGAAAATGTGTGAATATACTGTCTGCCTCAGACGCTCACAGCTCATACCGTGTGGTCGAAGGGAAGCCACAGACTCCATCTACACGCTCTCTGCTCTGCCTGTAGGTTTTCTTCAGCATGAATCTTATTTAATGTGGCACCTGTGTTACCTACTTGTCTTACCGGATTGTTGCTTCCCATGGAACGCGGCTCTATGAGGGGGGAGGTTTTGTCATTACTACGTCTTTAAGGCAGACAGCAGTTACTGGTGTAGAGAAGACCCTCAATAAATAATCGTCATTGAAGTAGGGAGTCAGAAAAGCAATTTCTGGGGATTTTCTTGGATGCCGCACACACTCAGTCGGGTCTCACATACTTGGTCATGATGCGGTGAGGCTGAGTGACTATGGGATGGGGGGGCAGAAGACCTAGTGTTGAGTTCCAGCCCTGCCACGCGGTGGATGAATGACGCAACCCATGATCTGCAAGAACTATAGGGTCAGCACAGCAATGATAGTACCTGTTTCTAATCCATAGGTCTGTTTTATGGAGCAAATGAACTAATTTATTAATAATTACTTTGCAATTTTTTAAGCACCGTATTACTGGAATTTCTTATCGGCCGTGGGTGGGGTAATACTAAGCCCCGAGAGTAACAGCAACCAGAGCAGGCTGTAATCCTCAGGGCCGGTAAGCGGAAAACAAGTCTAATAGTTTAATCTGCTGTACCCCATGCCCAGCTCATCTCAGTTTTCACCTGACCCGTTTCTCACTTAGAACTCCCATCTGCAGGGTGCCTGGGTGGCTCAGTCGGTGAAGCGGCTGCCTTCAGCTCAGGTCACGATCTCGGGGTCCTGGGATCGAGCCCCACGTCGGGCTCCCTGCTCAGCGGGGAGTCTGCTTCTCCCTCTCCCTCTGCTCCTCCCCGCCGCTCGTGCTCTCTCTCTTTCTCAAAAAAACAGACAAAATCTTGAAAAAAGGAAAAGAACCTTCATTCGCATTGGAAGCAGGTGTAAGTCTGCTGACCGTAAACGGCGGTGTGCGCAGTCACACAACACAGCACGTGTCACGTGCGATCGATGGTGTCCGTGACAGTCCTAACCGTGCCTCCCCATCGGCATTTCTGAGAGCAGGGACACGTGTTGTCAGTGCGTGTGCCTCTCATACGATGCTGTGTGGAGAGCTGAGCTGCTCCACGGATACGTGCAGAATCGAATCAAGCCGTTCTCCGTGGACTACTTTCCATCTTTCAGCCAACAAAGCATTTATTCTTCTGAGAGCTCATAAAACAAAATAACATAATAAAATGTAATAAATATCCCACCTTACAGACAGGTATTAAGAGAGCGTTTGAGCAGCAAAGAAATTCGGACCTAAAGCAGTGAGCTGTTCTAAATACCCGGACGGTGTCCCAGTTTCCGCTTTTAATCTTAGCGTCTGAGATGTGCCGGCCCGGGTGACTCCAGCAGCGACACGGCGAGAGAACGCAGTTCTCCCCCTTCCATGGAGCAGCAGTCTGAAGAGCAGGGGAGGCGGGGACGGCAAGTACACACTGTCTATTAACCGTATAAATCGAGCTACCAGGCTGAAAAACAAGATCTTGCAACACAAGGACTCTTTGTAACCTCACTTCCACTGAGAGCTGTAATTGGTTCATGGCTTTTTAGAAAATTGGCGATTCTTCAATTTTAGCTCACAGTTGACTGAGCTTAGGGCATAAACTATGAGAAAACATTAAAAAATATATATATATATATCCATTTACGTATCCATGTAACACATGTCAGTGTTGTGTTGGGGAGGTTACCCGTTCAGGTGTGCGTGCGGAACCCTGTGCCCTAGAGTGAGAAGGGGCTGGCAGTGACTTCAGTCTCTCCCACTCATTTGCTGTGTCATCTGAGGCTAGTGACTTAGCGTCTCTGAGCCTCTATTTCTTTCTCTTATAAAATGGGTAATATTGCTCACCTGAAAATTAGTTTTCCATCACCTTTGCTGTTGTAACAAGTATCCCAGGTTTCCAGGGCTCGCGGCAGCGTGGCGGGCTGCATGAGGACACGGGTGAGTGTGGCTGAGCTCAGCGCCCCATCTTCCTTCTGGACTCGGGCTAGTGAAGCAGCCCCAGTGCCACACACACACGATTTCTTACCTCAGGAGGACAGAGGGAGAGCGGATGCAGCCTCCCACCCACACCCCGACCTCGGAGATCAGTCGCGTGGAAGACCAGTGCCACGGGCGCAGCGACCCACGTGCCGGGTTAGATCGTTCTGCATAAAAACCTCAAAACAAAAGCCATTTGTTTCGTTCCCTGGGCTCAGCAATGTGGTTCTTCTCTGGGGGAGACTTGAATCTGAATCAGACTTGCGGCTCAAACACCTTCTCTATTTGATTGATTGATTTATTGATTGATTTTAAAGAGTTTTATTTGTTTATTTGAGAGACAGAGAGAGGGAGTGTGAGCAGGGAGAGGGGCAGAGGGAGAGGGAGAAACAAACTCCACCCTGAGTGCAGAGCCCGATGCAGGGCTGACCTCAGGACCCTGAGATCATGGCCTGAGCGAAAACCGAGAGCCGGACACTCAACTGACTGAGCCACCCAGGCACCCTTATTTTTTTAAATCTAATTTAATTTATCTTATCTTATCTTTTCAGAAAGGAGAAATAGTTCCATTTTCCAATCCTGAAATTCCCACAATTTCTACCCAATCTCATCTCTTTCCCTCTTTCTGTTCTTGTAAACAGGCTTACTCTTCTCCAAGCTCGTTTCTCTTTAGCGCCCTCACGCTGTGGCGAACATCAAGCAGTCATGCTAATACCGTTCTGTTTCAGATCTCTTCAGTCACAGCCACGAGTTGTACGGGTGTATGGTCTGCCTTCCCGGCGGTCCCACGAGCCGGGTTTACTGGGTTTTCCATCATCCCCTGGTCGCCCGCGTTTCAGGTCCCCAAGCGATTCCTTTGCCACCTTTGCCGGGCCCCCAAGCCGATCTCAGCATTTGCTAAACATCATTGTATCCTAGTTCCAGTTCCAGCCCATACGCAGTCAGCTTACCTCGGTATCAGACGACACCCAGATCTGGTGGCGTCCAACAGTGCGCGTGTCTTTCTCATTTTACACGAGGGCTCTGGGTGGGCTGTGGCTCTGCTGAGGCTGACGTCGTGCTGGTGATATGGTGGTTTGGGACAAACGGCAGGTGTGTTCCTAGCTCCCAGCGCATCTCCTCGTGCGGGCATTCGGGCTGACGGGGCAGCCGTGCTGAGGCTGGGGAGGAGGGGAGGGGGGGGCCCGGGCAGAGCCCTGCGATCGCAGGGACACCTTCCACACGGCAGGCCACACGCGGCTCGCGCTTGGGTCCCGATGGCCAAGCAGCTGCATGATGGAGCGCAGAGGAGTGTCGTCCCCCGCAGATGATGGGGAAGCCCCATGATCGGGGGTGGGGGCAGATGGCTTCATCAGATGAAAGCATCAGAGAGATTATCTTGGAGATGTGATCAGTTATCATGGAGAGTCATTGCCAGAAGGCTCCAGCTGAGTTTTGAATTTCATGACCATTCACAAACTGAACATAGCTGCACCACCAGCCCAAGCGCAGAAAGACATCATTATTAGCAAATTCGGGAGCGTTCCCGTGTCCCTTTCCAGGTGTGTCCACAGCAAGAGAAAGACATCACCTACCTGATGTCCGACAGCGTGGATGAGTCGTGGCCCTCGTTCCCTTTTTATAGATGGGATGCCAGTGTCCATTCCTTTGTGTTGGCTTTTCTCAGCTAACGTGACGTGAGTCTTGGTCTGCTCCGGCCGCTGTAACAGAATGCCACAGTCCGGGGGCTTAGACAGGGTTGGCCTTGATTCCTTACGGTTCTAGACGTGGGAAGTCCAAGACCCAGGTGACTGCAGATTCTGCGTCTAATGAGAATCTGCTTCCTGGTCCATAGACTGCGTCTTCTGGCGGGGTCCTCACGTGCGGAAGGGGCGAGCGGGCTCCCTGGGGGATCTTTTATGGGGACACTAACCCCATCCTGGGGGCTCCACCCTCGAGACCTCATCACCTTCCAGGGGCCCCACCTCCTGACACCACGAGCTGGGGGGTTTAGTTTGAACATATGAATGTGGGGGGCACAGAGCCCCGTCCGTGGCAGGGTGTGTGGGAGTCAGCCACACGGTTTCCCGGCGTGGCGGAGGGTTCTAGCGTGGCCTTGCAGGCACGAGCTGCAGTTTGCAGCACTGCTGCACGACTGACGAGCGTGTGCCGGGCAAGATCTAAGAGCCGCCCGGCGCGGCTGCTGCTCCCATAACATGTTCCTTTTTCTGCCCTCTGCCTCTCGTGTGCCAGCTCCCGTGGCTCCTGTGGCTCCCGTGGCTCCCGTGGATATGCAGAAGTGTTACATCAATGCTGGACCCAGGCCCAACGTAGGTCAGAGGTTGCAGGACCGAGCAGGAGTCTGTGTCAGGCTAGACAACAGGCAGCACAGCCATCTGCGTCTCCACTGCCCCTTCTTTCTAAATGTAGCATGCCTCTGGGGTTATCAGTTCTTTTACGGGATATTACCCAAAATTAAATTACAAAATGAATTCAGTCACTTCTGCTGCCTTAGAATCAATGGAATCTACGTGAGCTGCTTTGTTTTAGGCGATAGAAATAGAGTCTGTGCTTTGTTTGGTTTGGTTTTATTTTTTCACTTTTTTTATGTTTTATTGTTGCCCTTTTGCCTCCTTAGTGCCTGAAAGCAACTATCTGGAAGTATTTTTAGCCAAGGCTTTTTTAATGATTTTCACAGGGCCTGACTTCTGACTGGCTATTACTGACAGAAGCACCAGGCCAGCTGCGTATTATTCTCTAGTCACACCTTGGTTCTGGCCTCCGGCGAATGTCAGCTCTGATCAAACTGGACTCGTATCAAGGTCTTTTGTCTGCAACCACTTCTTAGTAGAATTTTGAGCTTCGATATTTTTTGCCTCGGAGACAGACACGCACAGAAGAAACTTACCCCCTTTCTTTTGTTTTAAAGCAAGCTCAAACGAGCGTTTGCTTGTAAATAATTCTACCCTTGAAATGCCAAAGGCGTTTGTTCGGTGGTCTTGATTATAGCACGTAGCGTGCTATGGTGGAAACCAACAAAAATGGTACTAGGAATCGCGACAATCGCAATTAATACTTACTGAGTGGTGACAAGACGCAGGCACGAAAGTGACAGGCTATTTTAAGTCACGGCCCCTCCTTGGAGAGTCTCATGGCCTATGGAGCATCTGAAAATGATTACAGGTAGATGGGGTAAGCTCAGGGATGGAGATTTCTTGGCACGTTAGCAAAGCACTCAGGCCATCTCACATCATAGGGAAAAAAAATTTCTGTATTGGCCGAAATCATAAGAAAAAGACCAAAAGCACATGCAGGACATTGGCTGCCATGGTCCCTTTTGTCCCGGGGCAGTATAAAATGGTGAAGTTCAGGGGCGTCTGGGTGGCTCAGTCGTTAAGCGTCTGCCTTTGGCTCAGGACGTGATCCCGGCGTTCTGGGATCGAGCCCCGCATCAGGTTCCTCCGCTGGGAGCCTGCTTCTTCCTCTCCCACTCCCCTTGCTTGTGTTCCCTCTCTCGCTGGCTGTCTCTATCTCTTCAAATAAATAAAAATAAAATCTTTAAAAAAACAAACAAACAAAAAACAGTGAAGTTCATTCAGGACAGAAGGCAGGCAGAAGCAAGGTCTTTGCGTACCAAGGAAAACACCAAGGCAACTGTCTCCAAGCGCCTGCTTTTTTTTTTTTTTTAAAGATTTTATTTATTTATTTAACAGAGATAGAGACAGCCAGCGAGAGAGGGAACACAAGCAGGGGGAGCGGGAGAGGAAGAAGCAGGCTCATAGTGGAGGAGCCTGACGTGGGCCTCGATCCCGTAACGCTGGGATCACGCCCTGAGCCGAAGGCAGACGCTTAACCACTGTGCCACCCAGGCGCCCCAAAGCGCCTGCTTATTGTGTCTGTCACAGGTCAAGTTCATATTCCTACTGTTCATAGACTTTTCATCAGAAATCGACATTTATGTATCTGCAAGACACCCTTCACATCTCTTGAGCAAGACTACATGAGGCTGTCCATTTTCTTTCTTTCTTTTTTTTTTTTAAGATTTTATTTATTTATTTGACAGAGAGAGACAGCCAGAGAGAGAGGGAACACAAGCAGGGGGAGTGGGAGAGGAAGAAGCAGGCTCCCAGTGGAGTAGGGAGCCCGATGCGGGACTCGATCCCAGGACTCTGGGATCACGCCCTGAGCCGAAGGCAGACGCTTAACAACTGAGCCACCCGGGCGCCCCGAGGCTGTCCATTGTCTAAAAGATGGGCACACACACACATGCTAGGAATCATCAACCCACATACTAGAGACCCTTATTTCTAGACTTTTAAGGGCCCTTGTATGTAGGATTTGGTTTCATGTTTGTATGTAATTCTTTTTTCTTAAGCAGGGAGATGTCAGCAGTATTATTCAGTAAAGAGATGCATTGTGAATACTTTAGGCTTTATGGGCCAAGGGGCAAAAGATAGGGTGCTATGTAGGAACATACAGAACTATTTAAAATTGTAAAAAACCATTTTTAGCTTGCATGCTTTACGAAAATAGGCAGCAGGCTGGAGTGGGTCCTCGGCCGAAGCCTGAATATTACCTCTGTAGATTACTATCACGTGCATTATTCATACTGGTACAAAGCTCTTCGATGTATCCGTTTTAAAATATCAATAATGACTTAAAGTAGTATACTATATTTAATTGCAATGGCTTAAGGGACTATTTAGGAACTATCCGTTTTTCCTCATAATAGAAAATATATTTTAAATGCCTTCTCCAAACATTTCATTCATTCTTATAAAACATTTGTAAGACGGATGCAGCTATGGGCAGTGCGTCTGTGTTACCATTTTGTGTTCAGTGGTACTTACGCATTGCTTTGCTATTACGCACAGAGAATATTTGAAATGGAAAAAACGGTGAGCAAGAAGGGTTTGCTCTATTCAACAAAGCAGCAAAATCAATTAACTGCCCTGGACCCAGCTGAATCTCTCTGTGACATCTCAGCAAAGCCAGTCACTGACCAGCTGAATCAGCTCGAAGGTTAAAAATTCTGCGTCTCCAGATGCCAGCACCTTTCCAAAGAGCTAAGCTCGTGCGGTACTGGGACAAATATATCTTCTCTCCTTTACAGGGAGAAGCCATAGGGACTGTATTTTTCCATTGTCCACAGACGTGCGTGTGCGTGTGTGTGTGTGTGTGTGTGTGTGAAATCATACAAGTACATCAGAAGCAAACACCCCAAATTAAAGAAGAAGGAAGGTCATAGAATGTAAGTGATGGGAGCCTCTGTCATCATCTTCCTTGACAATTTTTGCTTTTCCTTTTATGCAAATAATTTGCAATCTCTCAGCTATTTGTCAGCACGGGAGGTTGTCATTGTTATGGAGATGATCCTTTACCTTCCCTGCCTTCCTATCAGTGTAGCGGAAGCTAATTCAGTGCACTGATGTAAGATTATTATCAGGTTGAGCACTTACCCGACAAAATTTATGGTGATGAGGCTGGTACATATTGGATATGCCAATGCTCCCTGATCATGAGTTTTATGGCCTTCCCATTAGTTGGTGACAGCTGTCAAAAATACTGTTGTTATCGTTTTATTTACTTCTGACATTTGAAGGCCACTTATAGTTTCAATTAAATTTTTCCTTTGTCAACTCAGAAATACCACTCGGTGTAGCTCTCTATTGCTCTTGAAATTGCAATAGCAGTCCAGGAACCAATTATTTCGAGATTGCCTCGCCAAGCTAGTTATTGAGAGCATAATGATTATTGAATGCCATAAATATATTGGGAGCGCCACACAACAGAGAAAAGGATTTGTCTGTGCCTCCAGGTAGATCTGTGTCTGAATGGAAGACACACCCTCCATCTGTTTTCTGAACCCTGAACACTCGAACTGGTCTTCTTCCCAGTCACTAAGTGTGCTGTGCTCTCCCCTGCTCCTGGGCGTTTCCCACATAAGTGATGCCCTGCATGTAGGAAAGGACACTTCTGCCTCGTTTCTGGTATTTTCTTCCATATGCATTGACTGAGAACACCGAGAAACACAGAGAAGTAGAAGTTTGGGAAGCAAATCAAAATCTGGGAGCACTTGTGTGGTTCAGTCAGTTGAACATCGACTCTTGGTTTCAGCTCAGGTCATGATCTCAGGATCCTGGGATGGAGCCCTGAGTCTGGCTCCTCACTCAGTGGGGAGTCTGCTTGAGAGTCTCTCTCTCCCTCTCTCTGGCCTTCCCCATTGTGTGCTCTCTCTTTTTAAAAATAAACAAATTTTAAAAGATCTGAAGACTGTAGCTTTGTTGAGAACTGGGCACTTTGACCTCATAGTTTGCAGTGACCAACATTGTACCTAGTAGCTGATTCACAATAGTGGTGTTGGACCACAGATGTTGGTCAATAAGAATTTTGCCTTGGACAATATTTCAGTTTATGGCAACTTTCACCATATTTGAATGATCCTTGGGAGCCTTCAGCCAAAATGGGGAAAGAGGGGTTGAGGTATTGGTGTCCTATCACGCAGGCTCATCTTTTCCTGAGCAGAGTTACTGAGGCAAAGATTTGACCACAGGGAAGGAAAGTCTTTCCAACAATAGGGCTTTTAGATTTCAAAGATGAAACAATATTTGTTTTAAATTGCAAGGTAATTGCAATTTCCTGATCACTCTCTGTGTTAGTAAGTCTGCCTTGTACCGGTTGAAGTCAGGTCTAACCACTCAGCATCAGACGGACTGCCTCACATTCCATTCTGAATTCAGAACTGAGGAAGGACGTGGGGACAGTTTAGGGTTAGATTCAGGTGCTCAAGAGTCACTTGCCATCATGTGGCCCCCAGTTGAGGCTGGATTTTTAATTACATAGGAAGCAGAACTGCCCTAGGAATGAGTTTTCCCAGACCTGAGCAATTCGAGTTGGGGACAGTGGAGGCCACAGGAATACAAAACTGAAAATACTTGCTTATAAAGACTGAGGACACTATGTCATAGACGGAGCCCACTATTGACGTATGTGTGGAATCTTCACCAGGTACGGTTAAGCTAGCACCATAATTAACCTCTTCATTTCTCACATATTTTAATATCACACCTCATAGACTTCAGACCAACTTTGTCCCAGGTAGCTAAAACCAAAATGATTTGTTCTATCCACATTCTCTTACTGTCTCACTTATTAGCTAAGTGAACAAACCAAGGAAATGTTGGGGGATACTTCCCCCCCTTTCCTTATAGTTTTTTTCCACATCCTTCAGCTTAACCTATGAGCTTTACTCGACCCCCATCCCCCCCACTCTTATTTGTTACTTCTAGGTCAGGAATATCTGTCTGGTGAATGTGAAAGGAAAACCAGCTCTAAAGAAACAAACACTTTGAGCTTACTATACAAAGATTTCAAAACAATGGACTGAAGTATGCTTAAAGAACTAAATAAAAACACAAAGAACTAAAGGAAATCAGAAAGATTATATATAAATAAAATGAGAATGTTAACAGAGAGATAGAAATTAGTTAAAAAAACAGACACTGTGTAGCTCTAAGATACAATAACTGAATTGGAAATTCATCGAAGGGGTTCAACTGTAGAACTGAACAGGTAGAAATTGAACCAGTAAACCTAAGGACAGGTTATTTGAAAAGTTCAAGTCTGAGGAACAAAAAGAAAAAAAAAAAAAAAAGAAGAATGAAGGAGAGTGAACAAAACCTGAGGGATGAACTTGGGGAACTCCATCGAGTGAACAAATACATGAATTATGGGAGTCCCGGGAGAAGAGACAGAGAAAGGTGCAGAGAGATGATTTTAAGAAATAATAGCCACAAACTCCCCAAATTTGATGAAGACACACAAATCCAAGAAGTTCTACAAACTCCAAGTAAGACAAACTGAAAGGAACCCAGTGAGACCTATAATCACACTGTCGGAAGACAAAGGCAAAGGGGAAATCTTGAAAAGAGCAAGAGAAAAGCCACTCATCACAGATATTTTAGCAGAAACCTTAGAGGCCAGAAGGCAGTGGGGTGGTGTATTTAAAGCACTGAAAAAAACCCCATAATCAAGCATCTTTTATTTGGCAAAACCGTCCTTCAAAGGGAAGGACAAACTAAGACATTGTCAGACAAACAATGGCTGGGGGAGTTCACCACCACTAAGCCTGGCTTAAGAGAATCTTTAAGTTGAAATGAAGGGACAACAGACAGAAACTCAAAGCCATGTGAAAACATAAAGTTCTCCAGTAAGGGTAAATACATGGAAAAATATTTTAAAAAAGAAATATTATTGTGAATTGGTTTATAGAACCACTTTTTATTTTCTAAAGGATTTAAAATAAAAATGCAAAAAATAATGATAAATCTGGGGGTGTCTGGGTGGCTCAGTCAGTTAAGGGACTGCCTTCGGCTTAGGTCACGATCCCAGGGTCCTAGGATCGAATCCTGCTATGGCTCCCTGCTCAGCGGAGGGCCTGCTTCTCCCTCTGCCTCTGCCTGCAGCTCTGTCTGCTTGTGCTCCCTCTCTCTCTGTCAAATAAATAAAACCTTTAAAAAATAATTATAAGTCTGTATTAATATAGATTTAATTCTCAACAAAACACTAGCACATTGATTTCAACAGTGTATTAAAAGGATTATGCACCATGACTAAATGGGGTTCGTTCCTAGGATACAAGGATGGTGAAATCTATCAACATAAATCAGTGCAGTGCATCACATTAGCAGAATGAGGACCACAGACACACGCACACACAAGCAGACACACACACATGCACGCACACTACTGTCAGTTCACAGAAAAAGAACTTGACAAAATTCAACACTCTTCCATGATAAAACACACACACACACACACACACACACCCCAAACTAGGAATATAGGGAAACTATCTCAACATAATGAAGACCGTGTATGGAAAACCCCACAGCTAACCGCATACTCAACAAGGAAAGACAGAAATCTTTTCCTCTCAGATCAGATGCAAGAGAAGGACGCCTGCTTTCACTTTTTCTTTCTTTCTTTCTTTTTTTTTAAAGATTTTATTTATTTATTTGACAGAGGGAGAGACAGCCAGCGAGAGAGGGAACACAAGCAGGGGGAGTGGGAGAGGAAGAAGCAGGCTCCCAGCCCAGGAGCCCTGAGCCGGGATCACGCCCTGAGCCGAAGGCAGACGCTTAACGACTGAGCCACCCAGGCGCCCCTGCTTCCACTTTTTCAATTGAACATAGAACTAGACTCCTAACCAGAGCAATTAGGCAAGAAATAAAAGATTTTAAAAAGCTGTTAAAACTAATCAGTGAATTCAGGAAAGTTGCAGGACACAGAAGCAACACACAGGTGCTGGGGTGCTTTTCTGCACACTAACCATGAACAATTTGGAAAGGAAATTTAGAAAATAATGTGTTTACACTAGTATCAGCACCGTGAGGGGTCCCTTCACGCCCATCAGGTTGGCTACTATTAAACCAAAACACGAAGGAACAGGTGTCCGTGAGGACGTGGCGAACCTGGAGCTCTTGGGTTTTGCCCGTCGGCACGGAAAATGGGGCAGCTGCCGTGGGAAACCGTGTGGCCATTCCTCAAAAGAGTCAGCACAGACTTACCGCGGGATCCGGCAGTTCCGTTTCAGGGCATGCACCCCAAAGAATTAACAGTGGGGACTCAATAAGAAATCGCAGCACTTGTCCAGTGAGCCCACTTTCAATTTGGGATAATGAAGAAAGCTGGGTTGCTCAGCACTGCAGAGACACTTAGCGCCACAGAACTCTGCACTTACACACGGTCAGGACGGCAGCGTTGGTGTTATGCATATTTCACAGTCGTAATAATGAAGCAAGCAACTTCCGGGGGAAACAACACCATGTACTGTGTTCGTGAGTGAGACCTACCAGACCCCGGGCTAGTCTCCTGTGACTGACCAGGTCTACTGACGTGGCCTAGGCTCCCTCATGCAGGGGGCTGGCAGCATGGGCTTGGGTCCTGAGCATGTTCAGAGAGTCTGCCTGTGACATCTTGGTCTCTCTGTTGTCACCGTCTTAAAGTTCTTTATCCCGTTTAATGGGATGCTTCAGATTTTTATTTTGCGCTAGGCTCTGATAATTTTGTAGCTGGTCCCGCTCAGGAATCTGGGGTGTACTGTTGGGTCAGAGGTGACAGGTCCCACTGTCCCAGACGTGTGTAGGGCTGGCTGTCCGTGGGCTGTCATCACTTGCAAGGCTAGCCCAGGATGGCTCACATTGTGGGTGCCGAGTTCAGGGACCGGGAGGGCGAGGGGAGAAAGAGAGAGACAGAGATAGAGACACAGAGAGGCTCGTTCTTCTGCATGGGGAATGTGGATCGGAGGTTGTCTACTGTCCCGGAGACAGGAAGGACGTTAGGGCTATTTGTTGAAATGGAATGAGGGATGCCATTGCTTTCAGGGACCCGTGGGCGATGTGGTGTGCACCCGTAAGCCAGGATCGCGTAGACGCTCTGTGCTTTCACTTTTCTCTCTCAGCTCATGTAGCCCTTGACGTCACTGAAAACCCTTAAGACTATTTTACATAAGACATTTCAACCTTACTGTCTTAGGACAAATTGATTTTCTGAATGAAAACACACAAGATTTTTTCCCATTTATCCACCTTAAGTTTTTGTTGAAAACTTTAAAAAGAAGAATTCTATCATCCTATTTACCAACTACTTATCTCCCTGTCATTGAGCCTGAAAATAAATGAAATCGGAGCTGTTAATGTGAAAAAAGTGTAGTCTGACAACATCTACTTTAAATAAAAAGTAAACCCATGTTATGGAGAAAACAGATTGGGAAGGAAGCCGCCCCCAGGAGAGCCAATGGGGCGGTGTGCAAACGGGGCTCTGGTGTGTACTTATGAAATCACTTCCCCTGAATTATTTTGCCAGTGAATTCTGCAAGAAAATGAGCCAGCCTGTGGAAACTGGACGACGTGTGTGCCTGGCCCAGTGAGCCTGTGGCCCCAGTCTCTGCTGTCAGCCACGCAGGCGCCGGCCCGGCTGTGTTTTCTTCTAAATGCCACGCTACGCTCCAGCGCCTGAAGCAATCTCGCCAATATTGCTTACATTTAAATATTTGTTTATCCGATGGAGATTCAAACAGACGCGGCCCTCTCTGGATACGCAAGACCCTCAGGAGCTCAGATTTGAAAGAAAGCAACCAAGATTGGTTCTTTCGGTATGTGGTAACATACGTGTCCCATACCACACATGCACAGACACACACATGTGCACACACACACATGAAACTAATGCACAAGCAAAACAGAAACGTCTCTTTTTGTAACACAGTATAGGTCTGTTCTGGTAATTTCCCTAACTGTTAATTATCATAATAATTACTCACCTGGGGAAGTCAGGAGGTGATGGGCAACCCGTAGTTATATTGTACAGCATAGACAGGGAGAGCGTGAAGGGATTAATTATACCATGTTAGGCTCGGGATGACATCTTCATGTGGTTGAAACTGAGTTTCTGGAGTTGGAGCTTTGCATGTTACTTGGGACGTTAGGGCTGATTTCTAACAGTGGGTTGTTCAGACGGCAGATTCCCCCGACCCCTGTCAGAAGCAGGCAAGTCTGTAGCACGTCCCAAACTGTTCATAGAACAGGGGAAATGCTAAAAGTTTTTTTAAGTTTATATTTATTTGTTTGACAGAGAGAGAGAGAGAGAGAGCACAAGCATGGGGAACAGCAGGCAGAGAGAGAAGCAGCCTCCCTGCTGAGCAGGGAGCCCAATGCGGGACTCGATCCCAGGACCCTGGGACAGTGACCTGAGCCGAAGGCAGACGCTTCACTTCACAGGCAGACTGAGCCACCTTGGTGTCCCAGAAATGCTAAATTTTGAGTGTGTCAGTTGTGCATATGACTCCCCAATTTAAATTATTTTCAAAAAATATTCAAGTACAGCTTTCATGGTTTATACTTTTTCTTTTGCTGAGTTACTCCTTGTCCTGTCTGCTCTTTGCAGTTTTGACAGGAATTCCACTCCTTGCAGACAGGCACGACTTTCTCATCAGCAACGCCCGAAAGACTCACGATGTCCTAACTACCCTGGAAACGTGCTGGTTCTTCTTCCGGGCAGCTTTGTCTTCTGTAGAAAGCAAACAGACCACGCATGCCTTTGCAGTGGCCTGAAAGCCCTCCGAGGGACCCAGCAGGATACAGGAACTTGGAGAAGAAAGATCACAGGCTGCTTCTTAAAAGGCAGAAGGGACAGATGGAAAGACGTACATGAGAAGACGCGATGCCTATTGGCCACTCTCCTTAAGGGTGAAAACTGGATGAACTGGTGACGAAAATCAAAATTTTTGAGTCTTCTATTTATTTAAAATACCCAAACCAACCCTATTCATATTACTCCCAGAAATTGAGAGAGATCTTTAAGAAATGTGGGGTTTGTTTTTTGGGTGTTTTGTTTTGTTTTGTTTTTGTTATTTAAAAATAATTTTGGCCCAAGTAGAGCCAAGATCTCTTCTAGAGCCAGTTTAAAAAAGAAAAGTAAAGCATGCAAAATGCCCTGAATCTCCTCTCCCGAGATCTCCGTCATTCTTTGGGCATCCCAGTAGGGTCCCTGTTTATTTATGGTCTGGGGCCCTCTCATTCTGCTATCAGAAAATAATTTGATCAATTAACGTAGAACCAGGTCAAGCTCTAATCATTCTTAAATTACGACTCCTTTCGTTAGCAGGGGCTAAAAAGATCTGAAATAGTAGCATTTCAGGGATCAGCGTGGCAGGAGGGGACTGCAGCCCTGGAGCCAGAAGGAAACTGGGTAAAGATGCTCTTGCAGCCCCTGTGAGATTTTTCTTGCTCCTCTGAGGGTCAACAAGATCGTCACCTGGAAAGACCAAACCATTTCCTAGGACTAGTCTTGAGAACACCCTTGTTAGAAAATCAGGAATTCTAATTTCCATTTTTGTGGAGGCCGGGGGCTGGACTGCGGTCTCGGCGCCTGGGAGCTGGTCTTGACATCCGCGGGGCGCTCCCTGTTCACCCGCTGGGTTTCGCGAGCAGACCTCACAGGAGGGGGGTGTCGCTGGAGGGGATGAGAAGCAACGGGAGCTCGGCTCAGGGGTCAGAGTGAGGACCTCCTCCCCAGCAGCCGATCTCTGCAGGTGTCCGAGCATGTGCTAATACTGAAAGCGGTAGCTAGTAATTCTGCCACTTGCCTCATCGCGGTCAGAATGTCCAAAGCACTAATCATTGCACAGAGGAGCAAGCGTCTTATCCGGAGCGATGTCGGACCATGCAGCGCGCAGCTCTGAGCCGCAGTGCTGGACGTGGTCATTCTTTGAGACCCATCTTCTGCTTTGGCGGCTCTTGACATGAAGCATAATTGAGTGGATAAATCATCCATACTCCTCTATGAAGAGTTACCACACCTTTCATCTCTCCGTGGAAGTTGCTGGAAAAAAAGTCTGAAAAATGTGCGCTCGCCTTGGCTACAGTTCACAGACATTTTGTATCCAGTTCTTCTTTTGACAATGTGAAGAGATTTTTTTTTTTTCCCAACTCATGCTGATGCAAAGAGAATTTGAGGATCTCTCTTTTCTCTTTTGTCCGCGGTTTAATTTTGTGACCATCTTTTTCCCCATCCTGAAAGATAACTAGAAATCGGTCTTCTGAACAGTGATGTTTGCTGCTGACATTTTAAAAAGAAAAGCTGTCAAGACAGCCAGGATTTTTTCATATTTAAAATATCCCCTAGGTTATTCTGAATTTGCCTTTCATGTTTGATTTTTTTTTTTTAGCTACTATAGTGTTTGAGGTCAACTGAAGATCATTTTAAAGAGAGGGTGGTGTCTAAATTAAGAGTTCTTTAACGCAAAGCTCTCCCTTGGCCCTTGTCATCTTGACAGCAGTCAGTATTGATTAATATCCTTCATAAGAAGGTTTTCAGGTATAGGTGACCATTCTCCTCGCACCTCTTTGGAGATTTTAGAGATAGATTTGCTTTATGAACAAGCAAGCCACAATCCTTCTGTTTGCTGCACGCTCTTATTTCAATGCCTTATTGTATGCTTATCATTCATAATGTTTGGCTTTTTAACACCTTTGTGAAATGGGGTAGATGCGAGTTCCCAAAGAATGCAATGCTGAATGTAAGTTGGGATATGCCAAGGATCAATTGTAGAGAAACGGGGCAGAGGTGGGGGAGGTGTGCCAAGCATCCGTGAGCCACGTTGAAGATTGTGACCTCCACCTGCTGTCAGGGATTCCTCCCAGGCAGGTGTGCAGGGGCCCGCGTGAGCTGAGGGAGAAATGCCTTGGGATGACACTGGTGACACTGGTGAAGAGCATGGGGTCTGAGCCTTATTTGAAGGTGACAATAGCCTTTTGAGTCAGCCAGTGTACAAATTTGAGTAATGTTCCCCGGTGGGGAATATGCTGCTTCCAGACCTTCCAGGCACCATGCTCCCTTCTTTGCAACACCGGGATTTACCCCTTATTTAGCCTGGACACTCCCGCAGACCTCTGACCACCAGAGCCGCACGACACCCACCGATGTGGCAGCCCCAGCAGTACTGACCACCTCTGAAGCCCATGACCCTACTAAGGGCTCTGAGGTGTTAGCCGCTCCTGGGCCATCTTCCCCCATTCGCACAATGTCGTTCACTGGGGCTTGGTGTGACATGCAGAGGCATTCAGGTGGCCCCATTCTCTTTGGACAACGTTATGCAAGAGGGTAGGATGCTCCGTCCGCACCAGACAAAATGCTCCAAATACGCTGTTTCACCTGCCATGTAACCGTTCCTGACCCTCATAGCAGATAGGTAGGAAGGGTGACATGCTCGCCAAACCGGCAGCCACATGCCATGGCGCTGGGACCAGGGGAATCAGCTCTAGGGAGAATATTGCCTCCGGTTCAGGGCGGCACTCAGGGTACCAGCTGTCTGAGTCTGCACTGGTATCTGCCGTCTGTCGATCCTATGAGATTTCTGCATGGGTCTGACTCTTCCTCTGCTGGTGGGTTCCATGTTTCAAAACTGGCTCAGGCCAGGAAACTGGGTAAGGAGGGGAACTTTATTGGGGGACTGCTTTTAATCTCCTGCTCTTTGTCCATCTTGGTTTTTCTGTTGGTAAAAATGGAGTGGTCCTTTGTCGGCCGCCCATCCATGTTGGCCCTGGGAACGCCACATCCCATTAGCCAGCTGCATGGCCGAGCATCAGGCGCCCCACCTGTCCGTCATTATGATGGGCACATCCACCTGGCTCCTGGCTGGGAGGCGCCCCCACCTGGCCATTTCATGCTGTGTTGGCACTATTTTTTCGGTCAATAACAATGCATCTTTGTTTCATTGAAACGCATGATATGACCCTTTCTTTTTCAGATTCTTTCAGAAAACAAATTTCAATTTCATCATCACAGTACATTTGAATGTCACTTGCCACCATCTGCTATGATCTTTATTATATCCTCAGGGTTGCCTTTAAGAAGAGGCATTTAAAAAAAGAAGTAGAGACATTCTCTTTGACACGTGTAGTTAGAGTTCTCCAAATAATATTTTTGTATATCCTTTCATATAAAATTATTTTATAGGTATTATAAATATATATAGGTAACATTATAATGCATTTCCTGATTAATTTGCCACATTGGAATATATTGACAATATTTTCCTGGTATCCAGTGCCATAACAATAATACTAATGCTATTAATGATAATAGTTATTAATATTTATTTGGGAAGGCACTGTTTGAAGTGCTTTACATGTATTGGCTCATTTAGTGTTTGTAAGGCCCTGATCCATAAATCCCATCGGTCCCCCACACGCACACGCACAAGAACATACCACTTTCCAGATGAAGCAAGTGATACTTAGGGAGACCGTAACTTGCCTAAAGACGTTACAGATTATATGTGTGTTTGGAGACGTCCCAGTTCGAAGATCATTATCCAGTATCTTTATATCTTCTGTACATGTTGTAGAGAAAATCTCTATCTTGGAATTTTCTTCTGTTGAAGTTGTTACAAATGGCAAGATCTAAGTACCAGTCAAATAATTGGCCTTATATTAAGTGTCTTTCAGTGTTATTCTTTCCAGACGTACAGTCTTTTCACAGCTCATTACATTGTATCTTTTTTTTTCTTTTTAAATTAATATCGTTCTGTGCCCAGTGCTGAACTCACTCAAGTCAGAAGTTATGAAAAAGCATAATGGGGTTTTCATTAGGAGACATGTTTCCAGCAAGTCATTTAAATGAAGGAGCTGATCATTTAAAACAGAGAAAAGAATAGATCATTTTGAATAAAAAAGAATAAGTTGCATTCAACTGTTTTCCTTGATCTTAATAGTCCTTCAAACTTGGTCAGCAAGGTGACAGGGTAAAATCCAGAGCAATTCCTGCGGAAGCTGCTGTGTGTGCTCACGTGGCCGCCCGGCGGGACCTTCAACGCTCACTGGCTTTACTTGGTCATGCGTCTTGTTTTGTTTTGATGATAAAACAATTCATGTTAATTGAGGGATTTTTGGCAAAACAGAGAAAATTAAAATTGTTCCTAAGTCTACCGCTTTGAGGAAATCATTCAACAATTTGGGTTTCTTTCCTGTCTCACTATCTCTTCCCCCCAAGTCATGACTGAAATTGCTGGTCCTAATGTGTAAGTGGAAAAGGACACAGAGAGAGGCCAGCCGGAACTCCAAGTGCACACACACAGGGCCTCTCACCGTTCCCCACTTTCCACTCTCTTGCGGCTGCTGACATCCATGGGCACACGTGCATGCATGCACACCACCCCCCAAAATGTCCACATGCATTCAACACACGTGAATACACAAATACACAAAATAATGCACGCATACGCACATGCATGAGCAGTAAACACACGCAGAATGCACACGTGCAACACAATATGCCCTCGTACACCCAGTGTGCACACACACACAATGCAGCATGCACACATGTGCACATGTATGCACACACGGAATACCTGCCCCCAAGGTGTGCACACACCCATGCACACGAACACATCATGCATACGTACACTTACAGCAATGCATGTGCACAAAATGCACGATGTACGAGTGTTCATGTGTGTACATGTGTGCACACGCAAAATGGCAGACACACGCCTGCACATACATGCAGAACACGTGTGCACATGCACACACACGGCACACACTCACATGAGTGCACAACATACCCATATCTGTGACACACCAAAGCATACACACGTGTGCATGCAGACACCCGCACACACATGCACACATGTACACACCTCCCCACATACACCCACAGCAACCTCCGGCAAGGGCACATGTTACGGTGCATGCGTCTGGCCCTCGCCTCCAGTTCACCGCATTTCACGAGAAGCCTGAGGGACTCTTCTTGGACCGTGAAGGCCCCCCGGCACCCCCTACACTGGCTGCTCAGGAAGGGCGGGGACCTGACATGCAGCACCCAGTTCCAGGAGGGACGATCCTGTAGGAAGGACGACGCTTCCAGAGCAGCTCGCTCGCGGCCAGCGCTTGTCATGTGGCAAAGTCACCGCCATCGAGCTTCTGTTATTTGGACTCTGTGCTGGGAGCCAGAGTCGGGGTCAAGGTGGGAAAGAACTGTCACCTTCCATTGCCCCTGGGGGATGGGAGCCACCCAGTGTAGGTAATCGAAGTCCTCGTGGTTGAATGCAGAGATTCTCCCTCGTCCACGTTACACACTCGGTTGCGCTGTGTAAGAGGACACGGGCGTCTGTGGGGCCATCTCCACGGATGGCCTAGAGGAGCCTCCCACGGTGGGAGTGCGGGGTAACCGCTGACATCCACGGCCCACGCGCCTTCCCCGGGCTTACACTAAATAGGATGAATTAGTGGTGTTGGGAGCGAGGGAAGCAGCAGGAGAACTTCACGAGTTCGGAGTCTGCGCCAGGCTATCGTCTAGGGGTTTACATGTACTTTTTATGTTAATCTGTCTTTTTTTTTTTTTTTTTTGCCTTTTAAAAAAACAAATGTGGTGTTTTGAGCGGTTTATGATGTGAAGAAAATCTGTTAAGATGGTGTAGAGAGTTCCCTTACGCCCTACGCAGTGTCCCTTGTTAACAACACCGTACCTTATTCCAGTACAATTGTTAAAATTAACAGTGGCTGATATATTATTAACGAAGTCTATCGTCTATTCAGAATTCCTCAGTTTTTATCTAATGTCCAGGACCCCATCCAGGACGCCACGTTACACTTCGGCATTTCTCCGCGGCTGCTCCAGGGTCGTCTTGCATACTTCCTGCCCCGCTTCCAGAACCAGCCCTTCCTCCAGGGAGCCCTGCTTCCTTTATTCTTATGGAAACTGAGATCTTGTGGCTACTGGGGTGTCATTTATCTCAGGTCTTCTCAGCTGACAGAGCAAGAAATAGACGTGTGCATACCAGCCCACGCGCGTACACACATCCGTAAACATTTCTGTGTGCATTAAACCAAACACGAGTTCTTCCTGATGCCCCACTTCTAATCTGTCCACACATGGGTATGTGGCCTCTTTCCGTGGTTGGCCTGCACGCCGTGGAAGTCTCAGGACCGGAGCAGCTGAGGGTGGTTAGGAATAGTGCCTACCCCGCACCCAGAGGGCCCACGTCGCGTTGCCTAGGACGCTCTGACTTCAGGGAAGTGGAAGTGGGCTGCTCTTTCTAGTTCCACCTTTAGGGCGGAATCCTTCCCACTTAGAGCATAAGCCTTTTAAAAACAAAACAAGACTGAACTAAACAAAGCTACTGCCAGCAGGGAGAAGTCGGCTTAGACAAAACAAACTGATCGTTGGTGGAATTAGACACATCATTTCATGGTGAGAAATAAAACCTGGTCTGTACGTTTCCATGCGTGTTTGGGTTCACGTTTGGCATTAAACTTTTCGATTACAGAATTCAGTGAATGTTTTCCGCGGTGGTGATGATGAGGTTTCCAACAATGTCGGTTGTGGTTGAAGGAAGTCGTGGAGCCTGGGAGCTGGTGCCCCTCTTCCAGCAGCACGCTCGCCCTCGGCGCTGCTTTCCTTGAACTCGTGGGTTTTCCCCACATGCAGTCGCTGCCCAAGAGCGTCACCAGCAAGTGGAATCTCAAAGAGAAACGGTATATTTGGGAAAATTCTGTGTCCGTCAGCCCACACACATGTACTGAGCACATACTATGAGGACAACATTGTCCGTCTTCAGACAGAAATACAAAGCAACATAAAGCATGATGCTCTCTGGGACACCTGGGGGGCTCAGTTGGCCAAGTGTCTCCCTTCGGCTCAGGTCATGATCCCAGGGCCCTGGGATCGAGTCCCATGTTGGGCTCCCTGCTCAGCGGGGACTCTGCTTCTCCCTCTGCCTCTGCTCCCCCAACCCCAGCTCATGCTCTCTCTCTCTCTCTCTCAAATAAATAAATAAAATCTTTTTTTAAAAAATAAAGCATGAGACTCTCTGGAAAGCAGATTAAAAATGGTGGATGTGATAGACACGTGGGATACTAATTCATGCTACTCAGCATTATATATTAAGTGAAAAATGTGTAAAATGTCCCATAAGTGAGGAAGGAATGAAGATATGCAGAAAGTAGGTATGTGTGGTCATGCATTTTTTGCGTGAGTTGTGTGTGTCTCTTTGCGTGCATACACGCACACCGTGTGTGCGTGACTAATGTATCGAGGTCCGTCCTCTTGAGAAACGATGAGAAAGGACGCTGTAGAGTGGAAAGCACAAAAACTAATAATTGATGCATATATTATCATTAATTCCAGTTGGAAGCACAAAGAATCCAATGCTTTATTAAAATCACATGATAACTCTCAGACTCCCATATTTCATAAGATTTTCTTCACCCCCACATCCTGTTTTTTTTTTTCTATTGCTGTGAACTTTTAAGCTATATTTGTGGAAAGACCTCTAAGAAATTATGGATTTACTTTTTTAAAAAAATAGTGAAGAAGCACTTTTATTGTACGTTCTATTGCACTGAAAAAACAATATGCACGATTTGGGACAGATTTATAAATCCATCCTTCAGAACAGTAAGACGCACGTTAGTGTTGCTGTGTAGAGTAATTAATCCAAACATTGTCGTTTTCATTTATCATGTGGTATAATTTTAATTCCTGTCAGAAGCTGAATATTTATACCTTCTGAGCAGTATGTGTCCTCAGAGGAAAAAATGCATCAAGGGATGGGAGGAAAAATTAAGAATCAATATAAATATTTTCTAATCACTCTGTCTAAAACTAAATATAATCCCGATTAGTTCCTCTTGTAGGTCTTGGTATCAGTACGACGGTCAGACCATCACCATATGGCAGATCATTGAAGACAGACCTTGCCCTGAAGTTCCGAGGAATCGGTGATTCGGCCTGGAGAGGCAGGGTGGTTCTCACCCTGGTATCTTCTTCTCAACCTCCTTGTATGTCTGGGGTCGAGAGGCCATGTCTATTTATTAGTATTTATTGAAATACAATGACACCACATTTTAAAATGCCAACAACCCACACTTGGTCTCAGGAGTTGGGGTTGAAAGCAGTGAAAAGGAGCAAAGGTGAATTTGAATGTGAGGAAAGGAAGTGAAGAGACCCAGCGGTCAGGAGACCAACCGTGTTCCTGGCCACCGTGCACATGTGCTTTCATTTCATCTCCCCAAGAGAATATTTTACAGAAAAAGCAGTCAATCCACGGAGAATCAAGGAACATGCCCAGTGTCACAGCATTAGTAAGAGGTCAAGGTAGGATTCAACTCTAACCATTGAGTCTGACCCCCAAATCATGGTGAAATAATTCATTCACTGAACATGCAATTTCTCAGGAGCCCGCTCAGCTGCTGGCCCTGCCCCGCGGTACAGGGATGGATACGGGGCTCCGCGGAAATCCTGCATCTGATTCCATTGCTTCTATCCCCCCTTGGGCGCAGTCTCTGGAATATGTACGTGTGTGGGAAACGTTCATTCTTATCCGCTCCCATTTTTGAGGGTACTCTTACTAAAGGCCAAACCTAATTGTGACTAAAGGTGTCCCAGCACACAGACATAGTTAAAGTCAGGGGCTTGAAAGAGGTCCCTGGGGGAGAGAGGATGTCATCGGCAGGTGTGGCCCAGTTCACACAGCTCTCCCAGCGCCCAGCTAGGGCCCTGGCCACGATCTTGCTGGGAATTCTGAGGCAGACACAGATCCCCCGGAGAAGAAGCGTCTCTCCCCCACCTATTCCACAGCAGTGCTCCCGGCTCGTTCCTTGACCTGGGGCCCTGCCCCTCCCCCATCCCAGGTACTTGCTCCCTTTACCATTTCTGTGACTGGCAAGAAATGAGCCCAGAGGTTGCAAATTCCATCTCGTGTCAGAACGGCATTCCGGTGACATTACAAAACCCTTTGTATGTGTTTCTTAGAAATTTGCGCTAGGCTGATGCCATATTTCCAATCATTTGGAGAATGTAGTCAGATATTTGGAATAAAAGATTCTTCAAGGAAACAAACAATACGTTTGAGTAGAACTTACTTTCTCTACTTCGTGTTAGTTTTTCTGTAAACTATACACAATTTGATTTTTGTAAGGGAACGGGTATATGCAAACAGTAGACCGATAGTTGTTTTTATTCTTTTGGAAGACAACTCGATGGTTTCCAAGTAGTAAGTTTAAGGCCCTGGAAGGAAAGCCTTAGTTTTGTGTCTTACGCCTGGTAAAATGACTTACGAGAGATTTCGCGTGCGTAGACGGCAGATCAGCTCCTAGAGATCCAAGCCTCCTTCCTACACTCATTTGGCAAATACTCAGATAATGCCTGAGAGTGGAAATTCACTCATTTTTTTTCCTTTCCTTTCCTTTTTTTTTTCCTTTTCAAAACTGACTCATAAACACAAGAGCTGGAAATGCACACCGAGAGGATAAGCAAGCTCAGGAGGCACACGAAGAAAGGCAGAAAGGTGGAAAGGAAGATCCTGGTTTTGAACTAGATAGTCCGAGGTACAGGTCCACAATGGGGGTTCATGCCGGACTGAAGACAGCGGGCTGCCTTACGTGGATGCTTCACAGAGAAAGGGCCGGTGTTCCCGCTAGCCCGAAACCACGCTATGCCAGGTTCTCCAGCGTGGAAGAAGGTCCTCCGTGTAGTTAGACTGTTGGGTGTGTGTGGAAATGTGGGCTGCATGCAATAAACTCTCGCTTGATTAAAATCTTCAGCCTGCTGATGTTAAGGGACAAGACTTAAATATAAACACGTGACAAAGACCCAGACTAATTGAATGATCAAAATCAATCAAACTTCTCACATTTAAATGTCAGCTCACTTTGTAGGGACGAAAGTCACATATCGGAGAGCCGGGACAGAAGCTGGAGGGGAGTCAGTGACATGTTTCCATGGCGAATCTGGGGTCGTTCTAATAAAGCACAATAATGTTCACATCCTATGGCGGAAGTGCCTCGCTTTCTGGTCTGTTAACAAGCCGTATGTTGATTTCTTTGATAAGACACAGTGCTAAACACTCTTAATTAAGATAAAATAAAATGATCTTTATCTTTGTTGAAAAAATAAATCATGTCTAAGTTCATGTAATTTATTTTTGCTTAGAACAAGACATTTAAAACATTTTCATGGACATTATGTCTTCAGGCTTTAAAATATCAAGTAATTATCAAATCAATGATCATTTGGGGGAAAGTAATGAAGTATGGAATATAACCACTTCGAGTTAGATAAATCATTACCACAAAGTATTTAAAACTGATGTCATTAGAAAAAGCACTTTAATAGTGAGGGTACTAAATGTCTTCAAAGTTCAATAAAAATTGAAATTATATTCCAAATAATGTTTGTAAAATCACATCTTTAAGCTTTCTTTTTATCAATCTCCTATTGACTCAATTTGGTTTTTTATAGGAATTATTACTTTAAATAAATAAGCCTTCCCATAAAATACACATAGTAGGTTTAATCCCTGTCAGTTTTGTTTTGCAAATACATGTTTCAAGTATTATCAGGAAGAAATTCTTTTAAGCAGAAGATTGTGGAAGGAATTTGGGAATAAAATTGTTTTTATTTTTGTTTTTCTCGTTGCCATTAAAAGTAGCTAAGCAGGATGGTCAACATTATTTGCCAGGAAAAAATCCCGTGCTCTTTGAGGACATCTCCCTGCTAGTCTCGCGTGATTTTGCTTTGCTTCTACCTCTGGGCACACATATTTCCAGCTGTGGTCTTTGGACACTTCATTCCTCCCTGTAGTTTCTGTACGTAACTCTCGGGGGTAGTTTTCCCACCTCGCTTACCTACCTCCTTAAGGCAAGGTCCTCTCTGTTACTTGAGCCCTCTTTCCTGAGGTCCACCGTGACGCCCAGCAGATGTCCCATCCTGGCCAGGCCCAGTGATGCCCTGAGCCCCCAGGAGGAGGAGATCCCCAGCTGGGTGACCCCGAGCCTGAGTTCTGGTCAGCAGGCAGCCTGCTCAGGTGCGGGCTCTGGGGCTCTCAGGGAGCACGGACGATGATCTTATCTGGTGTCTGAATCAAGGCAGAGGCCTCACTAGAACGGAAGGTCTCTTGCAAGGCTGTAGATTGACGTTTCAGCTCCACTGGAAAAACACTAAGGAAAGGCAGTCTCAGGGCGCCTGGGTGGCTCAGATGGTTAAGTGTCTGCCTTCAGCTCAGGTCATGATCCCAGGGTCCTGGGGATCGAGCCCCACATCGGCTCCCTGCTCAGTGGGGAGTCTGCTTCTCCCTCCCCTTCTACTGCTCCCCCTGCTTGTGCCCTCTCTCTCTCTCTCTGTCAAATACATAAAATCTTTATTAAAAAAAAAAGGAAAGGCAGTCTCTTAGATCCTTTGTCTTAAAGACCGTTTAGGAGCAGGCGAACCTGAGACAAAGTGTCCTGTCCCGTCCTGCATGGTCAGCACAGTTCTGGTTTGCTTTACGATCCAGGGGAAGACTTATTTGGGAAATGGCTTATACACGCCCCGTGCACGTACCCATGTATGTATTCCATTACTACTGCGTGTGTGTCCGTATATGACACATTCCCACACTAGCGTGTGTGTGTATAAATGACGTATAATCCCACATGAACACGTGTGTGTGCATGTGTATTTATGTGAGTATGTATATATACACACACCCAGTCTATGCACGTCCCGTCTATTCCCATCCCGAGTCCCTGACTGATGCGCGTAAGTCCTCCTAACGCTGATATTGAAGAAATAGATTAATTTCGGGGATGGAACATCCATCTACTGGTAGGAGGGGCTGAGCTCACATCTTAGTCGTTTCATTCCAAACGTGTCTTCAGGTATCATCATGTCTGCACAAAACACATTTAATAATTATTGGTTTAAGTTAGATGATCAAAATGCACCTTATATTTTCAGAAATAAAGAACACGGGAGCTGGCTGTGCACGCCTAGTCCGTGCACACTGGGAGACCATGCCTTAGGGACTGGGTGATGGGGACGTTCCCCGCCCACGCTCCCTCAAGTGTCGCCATATTGGACACCTTCAAAAGAACGCATAAACTAATCATTTAATGGTTAACATTTGGAATAAATAAATAAATAAAATAGTTCATATTGGGGTTTGATATTATTTTTGTAAACTTTTAAACATATTTTTAAAAGTACCGGTAGAATTATGCCCTTACCAAAAAAAAAATCCCACAAAATAGTGAAGGTATAATCGTGCTCATATTGTATGAAGTTCTATTTTAGCAGCTGAAATACTGAGAGAAGAGAGATAAATGTCAAATTTTAGCGAGTTACTGTACTTGCTAGATTGAGGACAGATTGCACAGAATTTTGTTTTTTCTAGGAATTGCTTCTCGAAATAAATAATCCTTGACCGTAAGAAACAGACTTCATGCACAACTGCTTCTTAATCGTGAACATGATGGTTAAATGGACCGTGGGGGGGGCACCTAATCCATCGGATCCATGTTTATCAAGTCATTAATTTATTCAACATATATGACTTGAACCCATGGCTGCTAGGTATTACTTTCCCCCCATGTGATGACTTTTCTCTTTTTAGATATTAAAATATGAGTCACCATGACATGATTTTTTTTTCCTGGAATAATTTTGTTGGAAAGGGTCACTGTCTAATAGCTTTTTTCAAAAAGTATAATTGATCATCTGCAGAACCGTGACTCACATAAACATGCATCCTCCCAGTCTGCTGTTCTTTTTATTTGACAGACAGAAGGATCGATATCACACTGTGGAAAAAGTGCCCAGCCCCAACTCATGCTGTTACAGAGTAGATGTTAAGACCACACCCATGGGATCTCTAGATGTGTGGGGTCTCTAGATGGTGGCAGGAGACATGGTGGAGACTGAGGGTCTGTTTTGCCCTCATGAAGGATCCTTCACAGAATTAAATTTTTGCACAGAATTAATTTTCTTTTTGTACAGAATTAATTTGTAAGCAGCCGCCTTGACCTAGCCATGACAGCTTGGACACCCAAACTCCAAACACAAGTGGTAAGAAGTAAAGGAACAACCTAACAGAATCCCATCTGCATGTATGTTAGAAGTGAGTGTCAGAACCTTTCAGGTGTGCAAAAGAGATGTGACCATGGCCCCATGGTGCTGTTCCAGACTGAGTTGACCAGAAGACTGGTTGCTGGTTCCAAGGACACCCCAAGGACAGACAGGAGAAAACAGCTCTGGAGCTCCCCTTGCCAGGCTTCTCTGGGTTTTCCCCGCCCATATGGCATGGCTGCCAATCTGACCCCTGGCTAAGGCCCAGCTTTCTCTCCTGTTCCACACATGGCAACCCACCGTGGCCCCTGGCTTCATCCAAGTCTCTGACATTGCAGTCTATTCTATCCTTCCCAGGAAACTCCCTTAAAGTGCTCATTTTCCCTCCCTCCCATTACCCCAAACTGAAATGCCTAATAGCACCTATTCACGAACCTCCTCTGGGATCAGGGCAGAACCAACCTCAGTGCCCAAAGGAAAGATGACAAAATACTACATCTTAACTCTTGCCCCCAGTCAACGGATGGAGGAAGGAATGACGGAGCTGATAAACTGGCCTTACTTGCCAGCCACAATACTAAGATGTGCTATACACACGTCATTTCTAATCCTTGTATCAGTCTGAAGCGGTAGGTATGATCTGTTGTTGTTCTTACGCAGGTAATGGGCTGACACTTATGGAAACTAAGGGACAGATTTCGGGACTCTAGCATGCCGTGTCAGGCACAGAGTCAGTAGGGTCCCCACTCTGGTTGTGTTGTTTGGGTTCTGATGGATTCTGCCTCCAGTGTGAAGGTCAATTTGTTAAATTCTTTCCATCTTTCTGTCGCTGATCTAATGCAAGCCACCACTGAGCCTTTCCTAGCTGGCCGCATGAACCTCCTGGCAGTCTCCCTGCTCCCCACGTGTCCCCAGCCTGCTTTCCCTCTGCAGGTAAAGTGTCCTAGTGTTATTTTCAAACGTGTGCTTTTGCTCTCATCCATGAAGTCATTGCCAAGACCAGTGTCAAGAATCTTTTTTCATATGTTTCTCTTGAGGGGTTTGACAGTTCAGGACATATGTTTTAGTCTATCATCCATTTTGAGTTGATTTTTGTGTGTGGTTTACGTTAAGGGTCCGATTTCATTCTTTTGCATGTGGATATGTTCCCAACTGCCATTTGTTGAAGTGACTATCCTTTCCCCATTGTGTATTCTTGGCTTTTTGTATTTCATATTCTTTTTTTTTTTTTTTTAAGATTTATTTATTTATTTTAGAGAGAGGGAGCAGGGGGAGGGACAGAGGAAGAGGGAGAGAATCCTCACACAGACTCCTCACGGAACGTGGAACCTGACTTGGGGCTCAATCCCAGTACCCTGAGGCAGATCATGACCCAAGCCAAAACCAAGAGCCAGATGCTTAACTGACTGAGCCACTGTAGGGGTCCCTACACTGTGTATTCTTATGAGAGATCAACTGACCACATATGTGAGGGTTTGTTAATGGGCTCTCTCTTCTGTTCTGTTAGTCTATATGTCTGTCCTTGTGCTGGCCTTTGAATAGACATTTCTCCAAAGAAGACATCCACATGGCCAACAGGTACATGGAAAGGTGCTCCGCATCACTGATCACCGGGGAAAGGCTAATCAAAGCCTCTGACATAGCACCCCACACCTGTTAGAATGGCTAGTATTTAAAAATAGATACCTGTTGCCAGTGATGTAAAGAAATCAGAATCCTTGCACACTGCTGGCAGGAGTGTAACATGGTCCTGCTGCTATGGAAAACAGCATGGAGATTTTAATTAAAAAATTAAAAATAAAACTACCATGTGATGAAACAATTGCCCTCCTGGGTATATATCCAAAAGAATGAAGTCAGGACCTTGGAGAGATATCTGCACTCCCATGTTACTGGGACTGCTCTGCAGCGTTATTCATAATAGGGTTGAGATATGGAAACAACTTAAATGTTCACGGACAGATGGAAGAATGAAGAAATCATGGGGATGTGCACACACATACACACACAGTCACACACACCATGTGATATTATTCAACTTCAAAAAAGAAAGAGAGCCTACCACATACAACAAGATGCATAAACCTGGCGTATGTTATGCTGAATGAAATGCACTAGTCCCAGAAAAATACTGTGTAATTCCACTTGTATGAGACATCTAAAATAGTTACACTGATGGAAGCAGAGAGTAGAATGGCAGTTTCCAGGGGCAGGGGTGGGGGGAAAGGGAGATGTTTTTCAATGAGCGTAAAGCTTCAATTAATCAAGAGGAGTCAGTTCTAGAGAACGGCTGCACAACATTGTGCTGTAGTTAACTATACTATATCGTTCGAGATAACAATATATACATGTAATTGTTACGGAATATAGTATTGATAACTAAGTATTGTACACTTATAAATTTGTTAACTTGCTAAGAGTGTGATTTCATATTATGTGTTCTTAGCCACAATAAAAAAAAGTGTGCACTGGAATAGAGCCATTCACCAAAAACTTAGTTTGTCATTTCCCGCACATCTTTCACAGCAATCATCACACTTCTAACTTAAGTGACTCTAAACATTCTTCACTTTCAATAGAAATAAACTTGCTTGCTCTTGATGCTCACACAGAAAGCTCAGGCTGGTGGAAGAGAGACACGGTGATACACATGCACTCTCAGTACTGATGAGACACTTTTCCTGAATTTCCCTGGATCATGCATAGGTTTTGTTGTTGTTGCTAAACTACCATGAATTTGGTTGATGTAATAGGAAAAGAAGAATTTTTAAACATCATTGTACTTGACAGTGACTCAGTGAAGAACCTTGCTGGGTTATATAGGTAGATGGTAGGTGGGTGGGTGGGTGGATAGGTGGATGGGTGAATGGGTGAGTGGATGGTGGATGGGTGAATGGCTGGATAGGTTGGTGGATGGATGCATGGATGGATGGGTGGATGGGTGAGTGGGTAGAAGGGTGGAAGGATGGATGGTAGGTGGATGGATGGATGAATAAACTGGTGGGCGGATGGATGGAAGGATGGATGGATAGATGGATGGGTGGGTGGGTGGATGGATGGATGGGTGGGTGCGTGGATGGTAGATGGGTGGATGGATGAATAAATCGGTGGATGGATGGATAGATGGAGGGATGGATAGATGGAGGGATGGATAGATGGATGAGTGGGTGGATGGAGGGATGGGTGGGTGGGTAGATGGCAAATTTGACCTGAAGTTCTGTTTTTAGTGATTCTTACATAACCATTTAATACTTCTTAGACGTGGTTTCACCATGGTTTTCCTTATTTTTAGAAGTTGTCCCTATGTAAAAACCCTAAGAAATAAGTAGAGGAAATGTGAAAGTGCTTTGAAAAGTTAAAAGTGATATACTGAGGCAGTCAGTTAAATTCTGAAAATTCAAAATGAGAGACTGAGTCACATTATACTTCCTGGTGAGCGTGAGAGTTATTTTCCAGACTGAAAATTCTCAAACTCGGTCGTGCAAATGACTCCTCCTGCCGTTGTGAAGTTTGGGAGCTTTTTTATCTATTTTTCATACACTCCACTCTGGCAGGTAATTGTTAAGCTGGTAATGGAAAGGTAAGCAGTTTATTGCAGGTGGCGGTTAGCAAGCAGTCAGATAGCTTGAAGCTTATCCTCACAACGGAACATGAGTAGTGACCCCGTGGACGTCCTAAAGGATTTTGGAGGAGCCATTTCAGGGATCAATGGCAGTTCCATTACTGTTTTCATGCTTAATCAATGGAGCACACACTGTGACATGCCGCAGTTCCCGGACACCTGGCTGCGTCCCACAGCCGCAGAAGGGGGAGCTCCCGAGGAAACTGCAGATCTGAAAACCTCCAGGAAAAGGAGCAATATTGCTTAGTAAATTTCTCCTGCCACAGCAAAGGAAATCTACAGCTCAGCATGTTTTACTTCAGTACCCAGGGAAGATTAAAACAGAATTGATGATGGAGTTGGCAACAAATTGTACTGCTCTTTAGTTGGCTGAATAATGTACGTGTCCTATTTGAAAATAAAAAAGCCTTGTTTTAAAGAATAAAAATCAATGAATCCCAAAACGAGGTACATTTTAAACATTACTGAAAGTATTTTTTAAACATTCTTTGTCTTTTTTCCTCTCCTATTGTCTCGGAATGTAAATTTCCAGTGTCTATTTCACGATAGGACTTTAACAGCATGCAGATCCTGTCTGCCTTTCCCACTCTTCTCCAACTCACTTACCATATCATTTGCTGTGAAGATTAATATCCCATTGTCTACCCAGGAGGTGGAGAATGCCAAGTTACCCTAATATAATGAGACTTTCTACAGAATTTGCTATTTTTAAAATCCTAACTGTGGCTTTTAGAAGCTAGTGTGAAGTAATAGTACGCAGCAATATTTTCTGTTTTTCCAGCCCTCCAGTGGCGTACCCAGAATGCTAAGACGGCATTTCTTCTGTCTTCTTCATTCCTCTTAGACAGAAACTTACCTGGCTCACGGGCAAGATCTCGACAAGAAGCCAGGACAGACAGAGGCCAGAGAGTCCCGAGACTCTCACCAATTTACAAGTGTAAATTTGTGTTGGTGATGTCATAATTATGTTTGAGAGGTTATTACTTTCCATCTCAGTGGGTGATGTGTGCATGTGTGTGTGTCTATCATGAGAAATTTTAAAAAATTATCATTTTAAACCCTCCATGTGCCAAACACTGTGCTCCGTATTTTTATACATTATTATGTAAAATGCTCAAGTGCTTCCTAGGACGTGGGTGTGACCCTGAAGCCCGTGTTACAGGCTGGGTGACTGCAGCACAGACAGACGACATTTACTCGCGCAGCTAGGGTCACGCGGCCGTGGCTGACCCTCTGGAGGTCAGCTAGTGTCCTTGGATGGTCACTGAACTTCTGACTCTGGCTTTCAGAATATAGTTTGTTGGTTCCCAAGCAATTGAAACTGATTTAAACTCATGACATTATTCCCAGACAAATAAAATAAGACATAAGCTTATTTTATTTATAAAATATATCCTTTAGAACAAGGGCTGGTGAAAGGTTTTGCTAGAGGGCCAGATGGTAAGTATCTCAGGCTTAGTGGGCCATCTGACCATCTCTGTCCCCACCACTCGGGCCTCCTATTGCAGTGTGAAACCTCTAGAAACCCACACGGACAGGTGTGTACGTGCCCCAGCAAACGTCATCCAAATGGTCAGGCTGGTGGGCTTGGTCCACGGCATTAGTTTACCAAGCCCCAACTTAAAGCATGTACTGGTCTTATCAGAGATGGTGGTGATGGTATAGATTTTCAACATTTTTCCTAGAAGAATGATCTGATTTAGGGATTTTGAAATGTGAATCATTATGGAGAAACTATAATAGAATATATTGGGGAGTAGGAAGGTGGGGTCGGTTTAGAATGTCAGAAATTAAGACACAATCACACATAAGGTAAGCAAATTCCCAAGTGGGAGAAAGAAAGTAGATCATCGAATTCTAAAACTCTTAGTTTCTAGGAGTTCGGCCCCTCTTAGGAAACGTGTTCTGGAGATCTGAGCAGATGGCTGACCTACATTCCAGTTCTTTCCTCACACTGACTCCACGCAGGTCTTCTTTCCATTCTCTTTCGGGCATGCACGGCAGCGTTCACTCCAGGCTCAAGGGTTCAGAAACATGGGATTTGTGTCAATAGTTCCTTTCGGGAAAATCACCAAATCTTTGTATTATTATTATTTTTTCTGCCGTACTACAACCTTTGGCTAAAATCTTAGATCTACAAAGCAATTGCTTTGTTTCTGTCTCCTCACTCTCTAAGTGGAGACGCCCCCCCAGGGAACACTCACCTGCCAGGCTCGGAGCCTTGGACCGCGGGGTTTGGAAGTTCCCACATGCAGGGGTGCACGAGCTTAGGGCATGTGTAGACGGGCTAGGATCGATCCGTGTCTTTCTCCACGGCTGCCTCTTCAGCCAAATCGATTGGAGAGCCAGACTCCTAAATCAGATGGTTCTGAAAGACCACCAAAGGCCAGAGAAGGCTGTAGAATCTGTGCGTTTATCACTCGCTCACTCAATAGACGTTCGTGGATTGCCTGTTTGTACGTTTGAGTAAAGGTCTCAGTCTCAGGAGTGAGAGCAGGAGCCCTGCAGACTTCCGGCCAACTGCTCAGTGAGATTATCTTCTACCAACAACCACACTCCTGTGTGGTCCACATTAAAGATGCGATAGCTTTATAACCTCTGTGTTCTCCAGTTTCCTGGTGTATCTCCGTCTCCACATTAATTAGTACCAGAACTCTGAAAGCAGCAAGGCCCATGTGTCTCGTGTGTGTCTTGGGGAAACAGTAAAGCGGGGAGCTGGCCTGGGGACTCTGTCTCCATCACAAGTGAGACACAGTCCTCTTCTGCACAAACACGTTTCCAAGTACTTTCTATAATTGCACATTACTCGTTACTTGATTAGGAAATAACACGATCAGGTGGGCAATGAATTGTTGCTTATTGTTCAAACGTTGGTTTAGAACAAATTCAGGTTTGTACATTGGTGGCTCATTGTCTAAATTCCAACCCGTGGATCTGATTAATTTACTTTCAAGGTTGTTTCTTTTTGCTTTAGTTTCTTTTTTCTTTTTTCAAAGAAGTTAATGTTTTTAAAAAATCAGTAAGTGTGAATGCAACAAACTCAAATATACAAAAAACTAAGAATAACTCTCCCTTTTTTGCTGCTCCTTGATTTTCACTCTGTAAGTATTTAGTGCTGTCTGCGTTCACACAGGTCTTTGTGGTCTGAATACACACGCACACGCACATTTTGGGTTTCAGCAGATGTCCTGGAGATCATCTTTATGAGTATAAGTAGCTATCATTTTCTTATGATATGACGTTACTACCATGTCTTATTTAACCAGTAACTTGTAGATACACATTTAGATAATACGCCATCTTTTGCTCTTACAAAAGACAAACACACAAACAAAAAGCTTGCAGAGATGAAGCCAAAACAGATACAATTTTGTGCATACGATATAAATCAATAGAACAACTTTCTGAAAGAGGAAATCATCTTAAATTTCAAATTAGTACCACAGGGGTTTAAAGTATGTATCTTATGCTTTTCTTCCAATAAACGTATGAGTTGATTTAAAAATATTTTTAATGCGACAGGAATTGGTTTTGGTGTAAGAAGTAGGTTGGGGATCCGACTTCACGTGTGCCTTTATTTTATGTGGCTTCCCTGTTCTAGCAAACCCATTTATTAAATAATTCAAGTCCTCCCCCCTGCCTGACAGTCCAATGTCACCTATAGGACAGTCCAACTCACTCCCTCCTTTAGGATGCTGAGTTTCTTGTGGCTGTTCCAGCAAATTCCTGCCGAGTCGGTGGTCTAAAACAATGCAGATGTATTATCTTGCAGTTCTGAAGGCTGATGTCCAACATGGGTCTCAGTGGGCTAAAAGCCAGGTGTTGGCAGGACCGTGCACCTCCTGGAGACTCCAGGGAAAATCCATCTTCTTGTGTTTCCCAGCTTCAAGAGACCACATGCATTCCTGTGTTTCCATGGCATCTGAAAGCCCTTCCATATGTACTGTGGTTCAGTCATGCAACACCTCTCATCTCTTCAGAGATGAACCCGTGTTTCATTCACAAGGGAGGTAACCAGTGCTCCGGACTCTCCTGTCGAGGCTGGTCAACCCCACGACCAAGTCGCACTCTGAGAGGTAATCAGGACGTAGGCAGTTGCGCGTGCCCTTCTCAGGCTGTTGGGTTGCTGCTTCTGTGTGCTCTCGCACACTCCCCACGCCGCACCCTTTCTTAAAGCCGGAAAAGTTTTTCCCCCTGGGTAAGCCCATCGTGCCTTGTGAGTTTAAAACCTGAATCTCACTCTGTGGTCTTGCGTTTGCAACTATAGGTCTGAACATTATCTACTGTTTTTCCTCCACATCTTTTCATGGCTTGATCGCTCCTTTCTTTTTATCACTGAATAAGATTCTGTTGTCTGGCTGGACCACAGCTCGTTTATCCATCACCATGTGAATCCATGTGATACTAAGTGAACACTACGCCCCTAATTCCAAACTATTACTTTGTTTCCTCAACTTAAAAACTGTGCATTCTTCCAGTGTAATTGTCTCATGTAAGCCTTCATATGCACTCAGTCACGGTGATCTTAGACACACCTGTTACCTGTCAGTGTGGTAACCAGAACGGGATCTCCTTACCACCCGATATCAAAGGATCGGCATTATTGCTATGAACAGTAGTAGTTCTCACTCAAAGGGAGACTCTGAGGGAGCATACCCAGGTCGCCTTCCTCCCTGAGGCAGAGACTCATGGGAAACGTTTATAAGGGTAATTACTGTGGGAGGAAGAAGAGCGTCATGAGTTTCATCACAAATAAGACGGCCACTCAGAGCGTGTGTGTGAGCAGTTCACCTATGATGAAGGCGGGTCTAGACGAAATACAACATTGCATACCTATTTCATACCATGTGCATTAATGGAGTGATCTCATGTCAAGAACGTGTGATACAATTTGAAGATATCACTTGCGTTTACGTTGCATCACCTCCCTCAAGGCTGTTCCTGGTGAATATGCTAAATATTTTAAAATTTTCAAGGATTTCACCCTCCATTTGGTAATGAAATTAAAAATTGAGGTTCTGAATCTTTGATCCACTGGTTAAAATCTGAATGTCCCAAATTGGTTACAGGTAGGATGGAATGAGGAAGTTGAATCATTTTTTGTGGTTCCCAGAAAATTCCTTTCAAAGTGAAATAGCATGCTACTAAGAAAATCCTTGTCTTTGATTTAGCTGTATCTAGATATCGCCTCTTTATAAGCACATTATTTATCCTTTCATCAGAGTAATTGGGAGATTTCACATATTTGTTGGGGTCTTCCCACAGGGGCATTCTCAAGGGTCTTTTTGTCACAAATTCAACCATGAAGTTCATTCTAAAATATGCATATATACATATATATATATACATATATATATATATATATATATATATATATAAATCATGTGTCCATATAATACTACATATGTGAATTGCTTTAAACAGTAAATATATAAAAAATAGGGAAGAAAAATATAAAAACCTGCAATTTTACCAACACTACTGATGAGTTTTGATGCATGTGTTCACATGCTATCTTTGTGAACATAGGCTGGGTAATGTTACAGGGATAAATTAACTTGAAATCTCAGTGACCTCACAGCACACTGGTTTAGCACTGTCCCTCACAACGTGTCCGTGACTCTCCAATGGAGCTGTCGTGTGTGCCACAATGCTGTGACCCGGTGGCTTCCCAAACCCCTTGGTGCACTTTCTCCACTACACGAGGAAGATACGGGGGACATGGCACTTGAGGAAACTCAGTGATCAGCCTTTTGGAGGGTCTGCCTTTTGGGAGAACAGTGCCAAATGTGCCCCCAATGAGCTGTATTCTTCAGGGTGATGGCAGAAATGCCCCAAACTGCCACCGGGAGGCTTTTGTTTAGACGCCAGTGAGGTTTGAGTGTGTAATTACACATCTAAGAATGTTCCTAAGGAAACTATTCAGAAATGTGCAAAGCAACTCATCCAAAGGAAGTTTCTTCAAATGCTGTTATTTATTTATTTATTTTACAGACAGAGAGCACACCCGAGCCTGAGTGCGCAGGGAGGAGGGGCAGGGCAGAGGGAGGCTTAACCAACTGACCCACTCAGGCGCCTCTCTGCTTATTATATTAAGAGAGCGGAAATAACACAGGGAACTAACCCTTCCCCAGGCTCTGGTAACCACGCTCTTTCCTACTCCCACAGGTTAGGGACCGTAATGGCCTCCCATTGTGATCAGCTCTGGTTTACTGCACCAACCCTCATCACTTTCCAAAACTCAACCATTATTGGCAAATATTCACTTTATCAACCATCCGTCTTTATTCAGCTTGAATGTGCCCTCATTTCCTGCCAGGACTCCGTGTACTACATATGAAAAATCAATTTGTAAACTCAGAGTAGTGTTGAAAGATAAGGAGATGGGGTGAACATCACCGGGGCTCTGAAATGAACAGTCTGCTGGTGGCCATGCACTTGGTTATGGCTCTTCCCAGAGAAGAAAACATTTGTTTTTATTTCTTTTCATACTTTTTTAAATTTAAAATTCGCATGTAGGCAAAACACAATGTTACATTAGTTTCAGACGGACAACATTGTGATTCAGCTTCTTTATACGCTATGCGATGCTCGCCACCGGTCACCATGCAACGGTGTTAATAATATCATTGACTGTGTTCCCTGTGCTGTGCCTTTTATTCCTGGGACTTACTCACTGGATAACTGGAAGCCTGTGCCTTCCACTCCCTTTCCCCCATTTTGCCCATCCCCCACCCCCTTCCCTCTGGCAACCATCAGTTTGTTCTCTGTGTTTATAGGTCTGATTGTGCTTTTGTTTGCTTATTCATTTGTTTTTTAAATGGATTCCGCATATGAGTAAAATCATATGGTATTTACCTTTGTCGGTCTGACTTATTTGTTTTAGCATAATACCCTCTAGGTCGATCCATGTTGTCCAAAGGGCAAGATTTCAGCCTTTTTATGGCTGCATAATATTCGTGTGTGTGTGTGTGTGTGTGTGTGTGCGCACAACATCTACCCTGTCCATTCCTCTATCAGTGCACACTTGGGTTGCTTCAAGATAGCCTCACCAAGAAGAAAACGTTTAAAACTGGGTTTATGTCTTGTATATCTCAAAATTGCTTCTTGGCTAAAAGATAGATGCTCTTCGCCCCATCAGAGGATGGGGACATTACGTACGTTTCATGTCACAAAATTATGTGAAGTAATTCAGGGAGAATTCAAATGTAGTTATATGTGCTAGCTCTGTTTTTATTAATCTGGCATTTTGCTTCTTCATTGAAAAAAAAGTTTCTTGTTCACCTAGATTGTTTAAGATCGGTAAGACCAAAGCTTGTTTACTTGTCCAGCTAGGTTCTTGGATGTGGGTAGAAATGTCACTAGTCAGTGTTTCTTTTCTTTTTTTTTTTAAAGATATTATTTATTTGAGAGAGAGAGAGACGGAGAGTGCACATGAACAGTGGGGAGGGGCAGAGGCAGAGGGAGAAGCAGACTCCCTGCTGAGCAGGGAGCCCGATGCAGGATTCGATCCTAGGACCCTGGGATCATGACCTGAGCTGAAGGCAGATGCTTAAGCGACTGAGCCGCCCAGGCGCCCTTAGTCAGTGTTTCTTAATCTGTGTTTATAGGAAACAATATCATATTGAGCTTCCGAGTTGTTTAAATATACAATGTGCATGGAAGTTTTTACCCAGGTTTTTATATACCTAAGTAGTTAAGAGAACCGCACCTAATTTAGAAAGTAAAATATTATCTGTGTAATGGTATGATGGCATTACAAAAACATGAAGAGAAAGTCATTTTTCATCAGTCATTATTAACCTTTATGATCTAGAGTTAGTTGTGTAATTGCTCGGTTCTTTCCACGTCAGTACCTGTAAGACGGAAAAGAAAATAACTCCTCCCTTGAAGCTTCGCTACACAGATTGAATAAAAACTGTCTATAAACATTAGGTCCTTTTAAAAAATCTACTTGACTTCTTTCAGTGGGATTATGTAATCAAGCACTTAGGTAAATGCCAAAATATTAGATGTAATAATAATGTAGACACAGATTTCATTTCTCTGAGTTACAAATTAGAGCTCTATGGCCGAAGACCAGTATGAAATAAAATTCCAGTAGTGTCCTCCCTTCAAAATCTGGAAGCTTATGCTCCTGGAATGCGTATGGTAGGAGATTTCTCTTTTGAGGAATTTCACACATTATTCAACAAATAGGGTTGAATAACAGAAGATATTAGTAAACTCATGATGTTTTTTAGAAATAGATTTTTCTTTACCTCCATACACCAACAAAACATAGCACCAAAGAGAAAAGCATTGTAAACACAGTGAATGAGTCATAATGGGCACATTTCAATTAACTTCAATTTACCTTCTCTGGGCTCCAAGGTTCCTGGCTTTGGACTATATCCGTCTTAGTCACCCTGTATGCTTGACAATCAGCTGAACGCCTAACTCTGCAGGTTTGTATTGGGTGGCTGGTCCGTGTTAAGGGTTCTCCTCCTCCATGTTGAAAGGCTGTTCTCCATGGGTCTCCTGTGTTTCTGAACATCTTCCAAGCAAAGGCACTGACTTCCCTTTGGTCCAGACTGTATTTCCAAGGATGGTCGTAGAGTCAAAGCCTTGAAGACAGAGGAGGTGTCCCCCTCGGGAGCAGAGGGAAGGTTGCGTACTGTTCAGTTGAATAACCGCTCCGTCTGGGGCCGGGGTGGCCATGCTTATTGCTCATTTTAGAAGACGGGTGGGGTCCCGCGGCTCGGGGCCCCTCCGCTCTCACTCAGCACCCTGTGTGTACCCTGTGCGGAGAAGAACAGTCCTCTCCGTGTGCGTTTGTGGCAGCTGGAGCTTAGGCAGGTGGCATTAGCGCTCTGTCACCTGCTACTGCTCTGAATGAAAAATCGTCTTTTATCTCTGACTCATCTTCTCCAGCATCCGTGAAACTAGAGCAGGCTAATTTGTTACCTTGCCATCAGGGTAAACCCTCAGGCCCTTTTCAGTTCCTGTCACACCACAGGTGAAGAAGGGCACCATCCATTCCATTTTCTGGTGGAAACCACATGCCAAACATTAAATATAGTTTTGTAGGTGCTCAGTTTAAATGTTCTGTATTTTATGACTTTATGACGACTCTTTCCTTGCTTCTCACGTGTTAGTAAACACCTGCTGTGAGATCCTCAACTCTGTCCTTTGTAAAGACTCGGGATGAGGGCTCCCATGGTGCTATCATTTCCAGCCGTGGAAACCTATTTCTTGTGGCAGACACGTCTCTAAGAGGCCAGCGCTCCCACCAACGATGCGGCAGGCTAGGAAGCAGGAACAGGTGCTGAGACGCCCACCTGAAGGGGTGTGGGTCAGCTCGGCTGCCCCGACATACAACAGAAGGGTCTTTTCTCACCTTCCTGGAGACGGGAAGTTTGAGACCAGGGCGGCTGCTTGGCCAGGTTCTTGAGGATGGTCTTGCGGATTGTAGACGGCTGCTTTCTGTCCTCCCATGGCAGAGTGAGAGAGACCTCTCTCTTCTTCTTCTTACAAGAGCACAGTCCTAGGAGATCAGGGCCCCACTCTTATAATCTCGTTTAACCTTAGTCACTTCCTAAGGATCCTGTCTCCAGATACAGTCACACTGGGGGTTTGGGGCTTCAGTGTTTGAATTTTGGGGGCATGATTCAGCCCATAACAGAAAGCATCAGAGCTATCGAACACGGGGATGGGTCAGGGTCTCACAAAGGAAGGAATATGCAGCCAGGATGACATTTGAGACCACATTTTCCCTAATTTGAAAGGAAGAGCAGTAGAGAATGTCAACAACAAAGAGGCCCAGTGACAAAGCGTGAGTGGCTGAGAGCCTGAGCAGAATTCAGGCTGCCGTCTGGGGCTAAGACGGAAAACTGCAGCTCAGGAAAGGGGAGGGTTCTGGCCAACACCCTGGGGTTTTTATCAGCGTGCCACCTAAGAGGAAATAGACCAGCCTTCCTGAAATTAAAGGTCATGTCTGAATCCCAGACTGGTTTAGGGGGATCTGCATCTGCCTTCGCTGCTTGCCAGAAGCAAAACAAAATCCTACCCGGAGGAAGAAAACATAATTCAGGGTGTCAGATCAGCTGTGTATTGGTTTTCTTTTTTTTTTTTTTTCATTTTGTTTTGTTTTTTGTTTTTTTGGACATGGTGTCTGGAATTTAATTTTAAAAACACTTGCCATAACCAGAGACAAAAGCAAATGTCTGAAAGTGAGAAGAAAGCAAAGAACATAATAGAAGGAATATTCAACTATTTGAGTCGTTAGACAGAGAAATTAAAAGGAAACTGAATGGAGAACTTCAGTATGTAATTAGAATATTTAAGAACGATTTTAATTTCCCGATAAATACACAGGCTCAGAGGACAGCTGGTGAAGCAACTCTGTCATTCAGAATTCTGTTGGATCAAAAATATAGTTTGTATGATTTCAAGTTATTTCGCTGAGGCTGTGTGGCTAAGTGTAAGATCCAGGGACATTTAGCTGCATAAACAATTTAGGATGGTCTCCTGCTCCGTGCTCTCAGCCCATCCACTCAATCCTTCTTCATGTTACAGTCACAATCAATAGGATTCTAACAAAAATTTCCCAAGTCCAACTCCAAATAAGTTTTTAATTTTTTTCCTTTTATCTGAAAACTGCCCCTCTGTACCACCACCCCTCCCAAAAAAAGGAAATAGAGAAAAAGTGTGAGAGTTTTCCTGTCTCATCATTTTGAGAAAATCAGGTCATGATGGACTCAGAGGGGCTCCTGCTATGGGTGAGCAGAGACTACAGAAGCAGCCTGGGGATGGAGGGGGAGGGAGCCACACCCGCCCTGTGCACCTGCCCCGTGCACCTGCCCCATGCACCTGCCCCATGCACCTGCCCGGTGCACGTGGCTGTGGGGAGGGCAGGAATCCCAGGTAGCTTTATAAAACCAGTGAAAGGCAGTGAAGGAGGCCGTGGAATTTCCCCCATCTTTCTTGAATTTCTGTCTCCCCAGCTGTGATCGATGTTCCTATTCTTGTAATGAAAGAAGAATGCTCTCTACGGTATTTTTATAAAAGTCTTAAGAAAAGAAAGGATAAGGGTACACACAGCTCTCTGGTTACAGAGACCAACACACACCATTAGTCTATTTGCATATCATCTTGCTCGAATGGGAAGGCGAGAGCGCAGGGCATTCTGAGCCTTGGGTCAGGAGATTGGAGGGCTGGTCGTGTCCACCCATCGGTGTCACTGCAGGAAGCAGCCTTGTTGGGGACTTGAGCCTCAGAACTACTTCTCACCTTGATCTGCTCATCGTCCTCCACACAATCCCCGGTTTATGCTGCACCCTACAAGAATTTGATAGGAACCCGTCTGGCGCTCTGTTTCCTTCACATTCCCTCTTTGTAACACCTGCCTTCCTCAGTCATAGTTGTCTCTGTCCTAAAAAATAGTACTACATGGAGCCAACATTTTCAAATCATACTTACCAGAATTTTGTGTCATTCTCATTTAAGGTGAGGAAGTTATTACTGTATTTGAATCCAAGTAAAATTTTATTTCTTTGGGTTACAGTGCTTCCTATGATCATTTCTACATTAGATTTTTTAAAACTATGTGTTTCATGGTGAAAAGGTCATTGATACAAGCGCTTGACTAACTTATAATTCCCTTTAATTCATATGCCTTTACCTGGAAAACAGGCCCGTGTGAGTAGGAAGCTTACCTACATTACGCATGGTGTGGTTGAATATTTTAGGATGGGTGCAAGTGTTGTTCTTTCCAGTTTTCCGCTGGGAATATGAACACAAGAAGATAGAGTGATATGTTTGCCCTAATGATTTGAATACAAGTTATTGAAACAGAAAATTCATTTTAAGAAAAAAGCAAGAATCATTTTTCCTTTTTCTGCTAGATGCTACATATTTTGCCGAAGGCTATCTTGTGTGGTTCTGCGCACTTGCTGAAATCAGCAAAATAAAAACATTCTAATAATTAATTTTACATGCATGATTAAAGAAATCGAGTTCTACAAACCTATAGATTCCCAAAATTAATGAACTGCAGTAAAAGTATGCTTTGCAAGAATGAATAATTTAAAATCGAGAAGTAGTAAAACATAAATAGGCTTTTTCTAACAAGGTTATTTTCTGAGAATTCCTACAGGGTTTTAAGATGCTATTCAGTAAGTCTATGGAAAAACAAGGTACGCTTTTAACAAGATTTTCAATTATCGTCTCTTATTTTCACGTACGCAGAAAATATAACTGACTTCCAGTATTCTCACTGCCATCATTGAAAATAATATAAATGTGTTTTATTTTCAAAATATTTATCTGATTAAGAATAATAAAATGCAACATCAAAACAATACGTGTAAATGTTGGCAATGTAATTTTTCATAGAAAATATGATTTTTCTCTTCTTACTGATACATATTGCCGAAGCAAGATTAACTACATATTTTCTTCCCCTCGTACGACTCTAAAGTGATAAAGACAGATAAAGGGCATGTTGGTACCAGAATCGAGTTATTTAACACAAACCCTCGGAGCCCTGCTACTGATTTCTAAACCGCATAAGGGCATCCGCGTAGATAACTCGCCCTGTTGCATGTGTTAGCCGATTCCCGGGTTGTGCACTTTTTACACAAACTCTTTCCCGATACCGGTCCAACTGCTTGCTTACGTCTTTGGTGGCGGACTACCAAACCCAGCTGTGATGCTGGAAGCAGGAGAGGAATTTACCCGCAGGCTGGTAAGGGTCTGATGGGCTGCCACAAGGTCAGGATGGTGCCTCCGGCCACTTACCAGCGTGGATCTCAACCCCACGGAAGGCACGGCAGGTGATCTTGAAACGTCCCTGTGCCTTTACTGTCACTGAACCTCTCAGATTCAAATTACAGGAGAGATGTCTGGTCAGAAGAACCTCTGCCCCCCCCCCAGCCACTCCACCTCCAGGTGAGGGAGCTTCCTCCCCCTGGGGCCGTGGTGGGCCGGTCCTCGCTTCCCCGCTATCTTAAGAGGCTCCCTCCAAGGGAAGGAGGTGCTTAGGACCCAAAAGGATAAAAATCCACCTGCTGTCCAACCTCCATGACTCCTTCTTTCCAAACTTAGACTTGGAGACAATTGCCGACATCAAACCTAGCCGTTTTCTTTTATCCAGTTGAAGGAAGACACTGTTGGCCCCTTACAGGGAGAGCAACCCAAGATTTTACAAGTTGACACATACAGTATCTTATCTCTCTGGGTGGTATCCATTTTTCCTACGCTTCTGTCAAGATCGTTTTTAAAAATATATATTATGAAACTCCCAGATTGAATTATAAACCGAATCACGACCAACATACCTCTATACAATGCTTGAAGAGAGGCAAAGATACATATAGGAAATTAGTTTAAAAATAGTTTTATTATTTTAAATTACTTTTTCCTATAATAAACATGTTTCTTCCTATAGTAAAAAAATAACTAATAACATTAGGTTATGTGAACATGGTGAGTCCATGTTATATAACACCTCATCAGAGCGTGTTGAGTCTCACAGTATCCCTCTTCCAGTCTGAGTCAGCGTTGGGGAAACATCTGCCTACCTCTTAGCCCGGAGCTCCGCTGGTCCCGTGGCTCTCACATCAAGCCGCTAACCCAATCCTGGCCTGTATCAACAGTGTAAGTGACATCTTGGTCTCTCCTGGCCCGTTTCTTTCCCAGATTGTTCATAGCCGAGGGAGAAGACTGGTCTTACATATCTGGGTCCACTCAAAGACGCTGAGCCCAGCCAGGTGCAGTAGGACACCGGTGAGTGGTGGCCAGACCTGGCTCCTGTTGGGTGGATATCGGCACCAGCTGGGGTATCCTGCAGAGACTGGGCATGCAGCACAGGGAGCCAGTGGCATGGCGATGTGCTGACCGTGGTCACTCCCGTGGCAGAGAGTACAGAAAGAGGTAAGCAAGTGTTTGGGGCGCCTCCTAACCGTGGAGTCAAGGCAGTGGGTATTCTTAGTGACCATGCCAGGGGCAGGAAATGAGCTGGGGCTTCAGTCTAAGGAGGAAGGTGTTTCCTTGAGACTGGGGACAAGATGGACAGGTTTGGGGAGGCCAAGAGGCATGTGTGAGTATTGAGGGTAAACGGCTCAGGGTTCTGCGTGGGCAGGCCGGGAGGAAGAGCACCACTGAGCCTCTGTGTCCTCACGACCTCTGTGATCCTCCATCAGGGGTCATGAGCGGAGAGACATACAAGGAAAGGGGGGACCCTCACGGCCCAGGGGAAGGCCAGTTCTCGACGCAGCACCTGCACCCAGGTGTGGGGTGGGGGTGTGCGTGTGCAAGCTGTGTGCACTTGTGTGACCAGACGGGGCAGTTAAGCCAGTGGACGCAAGGGGAGGCCCATCTCCGGTCTCCCCTCTGGGATGGCTCCTTGGTCTCTGCCACGGAGTTGGAGCTGGACTCCGCAACCCGAGGAGTGACGCCAGCTGGGAGGGGCAGGCCGGGGGAGGCGTGACTTCCGGCAGGATGGGCCCCCACTCTCAGCTCAGGATCCCCGGACAAAGAGGTAGGAGGTTCCTGCAATAAAGCGGAATGCATACCAGGAGTTCTTTAATTTCATAATAAATTTTTTCTGGCCTCATTTTTAAAATTTCAAGTTGGTGAACTAGGATGTGACGAGTGTTCTCGCATAGCAGCCTGAAGAGAGAGGTAATGATGTGCTCGAGTCTCCACATACTGGAACAGATGTGGGGGAAGTCTGTAATTACGGTGCTTAATCATCAAGAACAAGGACCTTACCCTAAGAGTGAAGGGGCCAAACTAACATTTCTCGCAGTGTCTCCTTCCCCTGTGTGAAAAATTGAGAAGACAAAGTTAATGACAGTCTCTCTCAAACCACCGTGCGATCCTCGTTCTGGGTAATAAAATGAGAATTTCACCATCTCCCCCGGGGGTGTTGGGAGTGGCCTCGGTTGTGCGCATTGCACACCTACACGCAAGGCTGGTGGGTTTGTCTGTCTCCTCCTTTCCTTGTAAACTGTGAGAAACACTTGATTGGAGCCTTGAGAAGTGCTCTCCATGCAAGCATTTTGTTCAGACTTCTCTCTTCATTTGCGACTCTGATTACGTGGTTATCAGAAGCAAGAGAAACAAGCAAGTGTCTTGAAAGCTCTCGGAACACCTCAGCCAGTGAAGCCCCCAGCTTTATTTCAAATGCGTTAAATATAAGTGGATCAAAGTTGGAAATATTTTAGAAAGACTTCTTTCTTGCTCATCTGAAGAGTTGAATTTCTTCTCCCCGAAATGCCCCATCACGCCCGCACTGAGTCGCCTCTGTCTGCACCTGGCCGATGGCAGGAAGGACTCAGCTGTGCCTCCAGGAGTCCTGGGCCAGCGACCATGGTGATGGCGGTGACCACGGCCTCCACGGGCACCACGGCGCTCCTCCCCCGCCCCTACAGGGAGAAGAGTTCACCCAGTGGTGGAAGACGGTTTCCTCCCTTGCAGCCCACACGCACGTGTTGAAGGGGTAAAGTGGAATTTCTGGAACGCAGGCAACAAGATGTTCACTTTCTCCTTCTGGTTTTGTTTGTTCAGTGAACATTTCTCTCTGATTGATGCAACCCTTATTCTCTCTTGTCTTAATGGATGAAAGAAAGGAATTTCGGATCCTTGCTGGTGAAGAAAAGGCGGTAGCATTTGGGTGAGGCTAATGAGATGGATTCTGCTTTTCCCAGTTCCTTTTTCAGATTCATTTTCTCTCTGGCCTCACCAAAATACATGACAGGAGCCTGTGAACACAACGCAGGTGTCATTGACTTCCCGTGCAGTAAACCAGAGTCTCACGGGTGGTTTCCTGTCGTGCATAACAAGGTCGATTCCAGAGGAGAAATAAAATTTTATTTCATCCTCTGTCTATAAAGCAAAGAGACCCATTCTGCATTTCACCGTAGCGTGGATTCATGCCAGGACCCCTTCCAGCGGCCTGACACGTCCTTGGGTGGAAGACTGGGGACACAGATATGGGGAGGCCCCCTCCAGTCTCTGGCAGAATACTGAACTGGGTTTGAGTCGGGACAGACGTTTCCAGACCCTTGTGGGTCCCCACCTTGCGGGGAGCCTTCAGACTCTACAAGCCCCGCGGCCTCAGTGCATTATTGGGACACTGCCCGTCGGACACGCAGTGTGCCAGGTGCCGGCACTGGGGGAAGTGACAGAATACGCTGGGGACGGAACAGGCAGGTCCCTCCTTCCAGTGAGCTCACGACCTCAGGGGCTGAGCAGAGGCCTTGGCCAGGTGCGTGCTGGTTGCTGGAATAGGGAAGGTACGGGGACCTTCCTCACACACACAAGCTTCTAGAAAGTTCTCCAGCATGGAGGCCTTCAGAAAGCATCCTGTATGAGCTAACATCACAGTGTGTGTGTCACAGGTTACGAATCACAAGACGGTAAGCAGTGTTGCTTCTGGAGTGATCACTGGGTGGGAGGGTGTGGCTCATGGAGTGTGACCTGCTCCTGTCACTCAGAAAGAGAGGCTCCATGCGAGGTCTCCAGGGGTGGGGTGTCAACCGCGTGTCAGGATTTGTGTCACCCTGAGAGTCATGCTGAGTCTTCTCGTTGGAGGCCTGCAGCCTCGCGCATGTCTGTCCGAGAAGACCACGGCTGTGTTGTCTGTCTGTCCTCGTCTGTCCTGTCTCATCCAGCTCCTGCAGCACAGCTGCTGGCCACCCATCTGTCCTCCTCCTGTGTCCCCTTCCTTAGCCCGCAGAGGACACGGCCCTGGGGAGGAGCCAGCACCCGGAGAGTAACGCAGCACCCAGGCTCCTGAGGTCACGCTGGGGCATTCGCCTCTGTGCCCACCCACGCCAGGTGCCCGGATCTCCCCACTCAGAGTGTCTGTTCTCCATCTTCTTACTGTTTTCTTTGATGCACGAACTGCACTTGAACGTGAACACCTACCCTACCGGCTGGTGAGGGGAGCGCTCAGGGCTGCGCGTCCGGGACCGGCCAGTCTCCCCGGTCTCGTCAGCTGCAGCACCACCCACCTCTTCAGCCTCCCAACCTTCCTCTATGGAAATGAGAACATTTTAAATCAGACTTTTTATTTTGTGATAATTGTAGATTCACCTGTGCCTATAAGAAATTCCGTCTCCTGATTTTCCCCAGTGGCAACACCTTGAAATCTATGGCGCAGTAGATGTCACAACCAGGACGCTGACCGTGAGGCAGTCACGGTGTCCATTTCCATCCCCGAGAACATCCCTGTGTCACCCTCTGGAGACAAACTCACTTCCCCTCTGCTCCCCACCCCTGTGTTTCCTAACCCCAACACCCCCTCCCTGCTCTCCCTCCTGCCCACTCTCCCTCTCTAGAATGGCGGCGTTCTAAGGATATCACAGAAATAGTGTCATGCAGGAGGCAAGCCTTGCGATTGGCTGTTTCTTTTCTCTTCTTTTCTTTTAAAGATTTTATTTATTTATTTGATGGAGAGAGAGAGACAGCGAGAGAGGGAACACAAGCAGGGGGAGTGGGAGAGGAAGAAGCAGGCTCCCAGCGGAGGAGCCTGATGCGGGGCTCGATCCCAGGACCCTGGGATCACGCCCTGAGCCGAAGGCAGACGCTTAACTACTGAGCTACCCGGGCGGCCCATGCGATTGGCATTTTCATCACTCAGCACCTTCCCGGTTCCTCCAGATTCCTGGACAGATTAGGGGTTATTCCGTTTCTGGTGCTGAGTGATGTTCCACCGTGTGAATGGACCACTTGCCGCCTGCTGTAGGACTTCCGGCTTGTTCCAGGGTTTGACCCTGAACATAAAGCTGCTGCAAACAGTCATGCACGTGTTTTTATTTTTGTGTGAAACACGTCTTCGTTGCTCCGCGAGAAATGCGCAGGCGTGCACGTGCTGGGTCACAGGCCCATGGCATGTTTAGTTTCGTAAGAATCTGGGCCAGATTGTTTTTCTGAGCGGTTGCCGCATTGTGTGAGGGCTCCAGTATCTCCTGGTCTCCACGGCACTTGGTGGCATTGCTGACCTGCGCTCGGACGGCTCTGCCAGGTACATGGTGGTGTCCCATCGCAGCTCGGATTTGCATTTCCCTGCCGACCTCGTCCTGCGCGGCCACAGGCTTTTCTGTGATGCTTGTCTTACGTGCAGCCATCGTTGTCCCGAATAGGTTGCCTTGGTAGGCTGCCCGTTTCCAGGTTTTTGATTGTTTTTTTTTGTTTGCACCCATGGTGGTTCTGGGATGCTGGCCTCCTCAGCAGCACATCTGCAATGTGTGGGGCACAAGGAAAGCCCAGGGAGTCACTGCTGTGTTTTCCCTTGGGTCCAAAGATCCCTGCTAGTTCACTGCCTTTTCTTCCCCGTCAGTCTTCATTTGCTTGCTTTTTGTATAATAGCCAGTGTTGTCAGTGGTACCGAGTGGGAGGAATAGCAGAGAGTGTGTCTCTCTGTGGTCATATTTTTGCATTTCCCTGGTGTCTTTGTTGGCTCGAGCCGCCATGACAAAATACCGCAGACAGGAGGCTGACAGCACAGCCATGTACTGCTCACGGTCCCGGAGCCTGGGAGCTGGAGCTGGAGATGCTGCCGAGTGGGAGCTCAGCAAGAGACCCTCGGGCTTGCAGACGGCCTCCTCTCCCCTGGCATGTGCAGGAGAGAGACTCACTCTTCTTATACTCACCCCATATCAAAATCTATAATTTCCCAAATTATAATTTTTAAAAATCTCATGGCATTTAGCACCTTCTAATATTATGCAATCACACATACCAAATTCCAAAGTACTGCACTGCCTCCGCACAAGGGCCCCGAAGTCTGATTTGCAGGTGCATTCTCTGGTCCTGGTGCGGGAACAGAGTGTGCAGACATCGTCAACTTGCTCTGGTGATGTTGGTGTCTGTGCACGGGTAAGACACGATTGCGTCTCCCCCACCTTCCCTCGTCCTATCTTAGAAAATGCTAAACCTAATCAATTATGCCCAGAGATAGAAAGGATGCTGGCTGAGCCTTTGGAATTGGGTCACAGGTCCCACCCTGGAAGGAATGAGAAATGGCCACATTGTTTCTCCTTCCCTGGTATTGTCTCGGTTTCCTGGAAACTCCTGTCTGTGTGGAGGTGACATACATTTAATGTTGGAGGGTTAATTAGAAGATTCAAAGACTAAATTTATTACTAAGCAAAATCACCCTGGCAGAAAAGAGCTCGTGGGTGCTGTGTTAGGTCACCGAAGTGCTCGTGTCAGCTTCCCTGGCTCTGAACCTCTGATGAGTTTCCCCACGTGTCTTCCCCGCCAGAGAACAGGGTGTTTCCAGCTTGTTTTCTCTCAAGCTACCAGGTAACTGTTTTGATGAACTTTTCCCCTGAATGAGTATCATCACACCACAACTGGATTCTCATCGGACCTGACTCTGCCACTGCTAAACAGGGTAATTGCCATCAAATCGCGATTACATTTTCCAGAAGAATCTTAGTCTATTCATTTGGCAAATATATTTATGGAAAATGTTCTTTTCACTTTTTTTTTAAGTCTCTCTCTGTCTCTCTTTCATATTTCAGGAATATTAGGTACTACAAAGATAAGTATGTATTGAATCTTTAAGGGGTTTACAATTCATTTGTGGTCATAAGGTACAAGCAAATGCAATTATAATATACAACATAAAAATAATAGGAGCTCATCTTGGATTTGGGCTGCTATAGCAAAACCACCATAGATTGGGTGATTTTAACAGCAGACATCTATTCCCCGCAGCTCTGGAGCCTGGAAGTCCAAGATCCAGGTGCTGGCAGATTTGGTGTCTGGTGAGACCCCATTTTCCAGTTCACAGACGCCATCTTCTCCCCTGTGTCCTCATGTGGGAAAGGGGGTCCCTTTTATGAGGACACCAATCCACCCTGGGGGCTCCACCCCCATGACCTCATCATCCCCCAAAGGCTCCACCTCCTAACACCGTGCCCTTGGGGGTTAGGACTCAATGTGTGGATTGTTTGCGGGGGGCACAAACAGCACCCAACGAGAGCTATCAGGAAGAGATCTCCGAAGCATCCAGGTGGAGACGCAGAGTAGGACAGCCGTGCGCAGGGTCTTCCCGGCTTATTCCCTCTAGCTGGTGAGGGTGTCTGCTCTGATTGCTGGTTACCTGAGTACCATCTCCTATTAAATATTTTAAATGTCAACTCAGACATAAGGAGATTTCTAGTGGATAAGTGGAAAAGGTAGCTTAATTCTGCTAAAGCTGTTTGAAATGAAAGAAAAGAGCGGAAGTGGGATCTGAACAGCAGGTGAGGTCGTGGCACGTCAGTTGAGAGTGAGTCTGAAATTGGAGTATATTTTACAGGAAAGGAAAAACTGAAAATATTCTTCGAGGCTCTGTAAAAATGGGAGACTTTTCTTTTTCTACCCACATCTTGCCACACGTCCACTGACGTCGAGGAAGGGCGATCTAGATGGGGACATTTGTGCTTGCTACGCAGCATAGCCAAACGTTAGCAAAGCGGATGAAGAGTATTTGGAATTCCTAATGTCTCGCTGGGGCTCAGGGAGTGGCCTGACTTAAAAATATTAATAAGAAAAAAAATCAAGAAGAACATGAAATTTTCCGAGAATTTGGCATATTTTAAAAACTTTTAATGCTTCCCGTCGTCTTATACAGCAATGAAGGGCTCACACAGGCAGGGGGAAGGAGTAAGGCAGACTGAAGGAGGAGGCATTTCATTTTTTGTCTTGTCTCCTGAGTGATCTGCTGATAACGGAAACAAATCTGTGTTGACTAACTGAATAACAATGATTTATGGTCTGTTTTCTGTTGGACAGTGTAATCTACTCCTATTTCTCATGGAACTGTTGATTTTCTGAATGAAAATAACGCTTAAAAACTTGGGTGATACTCCATGTGATGATCTTACTTCCCAGTTTCACGATATGACCAACACTTGATGCAATCAGAAACAGCCCACCTTAAAAATAAAACGAAATCCAATTCAAAGCTGGTTGTATATATGAAAAGAAAATCTTCTGTATCAATGGCAGAATATACTGCTGACCACATCGTGCAAAAATTAAATCTGAGATGTAATATAATGTGTTTCATCTGTAGCAAGTTTTATTTTTCTGAGACTGTGTAACAGTTGTTGGCGCCCGGAAATGGATTGCATTCGGCATTGAACCACGAGAGCAAGAAGAGTACGCAAAAATCATTGCTGATAATTTTAAATCAAGCCTAAGAAAAATATTTCTTTCACACATCCCAGATAAATAAGTGGTTAAATCTAATGATTTTATATTGATAAATCGAACAACGTATTTTTCAAGTGAGCAGAATAAGAAATTCTATTTTCTATGTATATGTATTGTGCATGTAACACTCACCAATGTCTTTGTTCTGTAACTTATAGGGAATAGTTCTCAGATATTTATTTATTGCACCATGAAAATAGAGGACTGGTATCTTATTCGTATGTTCACCAAGCCTATGATTATCATTTTATGACATTCTGCAGAATTTACTTTGCTATTTACATAATTACTATGGTTTGATGAAATGTAACAGACATAAGTAAAAATGATATAAATCAGATGAAATGAACACCTGCTGGAGACCAGCTAATAATATAATCTTCAAGGTGACCCCACGTAATTACTCTGCCTACATGAAAATTTTTATTAGTTCCCGTATTATTAGCAAAGCCGTAAATAATTATACGGTAAATATTGGCTCATCATGGGTAACAAGGACCAATAAAGTGTTGAATGCTTCACATGTCTTTTCAAAGTGCACATATTATGGGAAAAAACTTCAGAAATTCTGAAGTGCATGCTTCAGTGTTCCTTTGAATAAATAAGTAAGTTTAGGCTAATTTCATATAATTTTTTCAAAGGACCTGTTTTGCTTTGACGAATAAAACTTTCAAAAAATATTACTTTCTTATACTGGCTTCTCTAGAAAATAGACCGAGGCAAAATCTTGCCTGCTAACTCTGCGGAGGCGAGTGCAAACCCAGGGCAGCACGCGTGAGGACACGGGATGTGAGACCAGCATGCGGGGAGATCAGATCCACGGGGACACAGCTGTAGGCTGGCCTCCCTTTGCATGACAGAAGCTGACCGTCAGTGTCAGGGGCACCCCGCTCTGGGTCCTATGACCTGCCGCATGGTGGGATGGTCCATCTGTGGAGAAGACGGGAGAATATCTTTGAGTGCCCTCTCACGTCTCCATGGGGTGCGAAGTGTCCTGCATTTCCACAGTGTACCAGCCCGATGTCCAGGCAGCCCCTGGCAACGTGTGTGCCTCTGTGGGTCCAGACTCCGCAGTTTTGGGGGCGGCGGGGAGTCCTACGTGGTCCTTGGCCCCTGGAATCTGTCTTTGCAGCAGGAAAGGTCTAGGGCTGGGCTATTGGGTTAAAAAGGATATAACCATGCAGATCTCGAATGGAGCTTAACAAAGTCTGCTTTACCCACCTCTTTCCTCTCTTAGGTCTTGGTGACATTTACAATGCCCTGTTCTCTTCCAAATAATAAGTTATTAAATCAAATCACCAAAACATTGTTTCCAAAACTTTAGAGAATTTTATGATTTTAAAAATATGTCCCAATCGGTTCATCATTCATCTTCAAGACCTTCAAGAAGAGGATTTCATGAGTTTTCCCTTCCATAAAAACCACACAAAAGTACTGATAAGGAAGCATATTGTTGATGCCAGTAAGTGTCTATTAATAGCAAATGCCTAGAGGAATTCTCAGTAACTGCCCACAGCCGACCAGACGCCCACACGAGGGGAGTTGCCAAGTCAGTACGGGAATGTTTGCCTGGATGGTGGTGCTGGCGGGGGGGGGGGGCAGTTGTTTCTCCCACTGTACGAACATCTCCTTCCAGAATTTTCCTCTTTGGTGCAGAAGAAGTAAATTGTACATATTTTTTCAGTGACGGTTTGTATAAGTTTATTCAAAGGGTTGATGCTGCTTCTTCATTATTATTTTTGTATGTGGCTAGGACGTCTTCAACAGAAGGAGAAATCAAGGTGCACTAGAGCATTTCCCCCCACAGAGAGGAAGGTCTCAAATATCTTGGGGACTGTCTCTGATGGCAAGCAGTAGGATGGCCCCCCCTTTGGGAGGAGGTAGTGGGTTGGAAGAAGAAAGTACACGGTGTGTCCAGAAATTGGTATCAGTCCCGGGGAACCAAAGTATAATTTTTGTAGCATCAAATGTAAGCATCGTAGCAATCCCATTATTTTTATTTGCTCTGTATGAATTTCCATCTGTTAATTTTGCCCTGTTTCTAATTGAAGAGCTTGTTTCATATAAAACAAAGGAGACAGGGCGCCTGGGTGGCTCAGTCAGCTAAGTGTCTGCCTTTGGCTCAGGTCATGACCCCAGGGTCCTGAGATCAAATCCCACATCAGGCTCCCTGCTCAGTGGGGAGTCTGCTTCTCCCCCTGCTGCTCCCCCTGCTTGTGCTCTCTCTCTGTCAAATGAATGAGTAAAATCTTAAAACAAAACAAAACAAAAACAAAGGAAACAGAAGAAAGAGGATTTTGTATATATTTAGTGAAGAGGGATTCAAAATGCGAAAACCTAAAAAGAAACATAAGAATTACTAAAATATCTAAGAGGGTTTCCTCGCTCACTCCTCACCCGAGGTGGTTTTATTTTAACAAGAGTCAGTTTCTCTACAATAAAACCTCTGTGTGGCTGAGATTGAATTTGAAAATGGCATTTGGAATACACATCCCTCACACGTGCCAGGAAGGTTCGAGGGGCTCCAAGAAGGGGCACCTCCCTCTTTGCATCAGTCTAGAACCAACTGGAAGAGGCTGCAGTGAAGAGCCAGCGGTCGTCAGGTGGGGGTGATGCAGCTGTGCAGCCGGTGACTGCAGTCTGTGCGTCCGCTTTCGCTCCCGTGCCCGAGGGGGAGGCAGAGGTGGTCACCGGGTCGCAGGCAGAGCTGGAAATCTCAGTCCCGGGCTGGCGCGTGCTGCTGCTGGTTGGCCACACAGGGATGGGACGGTGTTGGAGCGTGTATTCGAGAATGAAAATAAACCCCCAATTTAAGCTTACACAAATTAAATTAAGCATTTTATATTAGTAAGCCAAATCACACAACAAGTGGCTTGTGCTATCAGCCTCAGCGTTGGAGCTGAGAGCACACCTTTCCTCCACCCGCTCTTCCACGAGAAGCGTCCTGGCAGGGCTGCTCGGTGAGGCTTCATGACACAGAACTCTCCAGTTACTCACTAGGACAGTGTGTTGGGACTTTGTGGGCCTTCTCAGAAAACGGATTTAATCAATTCTTAGTTAATCACAGTTCCTTTGACGTCAGGAGTAGGACACAATGTATGGAGATCGAAGACAAGATTCTGTTGGTCTGTTGGCTGTTATGTTCCTTTGCCAGATAATCTTCTCCCTGCACCCCCATCCCGTGAACTTGGATCTACGCCAATCTGTTTTCCTTCTCAGTTTTAAAGCTCTCTTGGTGAGTTCGGGATTCAAACAGGCTGGTGCTCTTCCTCTTTCTCATCAACCTGGTTACTTGAAACCTTGTGATCGTTTCTTTACTGACTGTGCCAGTCTGCACGAGAGACCCAGAGCCCCTGAGAGATCCCGGCGCGTCAGTTCACTTCTCCGCTCCTGGTTGTTGGAGTCTGGGGTCTGTACGTCCCACGACTGCTCAGTTCTTTACTGTTGAAACAGGAGTTGACTGTTTAAACTTCTCTGGACTTGATTTAAATTGTGCTACCTCCTGCTTATCTGGAAGGAGGGGCAAAGGGATGCTGGGTGAACTGAACTCTGCCCTTCCTTTGAAGCGTTGGAGGCCTTGGGGCCTGCAAGCCGCCAGCACATCCATTCCACGGAGCCTGTAGGCGACCTCCAGGGGCAATTGTCCATTGACATGTAAACACGTCTTGGGAGGAGAATAAAGTTGGAATCAGCCCCTACCAAGGCTGTCTCTTCAAATGGAAATGAAGGGGTGTTTTCACTGTGTTTAAGAAAGAATCTGGCCTTGGCATCTGTGGTGGGAAAAGAGAAGAAGGTAGGGATTGTTGAGGGACTTTGAAAGTGCAGGAAGCCCGTAGTTGAATCTGACAAATAAATACACAGATCGATGCACGCGTACAAGCTCGGCTTACAACTTTCAGTAGTTATTTTGAGAATTTATGCTTTCTATCCCTGTTACTGTTTTTATGTTACCTTTCGCAAATTTCTTTTTTTTTAATTGCCTGCAAATCTTCCTTTGGAAGAGAACCCATGCCTGTGTCTACACACGCAGGGCAGGCGAGACGCTCGTGCCTACATTTGGCAAAGAGAGCAAGCGTGTGTCATCAAGCTGCTTGATGCCATTTTGATGGGATGGACAAGTCACACGTACCGGAAGTGTGGTCCCTGGATGGGGCACGGCTCTCAGGGCTAGGCATGCATTGCCAAGTTCGTCCCCACCTGATCCTGTGCTGTCGCTACCAGGACCATCCGGTCTTACGGACGAGGACCTGAGACCCAGGGAATGACCCAGAGATGCAGGCTGCCCTGGACCCGGCAGGTCTGGTGGTTGAATCCATCGTTTTAAGCATCAGGACGTCCAGCCTGTCTGCGCAAACACGAGCACAGCGCTAGAGAACGGACTCGAATCTCCTCAGGCTGTCCGCACTTTTATCCCTAAACTGGAACCGAAAACAGTGTATTTACAGGAAAACACTGCCCAAGTCTATACTTATGAACAGAATTTCTGTAAAATCGGGTATTTTTTTTTAAGAAAACACATGAGTAGTGAAATTATTTCAGAAAAGTAGAAAATCTGGGGGAAAAAACAAGAAAATATTGAAAAAAATTGTCAGAGATTTTGTCTAAGACTAGCTCTGCTCTGGAGTTCCTTCTCAGGTTGTTGTGCCAAATGGGCTCCTTTCATCTGTCTAAGAAATTGTAATTCCTGGGGCGCCTGGGTAGCGCAGGGGGCGCCTGGGTAGCGCAGTCGTTAAAAGCGTCTGCCTTCGGCTCAGGGCGTGATCCCGGCGTTCCGGGATCGAGTCCCACATCGGGCTCCTCCGCTGGGAGCCTGCTTCTTCCTCTCTCTCACTCCCCTGCTGTGTTCCCTCTCTCGCTGGCTGTCTCTCTGTCACATAAATAAATAAAAAAAAAAATCTTAAAAAAAAAAAAAAGAAATTGTAATTCCCACATGACACAAACGACAGCAGATCACTGGAAAAGTGGGGAAGACTTCCAACTTCTTTTATGGAACTGGATTAATCCTCATGTGAGAATCTCTCCAAAAATGAAAAAGAAAAACACGGCACAACTTTAATTACTTGGCTAGATGGGAAGTCAGTAAGTGAGATAACAACTAACCAAATCCCGCAACACATTCAAGGTGGCCTTCGCCAGCATGCTCTGGAAAGTACTATTTATGAAATAAAACCGTATAACTAGGAAAAAACCCATAAAACCTTGGAAAAGTAAATTTATCAAGTAATACGCATAGAATAGGATATAAAATTAGCTATTTAGATACCTGCTGAATGGTAATTCTAAAATTTTCTCCTAGCAGCAAAAAGTTTTCTGCAGTTATTCTAATACAAAATCCATTATGTAAAGTAGGTAATCCGGAGAGTTTCCTCCTTCCCTGACACACCCCACTGGTGCCTGAGGCCGGTAAAGAAGCAAAATTAAAAAAACAAATAAATGTTTAACAATATGGAAAAACATCGTACGTTATTGCTAAGTTAATAAGGAAGGCTCCGAAAAAGTGAGTACTTGGTGATCCCCTCGTGTGAAACGAATATACACGGATTCCCCAAAGGCTGAGCTTCAATTACATGCTAAGAAATACAGTTGTGTTCCTTTTTGTTTTCTTCTTTTCTGTGCTGACTGTATTATTTCAACCAGATTCAATGTGTTTTTAACGGGTGTTTCTAGAAGAGTCCAACATTTCTATCTTATTTACCTCCTCTCCTGCCTGTGCTCCCAGGATGCCTCCGCGTTCCTTGCCCCTCACCCACCCGTACTTGTGTTTTCAAGGTCACAGACAAGCTCTGATGGCCAAGTCCAGCACACACTTTGCCACGCTGGTGCACTGAGACCCATCTGCGGCATTTGCCGAATCCTCTCCCGCTCCTTACTCAATAATGTGTGTTCAAGGAATGTACAATATACAGTCCTGATGCCATTCTCTTCCCGTTTCCTGTAGTCCTCCCAGAAAGCCGATGCCTTCAGTTTCCGTTTATGTGAGTACCATTTCTGGGTTGGGTTAGCATCTTCAGGCCCAAGCTCTCCGCACAGCAGCACAGTGGCAACTTTTCTGAAGGCCCCACAGGTCCTTTATACTAAACAGCTCCCCAAATGCAATCCTCTTCTCCATAAGAACTGCTCCTGTCCTTGGAGTTTCCCTTGCTTTCTTATGGGACCCTTATTCACCTATTTTCTAAGCCCAAACTGACCCAAAGCCAGTGGTTCTCCAAGTTCTCTCTACTGCAACTTACATATCTCTTGATCCTTCTCTTCCATGTCCTGCAAAATTCAGCGAATAAAGGGGGAATGAATACAGCCATGAAGATCAGAATACGAAAGGAAAGTAGGTGTAAACAACATAATTGGCCCAGGAGGTGGAAATGTAAACTATTGCTGACTATCATTTTCAAACCTCCTCTTGTACTTTGCACTCAGAGCATTCCGCTCTGCTTATCGGAGCTTCTATCCTATTAGCTTACTCCAAAGTACACGTGTTCAGTCGTCCTCACCCTCGACCATCAAGACTGCATCCACCGTAGTAAGAGCTTAAAAGTCGCTGATGAAGAAATAAGGAAGAGAAAGAGCATCTCCTGCCTTCTGTGGCCATCTCCGTAAGTTCTGGTGCTTTTTGACCTTAAAGAAACTTTAAATCTTCCAGTGGTACCTCTTCAGGCCTTTCTGTCAATCCCATTGCTTTGCTTTAAGACCCTTACTAAAAATGTAGCCTTTAAGGGACATCTGATAGTTTAGAAGGACTTACTTTTAAGGACTGTCTACGGATGTGAAAATAGAACAACATTTGCAAGCAGATTATGGTATCAAGAAGTGGATGGTTTAAATAGACGTTTTTTATTGAGTGCCGTGCCACCGAGGATGGTGCCCTATACAGAACATCACGTCACGCTTCGCTGCTTCACGGAGGAATGTAGCTGTCTTGGAAAACATCAAGATGGCAGGACAGGGAAGCAAACACAGGTATGGAAAACAAAGAAGATGCCAGGCTTGCCTCGTTCTCTAAAGACCAGTAAAGGTTGCTGCTTAACTGCAAATTTGATCACTGGGGGTTAACTTGGTTGTCTTCCTGTTGATTTTCCAGACTGTCCTCTCTCGTATTTTCCCTTCAAGTATCTTGTCAGTTACTGCCCACCAATCGCGCTTATTTCAGAACCAACTGCAGGTAATGAGATGCTGATTGGGGATTCTAGAATTCACTTGCCGATGATTATGTGTTATTTTAACAGGAGAATGACAATAATTTCCTGTAATGCCACTTGTTAAGGTAATTATGCTATAATTGCCTTATCAAGGTGTCATAGAGGAGAGGGGAGAGACTCCCAAGATTTCACAGCTGCTGTCTTGCTCCTTGAAGGGTTCTCGGGAAACTGCATTGTCAGCCATCGGGATAAATCCCTTCCAATTATTTGAAACCTGAATATTGTTGTCCTGGGCAGCTTATGTGACCTTAAAATGAGGTTTTTCAAGAGTTGATTTTTTTGTGTGTGTCTTAATATAAAAACTATCGGCACAAAATTGCAGATACCCTGAAATGTGGAGTCGGAAGAGTTTGTAGAAACTGGATTTAAGAAGAAGCTAAGTATTAATACATATAATAGCATGGAATAAAGGGCATGTGCATCTAAAATAAACAAGTCGAAAACATGGGCTTTCCAATTACAATCAGTTGGAGATAATGTCCACAGCATAGAAAAATTAGCTTTTTTGATGAACTGACTTTATAGAGCACAGTGAAGATTATTTGTTCATTTAAATAAGCCCTTATATCTGCATTATAGTTATCAGTAACACAAAAGTATTCACTGAATATGGGGCCTGTTCTAAAATATTAAACAAAATGATCCTAAGCTGATAAAATTCAAATATCCTCTGCACACATTAAGCTTCCATTTTGTTTGGAGACAGAGACAATAAGATCTATAAACAAGTAAAAAGACAGGATGGTGGTTGAGTGGGGGGAATTGGGATAAGTCACAGATGAGATCAGAGAGGAGAAAGGGGCCCAGGTAGTGTGGGATCTTGCAGGTCACCGTAGAGAAGCCGGCTTTTACTCGGAGAGGGACATGAGCCCCTGGGGCGTCTGAGCAGACCTATGGAGTCCTCAGTTTTACAGACGGTTCCGAGCGCGGGGTTGGGAGCAGACGGCGGGAGGCAGCCGTGGGGATTCCAGTCATTAGATTATGGAAAAGAAGCACAGGGCTGGTGAACGGATGCTGGTGGTTTGGCCCACAGCGCTGAGACGAGAAGGAGCAAGAAGTGGCCCTATGTGGCTTCCCGACAGACTAAGCGTGAGGAAGACGAGGGGGAAGAAATCTATGGACGAAGTGAAGGCTCTCAGCCTATCCCACCCTGGGAAGCACAGCTGGCATGAAGTGGGGGGAAGATCAGCAGTTCAGGTGTAGACGTGTTCAGTGTGAGCGGTTACTAAGAACTCTTAGATGAGATATCAAGATGTGTGATGAGGTATCCGGGGGGAGCAAACAGGGATTTGTGTGTTTAGAAAGGGATATTCTAAAGCGAGTACGTGCAAGTAGAAGGGACTCAACAGAGAAAGATGACGTGGGGAAAAGAAGGAGCCCCAGGACACAAATTCCTGATGGAGGGACGGAAGGCGACAAAATCACCTGTCCTTTCACAGAAGGACTGTTTCCTCCCCTTCGCTGTATGTGGACGAGGCAGGGGCTGCCGAAACGGGTGGGGACGATGGACATTTTCCGCCTCATGCATTTCTGTGGGATAGGATTTTGGGAAAACACCCAACATATGTTTACTTCTACATATATTTTAAATCCTGCATCCTCTCCTCTATTAATATCTACATCATGAGGCTGAGCTTCATTGCCTCAGGAAAGAGAACACAAAGAAACGGAACAAATGTTAACCTCTGGAATTTTGAGCTCCTAATTAGACATTTTAAAAACTAAAGCTGAACAATCGTTTGAACGTCAAAGCACTTTTGACTTCTAAGAGCCAGGCTCCATTGAGAAGGACTTTTTTATCTCCAAATTAAAAATAGCTTAGCTAAGAATACCTGTTACTAGGTGTTCAGAGCATGGAATATAAACCCTACTGCACCAAGGTGAGGAGAATAGTTTCTCCCCTACTGAGAAGAAGGAAGAATTTCCAAAGTGCTATGAGTTCAATCACCAGGCAGAAGGGAGACACTAGCAATGTGCCATGAACTTAGACATTGCCTGAGAAGGGTCTGAGAAGGTGTTCTCTCAACACCTTGGGGTGAGGCCATGTGTGGGGATAGAAATGCCTGACTGTTTCAAGGTCAGCAAACAGGGAAGCCTGGTGCCTCATTTCTTAGGTGTAGCCCTAAGGATAGCAGTTCTTCTAGAAAAGCCTGGATTCCATCATGGTGGCTAAGAAGTAGAGGATAGATGCCCAGAGTCCCTGGAAAAATGTATTGGGGTGCAGTCCCATGGAAACCCGTGCATCCCAAAGTGGTTTGGGGAGATCGGCTAATCTCTGGGGCCAAGGAGAGAATGCAAGTGAGAGAGTCTTGAAGCCTAACGTTGTTTAAAGGAGAATTTGAAAGATGGACAGATAGTTGGATAGGTGGATGGTAGGGTGAATTGATAGATGTAGATAGATGATAGATAGATAGATAGATAGATAGATAGATAGATAGATAGATAGATGATAGATAGACAGATAGATAGCCAGGTGGACTGACAGATGGATGGATAGACAGATGATGAGTACATACATACATGCATACATACCTACTGAATCCAAACTGACAATACTAACTAAAATCATACAAGATTTCATTTGTTGTTAAATGAAACAGAAATAGATATTTCAATTTCAACGGCTAATTTCCAAGATCATTTCCAAGGTCAGTCCCTAACTCTTTTATTGCCTTAAGTTTCAAAACTGCCCCCTTCCTCTCTGGACCTTCATCTTGCCCAAGGTGATCTTCTGAGACACTTCTCTCGGACCTCCTCATTCAAGTGCCATCAAACAGTCCCTCTGCAGACCAAGGATGGCCACCCCAGTTCCGGGGTGCCAGTGCTGAAGGCTGGTGATGAACACGGAGCCAGTGGGAGAACTTGCACGCCTGGCCTGAGGCCCACCTTCCGGACGTACCTGTTATGCCGCCACCCCACAGCTGTGTCACCAGGTGCAGGCCGCTTAGACTCTCTGCCTCAGTTCGCTCGCCTGTAAAGCTGGGAAAAATAGTATCGCCCTCTCATGTTTATGCAAATCTGTGCCCATCATAGAGATACACAAATAAGCAGAAGGAAAGAGTCTGAAAGAATGTGGATGTTGCCTGTGGTTCACTGACACTGTGAAGACAGAGACAGAGACAGAGACGGAGACAGGGAAAGAGAAATTCCTCATCTCTCGGTCGCATCTCATTTCCTTCCAGACAGTGAGGAAAGCGTACTAGTGTTTTGAGAAGGGCGTTTGGCCATGAATGGTTTATCACCCTCTGCCTTGTTATTTTTAGTATGCGTGAGTTATGTTACGAAAAAGAATTACAAACCATTAATGAATCTCTCTTTGTTTTTGAAATAAGTGGTTTTACTCATTCCTGACTACATCTTTGCAATTGGGTACAGTCCAGTTTTATTGACTGAAGAATGGCAGATAGAAATCCTTTACCTTGAGTGTTCACGTTCTGATCCCATCTTTGGTTTTATGCGCCCAAGTGTTACAAACGGGTTCGAAGGCTAAATGAAGAGAAGTTCTAGTTGGCTTTAGGGCACCGGGATTTGGGAAGCAGCAGGAGCCGGGCTGGGGTGAGAGCACTGTCCTCACAGCACAGGAGCCATGCCCCGGGGCGGGAAGACCTGGTGAGGGCAGCCCTGAGTCCGTCCTGTCCTCTACCAACTACTAAATAGACGCTTTGTTCTCTCTGACTGACTGGTTTGGTGCTTCTTGAATCTTTCTACGAAAATACAAAGCGTTTGCACAGGGACCGTGTGGGCTGCACCCAAGCAAGCCGCGGGAGCACAGACGGGAGTAAAGCTAACACCGGCCGGCGGGCAGCTCTCAGCAAGCAGAGACAGACTGCCACCACCTCTCTGCCTCTTCTGCCGCCCAAACGTGACCCTGTGACAAAATGTCGAGGGACAGAGAACCATGATGATGGTTGTAAAAAGTTAGATATTTACCCTAAAGTGAAATACCCCCAGAGCATTTTCTCATCATCCAGTTGGCTTTGGTTAACAAGCCCTTTTGTACAAAGGAGCAGTTTTCTGCCTTGATAGGAAATGGACTCTCAGCCGTAAAGAGGGGGCTCGGGAGTGACACATGCATAGGGCGTCATTGTGCCTTCCCCCCACCCTGGTTAATCTGACTCTACATTATCCAGTACATCTATGTTTTAACACTCAGCCTTCTTTCCCTGGGAATTCCTATTTCACTTTCAGTCATCAAATGAGTACAGCAGCATTCATAAACTTTAAAATGAAAACACTCTTTCCAGAACTTTCTATGTCCAGATAGTATGACTTTAAGTACCAGGAGCGAAAAGGAGAGTAACAAAGTTGTAAGGAAGGTGTTTTATAATTCCTTTGAATGTATTACAGTAGTTCCAAACAGAATTAGTTATCAAGAAACAAAAGTACTTGATTGCCATCCCATCTCCCAGTGAATGAGGAAAAATTAATTTATCAGCATTGCATTTAGTAATAAATATTTAATGGAATATTCTTTTCTGACACATTGCAACTACATACTTTCTTGAGAGTGTCTTGTCAGTCACGTAGCATTAGCCAACCTCTCCCACATCACGTGCTGGAGCTGGAGGTCTGTTCCTCTTCCTGTGATCTGACTGAATAAAGCTATTTCTTTTGAGGCTGATACCCGGGCTTTAGATTTGGTGAGTTGGAATGTTGCATCATTTTGTACTTGATGTTTTTTTAAACATCCTGATACATAATACAATTGAAATAATAGGGTAGAAAATTATACAACACCTGTTTCAAAACCTAGTATCTTCTTCCATTATTCTGACAAATATTTTAAGAGGTTTTTTTTTTTAAATCTTCTAAAACTTTTTATGAATGCATGCTATTTTATAGTTATGTCTTGGGGAAAGTTTCTCTTTTTTTCATATCAAAAGAAACTTGGGCATGAGTGTGTTGACCTATTTTCCCAAGCATGAATAAAATCTTAGAAATAATCATTTGAGACAAGGTTTTAATTTATGTTCTCTGACTTTCTGCTGTAGTGTAAGTTCAGGAGAGTTCTTTATTAATGCATTTAAGTTCTTTATTAATGCATGCAACTAAGATCATGTGTTCCTTGGAAATGTGGATTGGGCAACACTCTTCAAATACTGATATCTCATTGAATCTAAGGTGTCACTGATGGAAAGATCCACTGCCATTTTATGTCACATTTAGAAAGAGAAAATCTTCCTCATCAAACTATCGCCTAGAATTTATATTAAACGTACCAGGAGAACCCTTTAACAACATGGATGACACAGCATCCTCTCTGTGCTCTCTCATTGTCCAGACTTTTCTTCTAAACCACTGGCTTCCAGTCTTAGGTTGTGACGAATGTGAAAGTTAGTGGTGACCATGTGTGACGATGGATCACAGCTTTGTAAATGCATCCTATTTCAGATGTGATAATGAGAGAGAGGGTGACAGAGAGAGACCATATACATAGGACGAAGGAGATTATTCGTATCACCTATAGGATCTGTTTCTCTAGCAAGCCCTGACTAATGCACTCCATGTGTTCATAGACAGGAAAGTTGCCGAACGTTCTGTGCCCTCTTCAGACAGCACAGCAACAGTATACACAACGTCGTGACATCACAAAAACAGATTCCCTAACTCAATACTAGCACTTGACTATTGCCCAGGTGGCTACTGAAATTGTGCATTCCCTCTCTTCTTTCTCACATGTGTGTTGACAGACTAATAGACAAAAAAACCTGAGAGGTTGGCGCGTTGGACTGGTATTGGGTGTCAGATGTATACACCAGAGCGTCATTCCACTCTATTCTCGGTTCCGCCAGCGTCACCGGCCTGTATGTCTGAGTAGTCGTTGTGAGGAAAGGTGGCAGTGGCATGTCTTAATGTACACTTCAAAAAAAAAAAAAAAAAAAGAAAGAAATTTTAGATATACGGGTGTTGGTCGAAGGAAGACCTACAGTAAACAAACCCTCTGAGCTACGTCGGCAGTGAGAGGGAGGGGCGCAGAAGCACGGGGTGAAGCTGGAACTGGTGTTTCCAGGCCGAAAGCTGTAACCAGGAGCCTGACAGCTAACGATTAAAAAACATAACCACTGACAGTACCATGTATTGGCTCCATCTCATCTCACTTGGTCAAGCGAATTTGATTTTAAAGCAACGCTTGTGCGTGGTAGTCTTTCTTCCAGAATAAGCAGTTACAGGGCTTGCTGAAGTAGCAACAGCTAGGGGAGTTTGTGTCTGGAAAGCAGACCGGATACTCCAGCTCTTTCTGGCTGCATTCTGTGTACATTTAGCTCATTAATTCTACGTTTTATAGGAAGCATGAGCCTCCTAGAAACACTGGACCAAACACCATACGAGTTATTTCCAGAGAAATAATGGTGAGAATGGGATGCAAGTTTGTAGTGGAAATACGTTCAACCTAGGGCTCACACCCTCCCTTGGCCAGAATGTGCTTTTGTTTGGACTGGGGTCCCCAACCTCACCCCCGCTCCAGCTCACACTGTGAGCCTCCCTGACCATCCTGTGAGGCTGTCCCCCCTCCGCCATCCCTGTGTTTCCAATGCGTTGTATGTCTCTCCATGCGTCAGGAATGAAATTCTGCTTGGGTTTGCATGATGCTGTAACACAGTCTGCCTCAGACCCTAGGTGGCTAAGCCGCCTGAGAGCACACTCCTTCTCTGTTTGCCTACCTGTCTGGCCCCCGGACCTCGTATAGCATCTCCCACAATTGACATTCAAAATATCAATCAAATAAATCAGAATCATGGGAACCTTTGGTAAAATTCATCTTGATGATTTTATATATGTCTCTAAAATATATCTATTTTTTCATTCAGTAAATATCTATTGAGTGTCTGTTATGTGCCAGGCCTTATTCTGGATGGTAGGGAAATAACAGTCCCTACTGTTCCTCCCCAGAAACTCACTTCTGTAACAGAGGGAGAGATGGTTATCAAAAAAGAAACTTATACAATGTTTGAGGAAGAACTATTTTTGTTGGAAACAATACAGGGGAGGACATGGAGGATGCAGGGGTGGGATCATTGGAGCAGAGCCTTCTGGGAAGACCTCAGTAGAAGGTGGTCCTAGAGTAGACTTGCAGGAGGTGAGGGAGTGAGCTGGGCAGACCTCTGGGGATGACCATCTTTTGTGGAGGGAACAGTGTGGAAATGCCAGGGCTGGAGCAGGTCCAGGGACAGTCGGCCTGGAGCGGGTCCCAGACGGGCCACTGGACACGAAACCCTGCAGGCGGTAGGCAGTGGGGGGAATGAGAGTGCCAAAGGCCCAGGGAGCGTGTGTGAATCAGCTGGGGGAGGTGTGGCAGGGTCTGGAGCGGGGAGGAGACAGACTGATTTCAGGTTCACGCTGTTCCTCACCTTGCCCATTCCTTGGTCCCTCTGCCCAAGACTTGAGCGTGGCAGGGTCCACCCTCTTATTCCCGCTGTCTACATAGAACTTTCACCATACAGGCCCAACAAGTGATTATGGATTTAATAACAGTACCTCTCTGATCGAAAGTATTCATGTACCTTATAAAAGATTAAAACCGTTATGATGACAGCAGACCTAATGAGAGAAACCTGTTCAAAATACAACAGCTGGTTCCTCCCTCAGGAAGTTTGGTGATGCTTCCAGTCCTTGGATTTGGGGAAATAAATCTTTACTTCGATTTCTCTTTCCCTCAGTTTGGCCTTATGAGGAGGTGATTTTTGTAAGCAAATGCCCCGTTAGCAAACACCATGCAGGAGGGCCGAGTGAATTTCTGGAGAGAAGGATAAACAGCTAGTGTAATAATATGCGGTTCATTAGCAAGACCACTCCCTACATGTGCATGGCCAGGATTACCTCCATCACCTGAGACATCCCCAAGTGGAAGGTTTCCTTTGTCTTTACCAACTCGCCTAGGTAACCGAGGGCTGCACAGATTGGACGTAACCTTCAGTCCGCCGTGACCCAGGCTTTACTCGGTGAAGACTTGAGATGACAGTGGTTGCTGTTGTATAGGTTGACACTATTTTTGTTTAAACTATAAATGAGTTGATCTGAATATTTCTTATTTTGTGGGTCTGCACATTTTCTAGAGCCTGGACGTTCTGAAGAATAAGTGATAATATTTGTATATTCACCTAAAAGCATAATTTAAAAGGTAAGGAGCATCATCCTAGGCTGGCGAGATCAGGAATGGAGATCTCTGTCCTGACCTGTCCTTGACTATTTATGTGGTCTTATTAAGATCATTTAATCTTCCTTTTGTGATTTTTAAATATCACAAAATGATACGGGTACCATGCTGTGGTTCTGCCACTCTACCCCTTCAGTGCAGACCATGTAGCCGCCATTTTGAGCCATCTTATTCACCATTGGGGCCATATCAATATTCTAAGTCCAAGCGTCTCAGCTCCAGTCTGAGCGGCACTCACCTCAGGGCTCAGATATGTCCAGAGGCTGGGGACTCGCAGCGGTCTTCTGCATTCTACCAGAAGCAAGTCAGCCAGTATGCGTGGCCCATTAACGATGCCTCCATATTCAGGGTTCGGGTCTGTGTTTAGAGCACTTTACCTGTCACTGAAATTTCCCTGCACACCGACCCCACCACTCATGGCTAGGGGCTGAAAAGCAGCTACTCCCAAAAGCTGAAAAAATAATCAGTGTGACCTTGGGATCAGAGTTCAGCAACTCCTCGGGACTGGTGTTCTGTGGTGTTGCTATGCTTCATCCTGCAGGGGTGAGGAGGTGTGGGGGTTGAGCAGCTCCAGCCTGACTTTCTTTATGGTGTCATGACCTCTTGTCAGCCAGTGGCTTTCCTGGCTGCTAAGAGCTTTCTAGGCTGTGAGCTGACGGCAATGTTGTCTGCCTTCACAAGGTGTGAGAGCGGTGGGAGCCGGCTTTCCAAGTCATGTACACTGAGAGGCTCCGGAGACTTTCTGGAATGTGCGTGTGTGTGTGTAAGAGACTCCAACCATAGACGAACTGACTGGGAAGGAGTGTCCAGAGTGGTGGCTGGGAATGCAAACCAGAGGCGTATTATTATTTGTATGACCTCTTTTATACCCTTACTAAGCAAGTATGACCTGGGAAACATGGATTATCTAGCGGTAAGCAGAGCTGAGCTCAGAAACGGAAGCAACTCATGATCTGTAGTTGGCGAATGAGGGTGGGAATTACTCAGCTGTTTGCACTTGGCAGGTCCCAAGGTCATCCGAGCAAATGTGCCATTGATAAAACTGGTGTTCGAGAAAGCCGGAGGGCCACAGTGGCCCTTCCTTGCACTGGGTCTTGTGAGATGGTCCCACAGGAGGACGTCTGCAAAAGCCGCATTCCTAGCCTCCTTTACAAGCACGGCCACCAGCAAACTGAGGACAAGATCCAGCTCCTGGGTGGTGTCTTCCTACAAAATCGTCATTGGTTTCACTGCTCTGTCTTTCTTCCTTTATACTTACTGATGTCAGTTGTATCCACGTACTTACTAAGCCATCATTCACCTGTTAGTCTACCGAGATTTATGGAGCTTCTGCTCTGTTAAGCATCTCGCTCTGCATTGAGGAAAGAAAGATTAATATAACAAATTACTGAAACAAAAATGCCTTCAGAAAAACTTGTATTTTTTAATAAAAACTATGTACCAAATTATAGTTCCCTTTTTATCTTGATAGCTAGGAAGCTGATGTCAATTTAATACTCTGCAGAAAAAAATTTATTACACATGCCAGGCAAACGACTTTTTGTTTTCCTTATGACTCCTGATTTTTCTTAAATTTTAATTATTTCATTGTATATGATCTTGTATTGTAAGGTCTGGGTAATTTTTGAAAGCAGGGAGGGTATGAATTCCAAGTAAGAAAATACCTAATCATTTTACTCTAAGGAAATCAGTGATTTTGAACAATTCCTACCTGATTCAAGTAACAATTTCACTGAGACAGGAAAATGTTCTCTGTGCACCCCTCGCAGTATCATTTCGGAAATGGCTGTGATTAAGACAGGCAGCGACTGTGTCTATCCAACACGAAAAGGTTCTCTCGAGTGACTTTCTAAGTACAGATTTTGCTGTGTTTAAAATTTCAACCACTGTCAAATAAATAAATCTTTTTTCTTCAAATACATACATCTTAATGGAAAAATTTCATGTCATTTATTGTACTGATTCTGACTACTAAGAGAAATGCTGTTCTTTGAAACAGCAGAGCGTGTTAATTTTTTGTGTTTTATTTTATTTTTTTTTAAAGATTTTATTTATTTATTTGACAGAGAGAGACAGCCAGCGAGAGAGGGAACACAAGCAGGCGGAGTGGGAGAGGAAGAAGCAGGCTCCCAGCGAAAAGCCTGATGTGGGGCTCCATCCCAGAATGCTGGGATCACGCCCTGAGCCGAAGGCAGACGCTTAACCACTGCACCACCCAGGCGCCCCTGTGTTTTAGTTTTTTGAAGTGCATGGCAGTGCTTGTGTTCAAAGATTTCTACTAAAGAAATCCATTTGAAAGACTTTGCTGGGAATATATTCAGGCACGGACCTAAGCCTAAGTGACAACTCTTTAGCATGCAGAGCCTAAAAAGTTGACCTGCACGTTTGCCATCTGGCCCTTCAGATTTACCCGGTTAAGAATAGCTTTTATGGGGGCGCCTGGGTGGCGCAGCGGTTAAGCGTCTGCCTTCGGCTCAGGGCGTAATCCCAGCGTTCTGGGATCGAGCCCCACATCAGGCTCCTCTGCTGGGAGCCTGCTTCTTCCTCTCCCACTCCCCCTGCTTGTGTTCCCTCTCTCGCTGGCTGTCTCTATCTCTGTCGAACAAATAAATAAAATCTTTAAAAAAAAAAAAAAGAACAGCTTTTATGGTCATCCTTCCGTCTTCATGATTTTGTGACCGTAATTATCGTCCACCTGACCACAGGAGCAGAGACAGGGAATGGCATCTACAAAGGGGAAGCGAATGTAATCCCACTGCTCTACGCTCTTCTTCGTACCAGCTGCACTTTACCCTAAAAGCGTAAATAGCTTTATTTCTTGTTAATGGAGTAATTCATACAGTACCTAGTATCTTCATTGACAGGACTCTTTATCCTGCAGCAAACGTGCGGCATGTGCCAAATCAATCGCGTGAGTTATGGAGAGCAGCGCGGAGCTCCGTTCTTCTCAATAACAAAGAAGAAAACACATTAAAAACGAGCATTGATGGGTTGGTGTGAGATCCGGTCAATGGGCTCTCCCAGAGTTGAAATTAAAAGGCAGTTAGGAGAAAATTGTTTTCTCTGGTCATCAGTCACAATGTGAAAGGCCTTTTTCACAATGATTAATTAAAAGCCCAAAAGAGAGAGCGAGAGGGAGTGAACTTTAATAAAGTATCTGGCTGGTTTCCGGTATCATCATGAGTTAATGGACGGTGGTTTGCCTTGACGAAGTGTTACTGCTCCAGTCCATAATTTCATCTTGAAATGGGCAAGGGAGTGAATCTTCCTCTTCGTAATTGAGTATTGATTTGAAAATAAATGGCAGTGAAACTCCCACTGAACTGTCAGGATATATTCTGGACGGCACTGACAATAAATGATTTCTGGTTCTCATGAATACTGTGGGTCAGCCTCTAGCCGAGGCGCAGGGAGGACAGGGGCAATCCGCCTCCCGTTCCATCAACTTCCCGAGGCTCCGTGGAGGAGACATCACCGGACGAGATGTTTGCATCCCCCGGGCCCGGCTCGGGCTCCATTAGGAGCCTCCTTTGTAAAATGTTTCCTTGAATTTGGAAAGCAATTTTAAAACAGCAGGTTCCGACATTTGGCTCCTCTTCCAAATAATAGCTTCCTGCTAAATACGGCACTTACGGAATACTTTTCGATGCATTTTCAATGGAAGGGAGTTAAAATGTCATTATAAATGTTTCAGCGGGTTTGATAGATTTCCTTTACAAGTGGTAAGTAGTATAATTGGGTGTGATCTAACCAGGCACAAAAATGACAAAAGACACTTTTTATTCTGTGGTCGAGTCTCATTCAGTGCTCATGGATCAGCCGACTCTGTCGATGGGGCGCGGCGGACGGTAGTGAAAGGTGACTTCTGGGAAAGAAACAATATCACAGGAGATTTAGAGGGATATATTGGGATTCTAAAACAAGAAGTCCTTTTACAAAATGCTGCTGGATTGATAAATCCATGAGATAATACATCAGTGCTTGTTACCAGTGGTGAAAGCTGTGGTCTTTGTTATCTCTCGATAGTAAAGGCCTTTTAAACCAGAGCTTCCCGTCTTGCATTTCTTTACCCAAGATTTCCGAATTGATATTTACCATTTCCGCTTTAGCTGTTCTATATTGTGCGAAGGTAAGGACAAAAATACTGTCTGGGGAGCATGTCCTGGTGTGGCCTCCTTCCTGACTCAGGACCAAGCCTTGCAGAGCAGAAGTGCCGTGCTGACTCCACGGGAGTCCAGCTCATGCACCTGCCGGCTGTTTAAAAAGAAACAAAAAAGCTTTCCCAGGTGTTTTTCCTTGATCAGGATGGAAAAGTTCTTACGCTTATTTGGCTCTGGAAAATCTCTTCTGGAAGGACAACGATGCTTTGGACTACCTATCGAAGCATCCGAGATTCACGGAAACACGGTCCCCTCGAGCCCTCATGTGCAGCATGGAGTTCCTCCTCCTTCACAGGGACTACGTAGGATTTATTAGGCAATAAGAACACCTCGTAGGCATCAATTAAGACAATTAAATAGAAGTTTATAAATGATAAGGAATGTGGGCTAGAGGTGGATGGCAATCGAAGAGTCTCGGTTTGGTTTTCCAGCCTCTACCGCCCCTCCTGGAATGAGCTGGCGCAGGCCCGAGCACCTGGCCCCACTCCCAGGTCCCCCCCACCCCCAGGACCTGATTCTCTGGATAGAACGAGATACGTGGGTTTTTAACATCTGCAAAGGTGCATTTAATGCACAGGTGAAACACTGTACTTTTGTTATAAAAATGGAGTTATCTATTTACAGAAGCCTTATGAGGAATGGATGCGGATAGAAACCAGCATCCTACAGTTTCTTGGTTGCATTTTTGAATCTTCATATGCACCCTTTTTCAATATTTCTGAGAATCGCACCCGTATGCAAGACTTGGGTATCTATGAGGGCAGGACTCAAAAACAGGATGCTTTTTTAAGGAAGGATATGAACTATTTTTGTATTTGTTAACCTTAAGAACAAAAGTGCTGGTTATTTTACTAGCAAAATGTGGTGTCCCTAAACACCTCAGGACGTGGGCTGCTCGGATGCCAAGCTGATAGGCGAGAGAAAGGGCTTTCACTGGAAGAGTAAATTCAAGCAACCCAACCCTGCTGTGCCGCAAGAGGAGACTGAAGCCTTGGCTCACACCCTCCAATTCGGGGATTTGCTGTGTGGACACGGGGTGGGACTCAGGACTCCTCTCTGAGCCGGTGATGCCAAAGTGAAGGTTTGCAGAGTGACAGAGCCATCCCTGGGGCAAATCCTGGGCAGCCCTGCTCCGTCAAGGTGCTGCAGGAAGCCCACTGCGGGCTCTGGAAGGCAGCACCGTGACCCCGGATCAAGGGGCAAGTGTGGGTCTCTACCTGCAAGCCATCCCCCTAACTGCTCATATGTCAATGGGTGCACAGCACCTTGGGGCACCTTCTCATTCTTTTCCTTTTCCGAGCTGATTTTATGGTTTATTTTCGTGACCTTTCCACAGATAAAAATGTTGAGGAGAGGCTGACTCTCCTCACACAAATCCTTCACGCATTGCCCTGGGGTGTCCTGGAGGAGGGCTCCTAAGCGCAGGAAAATCTATCTCCAGGCTGGAAAAGTCTCCGTGGCGTTTTCTAGGCCCGTTCACTTGATAATTATCACATCTTTGCTGCAACTTGAGCTCTAGTGTTTACCTGCTTTTCCATCCCTTTGCTCATAATGGAGATCAACTGTCATCCTGTTTAAAAAAGAATTCATGGGGTGCCTGGGTGGCTCAGTCGTTAACCGTCTGTCTTCGGCTCGGGTCTTGGGGTCATGATCCCAGGGTCCTGGGATTGAGCCCCACATCAGGCTCCCTGCTCAGCAGGAAGCCTGTTTCTCCCTCTCCCACTCCCCCTGCTTGTGTTCCCTTTCTCCCTATCACTCTCTGTCAAATAAATAAATAAAATCTTAAAAAAATAAAAATAAAAAAGAATTCAACCCCAGAGCTACCCACGTGTCCTTCGTGGCCAATTCACGGATGAATAGAAGGGGAAGTAGGGATGATTCGCCTTCTTATGGTTTGAGAAGTTCACTCAGATTTTGAAAGGTTTCAGAAGTGCATTTAAAGCAGCATTGGGGTTTCTTCTTTTCCTCTTCTTTGCTGCCCCCCTGCTTTTAGCAGCAGCACACTGTCTTCTCAGGCGGCAACTGTGCGTTAGCTATGGGTCTGCACCAGAACATCACAGCCTAACCAGCCAGTGCAATCAACGCACGGGCTGTAACAGCAGGTGTTAAGGGTAGGAATAGAATTTGGAGTGCGGCCCTAATGATAATGATGCAAGCCCGTCCCTCATCATAAATTTATTTGAGTCTCAAAAAATAATAACAATAATAAATCAGGCTGTGTGTATTAGGGAGGGTCAGAACTTAAATCCTATTTTAACTGAGGAAGGACTAAAATTCAGAATCAAAATCACCCACCGTGGATCATAGACAAATAAACGACATGTCTGGGATTGTGTCTGGCCTTCTGCCCCCAAATGTAATAGGCATTCCACTGATGACCAAGGCGGAATGTGCACTTTGTAGCAATGTGGGGTCTGGCCTCATCTCAATGCCGGGAGAAATAATAAAGCCCCCCGGGAAGCTGCAGGTGGAGTCCCAGGGAGCAGCTCTCCGCCGAGGCCACGTCTCTCCAGGCTGGCAGGACGATTTAGGGTGTTGGTGTTTATGCAAAGAGAGCACAGGACTGCAGTTATCTGCTTATCTGTGCTCCAGCCTGACTGTCAATCATGGAGAAGTAGTTGTTTGAAAGTCCTGTCAATCAGAGAGTTCATCTCACATGGAGCTCTGTCTGCGTCCGTTCCTCCTCCAACACGGCTCCCTTTGTGTCTCTTGAACAAAATGCTTAATTCTGGTCACCGCCCTGCTCCGTCTCCACCCGCACCCCCACATTATCTCCAGTCTGTTTTAAAAAGTGGGAATTGTGTGACTTATCCATCCATTAGGCTCACAGTCGTCGCTGCTGGAAATAGAGAAGGCTTCCCGGAGCCCGGGGCAGTTACGCACCCGGGGCCTCTGACAATGAGCCTGTCCCACGCACCTCACCCTTCCCGAAACAAGTCAATCTTATTCCTCATCTGCTTTCTCCAAGAACTGCAATTCACCTCCACGCATACCTAGTTTCTCTTCCTGGGCAATTGGTCTCGGCTTTGTCATTAGTGGGAAAATCTCTGGCCTCTAACACAGCCTCCTGCTTAACAAAACGAAACTTGTACATTGCATTCAGGGCTAAGGTCAACGGTTAAACTGTGTTTGCTCCAGAAGACACGTTTTCATGGGCTGAATCGCATCCATGAAATTAGCATCATTTGTACCTGTAATAAAGATCCAGGTGAGGCAGGGGGAGGCGGCCAGGGGGAAATGCTTAGATTCTCTGCTCTCTGCTTAGAATACGCTGCTACAAATTATCTAATTTTCATTTATTTGGAGACTTTTATTAGCAAAAAATGATTGGAACATTTTTTGATATGAGGACATGGAAGGAAGCCTGTGGCTTGACTCATAGGGCAGCGGTGGCTGGAAGCCTGCAGCCCACGGGGGCCTGAAGTCAGAGCTGGGTCTTCTCGAAGCAAAGTTTTTAGAGCCCCAGTCGCCTCATTTGTAAAATGAGCCATTTATCCAGAATGCCCCGGAGCTGCCCTGCATTTCTAAAAATGATGTCCGTGCCAGGTGTGCAGAATGTGGAGAAGACTAATGCTTTTATAAAATAACCAGAGAAATTTGGGGTTCTTAATGAAGAGGCTGAACTATCATTACTGCGGGCTCCACTCTCCCCACCCAAGAACTGCAACTCAGGAGAACTTCGGATGGAAGATAGCAAAACCAAAAAATTAAAGAGAAAAGGAAGACATAAAAGGAAGTGGGACAAGTCCCCTCCCCCTCATCTCCACCCAGAGGAGACGGGATGCTGCGAATGGTCCAGCAAGGCTGTGGGAGGTGGATTCCAGCCCTGATCTTGGGACACCTGCTGGCCCTGCCCCCATTTGTGTGGACACAGAGCTCTGCCCCGATTGTGCATGGGGCATGTCTGCTAGAGCTGACAAAAACAGGATGCTGGCCACTTCCGATGGATGCTTCTCCTTTCTTCGAGGACCCCAATGCTTGTGAATTACCAGGTTGGGGCTGTCTTCACCTGATTTCCCCAGGTGACACGTCCCAAACCCAGTCTGCATCCCCTACCAAAGCAGGGGCCAGCCCGGGACTGCTCTTCCCCTAAGTGGTGCGTGCAACCATCTGCCCAGGGGCTCAAGCCAGAATCCGGGGGGCACCCAGTGCCTCCCCTTTCCTGTCGCGTCCTGTGCCGTGCACCACAGCCGCATTCTGTCACGCTCTGCCTAAGCCCCTCTGGCTCGCCCTTCCAAACCCAAAACCATCCCAATCCTTCTCCCCGTTGCCCTGCTTTTCCGAGTCATGCCTTCCCACCCTGCTCTATCCCTCTTCAAACGGCAGCACCTCCACGGTCAACGCTTTGTCTGGTTCCATTTGTCTTTTTTCATGTTTGTGATTTTTGGAATTCTATATGTGTTCGAAATTACTTGATAGTGTTTTGTTTTGCCTCTTAATGAAGGCGGCCAGGGCGATGACGTCGTGAGCGTCGTGATCGTGAAGTCACCTCTCAGAGCTTCCTGAAAATAGGCCAGGGAGGGCAGTCACCTGACAGCCTGCGTGTGGGGACGTGGCTATCCGAGAGCCCTGGGGGCTGCCCTTTTGAACCCGTCACCATGTTTACCGAGCCCGTGTCTCCCTCCGGCAGGTCCCAGCCCAGGACTCTGCCTCGTGGGTACACAGTGCCAGCCCGCTGCTCCCACGCAGGTCCCGGCAGCTCCAAGAGGCCCTGCCGGCCGAGCCCGATCGTTGTCAGTGCGCCAGCGTGAACTGTGCTCCCCCTGTGCTCCCTCCTGCCCCCCCACCTCTCACAGAGGTCAGACTTGCCTCCTGGTCCAGGCCGTTCCCTGCAAACTCAGGCACCCCTCATGGGCATCTTCCCCTTCGAACCTCTGGTGGGTGGACCACATCTTGACACCTGCTTCTGGAAGGTCCGAGCTCGCCCAGGCGGTGGCAGGACCGCTCCCTGAAGCCACCCACCGAGACGGGGCTTGGGGACCAGATCACTCAGTGTGCCCGGCACCTAGCATGTGGTCCAGCACACAGTGGACACCAAGAAGTGTCTGTTGAAGGGACGAATAAAGTGATTAATCAACCCAAGTGGAGGAAATAATCAAAATTCAACCAAACTATTCGAAGTGAACAGCCCTGGTTCCAGGGAGCCTGCCTGTCCTGCAGACTTTCCAGGTTGACTCTCGGTGGACGCTGGGGACCCAGCATACAGAATCAGCATGCGACTTGAAGCCTCTGAGCCTCGTCATCTAAAAGCTCTTCCAATTACACACTAAGGCAGACACTAAACATACCGATACCATCCGATGTGTACCACACACGCCGCAAGTATCTCGAAGGGGTAAAGAGAGGTGGATTGTGTGGTCACGCAGGTGACGGCAGCGCTGAGGAAGGGACGCAGACTCCCTGGACAATTACCAGCATAAGACAGCCTGTTCCTGGGTCATTGATCGTCCGGTGGTGTGGCTCCTCCCTGGTGTAGACACGAAAGTCCTGAGAGTGTGAAGAGCGAGCTTTATAGACGAGTAACTTCAGCGGGGGTTGGAAACGCAGGAGGATGTTTTCTCCTATATTTAAAAACACATACTTTTTTTTAAAGAAAAGATTGTATTTATTCATTTGACAGAGAGAGAGAGTGAGCACAAGCAAGGGGAGCAGCAGGCAGAGGGAGAAGCAGGGCCCCGCTGAGCAGGGAACCCCAAGCGGGACTCGATCCCAGGACCCAGGGTTACGACCTGAGCCGAAGGCAGCTGCTTCACCGACTGAGCCACCCAGACGCCCCAACACCTACATTTCTTCATTCTAAAGTGGTCCATGCACAAAGTAAACTATGCAATGGAACAGAACCAAACCCAAATGATTGTAAGAGCACAAAAAGGTTTGTACTGAGAAGTAGAGTTTCCTTCACCACCCCTCTCTCCCTCAACCCCTTTCCCCGAGAAGGTTTCAGCGTGATCCTGCTGCAAGATTTTTGTACATGAATGAACAAGATACACTTCCCTAGTAACACAGAAAGAAATAAAAACTATGAACGTTATTTTGTATTTAGCGCTGCGTATGGGAGCCTTTCTGATTACTGCACGTACGGTCATCTCCTCGGGCTGGAAGGTTGCTGGTGTTTGGCTGCACTGATATGCCAGCAACTGTTTCAATCTGCTTCCTTTTAATTTCCTGTGTCTGTAGGTATTTGGGGGTGTTTTCCTGGGACAAAATCCACGGCGCATTCTGGGTGCGTATGCACTCTGTAGCCTCTATTTTCCACTGTCTGTGCAACTTGGGACTCCTTTCTTCTTGGAACTCAGCCAGACTATGGTTTTTCTTCAATATTAATAAATTAAAATTGCAGGATGCCAAGAAGCAAGACTAATCAAAGGGTTTACATGAGCTTTATTCTCTATTAAATGCTCTGTGAATTAATTCCTAGGTCTCTTGTGTTGCCTCCCACCAATGCCTGAGGATGACATTTTCTACTCACCCAAACTGTCTTGACCTCTGAGCGGGCACCGCTTTCCTCCCGGGAGCAGACAAGAGGCAGTGTGGTTCCACAGCTGTGGGGACACTGGAAACACCCCCATCTGTAGGAAGGGGTGTTTTATTCAGCAATGCCTCCCCCACTTTGGTTTTCCTCAGGATGGAAGTTGGGTGCCTAAGAATACAGCCAATCATAGCCTTCTACTTCAGAACACAGTGTTAAATAGATGTCTGAAAAGGGGACGGTGAATCGTTTTGAGATAGCGAAGGGCAAGTTTATCCTCACATTCTTTTACAATCAGATAGTGATGTTTCATAGAGAGTTTGCTGATGCTATCCAGCCCTGCGGACATTCCCGGGACTGTCGTGAGGCTTAACACCAGGAAAATATAGTCAGAGTGTATTAATCTTTTCTTTAAAAGGAGAAAGAATTGCTATGGGCTGGTGTCAAAGACACTCGGGTGAGATTAAAGAAATTTTTCTTAAAAATATCAATAATATTAAATTCCTAGCAAGGGAATTGTGGTGTCAGAGAAGCCCCGCGATTTTTAATTTTGAAAGATATTTGCAAAATAATCTCTAAGTAGTGACACTTTATGCTCCTCTGGGTGGATTGAATTTGGAGGAAGAGGGAACGTGGTGGAAATGGTTCTCATCCATGACTGTGCGGTCACTGCTATGCCCCGGCCACCCTGTTGCGAATCTTCTGTGCTGAGCTCTAGTGGACCCCAGACACACGACTGACACAGAACCCCGAGTTGTAGTTGACTGGCTGAGGGATCTCCGCCTGTCTCTCCCCCAGGGCCTCTTTCACGGGCTGTGCTCCTACAATTCCAGTGACCCCTCCAAATTCCCGTTTTGTACCCATGGAAAGTGAAGTTCCAGTTAAAAATGAACTCAGCAGAAAACAGTCTTTAGTGCGCCCTGTGAAGACTGGTAGCAATGAACGATTTCCACCAACTGCTTGCAGTTCGATTACGAGGCATTATATTGGAACACATTATATAAATCCCATTCTGGGTTATAATTCCTGCTTATTGTAGCAGGCTTACATGAAAACCGAAAACATTACGACTGTAAGTTGCTATATCTTTACAGTACTTAAAAAGACATACAATATTTGTTTTTCTCTAAAATGAAAGCAATTTAAGCCGAAACATTGTGTGTTTTCTGACACACAACCTCACGTTGTTACAAAACACGGTAATCCTAGGGCCTCTGCCCGATTGCAGCACCTGAATCGAGACGCTGATTTTGACAAATGCATTGCTAATTACTTTTGGCGCCGCTCAGCTCTTAGAATGAATAGCTGTTGTACACAATGTTACTCTCGAGCCAAGTGACGCCAAACAGTTATTGTAGGAAGGAGCAGGGGAAGCGCCCCACCATTTCGTTCATTAGTGACAACAATGATGCATGATTGCGCCTCCTCATTCCTGCAGCCTTGTCCCCATGAGAGTTCAACTCTTCTACTGCAATGAGTCCCCATCCCCCTCCCACAACACACTGGTAACAAATTATCACAAGCTCGGCGGTGTAAAACTATCCTCTCACAGTTGTGGAGACCAGAAGTCCAAAATCGCGGTGTATTCACCCTGGAGGCTCAGGGGAGCCAATGTCTGGGGCTTCTCTACGAGCTCCTGGCGGCTCCCAGCGATCTTGGCTTCCCTCACTCCATCACCCCCGTCTCTGCCTCTGTCTGCACATCAACTTCCTCTCTTTGTCTTTCTCTGTCGTAAGGGCACTTGTCATCGGGCTTATGGTCCAGCCTAGTCCAGGACAATGTTTTCCTGAGATCCTTACCTTAATAACACCTGCAAAGACTCTTGTTTCACATCTGGAGGAATCATTCCACGTTCTGAATAATTCTGAGAGTCCAGGTAAACATATATTTTGGGGAACCCCATTCAACCTGCTACATTCACTAAATATAAACTCTTCTGCACTCTGCCCAGGTTACACGAGCTAAATCCTTCTTTGTCGTCATGGTTCAGTTTGTTATTGGCAAATTCAAAAATCTATTTATTATGTTTACACATTTTTCTTCCTTTTCTTCTATGCACATTTTCTCAGCATGTCTCCACCTTCTCCCAGGCACAGGTATCCATGGACTTCATCATAATTAAAAGTATTGACACTTCCCAAATGTGAATGTATGAAAAACGTAATCAGATAACTAAAGCCTTTTTACAGTGCCATTTCTTTCCCATGGAAAAGATACATTGGGTGACAGTTCCCATGGGCCTCTTGTGTCTGCACGTGGCTTGCAGCAAGCCTTACCTACTTTTTGTTCTGGGCTACGTGTTCAAGGGTGTCTCTGTAGTGAACAGTCTTGGAAGATGGAGATGGTGCTTCCTGTGGAGCCAAGGGTAGGCATGCTTACTGTCCACACTAAAATAGACCAGGTCCCTAAGCTCTGAGTTCTACAATGAAACCAGCTGTGTGCGGGTGTCCACAGGTGGACGCAAGTGGTTCTCGTGGGCAAGGAGAGCGGGTAGCGTGTGCTGATGCCCTTGCCGTGCGTGTTAATCAACACTGACCCAGGAGTCTCGTGTCTTCCAATGGCATCCTTGAAATTGTGACCGACTCCTTAGTTCTTTCAAAAGAAAATACCATCTCAGACCATTTGTAGAGCTTTGCAAGAGAAAGTATTTGTTTTTTCTCCACATATCAGTGATTTGCAATGAAATGAGAGAGGGAAGAAACATTAATATTATTCAGGGAACATTTTCAAAATACCTACTTTCAATTCTGTTTGAAGGACATACTTGTGTCTGCTTGGTGATACACTGAAGTGAGCAAACTGGTCAGAATTATTTAATGAACTGCTAATTTACATGTTTTCTTCATAACATTTATATACTCTCAGAGCCTTAAATATTTTTTTTTCTAGGCATGACTATATTTCTAGAAATAACTTGTTCTTGGCAGTAGAATTTCTAACTACCCATTAGCATTCATCACTAAAAACACATCCTCTGAGCTCTGTGAATCTAATGTATTTATGGCTGTTACCTGTTTTATCCCGTCCCCCAACAATTTCCTTTGGATTTCCCATCTCCATCATTGCTACCACTATTCTTTTAGTTCTGGCTGGAACTCTTGGCTGTATACTTGAGTCTTAATATTTTGGTAAGTAATTGCGGTGACCACTGAATCCAGCATGCCCATTATCCGGGTGAAGAACTAGGGCCAGCCTTAAGTTGCTTATGTAAAGTTGCAGGAAAATTGCCAGAAGTGCTTTTACTTTAGCTTAAAATGTTCACCCTTAGTTCGATTCTTTTCACATTGCAACCCTTTCTCTGCCGTCAGAAGTCACCAAGTCATTCCCATATTTATGAGAATTTTGATAATCTTGAGAATTCGCTCTTAAATATGTCCCTTTTTCTTTGTGCTTGTATTGATGACCAAGAAATGCCATTAATTATTAATTTGGGTTCTAATTCTTTTATTATTAGAAGTGGATGCAAAAAAATTAGAACACCCAGTTTTAAAGCTAAATGTTGTTCATGGGAAGAGTAGAGAACACAGATGGCCTCTACCCTGAGTCGTCATTCTATTTTTGACATAAGTGTAACTCCGGGATCTTCTGATCTGCTTTACAGCACCCTGTAGGACCATGTTTCTTTCTCTGCATGACTCTCACCTGTGTGGTGTCTAGACTGTCAGAGCTTCATCTTTCAGCACAGATCACTGAGAGGTTTGCAGTTCTTCATGCTCTTCCAGGGTTGAGATCACATTCCTCTGGCCAACATCTGGGTGGTCTCAGCCGAGGCATCTTGCTGAGGACCTCCTGCCCCCGAGAACCTCGCTTCTTGATCCTCAGTGACAACTAGTGAGGAAGGCCTGCCCTGACTCATGGATGATGGTCACCTGCAGCTCCTTACACGGTGACTGAAGGCATTTTATCAATGGGAACAGGCAGCTTTCCAAGTCGTTTGTGCTCAGTGGTTGAATGTCTATTCATTTCATGAATTCTTATCAACACCAGCTGGCACTGTGGCAGTGGCAAGTCCCATACCCCCCCCCCCCATATATATCTGTCTCCTACCCTTGATTTACTGTTATGGCCTTTCTGGAATACAGGATAGATCAAAGAATATCTGCCAATATCTGTCTCTGACAGTGGGACCTAACTGTGAGAACTTGAATCAATATAACTCACTGTCCCTATGTTAAGCAGTTCTGGGGTAAGCGTACATTCATGCTGCTGTGATAAACGGTTCTGGAATGAAGGCTGCTTCCTGACTTCGTGCTGAACACTTGTGAGCAGGCAAATGTAACAGCCATCTGCTCCAGGACATACTACTATTGGGGGATAAGAATGGGAAGGAACTTTAAGTAGCTCACTTATCAAGACTAATCTCTTACTTATCAATACTCATTTTAAGACCCTCACCTTGCTATGTCCGCCAGCCCAAAATTGTTATCACAAACTCTTTGAAATCCTGATTTTCCACCTTGGATATGAGCTTTTAAATCACTCAGCCTAAGCCCTACATACTTATACTGTGTCATCCTGCTATTTTCCCCTCTGAGATACTCCTAGGACTGTCGAGATGCTCCTCTCCTTTACAGCAGTAAGTTGAAACATTTGGTTTTGCTTGGTCAACAGCATTTATGGCAGCCTTTTTACGGAGTCAACAGCAAACACATCCCCTAGGCTTTTCACTCGGGATCATCTTTCTCAACCATGCTGCTGGAGTTAATGTTCTTGGCTGCAGCTTCTTCTCTTGGGTGTCAGGATTTCGCTTTTCCCCTGCCGTTCTGGATGAATGAGCGGGTACTTTCACATTTGACACCCTCGCTGCCATGCTGCTGGAGGCCCTTAGAAGACCTCTCTTGGGGAGCTCAGATTATCTCGTGTGCGTCCGACTCACAGAGTCTCCCTGGCACGACCCACTGGATATACGCCTTCCTGACCTCTGACAGACGTGACTGTTTGCCCAGAAGATCCAGTAACTGCAGATTGCCTGCTTGTTTACTGATGGGTGTTTCCTTCAGGGACTCGACTTCTGCCTAATTACGCCCTACCTTCTACTCCGGGTGCTGCGGGCGCTCCGGCATGGTTCAGAGTCTGGGACGTAGCACATTTAGTAAGTGCGTGTCGAGCTAGTAAATTCTTAGAGGCCCATTTCAAATGCATGTTATGTGATTCTATTCCAGAGTTTTCAAACCTGATGAGGCCTCTCCTGTCCTTCCCTTGTAGTTGACGAAGGACTCTTCGTATCACGGTAGTGTGGGCCTTTGTCTCGTTCCGCACGACTTGCGCCGACTCTCAGCAACGTAAGGGGAAATAAGTTGTGGTTGAGTCAGTCTTTTAGAGGAACCCATCTCAGTGGTGCTACCAAGAAGAAAATCAGAAACTCGTTGTTGAATAAAAAGGGGGAGGGGATTTAAAAATTTATAATTTCCCCAAAGCAATTCTTCATTACCAGTGTGTCTGATTAACTTACTAGGCTCTCAGTGATTGCTAGTCTAGTCGGAGATGCAGCCTCATTATATCTTAAAAAAACATTATTCTACTTTATGCATCGATTTTCCCCTTTACCTGTTTAATGCGTATTCTAATCCTTTCTTATATTCCTAAGGCCTGTGCCTTCATAATTTCTTTGTTGTATGCAACATATCAAGTCCCAAGCTGTTTTTATGACTGCTTATAAAAGTAATGTTTCAAACACTTCGAAATATAAATATTCACACCCAGGAAAGTGGTATTTTGCAAAAACATGAATGCTTTTAAGTCATTACTCAAGTATTAAAAACTCACTAAGTTTTGGTCAGTCTGATCCTTAAAATTCCAGAAGAAATATATTCTTTTTGGAAGAAATAGTCTTCTGTCAACACTATCTTATGAATCCCTGATATTTTTTAAATCTAAAGAGAAATTGAAAGTAAATGTCAGTTTTAATTAACTATAATCAACGAGATTATTTTGAGACACTTCACATTTGAGAAGTGGATTGTTTTGACATGGGTGCTGTCTCAGTGATTGGTGGGCACGGAACGGGTCCTGTTGTTCTTGAAAATCAGCACCATGAATGCTGGCCGCACCAGACTTTCCCTCTTTGCTGGGAATGTCAAGGTTGGTGTACAAAACATATAGTAAACTAACCTTCACTCCCATTCTTCAAAATATACATTTATTTAGTCTTTTTATGTACATCAACATGTGTTACTCGAGCCTGTGCTGTTCTAAATAGACGGTTTTAACAGCTTCATACCATCCCTGACATTATGATTATGCCATTTTATTGGTATATAACAGCCAATGGCTTCTTTCTGTGGGGAGACAAGAGCTTAAGGTTTCCTAATTTGCCGTGTGACTTATGCCACTTTCATGCAAGGGTACTTTCTGAAGTCAGTCCTTTTACTGGTTCTCACCAATTTTGCCTGGTCTGTCTGGCAAGCGAGCTTGCAAAGGGTTTATCTTACTGCTGTCATTGATCTCCAAACCTCTCCTTAAGTGCTTACACCAAATCCTCCATTGTTTTCAAGAGTACCTTACATCTGAAATTCCCCACACTCTGTTTTGAATACTGTCAGTTCCTATAGGGAGAACCTTGGGCTTTCTTGATCTTGTGGACGGCCTCCCCTTTGGTGGGCCACCATGTTGGGTACTGGGTGAAGCTGATGGAGTCTTGCTCCGTTGGCTTGCTGTCCTGGCATGGAACCTCTGTCGTAACGGTGTGCCGGAGCAAGGGCTGTCAGGGCCCGGTATCCTTGGCCTGCTCTGGTTGGAGCAGAACTTCTACTCCGCGTGTGGGGATTGGGTGGAGTAAGGAAACTTCAAACTCTCAGCCACAGTTACAGGAATCTAGTCTCTGCGCCTCAAAGTTGGAGGAGACGTGGAATGCTGGTGGCCTGCCCCTCTTGTTGGGATAGATACCATACCCTTTGATTGGGGGCTGAGCAGAGAGGGATCCCATCTTATCAGTCCTCCCCTGGGGGAGGTCCTCTGTCGAGCCGAGCTGGGAGAGGTGAAGACAGGGAGAAGTCCTGGCTCAGGTACAACCAGCTCTTGTTGTTCTTACTGAGATTTTGCATATTTTAAAAAAAAATGTCCCCTCATTTCCTGTATATCCTTAGGACAATTTCCAGATGTTAAATGGTTGTTTAAAAAAAATTTTTTTTTTCACCAGTGATGGTGGTTTCACGGGGAACTGATCCACTGGCTTTTGGTGCCATCTTTCTGAGAGTGGGACTTCCTCTGATTCCTTCAACTTACAGCTGCTTGGTCTTCAGTGAAATCTCATGGAAGCCTCAATATGAGTAAGTCTGTCCCTCAGATGGCAGGATGAATATTTCTAGTTAAGGAGAGACCTCGAAAAAATATCAAATTCAAGGCATTGAGCAGAATTTATTTTTTGTAATTGGTAAGAATGAAAACACATTGATGCTGTGTAGCTGGAAAATACCGTAAAGTGCCTATCTTAACCTATCAGTGTGAATGATGACGTCAGGTACCCCTAGGAAGGACAGCGGCACACGAATGATTAGCTTACCCCTTAGGGCCTTTTTTTTTTCTTTTAAAGAATTTAATTATTTGACAGAGGGATGGAGAGAGCATGAGCAGGGGGAAGGGCAGAAGGAGCTGGAGAGGGACAAGCAGATTCCCTGCTGAGTGCAGAGCCCAACACATCCCAGGACCTTCGATCACGATCTGAACCAAAGTCAGACACTTAACTGACTGAGCCATGCAGGTGCCCTGAGCCTTCTTTTTGCCAGCAGCGAAAGACTAATGAAACAGAAGTGGCAGCCTTCTTGTAAGCCTTGTTCTGTGTCTGTGGCTGATTATCAGCTCACAGTGGCTGAGAACAATAAAGCAGATTCCTTCCTTGAAATAGGTATCAGAACAGCTCCAAGTACTCAGGAACCAAGTGTCAGCATTAAAGTTGGTTCATTAATTTGATCAGGTTTTTTCTCCCTAGTCCATAGACAGCTAGACTAGCAATCTGATTGGCTAAGAGACCTTCCTCTGGGAAGAGCAAGGAGTCAGTGGCAGGATGCTGTCGAGGACGATCTCCCAGCTCTGAGGAAGGTGCGGGAATCACGTCAGAGGTTCCTTCAAGGTCATCCCATTAAAAGATGATGGGTCAGGACCCAAACTAAGATACTTAGTGACAAATCCTTTATGCCAGCCATTTAACCTAATGCTTTCCACAGTGTCTAAAGCTGATTCCCTCAGTAAGTTACAAGTCACTGTAATATCTTGAGATAGACATGGAATTTACCACTGACACTTGGGGAGGGGCTCATGTCAGGCGTCTCCGGTGTACCTGGGCTTTACAATCGGCTGACAAGACAAGGTGCGCCCCTCTTTCACCCTCTTCCCCAACCTGGAATACACTTGCTGCTATATCTAGCAAAAGGTGATTCCAAATGGGAGCGGGGGGTGTGAGGGGTGTACTGTTAAAAGTAAGCTTTTTCATTCACTTATACAGACTGTCATTATTTTGGAGTTGTCATAATGAACACTTAACTTAGTGGCCTAATCTATTCATGCTTCATTTAATCAAAGTGGGACAGGCACGACGGGGAAGGACCTCCCGCTGCACCAGGACCCGTGAGAATCTATGTCGGAAGGACCAGTGAAGGGGGCTGGGAAGGGGCCGGGGGCACTGTGCTTCCAACACAAATGGAAACCTGATTTTCACAGGTAGTGTGAAGACTCTACTTTCACATTTAATATCTGAGCTCATTTATGTTAATTCATAGACTCTTATCTTTTGTGGTTTAGGGTCTTCCTGAGATATTCTTACGTGTTTCAATGACAGAGATTCCCAGCCCCCCTTCCTTCTCTCTTTGCACCATTTCTGGGTGATGACGTTAACTTTTAAATCACAGTGAAAAATATAACTTACCAACTGAGTTTAACACTAGTAAAATGTCTGGATTCTTCTCACTTACCAAGTAATTCTTTCTTAATCCCCCCAATATTCTATATATCTCCGAAAGATTAATTTCCTCTAACTCATTTGCTTCCCTTCACCCATTTCATGGCACAAATTTTGCCCTCAGTAAAAAATTGACAAAGGCTACCCTTTGCAGGTAAAAGGCCCGAGGGTAGCTTGTGTGCAGTAGTTTTAGACATAGAATAGAAACGCTTTCAGCTATTTTATCACTATGATTACAAAAATCACGTGTATATTGATTTAAGGTATATTAAGATAAATTCTTGCATTTTATTAAGAATGATTTGATTCACTTTTCTTTTACTATTTCGAAGATCAAGAAAGGAAAATCAGGAAGGGAAAGAAGAGCTGACCTTTACATGTGTATATTGTTTTTTTTTAAGTGATGAAATTTTTTAAGTGATGAAATTTTCATCATTTTAAAATGATGAAAAATGTTTAAAACAATAATTGATCATGCTTATTCTTTCAATATCTATTTTTGTTATTTCCCATGTTTACTTTTCTTCTGTAAAACAATCTGCCCTCAGGGAGCTTACATTTTGGAGGTGAAGACAGACCATGACCGTCTTAGTAAGGAATGTTCCCCGTGGTTGAATAATCGTCTCTTTGTTAGAGTCGGTTACCTCGTGCCCTTGCACATGACCCCCTCATCTTTTTCAAAAAAAGCATAGAAACCTACTACTTTCTTCTGCTAAAACCTGACTTTTCTTTCAGGACTTTCCTGAATTCCTTTTATCTCATAATCGGAGCCAATAATCCTCCAAATACCACCATTTCTGTGCTGCCGGTGTGTGAGCACGTCAGTCTGAGAAGAGTGCAGGGACCCAGCAAGGAGGGGACTGGTTTTTAATTTCATTTCGATACGTTTACATGGTGTCAAAATGCATATATAGATAGATAGACCTATCTATCTATCTAATGTGTCTATATATCTATCCAACCATATCTCTATCTATATATGTATGTATGTATTTTTTTTTTTTAATGCCAAACCTTCGGAAAATCTTAACTCTGCAAAGAAGATCCTATTTTTCTCTCTACTGTTCATCTTCCAAGGCAGCATTTGGCTTCATGAAAGAAAATACCCATTTCAAAATGACTTCAAAGGTAAGAAGCTTATTATTTTGCACAGTAAAAGTCCAGAGAGATGGATTTCAGAGTTGGCTAATTCAGCGGCCACACATAACATTAGTCATTTGTGTATTTACAGCTACTGCCTTCTAGAAATATTAAATTTTACATATTCTTTTTTTTTAAGATTTATTTATTTATTTGAGAGAGAGAGTGCACGTGGGGAGGGTCAGGGGAGAGGGAGAACTTATGCAGACTCCGTGCTGAGTGCGGGGCCCGAGGCAGGGCTCGATCTCACGACCTTGAGATCATGAAATCAAGAGTTGGACGCTCAAACAACTGTGCCACCCAGGTGCCCCAAATTTTACATATTTTTATGAATTTAATATTATTATCATGTTTTATTTCCCTATCAGAGAATTTGGGATTAACTATCCCTTTGTTTTAATGAGCATTTGTTAGACAACTCTTAAAGGTTGGCCTTATAATAGGATTGTTATATTTTTACTGTCATTTTCCTTATTATATCATCTGAACTCTTCATACATTAGGGATATTGTTTATTTTCCATTATTTTTGTTTTCCTTATTACGTCATCTGGATTCTCCGTATATTAGGGCTATTGCTTCTATGCCACATGCCGCAAATATTTTTGCCATTTTAATCCTTGGTCATATTATTTCAAATTCATGTGCTATTCGTTAAGAGTTTTATATTTTTATACAATTAAATTCCTCATTCTGTATTTTTTGGCTTTTGGCTTTTGTTTCACTCTTAGAAAGTTCTTTTCCAAACCAAATTATATAATTATTGGAGTATGGTTTCTTTCCATAATTTTATATTTGCAATCAAATATATAAATCATTAATTGATACAGAATTTATCTTCAAATTAGGGTTCAGTCTTTTTTGTTGTTGTTGTTGTCCTTCTCAAGAAGTTTGTAGGTAAACCACAACAATTCATTGAATAACTAAACTTTTCTCAAGGCTTTCTGGTGCACCTTCATTATTTGAGAAATCCATTCAGCTGTATACACACACCCCCATGTCTCTCGTTTTTCCCCATCAGGTTGCAGCTGGCAGTACTTCTGTCCTACACCTGTGGGGAGGAAGATGGGGCTGAAGAGTATGGCGTCCCCTAGTGGACTAGAAGGTGGGCTGGGCCTCGGGAGGCCAGGAGGGACAGCCTCTAGAGTCAGCGGAGTGTCTGACACGCGGGTCTTATTATTCTTGGTGCTTTAATTACCTTGGTCTTTTGTTGATTTCCAGTTGGCTAGGCTAGTCTAGTAACTAAATTGTTTTTCTTTTTAGAGTTTTGTGGGAATTAGTTTTGGTAAACCATAAAAATAAAGCACATACTGATTATCCCCTGCCTTCTCTGGATTTTGAAGTCTGGAAATAATGTTTGCTTCTCAGGATACATTTCTTATTAAGTAATATAATGTTTACTTTATCACATTAAATTCCCTAAATGCATTTTTTCTCAGTATGCGGTATTTCAAATTTAATAATGACTTGAGTTCTATGAGGTTATTTTAAAGGGAACAACCAATATCCACTATTCACCATTCATTCCTTTAAATAAAGTGTCCCCCCTACTTACATTCACTCCCATATTTCCAACTTATAAGCAAATAGAACAGCTCTTGGCCATGGGGGTCCCTGTAACAGATATGAATATATTTCGAGGAATGTGTCTGGTGAAGAATTGAAGACTCTTCTAGGAAAAAACTCTTCACAAGGCAAGAGAGAGGGTGGCATACTTTGGTTTAAAGACGATGTAGGGGCGCCTGGGTGGCACAGCGGTTAAGCGTCTGCCTTCGGCTCAGGGCGTGATCCCGGCGTTATGGGATCGAGCCCCACATCAGGCTCCTCCGCTGGGAGCCTGTTTCTTCCTCTCCCACTCCCTCTGCTTGTGTTCCCTCTCGCTGGCTGTCTCTATCTCTGTCAAATAAATAAATAAAAAAATCTTTAAAAAAAAAAAATAAAGACGATGGATCTTCTGAGGTGATGGGCACCTTCGAATGTGTGGTATCTTCCCTTAGACTGGGTCCTACAGACAAGCAGGCTGTATGTAAGATGTTTAGCCAGAGGTCCTATAAAACCTGTGAGAGCAGAACAGTGGTGCCCTGACCCCACCTGCACAGCCCCAGCAGCAGGTGGGAGGGCAGGGTGCTCTGAAGTTTAGTGGGAAATGGGTGTCAGTGAGCACAGGGACGCATAGGCAGATGAAGGGTCCGGTTTGGCAGGTGGCAGCACGCTGCAGCGTCTGTGACGGGAAGAACGGCCCTGCTGGCCGGAGCAGGTGCTCCCACCTGGTTTCAGCCAGCACATGGCTGGGTCCAAGGGGAGAGGAGCCAAATGCAGGATGCTACTTGAGGGCCAGATAGCTGCCTGTGGGCACATAGATGACACACCTGTGCAAACCCAGAGATCTGGGGTGAGGGGAGCTTGGAAAGGAAGTTAATTTCCAGCATTTTAATTTTGGGACTCCAGTGAGAGATGGACTGGAAGGCAGCGTCAGTTGTCACCCACACTTTGCACTGCAAGTTCTGAGGGAAAATGGGAGCCTAGAAGTTGACCACAAGCCAAATCATCGGTCTGTGAGATATTTGAAGATATCCATGGGATGAGACACCCTCCCTCTCATGCATCACTTCCAAGGAAAGTATTTAGTGTTCTCTCAGCAAACAGGATGAAAAAAATACTTGAAATTACCAGGACCGGTGAAAAAAGGGTCACGGATGACTGTTGTGCATTGAAATATAATGAACTGGATGATTCAGTCAGTGGGTCTAAGAAGAAGGTCTCCAAGCAATCCAGTGACATTAAACAGAGACGGGATAATATCTGTGATATCCTGAATTAAAAACACCGTTCCTCTTCCAGGTGCAACAAACGGTATAGACGCCTGTAGTTACAATCTAAAGGGGAAAGAAAACCGTAAGAAAAACCAAGTCCATATGAACAGCAAACTAAAGCCAATGATGTATTTTAAGATACTAGGGACATTTCCCCTGGAGTTTACAAGTTTCCTACAGAGAGTTCGTGCGGAAAGAAATGACGGTGGTGGAACAGAACTTGACCCCCCCACACTGGAAAATAGTTACGTAATTACAATAGTGTAACAAACTTATAAGTTTTTCTCTTTTAGAATTAAGCAACATATAAAATACAGAAGATATAAAAATGAATATGGAAATGAATATAAACATTATATTTGACAATACAAAGGCAAAATTATAGCCGACAGAAAATAAGAATTATTTAACAAAAACTGAAATAATAACCAAGTCAGACTGAGAGAAAAAGGCTAGGGGTATGGTGTGTTTCACTATCCTTATATTTTGTGGCAGGATATCTATAAACATTGTCATAATGTGATAGATCTAAAATCATGGTATATGTTCATTACTGACTGTTGGGGAGATCTGGGAAGAACGAAGAAACAATCTGAATTGTCTGCCTCGGGGTGGCAGCAAAGGGAGTGGAAGCCTGAGGGTCTTGTTCTCATATCACTTCTTCTATATTGTTTTATTTTTCAGCATCTTAACAAAAATAAGGGAAAAATGAAAAGCTGTCAGTACAATCTATTCTCTACTCTCTTAATTATCTTGATTATCCAGAAATACCAATAAGGGAATAGTTTTATTTTAGCTCTGCCCTTTGGGGGATGCAGCGAGCCAGCGACAAGTGGAGAGAGAAGGAGAACTCTAGCACCGGGGTGTCGGGGACCCTCTGCACGGGGACTGGGCACCTGTCCTGAGACTGCCTTCAACCCAGTTAAGACCTGGGGACATCACTTCACTTTCCTTAGCCTGGTGTATTCTTATTTAAAGACAACATGGATGGATCTAGAGAGTATTATGTTAACTGAAAGAAGTCAGTCAGAGAAGGACAAATACCATATGATCTCACTCATATGTGGAATTTAAGAAAGAAAACAAATGAGCGGGGGGGAGGGAAGAGATACAGCAAGCAATAGACTCATAGCTCTAGAGAACACACTGCTGGTTACCAGAGGAGGGGTGGGTGGGGGATGGGGGAAACAGGTGGTGCGGATGGAGGAGGCACTTGTCGTGATGAGAAGCGGTGACGTATGGAAGTGTTGAATCACTGTATTGTACACCTGAAACTAATATAACACTGTATGTTAACTAACTGGATTTTAAATTAAAAATATAATTAAAAAAAAAAGACCAAGCACAAAGACTGGCAATCTAGAATGTGTCAAATGAACTCATCAGTGCTTTTCAGTGTCACTGCTCAGAAATGAGCCCGGGCTGAGTTGCACCCCGAAGCTCTCTTCTGTCCACGTCCATGAAGACCCAGCAAGAAAGAGAGGAAAAAATAAAAACAATTATCAAAGGGACCGAATGAGATTTGCAGTTTCCAAAATCATTTTACAGAGAGAAACACTTCTTCCAAAGGGAATCATCAGTGGAACCTAGGGAGGAAAGACTGCAGAAGGGAGGACAGAAAGGAAAATCCTTGAATGCTGTGTAATTGAAAGTAACTGAATCTGGCTTTTTTTTTTTTTTTTTTTTTTTGCTAATGAGATTGTGAGTTCAGTAAGCCTATATTGCCATTTCTCCTACACACTCAAACCTCACAATCAAAAGTCATTATAAAACTTCATTTAGCACGTGGCCTATTTGTTAAACAAATATTACATTTTTAATGGACAGTTATTCTCTTCTTGAAAACAATAAAAGGTTTTACAGAAATTACCATTCACCAAGGAAGCTATGTTTAGATGCGGAATTTATTTTTTCTATAGGCGATTCAACTGCTGGAAAAATGAGCTTCACCTTTTTTGGGGGCATTTTAAGTAGTAACAACTAAATGCATGATGGGCGCCAAGCTTGACAATCGCCATTTAAAATCGCTCCCATGTTGTACGTATCTTCTGAAATATTTTCCCCTTAAAATGTAGATTGCTAACTCCATCCGCGTGGGTCATATTCACTTGACTTACTTAGCTGCAGATCCTGCGATTCATCTCCGTACCGCAATGCTGAGCCACACTTACTAATAGCAGGTTAATGAGAAGGTGTGAAAATGATATCCCACGCTAGTTTGGAGGGGTGACGAGTAGTAACACGTTGTCGTCAGTTTCATTGTTATACTGTAGAAAATAATCTCATCTAGTCATTCTTTTCTTTTTTAAACCAACGAATAGCACCAACTACTTCTAATACTTTTTCACACTACACGGACGGTGTTTTCACACATAAAGAAATGCTTTGGTAGAATCTTACTTACAGTGACCGCGTGTTAAGCTACATGTAATTAATACCGTTTTACAAATAGACGATAGGTATGCTCCCCAGCTCGGTGCACAGTTCATCTGAGCTGTGTTGACATTCCTATGTAATATGGACAATACTGTCTTCACAAGTCCAATCATTGAGTGTTAACGAAAGCTGTGCTGAATACTCTGTTTTCTTTGGCAGTATTCAGGTGTTGGCTCTGTCTTTGGTGGTTTCTCTGGAGTTCTTACCTGGGGTTTGATTCTGTCTAATCTCACGTTTCTACAGGGTTTATCTAAATGGTGATCACAGACCCTAGGGACCAGCTGAATTTCCTTATTGCACAACACTCATCGTCCGAAGACTCAGTGGTAATCCCAGACGCAGGGAGCAGGTGGTTTCACCGAGGGCTACCTACCGCTTAGAGTAGAGAAACTCTGAAAGCCGGAGGCGGCAGAGAGAGGAAGACAACCTACTTTCACCCTGATCTTGGTCTGAGATACGTGGGAAGTGAGGAGAACCTGATTCGTCCATGAGGAATGCTTAATCGCAGACTTTTAGGAGAGGATGCTGTGCATAATTTCACCCCCTAGTTTCCCCCTCCCCCTTCTCCCATGCAACAGATATGCCTAGGAGGTTCATTTTTGTTTCCCACCTCAAATCCAAATTCAGGAGACTTTTCTTTGCATGAGCAGGACAGTACAATTCCATGCCAGTTAAAGCCTAACGTCCTCAGCTGGAAACACCCACACATTTAACAGCGTGTCTCTCCTTGATGGGGACGATGGAGACTCCAGCTTCAGGCTGCAAATAATCAGTCAGTTGCTGGGAGTCCTCACGCAGGTATGACCACTGAGCACTGACGGAAGAGGCTGCCGGCTGATTCCGAGACTTGGGAGGGCAGATCCTTCCATGTCGTCTCCGTGCAATTGATTTACCAACTGAATTATACAAACGGTTTATGGCATGTATCGGTTTTTCTTTCCGCTATGATGGAAATACCGTTTTATACTTTTGCAGAAGCATCAGTAGAGCGCCCATGTTTCAATCGTGTTGTCGTCGACTTTGTGTGTATTTATCTGCTTATCACTTTCAGACGTGTATTACCCACCCCTTTAGATGTTTAAAGAGCGTAGCTTCCTCCGTCTTCTTTCTACCTAATAATACATGTATCATCTCAACGGCATATTATAAACCATTTGGCAATACTCCCAGGAGAGCTATCAACTGGGATGCTGGAAAGAAACAGAGACAAGAATGAACCTGTCTGGTTAAAATATGCAACACGGGATTTATTGTAGACCAACAGTACAGACGAAAATGTAACAATATCACTTTTTATTTGTTTCCAAGCCAGGAGACGTAACGTTTGGGCTTGGGCTCAGAGTGGATGAATTGGACGGTACGTTGGTGAGTGGGGAAACCAGGCTACCAGGGCAGGTCAGTATGCGGATGCGTCTAAAGGCGACTTCTCTTGGCAAAGGTGTGCCTAATCCACGCTGACTCTCGGACGCACACAGGGTGCCCTCCCAGATAGCGCGTGCGCCCTGCGAGCCCAGAGTGTGTACGTGTGCGCACAAGTGCCCCCAGGTGGTGCCATCTCTGCACCCGCGAGCTGGGTTGTGTTGACCTGAGCCTGACCCCTTGTGTCTCTGGAGGAGGTTATGGCAGAGCGTGGGAAGACCTGAGGTGGGGAGCCGTCGGTGTGGGTCCGTCACAGAGAGTGACGGGACGAGAGGCCACCCCACTGCCGTCCTTACTTCCCGGATCCGTTCATTCTAGCTGCGGGAACGGAACACTGCACATCAGCCGTTAATACGCAATGCGCGGGCATCCTGCTTAAAAGGGTTGCAAGCGCTTTAGAATGGGTGCGACGTGTATGAGAACCCCGCGTGGGTATCATGCATATTGTCACACCTCCTCAGTCTGAGGTGACGCTGGGAAGGATCCCACAGAGGTCACCAGGCATTCCTGGGGCGCGGAGCAAGGGCGCCGCTCATATCTGGAAGTGTATCCGATCTGCGCAGAGAAAACGCCACCCCCTCCAGGACAGAGTCCGCACGGCCCTGCAGGCTGGTCGGGCCTCCTCCAGGGATAATGCATTCTGGGGCCTCAGAGCTGGTTGGCCCGTGGGGGACAGGGTGACCCTCAGCAGAGGAGCTTGCTGTACCCTGGACAGAGGAGGCTGCATGGCTTCCATCGTTCCCATCACGGCCACTCTGCTCGTAAAGCCCCGCGCCTCGTGCCAGCTGTGGGGTGGCGGAGAAAAGAGGCCACGTGACATCAGGGCTCCTTCCGCCCCTCAGACCACCAACCACTCTATTCCCCACTCCCCAGAGTACACGTCCACCCTTACCTGCCGTGGCTCAGTCCCCCCTAGAAGGCTGACTACCTCACCCACCACACTGTGAGGGTACAGCGCTCACAGACAGGACCCCTCCTGTCCTTTCATCCAGGACCCTCTTGCAGGACTGAGGGGTGGTGGGGGTCTGCCATAAGCTGGCTCCAGCATGTCAGGCTGAATGTTTTCCACTTCGTCAGCTGCTGTGGGGACCGCCCCATGAGACCATAGGCTTGAAGTGGGAGAGACATCTCCGTGGGAGGCTTGCACCCTCCCTGGCTCTGCCCCCCCCAACCTGACAGGTTCTGAATCATCCAATGAATGGGGGAACCAATCTTGTCAAGTGCGCGATTTGCTTCTCCCTGAATATAAGAGATCCATAAAGCGCTCCCCCCCTTATTTTAGTGGTGGGAAGACTAAGACAGAATATTTCACTTTTATATCAGATGAGATGTCTCAGGCCGCTGCAGACCATTCGACTGAAAGCCTCATTGATGTTTCATTGGTGATGGGACTCTGAATATTTATAGCATCTTCCGTGTGTTTTACCCCCGTCGCCCAGCAAACAGATCCTTATGAGGCCGCTCAGGGCACTTGATATTCTTCTCTGTTATCTTGGGGTGCTGAGCCCGCGGTCATCCGAGGCGTGGCCCGGCGTGATATTGTGTGGAAAATCCAGGTGACGACAGACTAGGGACTAGATTGGGACATAGGACAGGGGAGCTAAGGGCCTAGAGGAAAGACAATCGTGGACAGTTTGCACGCTGAGGGTGGGGCTCTGACGCCCTAACCTGTGGGGATTTTGAAGAGTGCGTTTGCTAAGCCATTCGTAGGGACTGCACTGTCTGCTTGAAAGAAGCAGGGGACACTGGGGCTCCACGCTCACTTGCTCTAACCTCCTTTCTAGGGCCCCTCCTGGTGCCCATTCATCTGGGTTTCCTTCGCCATGAAAGTCAAGACTGAGACCAGGGCAAACCAGGAGAGATGGATGTGGGACAGTGAGCCAGGCGAGCGGGAAAGACCACAGTAGGGGTGTCACTGGCATAAGCAGAGGGGCCAGCTCTCCTGACTTCTGAGAAGTGTACAGAATGGCCCCGGGGGACCCACCTGTTGGCGGGAGTTGCTCCATTGGCCCATCAGCTATGGCGCCCCAGGCGTGTGAGCTTCCGGTGCTCTCGGCTGGACGCTTGGGCTGCGCAGGCTCGTGGGCGCTGGGCACGGAAGCAGCACGCTGGGGTCAGGCTGGGGCTTTGTGAGGGCCCAGGGGCTGTGGAGGAGGTCGGCGAGGTTTGAGGGCTTCCACCCAGGGCGGTCAGAAGAGAACGCTGCAGGCCTCTCAGTGTCCGGCACCTTCGTGCTGTGTGGGAAGGACAAGACCTAACAGAACATTTGACTGTGTGTAATTACCCCAACCCTCCACATTATAAAAAACTATGTATGTTGCAGAATTTTTTTAAAGTGTTGTGTTAAATGGTATAATCTATAGAAGTGAATTTGTTAAATTGTCAATGTAAAGATTTTCTAGCCCTGAGCTGCTTCCTTGTAATGTGAGACTGGCACTACCTATAATTGTCATGTTTTTAGACTGGCAGGAGTGCTGGCTGTTTCTGTTGGGACATAAGCTAAAATGATAGGTGCCACCCCAAAGAATCCTTAAAAGTAAAATACTCCGGTGGTCTCCATTTAAGAAGGTAACCCGATCATCTCTACATTATAGACACTATTCAAAGGTGGTAAAAATCTTTATATGCTTGATGACTGTTTTATTTTATTTTTATTTTTTTAAAGATTTTTTTTTTATTTATTTGAGACAGAGAAAGAGTGAGCGAGAAAGAGAGAGCAAAGGAGCAGGGGCAGAGGGAGAGGGAGAAGCAGACTCCCCGCTGAGCAGGGAGCCCGACGTGGGGCTCAATCCCAGGACCCTGAGACCTGAACCGAAGGCGGACGTTTCACCGACTGAGCCCCCCAGGTGCCCTACTTGGTGACTCTTCTAAAGTGGTTCCAGAATTTTTCTCCACCAAAGTTAAATATTCTAAAATTTTCATCATTTTTGTAATTCTATTTTAAAACATTTAGCCGCTCAACTTTATTATTCTGTTTTCCTGGAGGAGTTCATGAAATAAATAAAACATTCTACTGGCTTTCGGATCAGACAACATAATCTGTGTTGGATCTGAGCTTTTACCATGTTTTACATTTATTCCATAAAGATTTATCCAGTGTCTTCTGGATGGAGCACACTGAATGCAGCAGGCACAATAGTAAACATACATTCTGAACCGTAATTCTCATTTACCTCGTACTGCCTGGAATGTTAGTATTTTACTCTCCTTTAGTAGATTACTGTAAACTCCTAAAAATTATCTGTAGTAGTTCATGCATTTTTCAATCTTTGACATAATCCAGTAAATATAAGTTGCACATAATAGCAATAACTATCTGTAAAAGGGGAAAGTGAATTTTAGGGGAGAAGACAGTATCTTTGTGCATAATAATCAAGTTCACAAAGGCAAATGCAAAAGACAATCAGAAACTGTATTACAATTAAAGATTATGTCTTGCCAATGGTATGGAGATGGTTGGAAAGTTAGTATAATGGGAATCACCGGGAACTGAGTCACATTTCTTGAAAGAGGTGAATTGTCGAGGATGCCTGTAGTCGGAGGTGATGGAGAATGAAGAGTATTAGAGACAGAAAAACGGACTTCATTATTATCTATCCCCTTATCACTGCTGTGTTTTCATACTGAGAAGCATGGTCTTTCCATTTCATATTTAACATCTAGAATGCTTCCCACAAGCTTTTATATTATATCCAGATTTTGATAAAAACCAAATAAATCATTAATACCATCTCCAACATGTGCTCATCTCCCCCATCGAGCCTATTCTTAGTTGAAATAAGAACATCGTTGTCATTTGAATTTATATTCTCTTTAAGTGACATGTCATTTTTCAATGGCTACTCTCTCTATATACTTGCTTTTAGTTTCTAGAAGTTTAATTATGAAGTGTCTTGGCACAGATGTTTGGGTTTATCCAATTTGATCTCACTTTAGCCCCTTAAATCTGTAGGCTTATTATTATTATTTAGTTTTTTTGCCAAATTTGATGGTTGTTTAGCATATTTTTTCTAGCAATTTTTGCCCTTCAGTAATGCCTATTACACAAATGTCAGCTCTGTAGTTAATTTTCTGTGAATTGTCCCATAGCTTCCGGAGACTGATCTTTTTTCCCCTCCTTTTTGTTCTTAAATTGGGTAAATTCTGTCAATCTGTCTTAAGTTCTGTCCTCCATCGTCTCACTCCACGATTGAGTTCAACTAATGGGTTTTGCGTCATTTTATCAATGTCATAATTTTAAATCCTAACACCATGTTCTATGTAAACCGTATGTCCCTATATTTCAGTGTGCATCAAGGAGGCAGCAATCCAAGACTTAAAAGGCAATCATAGAGCATCAAATAACTCTCCGTAAGTTAACTTCTCTCTGCGATACCACGAAGGAGGACGGCAGGTGTAAATACGATGATACCAGTTGTACACGCTCTTCAGGAAAGGTCTTAACCCCCGGACAACAGTGGTTTATAGGAAGGTCCTGATTCTCACTGCATGGGCCACCTCTCCCTGTGGCTGTGGTATGATCTTTTACCTGGAAGCCCTGCAAATAGATCAATATATATTTTGAAAAACATAGTTAGTGTTACTATAACAGAGTAATCCGAGCTATAGCTCACCGGTTCAGGTTGGAGAGAATAGTTACCCTGGGGATTATTCTGAATTTTTTTTTAAATTGCTGTTCTTGCAGAATTAGTGATGTATTGAAAGAGCTTGAAAGTTCAAAACACATATAGGGGCTAAATTATACAAATAGCTTATTTTTAAAGATTGAAAAAGACAATTCATGTAAAATCTCAGGCTTGACTATAGATAATGTAGACATAGCTGGCTTTTGGATGCTATTTTCCATTAAATAATGACAATTTGCTCCTACCTTTGATGGGAAAACCAGATTTATGTTGGTAATACTAAGAAAGACAGCATGTTATAACCAATCCAATAAAAAGAACGTGCTTTTATTGAAATGTTCCCTCTGCCACACAGATATAATCTTTCCCAATAAGTTATTTTATGCCACTAGGATTTTTTTTTTTTTATAAACAACCTTCTCCAATTCAGAATTGAAACTCACTACTTGATATAATGTTTCTTATCAACTTTTAAAAACTGCTCTTAAAGTAAAAAGCAACTTTGACGTATTTTTTTCAAGTAATTCAATGAGAGGAAATTTTCCTTTTATCACCATTTGAGTTTGGAGAATACAGTCTGAACGAAAGAATTTTTTGTTAATGAGAATGTGAATAATCAGCTTTCTGTTTGTCTCTTTTGTCTGTTCTTATGTGCTTGGAATCTAGCCGTTCACATGTAGGAAAAATTTTGCTGCTCTTTGTACTCTGTCCGGCCCTTTCCTGAATAAGCTCATCTAAGGATGCTATGCCGGTCACTTCAGCAAATACTCGGGAAGGTGCAGAACTATGGGTTTACCGTCAGAAGTGCTGTGGAAGTATTAGGGACAGAGCTTTTTGAAAGAACTTAACCATGAATAAGCTTTGAAGGATGGGTAGGTTTGGGATAAGTGAGGGTGTTAATCAATGGATTCAAAATAGAAGCAAATGCGTGAGAGACAAAAGATGTGTTACAGGCTGGATGGAGAACTCACGTGGTGCATTTTCACTGGAATGGAGGTGGACAGATAGTTGTCACCAGTATGAGGCCAGTGTAGGTTCAGATCCATGCACAGAGAGCTGCAAATACGGGAATATATTCATTGGACACTGAGGAGTTACAGAATGTAAAAGATGGTACCCAGCTCTGAGATCGGTTTTAAGATAAAACCACAGTGACTGGATCAGCATCGGGAAATCAGAAATTGTAATCAAATTCAACATCGTGTCTTTTTAAACTGTAAGTACACAATTAAGAAAGCAGTAAAATGGAAATCAATGGGAAATGACTATTTCAAGTATTTTACTTTTATGAAAAGTATTTTAGGATCGATTTGTTGATTTCTACCAAAACAGTCTGCTAGGGCTTTTATTGGGAGCCTTAAGTGTACATAAAAATTTGGGGGAGATTGCAGTATTATCTACAAAAGCCAAACTATGCAAGCAGCCCAAGTGTCCATCGACCAATGGATAAAGAAGAAGTGGTATATAAATATACACAATAGAATATTATTCAGCCATAAAAAGAATGAAATCTTGCCATTTGCAATGATGCAATGGAACTAGAGAGTAGAATGCTGAGAGAAATAAGTCAGAGAAAGACAAATGTCATATGATTTCACTCATATGGAATTTAAGAAATAAAACAAATGAACAAAGGAAAAAAGAAATAACAGAGAGACAGAGAGAAAGAGAGAAACCAAGAAACAGACTCTAAACTATAGAGAACACACTGATGGTCACCAGAGGGGAGGTAGGTGGGGGGATAGGGGAATAGGGAATGGAGATTAAAGAGTGCATTTATCATGATGAAAAAAAATAAAATAATAAAAAATAGAAACAGTAAAAACAATATTTAATGAAAAAACTGCCAAGTGAAAAAAAGGGAGGAGAATTGATTCTTAACAATATGATCTATTTCAATCGATGAACATGGCTTACCTGTCCTTAATTTAGGAAGGATTAATTGCTTTCACCAGTATTTATAGTTTTCAATACATGAATCCAGAAATATTTTCTTAAGTATACCCTTAAATGTTTCATGTTAAGTTATTATAAATGGTATTCTTCAAATTTCTATCTCTAATTACTCCTTGCCAGTCTGTAGAAATACAATTTTCATATTGGCCTTATACCCAGTGACCTTGATACGCTCGTATGTTAGTTCCAGTAAATTATTTTATGAAATCTTTGGAATTTCTTTTCTTTTCTTTTCTTTTTTTTTTTTTAAGATTTTTATTTTTTCCAGGAGGCCAACACAGTGCTCAGTCCCAGGACCCTTAAATCATGACCTTAGCCAAAGTCTGATGCTTAACTGACTGAGCCACCCAGACGTCCCTCTTTGGCATTTCTTTTTCTTTTTTTTAAAGATTTTATTTATTTATTTGACAGAGAGAGACAGCCAGCGAGAGAGGGAACACAGGCAGGGGGAGTGGGAGAGGAAGAAGCAGGCTCCCAGCGGAGGAGCCTGATGTGGAGCTCGATCCCAGGACCCTGGGATCACGCCCTGAGCCAAAGGCAGACACTTAATGATGGAGCCACCCAGGCGCCCCTCTTTGGGATTTCTTACCTAGAGGATCATGATGTCTGCAAATAAAAGTAATTTCATTATTTTAAATCTACATGCCTATTATTTCTTTTTTTGCCTTACTATACTGACTAAAACCTCCAGTATAATATTGAATAGAAGTGTTGAGAGCAAGCATCTTGGCCTTTTTCTCAGCATGAGGTGGGGGTGGGGGGAAGCAGTCTATCCCTATTACACATGACGTCAGCTGCTGCTGTTCCACAGATATAAGACAAGAGTTGAAGGTTATCTTTTTGGCATAGGTATCTCTAATTTTTTAGGAACATGTGTTGAAAAGTCTACCTGTTTTCCACCGAACTGGCTTATACTGTCACTGAAAATTGACCCTGTATGCATGGCTTTAAAATCAGTTCTGACTTCAATCTGTCAAGGAAATGTATTATTTCCCAGATGATGTCAATTTTTTTTTTTTAGTCCAGGAATTGATTATTATGTCTTTTTGTGTGTGTGTGTGATTTCCATCTCCCCATTGACAATCTTCATCTGTTCATGCATCTACCTTTTCGCTAGCTCTATTCACATGTAAACCATCCTTGCTATGGTCCTCACCTAACAGTTCTAACAGCTGGGTCACTTCTCTACCTGCTTCTATGGGCTGATTTTTCTCGTAACAATTAGCCCGCTCTTTCTTTCTTTCTTGCTTTCTTGCTTTCTTGCTTTCTTGCTTTCTTGCTTTCTTGCTTTCTTGCTTTCTTTCCCTTCCTTCCTTCCTTCCTTCCTTCCTTCCTTCCTTCCTTCCTTCCTAATTCCCTTGGTCTGTTTTTGAGAGAGTCCTTTAGTATTTAACTGGCTTGTAGACATCACTTATGGAAGAAGAATTGCAACTGGAAAGTGCTGTCTGTGCCGAAGAACGAGCGTGAGCATGAACATGTTAGGCCTCTGCGGCGGGCAGGGTGGGCCAGTTGAGCACTGAGTGCTAATCGGGCCAGGTGTTTCTGCTGCATTGTCATCCTCACACACTGTCGGCTCCCAGTGGGGTGCTCGTCCCTGTAGGCACTGTCAAGTCTGGGAGCTGGTGGCTTTTTCCCAGAGTCCCTGCTCTCCTTTGGCTCCCAGCAGCCACTGCACTGCTTGCAGCCCTGGTCTGTTTCCACCCATTGCACCCTGAGCAACAGACTCCCATGCCTGATGTTGTGTAAGGGCTTGTGCTGGGGACAGGGTCTGCCTGCTGTCTGTGCAGCCTCAGCCCGGGGCCGGACCTGTGCACTGGGTCACAGGGGCAGAACCTTCTCTGCATCCCTGTTCCTTGCCACATCATGGCCACTCTTGCTTCATGCCTGAGGGTGACCTGGGCCACAGGGGTCTGGAGGACAGTGGTGGCTGTTGGCCATTTGTAAGCTTCTCTGACTTGATTTCTCTTCTCTAGCCCAAATCTGCCAAGAAAGCCTCCTTCATGGGGACGTCAGTGTTCATGTCCTGCTTGAGCCACAATGGTAAAGGACAGTGGCTGTGTCTGAGGCTAGCCAAGAGGGTGGGGGCTGATGGCATGAAATCTTCAAAAAGGGAGTTCACAGGACCACAGAATAGCCAGGCCATGAAGTCTAAGCTGTTTTCTTAGTGGAGATTTTCCCTCCAACTCTGCTTCCCCCACTTGGGAGCTCCGAGCCTGGCTGACTGTTCTATTAGGGGAGCCAGAGCTCCCTGAAAAATGACCGGTAAGCTTTTTGGATAAGTGTGCAGCATTGCTGGAAAGGCAGAGTGCACAGGGCACTGGTGATGTGTGGGCAGAGTGGCCACAGCGAAGAAATTAGACTGCCAGCAAATGCAGGGCATACTCAAAACCAAAATGCAAGCTGCAGTTCCATGTTCATCATCATCCATGCACCTGTTCTCAGCCACAAGACTCGGGAGTGGAGTGGAGACGGGGTGGTGTATGGGGGGTCTAGTTCAGCAGTTAGTCTTCTTAAAGGAAATAACGACTAAAAACATATAATATTTACCTAAAAATCTCAAAACATATTTTTGCATTATCGTGACTGTGATCCAAGATTTTCCAGACTGTTCTTGATGCACTGTCTTCACCTTTACAGGAAGTCGAATGCTGTTAGTGTGTCTGTCTTATATTGAAACATAAACAATTATGCAGAAAAATGCCTGATATCAATGTAAGCAATAATTCACAGATCAAAACTGGAGGTGGAGTCTGAATGCAATTTTGTTTAAAAACATACAGACATAACACAGCAAAAAAGACGAGCAGAAAACTCCAAGGCAGCAATGTTCCTGTTTGCAGTCTCTATACTTTACCGATTTCCTACAATGACTCCTGTTTGCAGTCTCTATACCTTACCGATTTCCTACAATGACTCCTGTTTGCAGTCTCTATACCTTACCGATTTCCTACAATGACTCCTGTTTGCAGTCTCTATACCTTACCGATTTCCTACAATGACTCCTGTTTGCAGTCTCTATACTTTACCGATTTCCTACAATGACTCCTGTTTGCAGTCTCTATACCTTACCAATTTCCTACAATGACTAGGAATTACCTTTATTGTAATCAGACAAAAAGTTTGAAAAGCAAATTTACTTGTCATCTTTGTGTCCTTCTGTTATGAGCATTAAAATGAGGTAATCTCACGTCCGTTCTCATCGTTTATTTACGATGAGAAAGTGTTTATCTGACCGCTCTCCCTCAGGAAAGTGTTTGCATTTTTAAAGAGAATTTCTGCTGCTTCTCTTCTAAACCTAACAGGACGATTGACCTTTAGATTTAAGAAGGGTTTGGAGCAATCTTCAAATTTCGTTTTCCACAGTAACTCCTTTAAGCAACAGTAGTTATTCTATTCGATGGTTATAGATTTGAAAGCACAAACAACGGAGGCAGAAGTAAAAAATGAGAATTCGATTTCCTAACTTTTAGCTTCATTGTGCCAACTCTTGGGAGGTTCACCCCTCATCAATTTCGTTATGATTTAAGAATCACAGAACAATCTGGCTGTCCCTTCCTACAAACATAATCCCCGATGCCTGCTGTCTTTCCTTGTCATTAGTTTTCTCCATTAGAGATGGAGGCACTGTAATTGTTTTCCACTTAACACGATCAGCAGCTGAGCAGACACTGGGAGCGGTTACTGGTAAGATCTGCCTGTGCACGTGGGCAGGAGTCTCGGCGTCCCCACCGGGAGCCGTGCCCATCTGTGGAGCAGGGGTGGGGGGGGAGGTGAGAGCACACATATTCCTAGCGACTGTTCCCTCTCCCGCATCAATGTTTTAGAGAAAATCGGAGCTGAACTTTCGCTCATTCTTAGGGCAGAATTCCCAGAATTACAAAAGCAGTGTTGAGAGGTAATTGAATATACTTAGATTTAGGTCTTAATTACCTTTTTGATGGGAGGTTTATCTTTAGCATGGTATTTTGGTAATGTAGCAGGACCAATTATTTTGTGTGATCTCCCACCGTGTTAAGGAAATGCAGACTGTAATTTTGAGGTAAGGAAGTTCAGTGGGCATAATGTCCTAAAAGTGCGTCAGCTATGGCAGGCTCGGAGTTCTGTTTTCTACCGCGGTCTGAGCGCTGGCAGGGACCGGCGTTCAGCACTGCCTTGGTCATCTTTACTTCTCTGCCCATTCAGCCCTTAAAATGATGCTTGAAAGCTGTGTTTCTTAAAGAAAGGAGTCACACTAGTAGGAATAGTTATTTTTAGTCAGACACACATGGCAGAAGGCGGAACTAGAAGAGATACAGAAGATATTCACGGCGGGTCGGGACACACGGGCCAGAGCACGAGTGAGGAAAGAAGCTTTAGAAGCGAAGACTGCACTGTGGTCCTGGGGGCCCCTTCCTGTCCACACCCGCTGAGATTTTCTGACACCCTCCTCTCTGGTGCCTCGAATGTTTCCTCAGTGGAAGCAGCTCTTCAGCTACAACTTCCCACAAAAGGTGACTTTAAACGGAATATTCAGGGGTGAAAAGGAGTTTGGTGGATAAAGAAGGGACCCCTGGAGGCAGAAGAGCTTCTAGCAAAAGAGGAAATATGTGGTCCTGGGTTCTAAGGGGTCAGGTGGCTGGAGGACGTCAGCGTGGCCAGATGGGTTGGAACGTGGGCCTGCTCCTGGAGGCCGTGGAGAGCCAGGGAGGAACTTCCGGCCGAGGGATGACATCATGAGGCGGGTGAGCTGGGGATACTAAAGACTGGAGACTGGAGGACCATGGGGAGCCCGTCCTAGAGCTTCAGCGGCAGGAGCAGGAGGAGGGAGGATGTCGTCATGCCAGTGGCAGTGGGCTTGGGGTCCTGGAAGGTGAGTCTCAGCTCTCTCCCTGGGCAGCCACAGGGGTGCTTCCCACCAAGAGAGCACTCTCTGGAGTCTCCCCGCAGCTACTTTGGGAGCAGAGACCAGGCCTTGGTCATCCTTGCTTTTTCGTTCCAGAAATAGCTCCTGGCAAAGTGACTGGCACATATTGGCGATTTGAGAAGGAAGTCGGCTCTTCACAGTGGCGTGCCCTCTGACCATGGGAAGAAGCCCTGCTGCTACTGCCTCTGCGTTGCCTCCTGCACCCAGAGCTGAGGGCCTGTGGCTGGGGCAGCAGGGCCCTCACTCCTGAATAGAGACAAGATGCCCGTCATCTCACAGAGGAAGGTTTCTCCCAAGGAAAACAGAGAAGTAGAAGGTGATATGATGATAGAGAAGGGACACCTGCTCTAAGACGCAGTTAAATTATATCCTGATATTGCCAAGACCTTGACTTTTTTTTTTTTCTTTTCTAGGATTTTACTTATTTATTTGACAGAGAGAGAGAGAGCACAAGCAGGGGGAGCTGTAGGCAGAGGAAGAAGCTGACTCCCTGCTGAGCAGGGAGCCTGATGTGGGACTAGATCCCAGGACCCTAGGATCATGACCTGAGCTGAAGGCAGACGCTTAACCGACTGAGCTGCCCAGGTGTCCCAAGACCTTGACATTCTTAAGATAAACCTCACTGATGGGGCTCAGTTTCCCTTATGGTCTATTTATTCATATGGGTACATTTTGTTAGTTTGGGATTCTTTCTCTTAGAAAGTTGAGATGTGGATTTTAGCTACATGTCGTATGAGGCTCCTTATTTGTCTCAACACATTAAATGGTGTTTCTTGAACTGGTCTTGACGCATCTTGTGTCTAAGGTTTATTAGTGAAAACCCCTGTGTCTGAAGTAGTTGGGGTTCTTCACAGAAACAGAACATATCTGTGTACGCACACACACACATTAAATAATATTTTCATAACTTTGCTTCAACCTCAAGAGGTTTTAGAATCCTAATTCATTACCATTGTATATCTTTTGTAGAATAGTTGTTACATCTTACATAAAGAAAACGTCAAGTTCAATTTATTTCCCTTAAATTTTTAATTGTGTAAATCAGACATAGTTGAGAATACCCTGAAATTTAGATGGATACTATAAATGAAACCAACCTAGGATGGTTATTTACTAGGAATATCTCTTTTTATTTACTCTTCGTACCATATCAATGCGCTTAGCATTGTTTCTGAGGTTTGAGAAAAACTTTGCTTAGGTTCATTTCACATTCTTACTCATGATTTCTGTTGTGATCACCGACATGCTTTTCTGGGTCTCGTTTATCCATCCGTGTTAATATTGTCTGTGGATATAAAGTTTGCTGGCTTTTGTGATTATCAAGCCTCCAGTGGTCTTGCATCAAATGAGCAAAACATTCAACACAATGATGCCATTCCCAAAATAGTAACTACCCCAAGACTAGTTTTTGGAAAGAATTTAGAATCCCAGAATTATTGTTGGAAGGGACCCATGGGGACTACAGGTCAGTTGCCTCAGTTAACTGAGGAATGTCTACACCACCCTCAAGAAAATCAGCCACTCCTTCGCTATGACTTTGTGACACGCTTGTTTTATTTTTAGCAGTTTCCGCCATTGGACAGTCACATGCCTTGGTGTCTACTAGCCACTGAATTTTATAATGAATTTATATAATATAAAAATTATATAATTTTATAACCAATTGCACAGACTTGGTTTATCTCTTAAAGATCACCAACAGCAACATGGAACTCGCTGGACAGAACCATAAATGTAGGAACTCAGTCCTTGGAATTCACTTCTTGCAAGGTTATGCAAATTTCTTCCAGAAATTGCCTATGGGAGAAGGGACTTTTCAGAGAAATTAGTTGAAAGAAAAATTACTTCTAAAAGCAAATCTTTTCCATCTTGCTCCTTCCCTCACCTTTCCCCCCAAATATACACACCCCCACCCCGGTGTAGAATAGAGCCCACGTTATGTGAGATTATTTTATTGTATTTTATCTTTTTGTACATTGTAACATGGTTAACACCGTCCACGCTAGCGGCGTGGAAAGAAATAAATGGTGCTTATGGCTTATTAAATACCTTAACTTGTCTTCAGCATTTAATCAAGTGAGAAAACTGCTCATTGCTTCATAGGCCACAAATCGTGAACATTATCTTCTTCATTCTATGTGGAATATGAATACTCCAAGACGAGAAGTTTTAATACAAATTTAATATCCAAGAAAGCAGAACATCTGAAGTATTCAGTGCAGGCAAGGATATAAAACATAGTAGAATGCCACATGCCTTGTGTGTACTCAGCAAGGTTTTGAGTTTGGTCAAGATCTTTAAAGAAAATATATCCTTAAAGACATTTTATTTCAAATTAAGCTTTAAGATGCAAAGAAACAGGAAATGATTGCTATGCTTCATTCTCCCCTAAGGGGAAAAAATGACACATTAATTGAGTAAGCAAAAACTTAAGAAATAAATAAACAAGCATCACTTCAAAATCAGAAGTCGCCAACAAGGTTTGAGGCAAAAACTGTATGAAATATGCACTTTACGCTAGAAAGAGGCATGAAGGAGATCACAAATGATGTCATCTTTTATTTTAAAAGAGCCATTGCTCTGCAATGTTTTTTAAAGCAAAGTAACAAAGGTCTATCAATTTGTTTTTAATGGCGAAGCACGTACAACGCATGGACAGAATCCAGATATTTAAACCATATGCCTCTCACAAGAAGGATGTGGATTGGAGCCCAGGAAAGTAATGCAAGGGGAAAATACAGAAGAAGGCAAGAAAAACACAAAAAGAGTGTCAATACAAAGGTAAAGGGGTGAAAGGCTGGAGCTGCTTTTCAGAAAAGAGATGTTTTAATGTATGCAGCAACATTTGGGCCCCTTTTCATATCTGTATTCATTTTCCCTTAAAGCTTATTTATTGTATTAAGATAATATAGCTTTCAAGACACAATGTTTGTGAATCCCACCTCTCCAGCCTGTGAACTCTTCCCGACCCCCCTCTAGAGCTCCGTAGGACACAATGTCCTTTAAATAGGTGATCTTTCTCCTTTTTTTAAAAGAAATGTCACATAAGAAACTTTCCACTTTCTTTTTCTTTTTTTTTCTTTTTTTTAGAACGGGCAATGAGACTTTTCATTTAAAATACACTACCATGCTGTTTTGTGATTTAAAAAATTATTTTGTTCTGGCCAACTTTAATGAAATTTGTCTAGAAAAATGTAGGCAAGGTGAGGTGAACTCATTTCATGAGGAAACTGCCATCTTTTCCTGAGCTGCCCTTTTCTCACTGTCTTGGGCTTTATTTTCTTCTTTCATATGGGTCTTTGTAGGATAAAGACATATTTTTACTAATTTTTACAATCAGCTCTGTGTTTCATGTGTGTTGCCCAGGGCCACTGAGGCCACTGGACAAAAAGCACCAAAGGTCCGTGAGGATGATGAAGCCATTGGCTACCCTGCGGGGCTGGTGCGCCGGGGACACCGGGGACACTGCTAACCACTCCCCTGGCTGCCTTCCTGGCCAGGAAGCCATCGCAGGTGAAACAACACTCGGTTTAATGCTGTCGCGGCTGCCCCGCATTTTAGTGGTTCTCAGACTTTAAGGAGCACCTCGTTTTCAGTCCTGTCTAGACAGACGTATATGGAAGTACAGAAATAATCAGGTCAAATGCATTTCAGATGAAACTGAAGACGCATTCAGACTTAGGGCTTCAGCCTTGCTTGTCGACTTGTATGAAATGGAGCCCCGGAGCGGCTCTGCATCAAAACGAGTGATGATAAAGTCACTAGAATAAAAGTATTTAAAATGAGGACGTCTTTTCCTCGAATGGGAGGATTCTGGGTGGTAGTTCTGTGAAGACTTTTACCGCGTCTCTGTAAGAGCAGGTTTCGGAATCCATAGCTGGGTATAGAAATGTGGATGGTATCACTAACGGATAAAGGGTGATTTTCTAGAGCGCATATTGTGAGCCACGCAAACAAACGTCCACTCACAGTGATCACCCGACTCCCACGTCCCTTCACGGTGGCAGCGGCGGGAGCTGGGGCCCCTAGTGGGAAAGTCACCTGCCTCGCCCCGCAGCCACACCGCGCTCTGCCTACAGTTCTACTGCGGCGTGTCTGCCCATACAGCCCACGCTCCACTCGTGCCTGAAACGTAACAAACCTCCTGGATGGATTCTGGAAGCAGGAAAGAAATCGAGATATCAAAAATCTATGCCACAACAATAACAGAAGGAAGAGTATTTCTTGAGTCGGTCCTCACTGGTTCACAGAGACAAAACGACATCTTCACCCCCCAAAACTTGTGCGGCCTCACCTTTTTTGTGAGTTTGCACTTGTCCGTGAATATGAATAAATTCACTCACAAGCGTGTTAGCCGTTTATCAGTAATTTACTTGTCAGAATTTGTTTTTGAAAAGCCACAGAAATGGCGACAGGACAGATAAATGTTCTAAGAAGCAAGGATTTGGCCCTTCGGCTGGGAGGCAGATGGTAGCAGCTGCCCCATGACACGGCTCTACTTACTACTTGACAACAAATAAATCTCCATAAGCATTTCCCTACATGGAAATATGTCACCTCGTGCAAGGAGATGTATGGGGACAGCTGTGCATGGGGCTTGGTGGGGAAGCAGTCAATAACGCTTAGTGGGATGGAAAGGTTTTGCAACCAGACAAGCAAACCAATCACCCATGATTTGAGAGATCTGGAAGGCCCAGCATTCTCCTGTCTCTCTGTTTGGGACACTGGTTTCCTGAAGACTCGATGCTCTGAAGGACCAGGGAAGAGTGGTTGATTATTCAGTGTTTTTCAGGGGAAGATGGGAGTGAGGACTTCCAAGCTCCCTCCCTGCCAGGCAGGAAAGTCCTACACTTGGCTTTTCATCCCTCCATGATGTTTAATTTCTCTCCATCTACGAGTCCATGCAAATATACCCCTGATGTTTCACTCACTGAGCACTGAGCAGTCATTCGTAGTGTTATTATGCCATATTCTCTTCAGTCACTTTCTTTGTGATAAATTTCCAAAGTTCTTTTCAATGTTTCGTGATTACCCAAAAAGCACATCTGTGTAAATGTCTTCTGAGACTATTAGCAAATGTTTCTTGAGATAAATGTGGAAAAAATTCTTATGAAGCAGATACTGGGTGATCGTATATAAACATTTCAAAATTGAAATATATCTACTAAAGATATTTTTGGATCCATTGATTTTTTTAGTGGATTTTCAACTAATACTACAACATTCGAATTTTGTTTTCTCCTATGACACCTGAATGACCAGACACGACATATTATCTCCTAATGCTGCACCAATTTACTATCCTTCCATGATCTATGGAAATACCTGCTTCTCCATATGACAGCCTAAAATTGGTATTTTAAAGTTGTGTGTGTGTGTGTGTGTGTGTTTCCCATTCTACTGTTGGAAAATACTATTTGCTGGAAAAAATTTGTATTTGCAACAACTCTTTTTCTTGTACACAAATTCTCTATCATTTTGTTGATACTTGATTTTAACTTTGATTACAATACCTTTTTTCAACTTTTAACTTGGTGAAATACATCAAAGTTTTCCTTTACATAAATGTTTTTATTTCCTATCTCTTAAAAAGAACTTCCTCATAAAAAAAAATTGTAAACATATATTCTTTATTTCTTGCAAACTTAAAACTTTGGGTTTTATCTTTGGTATTTATCTCCAGAGTAAGGTGTGTGCATACGCACACGAGTGCTTTGCAGGAAGCTGGGAACCTGTATTTCTCCATGAATAACCAATCAACTCAACAATTTTTAAAAATGAGGATATTTTTCACTGACTTGAGCTACCATTTCTACAACATGCCAGTTTCTTAGAACAGATGATTCTGTCTTAAATAGATCCACCAACCCACTTATCTGTTGCAAAGTTAACTACACTGCTTAAATTGTTTTAATTAACTAATTTATTTATTTATTTTTGAGAGAGAGAGAGAGAGAGAGAGAGAATATCAAGCAGGCTCCGTGCCCCGTGAGGAGCCCAGTGCAGGGCTGGGTCCAGTGACCCTCAGGTCGAGCCTCAACTACTTGTGCTGTTTGCGCCCTGTATCATTTGTCTGGACACATAAATATGTCTTCTATGTAAATTTTAGGAGCAGCTTCTCCGATGCTTTGTTTTTAAGTGTCAATTAAGAATTAATGGGGGATGCCTGCATTAAAAATTTGAAGAAAATTGCTATTTTACAAAATCAAATCTTCAAGTAAAGGTTTTGTATTTCTCCATTTATTCAGAACCCCCCCAACCCAAATCTAGAGTTTTTCTGGAAATTAGGAACACATGTTTGACATCCAAAAATTAAAAAGTGTCTACCACATTTGTTCCATTCAAAGTTCTAAGTCTTCATGAGGCAATATTAACAAAAATATATATTTTCCTAGGATGGCTTTCCAAATAATACATAATTACTTTCCGTCTGAGTTGTTTTTCACTACACTTCACGTGTTCCTTCCTACGGGATCTCATCCCTTAATTTTTTCAGTAATGCTCTGGATCTTTAAAATATCTTTTTTTTTTTTTTTGCTTTCTACTTAAATGACAACATTTTCTGATATAGAAAATAATGAGAGATTCCCCTCTCATTAATCATTACCTTTTCATATGTAATTAGACAATTTTAAACTATTAAGGTCACGATGGTCCTCAGAATATTACTTAGCACAGTTTTTTTTTTTTTTTTGTAACTCCCATGTTTGATAAAGCCAACCTTCCATAGTTTCATCAAGATTGCTGATGTGAAGGCAGAGAGAGCAGAAGGAACACATCCCCTCGCAGCAAATTGCTCTGGAAACTGACGCTCAGGTTTCAAAGGTTGCAGTCATCAAAACTCTGCATAATTTTGTTCTACAAGTTAATAATTTGCTTAAATATTGGCACGTAAAGGTGAAATGAATTTTTAAGGAGAAAAAAGTAAGATTGTTCAATGTCTATAGCATTTTCCGGAACTTTAGGCATTCTACGTAAAAGAAATGTGACTTTAGATGGGTTGATCTGTTCCAATGACATGGTCATGTGTGGTTTCTGCTTTCCCTTTACGCTCCTTAGGAAAAACCCCCGAAGCTATCCCGAGATCATTTCCAAATTTATCTGCTTGGATGTGGTAGATTCTTTACATTCTGCCCTTTGAAAACAAAAATTCACACTTTTGTATTTTTCCTTCTCTGCATGACATCAGAAATGATTATTATAACTAGGTCTGCAATACCATCTCTAATTTTCTAGTGTTACAGGGGGAATTTGGCAAATCCGTGAAATCTGCACGAACTTAAGTGAACTCTTCTCCCCGTGGCTCCTCCTCCAGGTTGAGACTGAGCTCCCATTGGATAATCCAGGACCCAGTGTGCCGGATGTGAAAAACGTGCTTCTGGACAAGGGTGAAAGCAGAATAGATAGTATTGATAATCCCACATCGTTCCTTTCCACCAGGACCTTTTAGATAGGACTTTTCTTCCCCACAACACCCGCAAAAAAAAATATGGGGTAAAAACCTGATGTTCAGAAGTTAACCAAGTTTGCATACAGTGTGAAACAGAAGAGCACAGCAAGGGCTCCAATCCGGGTTAGGTCCTGCTTTTCAAACTCCCCTTCGGTAATTAAGTAATTGTTGATCGTAGAGAAGAAGAATCAGCTTAGCTCCCGCGGATGAGGCCAAGCAAACTCACGGCAGCCACTGACATCGTACCTGCCCCAAGGAATGGATCCTTTTTTTTTTTCCTTTTTTCTCTTTTGCTTTTTAATGTAGCTGAAAAAGCTTTAGTTTCTTTCTTTTTTTAATCACACTTTTGCCATTATCAATGCTTTTTTGCCAGCATCAGCTCTTTCTGGGTTTTAATTTGATATAATTCATTTGTCTTCCTGACATGTCTTACAGGGTTCCGGCACTCTGAGATTGCCCTTGTGGCGTGACCTTCTCCTCCAGCTCTCCTGACTCACTGGAACGTCTGAGCTCCGGTGCAGAGCCCAGCGTTCACTCTCATGGGCGGCTGGAGACTCCTCCTGTTCTCCCTCGTTAGAACAACTTCTGATGATAAAGTAAGAGCTCACTGGGAGGCCTGTCATCCCAACATGAACCATGTGGCCTTCTATATATTTTAACAGTAGAACTGAACTGAAGAATAAAAGCCCCTATTTTTCATAGGAATTTTCCCCTTGATCCTTCTATTGCATTAAAAAAAAGAGGGAAGAGAATAACAGAGAGAAAGGAGGGAAACCTTTGAAAATCCTACACATAACGGAGCAAAAATGGATGTAGGAATGATCCCTTTCCCCGTTCTGTTTCTATTAAACATATGTAGGATACCTCTTATGTTTTGGGTTGAGTCAACAGAACATAAACTAAATGGGGCATTTTTCCCACCGACCTGGCAGCAAGCCGAATGCTGTCTGACCCTCACTGTCCTACAGCCGGAGCTGGAGACTTGGGGGCCAGGCCGTGTGACCCGCACAGTGGCCTTAGCGAGCAGGACTGGCGTGGAGGCCGGCCTCTCCTGCGGAGGTTGGAGGTGCAGACTTTCTTCTTATTTCTTGGCTGTATCCAAGTTCTCCTGTTGAGAAGGGTTTGTGGGTGTGGCACTTGTGGGACCCAGGACCGGGGTGCAGGGAACAGGACCTCAGAGATCGGCCGCCAGTTCCTTCCTGCTGGAAGTCTTGGTTCCCGCTTTCTGCTCTGAACACTGACACTCCAAGAGTTTTTAAAGCTCAGAGATTGTTATTTCATTTTTGGTGATCTCATTCTTTCCAAATTTACCCTTTTCTTTTTTCAACATGTTCTGTTCTTTTCAAGGATTTTTTTTTAAATTCATGTATTTAATTATTTTTAATTTACTTGATAATATTACAGCCTACCATAGTCTTCTTCAGAGAACGGGTGACGGGGCCTGTGCTCCTGCTTCCTGCCCCCCCGCCCCCCCCTTGGCATTAGGTGCAGTGACAAATGTCCTTACTTACCAGCTGCTGCCGGGCTCCCCACACACAGGCCCCTGATGACCTCAGGGGTGGGTGCTGGGGGGCCCTGGAGCCTGCCCACTGCCGGGTCCCCAGCAGGTGGGTCCGCTGTCCTTCAGAGTCTTCCAGTTTCTCCCTGGTGACCGGCCCCCACCTCTGTGATTGGAGGCATAGCCATGACAGCCTCCCATTTTAATGTTCTGTGTCTGGCAATGGGGTTTAATTCTCATGACCTGTGAACCCGGGACTCGCGCTTCCTTCTACAGTCATTGTGAGGGTTCCTCCAGGGAGCACCCCCCCACCCCCCACCCCCCGTCCCACTCTGTCCGCTGGTGACATTGCTCCAAATCTCTCATCTCTGGGTCTCCACGGGCACCCGGGGTGGATTGGCAAAACGATGAGATAAACGGATGTTGGAAATAAAAGGAGATTCTAGATTCCTAGAGTTCACTCAGTGGTGTGGGGAGGAGGGCCGGAGCAAAGTGCCTTCTAATCCCTCCAAGAAGGAAGGAGAAATAGATTCAGGCTCCCCACTGGGCCAAGCAAGTGCAGCCCCGAGGACACCCTCCAGCCCCGCAGGGTTGGGTGCCGGCGTGTGGTCCAGCCCGCACTTAGGGAATGCTTTTAGCGCTCGTGAGGATTTTTCCAGGATGACTTTTAACCTGTGTTCTGCATCTGGTCTACAATTCTGGGGATCCCGGAGGAGTCCATCCCAGCTCCATGTTCTGGCTATTGTTCCCATACCTGAAAACCTTGAGCCGAGCTCCAAGGTGTGTTCTCGAGGCTGATTCTGGTGCAGGAAGGATGTCTGCCGGCTTCGTCATTTGGCTGTAGGATTCATCTTTGGAGGATTTGCACGTTTTTTCTGCATCTATCCCGTGGGAATGCTCGCTCAGAAGTTTCCCACTTGCTTGTGCCACAGGGACATCGGCCCACGACCGATGTTGATTTTAGTTTCCCGACTTGGGTCTTGTTCGCCCCTGTGTCGGTGTGGGGGTATTTTCTCACACAATACTTTACTAAAAGCACAACCTCCCAGGGTCCTGGATTCATTCAGGGAGAACCACTTCCCCACGTCAAATATTCAGAAGTGCGTATGGACCGGCTACCCTGTTCCTCCTGGGGTCCAGGCCCTGCCCTTATGACATCTGGAGCAGAAAGCTGTGAGCCCTGGAGTCCGTGTTCCTAAAAATCCCTACTAGTCCCTTCAGGCATCCTTCACCCCTTAGAGCACCTACAGCACCCGCTGGGTTAAATGGTACCTTTATTTCTGAGATGTTATGGATTTCTTTTCCTGTCTTTGGAGCTCATCTTTACATTAAAAATGTTTGATTTTTAGGTGTTTAAAACCTATGGGAAGGTTTCTGGTTATTTTTAGGATCTTGAAATCATTGTTTCTCTGCACCCTATTCTCATAAGCCTATCTTTTAATGAAACAAAAGGACATCCATGATGGAATTTGCAAAATGAATAAAACAAAATGGTATTAATTTGGATTTTATACCTCAGATACGGGGTTAATCCGGAGACTAAAACATAGATGTTGCTGGCGTTCTTCTATATGTGAATAAAGGGTGAGAATTAATCACATAAACAAGACTATGGGAATAAATTTAACTACACAGAGAAAAGAACTGTTTTTAGAAGCATTTAGAAGGATCATTTACATAAAAATAGTGGTATGCTAATTACTAATCATTCTTATCTTTATTGGAGCCCATCTAAAGAAATTAGGAAGTAGAAGCATACTTATTTTATCCTAAATCCTGATTTTTTTTTGGATATAATAATATACAGGTCTTTGGGAAATTATCTAACTTAATTTTTTCACGAATTCTCTCTATTCTCTTCTTCAATTAGTCTGAATTCATAGGTGATTGCCATGCGTAAATTAAACCGCAGAATCTTAATAATATATTGAGAAAAAAGTATAGGGCAGATTTTTTTTCTTGTCATGGATTATATTATCAAAGGCATATTTTGAATCACAAACACATTCTCCTTGAGATGCCCTTCCTTTGGCTACGAAACTCCATCCTTATGCTTCCTCCCCCTTTCACCCCCTTATCTCCCTAAATTCAGTCCGGAACATTTCAGAAAGCCATTAACCAACTTTTTACACTTTGATATTACATAATATTGATTGAGTTAAATAAGACTTGTGCAGACATTTCTATAGGATTCCAGATCCCTGACCCCAGCATTAATTTGAAGTTCCTTATCATTGAAAGAGCCCAAGTATTGATATGGAAATGGCAACACCAAGCTTCTGCTTCCTGCTGTCATTTAAAAAGACTGACCATGGCTGCAGTTCTGCTTTGCCAGCAAAGATAAAGTTTGTCCAAGGTCGCACTTCAGCAGCCGGCTTCCTCATTGAACCCGTGACATGCACCATTCGTCACCTAAACACCACGACTGCCGGCCTCCGTCCCTCCCCCAGCATAAGTACACAGTCAAGGTACTGTTCTTATTTGTCCTGAAACATGGTTTCAATTTCAAGAGCACCAATTAATATTTTAAATACCTCCTTTTGGTGGATTATAAAGTGCTGGGATGTTAAATAATCCATTGATTTATAATGATGGGGTTCTCGGAAGGGAGACTGGTGGACGGCTGGGCCAGCATTCAATCTGGTTACACTGGCTGGGGGATGACTACTTGGAGACACTCATACCTTGAATGATGTGGTTTTGGAATATAGGTGAGGTTCAGTGGGGGGAGTCCAGAACCGACGGCCAGGAAAGAGTTCTTGAGACATCTTTGGTGCAAAATGGTGGGTTATTAAAGCACGGGGACAAGACCCTTGGGCAGAAAGGGCTGCTGCCCCGGGGTTGTGAGCGGTGGCTGATTATAAACTATGGGGTTGGGGGAGGTCAGGAAACAGGGAGGTTGAGAAAGGACTTTCATATGTTAAAGAAGACTTAGAGGATACCTGAGGCCTTGCCATAGTCAAGGTTGTTTACCCCTCTAGTGAGGGATTAACATGAAGGTAGTTGGGAGCTTCCTGGATTCCTAGAAGTATCTGTCTGGGGGCTGCAGGTTATATAGACATTTAATTGTATTTACATTCCCTTCCGGAAGCTAGGTTATTGATAGAAATGCTTTGTTCTTATAAACTGCTAAGACATTTGTAAACTGACGGACACTTAAGTCTTGCAGGATTGTGGTGTCTATAGGTTAACTATTTCTTTGTCCTTTAGGGCAGCCAGGAGTGCCTGAGGAATGTCATGTACATCCCATGGGGGGGGGGGGTGCGGGGTGTTTCTCCTTGTCCTCAGCTTGCCTTCTGTTCCCTCATCAGTGAACACAGGCGCGTACACACACGCACACGCGCACACACACACACAGGCAGCTCTCTCCTCAAAGGCTTAAAATCTAGCTGCAGTGTGCTTACATAAAATAACTTGGTAGAAATCTGCGTATCTTAGGATTTTTGATATAAATCTGCATGCCTTAGGAATCAACCAAGGATGACTCCTGAAGATCTCAGCCAGACAGTGGGAGCTCTGGTTTGCTTACCTTGATTAGTGAGTGATGGAAGAAGACGGGCTCGAAGTTCAGGGGGTTAAAGATTCATCAGTCATTGTGTCACAGGTGGGCTTCGAGCATTAACACCGTGCCAGATTCCAGACATTCAGACTCCTGATCTCGAATGTGGAAAAGAGTCTCCGTTCACCATGGCAAACCTATTTTCTGCTACTTGACACATGATTCTCTGTCATTGTTACCTGGAATCCAAGTCCTTTCTAATTATTAAATAATACAAATATTCTTATCAGAGAGTGAGAGCAAAAAGCAATGTTTTCTAAAATCCTGACACCTCCACCCCCAGATACGTACAAATAAACAAGAGTTTCTGGGTAAAGATGGCAGGTTGAACTAGTGTGCTTACGCATAAACCTAACCCAGGAAATAAAAGCTAAATTTCAAAAGTATACCTAAGACAGAAACCAGTCTGTCCCAGTGAGGAAGAGCAGCCTGGAGCAATCTATCTGCAAACACTCATACGGAGGACCAGTTACACTGTTATTATTATTTTTTACTTCCAATCTGTTGTAGATCAATACTTTTGTACAATATAATAAAAAGGAAATACTAGAAAATAAAAGGGCATAAAAATTCAGGACCAACATTTTTATTCTTATATCCAACAGACATAAAATTACTCTCTCAAGTTGCTGTAAAAAGTTCTCGATGGACCCTGTCATTGCTTTTATCACATTGCAGTGATATATACTCATGGCTGCCAACACGCGTGACGCTGGGAGCCTCGTTGGGGCATCACCGGGGTAGTGCGCCTGTGGGGAAGGAACACTCACTTGCAGAAGACGGGCGGTGCCTCGTATCAGAGATGCCAGGTGGCATGGAAAAACGGGCTCCGGGCCGGGTAGGACTCCCGCACATCCTTGCCCCAAGCTGGCAAGCCGGGAAAAAGTACGTGATAATCCTCCCGGTACATTGAAAAGGGTTCCCTCCAAAACCATGAGCACACGTACTATTTATTACAAATACAGGGGACTTAGACATGCCCACATTCACAATAGCCCAGAATTTAAATGGCTGAGATGACACAGTTTTGGGGACCAGGACTTTGTTTTGGTTGCTCTCTGTCCCTATTTTTTCACACATCATAGATATTTAATAAAAACATATATATATATATATTTTTTAGATTCTATTTATTTACTTAGAGAGGGAGCCCACGAGGGCAGAAAGCAGAGGGAGAGAGAGAATTTTAAACAGGTTCCACACTCAGCGTGGAGCCCACTGCAGGGCTTGATCTCACGACCATGAGATCATGACCTGAGCCAAAGCCAAGAGTTGGATGCTTAACCCACTGAGCCCGCAGGCGCCCCTGATAAAAGTGTGTAGAATTGATGAATGAAGTCTTAGAAATAAAGAGGTACAGGCCACCTGTAAAGAGCTACTTTAAGTAGCCCTCAGTAGTTAAAGGAACATCTAGTCTCTCTCCAGCCTTTTAGAAGGGTGAATACATTCACGTTAAGGTGGTCAAAGCTAAAAGACAAGCATGCATCTTAAAAGCTGAATGCTCCATCCAGCCATCAGGGTTCTTCCCATGGAAAGTTATAGAAAACCTGCCTCAAGCTGGATTAAGGAGAAAGGACATTTATTGGCTCATATACCTGGGCGGGGGTGGGGGCGGGGGGGGGGGGAAGAGGGAAGGATAAATCTGGCACTGGGCATAGATGAACCAGGGGTAGTCCTTGCAACCCAAAGCTGATTTTCCTCTCTCCTGGTCATGACAGGCTCTCACCCTGTGTGGCCGCCATGCGAGACAAGATTTCACATCCTTCAGGTTCAAGATGAGCCGAGGGCATTTATGGAGGGTCTGTGTCTGGGCTCTTTCACGACTGGCTCATTGGTTCTGCCACCAATGTATGCCACCTTCATTATATGGCATGAGAGTTAAGTCCCAACGTGGGATAGTGAGTTCCCCAACTGTCATCTTTGGTGCCGTGTTGGCTACTTTTGGCTCCTGACTTTTCCTATAAGCATTAGAGTCAGTTTGTCAGGATCTACTAAACAGTTGGCTTGGATTTTGATTAAGATTGTGTTGACTTGGGGCGCCTGGGTGGCACAGTCGTTAAGCGTCTGCCTTCGGCTCAGGGTGTGATTCCAGCGTTCTGGGATCGAGCCCCACATCAGGCTTCTCCGCTAGGAGCCTGCTTCTTCCTCTCCCACTCCCCCTGCTTGTGTTCCCTCTCTCGCTGGCTGTCTCTCTCTCTGTCGAATAAATAAATAAAAATCTTAAAAAAAAAAAAGATTGTGTTGACTTTATAGATCAAGTTTAGAGAAACTGAGAACTTAGTAATATTGAGTCTTTCAATCCATGGAAACAGAATATTATTCCATTTATTTAGGTCTGTTTTGATTTCTTTAAACAGGCTGTTCTAGTTTTCCTTATATAAACCCTGTGCATATTTTGTTTATGCACAAGTATTTTGGGGGGCATGTTATTATAAATAGAATTACTTTTTTAATTTTCAAATTCTAATTGTCCGCTGCTGGTATATAGGAAGGCGATGAAATTTTACATATTAACCATGCATCTTGCAAGCTTTCCATGCAGAAGTTTTTTGGTTGATCTGAAGGATTTTCTGTATAAGAAATCATGTTACCTATGAATAAAGACAGTTTTATTTCTTCCTTTATAATATGCATGCATCTTCTTTTTTACTCTTAATATTAGTCGGAGCGTGCAGTATGTTGCAGAAGAGGGGTGCTCCAAGAAGACATTGTGCCTTGTTCCAGACACCAGCAAGGAAGTGTCCAGTTTCTCACAATTATGGCTGAATTTACTTGTAAGGTTTTTTTTAAGACATTCTTTTTCTAGTTGAGGAAGTTTCCCCTCTATTTCTGGCTTGCTAAGAGGTTTTTTGTTTTGTTTTGTTTTGTTTTAATCATGAATGGGTGTTGCACTTGTTAAATGCTTTTTGCATCTATTGGTAAGATCATACAATTTTCCCCTTTAGTCTGTCCGTGTGTGGCTTACGTTGATTGATTTTTGAGCATCGAACCAGCCTTGCGGACTGGACTGCATCCAACTTGGTCATGTGTATAATTTGTTTCATACAATTTTAGATTTGATTTGCTAATATTTTGTTGCGAATTTTTGCATCTATGCTCACGAGAGATATTCGTCAGCAGTTTTCTCTCCTTGTAATGTCTTTGTCCTGTTTTGGTCTGAGGGTAATTCTGGCATCAAGGGATGAGCTGGGAAGTGATGTGGGTAACACAGGCAAAAGAAAAATTAAATTTTCTTACTACCTCCAGCCCACTGACAAGTCCTTGAAGCAGGCAGAGTGATATTCCTCTAGGAACTTAGCTGACCGCTTATTAATACTGTGCTAAGGGCAAAAGGCAGTCCTAGCCCAACCCCCAGTATCCTGTAAATTCACTTTATTTATTTTTTCCTTTTCTTTTTTTTCTCAATATTTTTTTATTATGTTAGTCACCATACAGTACATCCCTGGTTTTTGATGTAAAGTTCGATGATTCATTAGTTGCGTATAACACCCAGTGCTCCATGCAATACGTGCCCTCCTTACTACCCATCACCAGCCTGTCCCATTCCCCCACCCCCCTCCCCTCTGAAGCCCTCAGTTTGTTTCTCAGAGTCCATAGTCTCTCATGGTTCATTCCCCCTTCTGTTTACCCCTCCTTTCTTTTTTTTCTTTTCTTTTTTTTATAATGTAAAGTTCCATGATTCATTACTTGCGTATAACACCCAGTGCACCATGCAATACGTGCCCTCCTTAATACCCAACACCGGCCTATCCCATCCCTCCCCCCCCCCCGAAGCCCTCAGTTTGTTCACTTTAACATATAGAAATTCCTCTGGAAACTTCCTTTATCTGTACACCCTAAGATACATGTTGGCAATCATCCCCCAAGCATATGACCCACCGATATACACCTGTAGGGTCTCATGACTAAGGTTTTATTAGATGGTAATAAAGACCTTCTAACAACAGCTAGCCCCCTCAAGGTCCTGGAAACCTTACTTCCAATTCCTTAGAGACTTACGCTCTCCCGAACCCCCTCCCAACTTGAGGGTATATAATGGGCCACTCCTCATGACCCCAGTACAGCTCTTGCTGCCCACAGTTCCTGTCCCCATGCTTTAATAAAACCACCTTTTTGCACCAAAGATGTCTCAAGAATTCTTTCTTGGCCATCAGCTTCAAACCCTAACATCTTTCTACATCAGGAAGCACTCCCTTTGTTACTATTTTCTGGAAGAGATTATAGAGAATTGGTATCACTTTTTCCTTAAATGTGTGAAAGAATTCGCCAGTGAATCCATCTGGGCTTGGTATCTTTTCCAATAGCCTATCAGTTATTGATTTATTATCTTCGATAATGTCAAGGCATTGGAGCATTTAGTATAAGTTGTCAAATCTGTGGTCATAAATTCATTCATATTCTTCCCTATTATTTTCTTAACGTCCATGGGCTGTTGTGATGAGCTCTCCTTCATGACCAATATTGGCAATTTCTGTCTAACTTCACTCTCTTTATCTGTAATCTGGGTGGCGGTTTCTCAGTCGTGTTAATCTTTTCAAAAAGTTTTGCTTTCCTTGATTTTCTACGTATTTCTGTCTTCAATCTTATTCATTTCTGCTCCAATTTTCTTTCTTTCTTTCTGCTTGATTTGGAATTAAATCTCTCTTCTGTCTCTAGTTCTCTAAGGTGGACACTTATGGTCATGGATTTTAGATCTTTCTTCTTTTCTGTGTATTTAGTTCTGTAAGATTTCCTCGAATACTGCTTTTGCTGTCTCCCACTCATTTGTCTTCTCATTTCAACTTAGTCTGATTGTTTTTAAATTTCTCTTGAGACTATTTTTTTCCCCAAGTGTTATTTAATAGTGTCTTTTTAAATTTCCTAAAGTTTAAGGATTTCACAGATATCGTTCTCATCTATTATTGATCCCTAGGTTAATTTCATTGTGGTTTGAGAATATACTCCATTAAGATTTATACTCTCTTAAATTTGTTAAGGTACCGTTTAGAACCAAAATGCCGTCTCTGCTGGTCTACACTGTTCCCTGTGAGCTTGGGAACAATGTATATTCTGCTGTTTTCAGATGGAGTATTCTACAGGTGGCAATTAGATGAAATTAATTGATAGTGCTGTTGGCAATGAATTCCTTCAGTTTTGTTTTCCTGAGGGGGGGAAATGACTCTTCAGTTTTTGAAGGATAATTTCACCAGATACAGAACTCTAGTTTGGTGGCTTTTTTCTTATAACACTTTAAATATTGAAATATTTCCCTTCGTTGTCTTCTTGTTTACACGATTTCTGATGGCTAGTTCACCATAATTCTTAACCTTTTTTCTCTCTTTCTATGGGACACTTGCCAATTAAGTATGTACATTGTAGTAGATAGTTTAAAACAAAAATGTATTATCACGACTTTTTAAGGTATCTAAAATGTTTATTTGTAAAGCATTCTGAGATTGCAGGAAAACTAATAAAACTTGCAAGGATAGGCCCCCAAATACATACGTAAGTAGAAATATAACTGACTCAAGACTATCTTGAGTATAATTAATAATCAAACATTTTGAGAATGTTAAAAAAATTGTAATTATTTCATTGATTGGTGTTGCAATAAGGAAATGCCTTAAATTTCAACAAGCGTTTGAATGTTTTAAATAAACAAACAGAATGCTCTGAATTTCCAAATAAATACAATTCTCTGTGTCACCATCATATTGACATTCTTTGAGATTAAATTTGGAGAAAGGAAAAAACACCTTCATTTGGGGAAAATGAAAATCTTTCAACATTAAAATCCACTAGTGTAGAAAAAGGTAATAAAAGGCTGGTATAAGGCATATAAAATAAAAATAAAAGGACAGAAAGAAAAACTAGTGCCATGCAGTGTTATTTCTTACTGGAGCAAAAACAGTGTATAAGATGAAATGTGGTTTAGTTTTGGACAGTTTTACATAGGGCACCTAGGGGTGAAAATATGTTTTAGAAAAAAAATGCAAAGTTCGTATCTGACCCCATTGAAGTTGGACGGATTCAGCTGGTAATATCTAGAATACACAGAGATATGGGATTCCACCATTGGAAAGAGTCGCAGTTGAGGTAGACGTGGGGACACGAACCTAGCGGTGTGAGTTTAAGCCACGGTGAGAGAAGACATTTCCAAGGCATGGCATTCTATAGGCAAGGGTGTTGAGTAATTCAACAGAAAAATCTCCTGTTGATTTGAAATTGGCAAGCACATTAGAGAGTATGCAAAGCATATGCAAAGCAGAGCTCAGAGTAGCAGAGTGTGCCTTTGATATTCCTTTAATATATTATAAATGGGATGATGGCCGTGGGGAAATGCTACCATCTCCACTGTCCTTCAGAGGTGGGTTTCCCTGGAGGTTACTCTGTAGTGTGTCAAATCAGTGAAATCAAACACAGCAATTAGAATAGGTTTTCAATTTTCTTATTATTTTGTCACTCACCCTTAGGATTGAATTTTTAAATGTTGAATTATTTATTTCTATCGTGTGAATCCTCTTACACTCAATAACATCTGGAAGCTCCCTGTCAGGTCATTGACACGTCAGGCATGACGGAGATTTAAAACAAAGGCAACATTGGGTCTTGCCAGCAGATGCACCGGTGCACACTCTCCAAACGGGCCCACACAGACCCACCCAGAAAAGTGAATTTGAGAATGTTTCTGCAATTTATCAGTGGTGATGCCGGGATCTTCATGCACCGTGGCATTGGAAGGACTATGATAAGTACTGAATAAAATACAGAGCTGGTCATTTGGTGTTAATAGGATTCTACTTTGGTAAAACAGGCTGGAAGATTTAGAACAGTCTGCAAAGAAGGACAGATTGACAGAAATTGGATTTAGCTACCAGTTACATATGAATTTACGGGAACAACAAAACAGGCTAAGTTATTCTCGACAGGTTTAGAGGATTGAACAAGGGAGAGCCAAGGCAAAAGCTGTATAAAACACCAGCGTGGGAGCGGGGATCCAAACGACAGAGGCTGGGTGGGAACTTGCAGAAGAAAATTGCGGACATGCCGGCGTAGAATTCTTCCTCAAAGATACGTGGAGTATCCCAGACTTAAATTCCGGGTAAATGAACATTTGACGTAAAAGGAACTCAACATACATTTTACTTAGGGAAATTACATTTATTTTACTGTCACTTTTTATTTTTATTTAATTAACTGACCACGTAATTGTATTTGATAACAACTTATAAAAAGATGCACATATGATTTCACTGTCATCATGGCGAGACTGAGCCCTTCAAATCTCAATCCCATGGACGCCGAAGGATTAAGAATACAAGAGACTGATGTCACCCAGAAATGGAGCTGAAGACCACAGCCTCTGTCCCCTCTCAAACATCAACAAATAGACAGGGATCCATGAACACAGAGGGCTCAGGGAGAGCTCTGGCGTCCTCTTTAAGAAACGTCAGCAACAAAAACCCTGAGTATAACCCAGCATAAGCAAGGAAGAGCAGCTTCACCCTGCCAGCGTCACCCATCCCCACACTGGCACTGCTCAGCTCCAGGTGCAGAGGCCCAGCTAGACAGTGTTCTCCTCGCCAGGAAAGCGAGCAGGTGAGCACCAGCTTGCCCAGCGCTCCGGGCGCCGCACACGTCGGTTTCCTCCACACACCGACTGTGGAGACGGCCACACACAAGGGCCGCCATGCTTCCCAGAGGCCTGTTTGCAGACAACCCAGCATCATTCCTCGTTGAAGAAACCATGGGTCAGCATAGCCATCATGGACACCCTGAAGATTGTACGGACCTTCGCCCCACGGGTGTCCAGTTCACAGATGCCAGCCACCTGAGCCCTTCCCCACCCTGCCGGTTCCCATGAGGGAACCTCCCCAGCAGACATCCCGGGCCTCTGCAGCTGCCCGAGTGCACACGCCCGCCTGGACCCCAGTGGCTGATCCCACAGGTGTGTGTGGGCTCCGGGCTCCGCTTCCCGCTGATGAAAGAAACTGAAGACACAAATGGGTGAAAAGATACCTGCATTCATAGAGCATAAGTGTTAGAACTGCTAACATGTTCATACTACCCCCAGGCCATCTATAGTTTCAACACAATCCCTATCAAAATCACAATGGCGTTTTTCACAGAAAAGAAAAAGACAGTCCTAAAATTTGTATGGCACCACATACAGTCTGTATAACCAAAGCAATCTTGAGAAAGAACAAAGTAGAAGGGGTCACATTTCCTGATTTCAAACCATCCTGGAAACCTCTAGTGGTCTAAACAGGGTGGTACTGGCCTTAAATGGACACGTAGACCAATGGGACAGACCTGAGAGCCCAGAAATGACCCCAAGCATATGTGGTCTGCTAATGTGGGATACGGCAGCAGGCACACTCAATGGGAGAAGGGCAGTGTCTTCCACAAATGGTGACGGCAAACTGGACAGCCACATGCAGAGGAGTGAAATTGAACCCCGGTTTCATTCCACTCGCACAAATTCACTTAAAATGGATGAAGGACTTACACATAAGATGTGAAACTGTAAAACTCCTGGGAGAAAATGGAGAAACTCCTATCATGAGTCTTGGCAATGAGTTTTTTGGATAAGACACCAAAAGAACAAGCAGCAGAAGCAAAAATCAACAAGTGGGTCTATGTCAAACTAAAAAGCTTTTGCACAGCAAAAAAACAAAACAAAACGAAACAAAACATCACCCACTGGGGAGTGGGAGAACCTATCCGCAAACAGTATATCTGACAAGGGGTTAATATCCAAAATACGTGAAACATGTATTCAATAGAAAAAAGGTAAATAATGCAATAAAAAAGTTTGGCAGAAAAACTGAATAGTCCTGCCTTCAAGATGACTGACAAATGGCCAACAAGTTTTTAAAAGGTGCTCAACAGGGGCGCCTGGGTGGCACAGCGGTTAAGCGTCTGCCTTCGGCTCAGGGCGTGATCCCCGCGTTCTGGGATCGAGTCCCACATCGGGCTCCTCTGCTGGGAGCCTGCTTCTTCCTCTCCCACTCCCCCTGCCTGTGTTCCCTCTCTCGCTGGCTGTCTCTATCTCTGTCAGATAAATAAATAAAATCTTTAAAAAAAAAAAAAGGTGCTCAACAATCATCAGGAACATCACTAATGCATCAGGATATGTTGCTCAATGAAACAAGTCGTGTATTGAATCATTACAACGTACTTTAAACTCATACAATGTTATATGTCAATTATATCTCAATGATGCTGGAAAAACAATGGCATATTAAAGAACATTTAGCTTGTTTTCATATCTTGATTGTTGTGAATTATGCTGTAATGACTGTGGGAGTGCAGACATCTCTTTGAGATACTAATTCCATTTCCTTTGGGTATATTTATACCTAGAAGAGGCATTGCTGGGTCGTACGGTGGTTCTGTTTTTAACTTTCTGAAGACCCTCCATACCGTTTTCCAGAGTGGCTGCCCCAGTTTGCACCAACAGTGTAAGAGGTTCCCCTTTCTCCGTATCCTCACCAACAACTGTTGTTTCTTGAGTTGTTGGTTTCAGCCATTCTGACGGGTGTGAGGTGACATCTCACTGTGGTTTTGTGGTTTTGATTTGCATTTCCCTGATCATGAGTGATACTGAGCACTTCCTGGATGTCTTTGGAGAAATGTCTGTACATGTCCTTTGTTCATTTTTAAATTTTGTTATTGGGTTGAGTTACGTATGTGTTTTGGAGATTTGCTAAGAGGGCAGATTTTAAGTGTTCTACACACACACACATGTGCACCCACACACCCACACAAGAAAGAAAATGGTGCCCATGTGCAGGGACGGATATGTTAATTAGCTTGATTGTGATGATTATTTCACAAATATACATATATTAATAATGTCCATTTGTACATATTAAATATATATAATTTCTGTCGATTTATCTCAGTAACGATGGCAAGAAAAGAGAAAAATTAAAGAAAGGAAACACATTAACTAAGGACCTGCTATGCTCTGGTCAGTTTATATAACATCCAATTTGAAGAGAAAACTCAGGTCTTGCCCTTACTTTACCGAAGTCAAAGAGGAGCATCTCGGGTAGCGACTAACTTCAGAGACGGACTTCAAGCCCATGTGGTCTGCTCGCAAATCCTCATTGGTTTTCCCCTAGACCATTTGCCCTGCGCCCCCGCCTTACACCTTAATTCTATAAATTGTTTACAGAAGAATAAAACTGGGATTATACGTTCCCTGTGAAGAGGGCCAATCATTTTTCTCACCCATCCCCCCACCCTTCCCCTCTGGTTACCAATACTTCTCTCTACATTTAAGAGTCTGGTTTTTGTCTCTTTATTTGTTCCTTTGTCTTATTTCTTAAACTCCACAGTGAAATCATATGGTCTTTGTGTTCTCTGACAGACTCATTTCACTAAGCATGATAACCTCTACGTCCATCCATGTTGCTGCAAATGACAAGGTGTCATTCTTTTTTACGAAGGCCAATCTTTTTAATCTCCAGAAGCAAGTCTGTGCAAGCAATTAACACATCAGTAGTGGGGCCAAGCCACCCACCCACCCAACTTCAGAGGACGGTGCGTTTTGCTGGCAATATTGGGCCACGCACGCAATGAGTTTTTTTGCCCCTTGTTTTAATTTTTTCTCAGATCCAAATTATTAGCAGAGGTGCAAGAGTCTGGGCTTATCTCCATCAGTTAATTTGTAAGGAGTGATGTCAAGTTGACTACGTCTTCTGGAGAAAAATCAGATGACGTAAAACCATCAGACAGAATAAACCAGAGTCATTGTCCAGCCGCATTGAATTCCAAAGAAACCAACTAAAAGTCACTATTTATTAAGCTTCTTCTCCATAGCATACAATTCACATAAATGATAACCCAGTCCTCTAAATCAGTGCTATCATTTGCTGCAGATTAGGAATGAGGGACTCAGGGTCTCTGTAAATTCCCCGAAGCTTCTGTAGTTGCTCTATAATGTTGTCGGGAATCAGAATCCACCCCACCTCCTTTGAAAGCTGTTTGCCAGTGCACCATGCTGTCCCCTAGAGGCCCCTCTATGTAAACACTAAGTCGGGTGTGTTACTCTGGGGTATCCTGGTACAACTGCGAGGATGGAGTTGCGTGCCATTCATGGTGTGGTTCTAATGGCCACATCCAGGTGACATGAAAAGATCAGTCATTCCTCATCTTCAGCTGCTCCCACACATGCGGTGATCCTTTCTTTGAACTGTGCACCTGTGATACCCGAATGCATGCACATGCCTGCGAGTCACTAACCCACACCCGGGCCACAACTTTGCTTTATTCCTTAAAGCAACTCAGGTGACGAACTCGTGGCTGGAACTCACAGAACGCCGGACAGGTTTAGATTTTGCTCGACACGTTTACTTACCATACATAAGCAAAGAATTGCATTCTACGAAAATTGCGAGTTATGGAAAGATCCCCTAACGTGAAAGGGATACAAACACAAAGCCACATCATTTAAATTTTAGGTAACGGACATATTTTTCAAAAAGTGATTTGAATAGAATGCTGCCACCACTGCCGTTTGTGAGTGATGGGTGAAACTTTATTTTACTTTATTTTTTCTAAGTGGGTATTGGCAAAAATTGATGTTTTCTTCACTGCTAACTTTGCATCAGAAAAATCCTGGCGTGGTCAGAGCTCCTTTGCCTGCTTTGTGGCTGTTTTCCTTTCAAAAGAAAATACTAGAGAGAGAGATATTTTCACTTGCTTTTGGTTGCTAGGGAGGAAAATTATCTTTAAGTCATGGTGTGAAATTGGTTTCTCCATCCACTGCTTCTGCTAAACTTGGCTGTTTGTGTTTCAAAAGTATCTCCACATATCCAGTGTGTCCATTAAAATAATTTCTTTATTTTCACACCTCAACATGGTTAATGTGCATGCTGTTTTCTTCAATGATTAATGCATTTAGAATCTCCACTTCCTCTCTCGTTTATCCACAAGCCGCTAACTGAAAAGGGGGGCTTGCGAGAGAGACTTCATGCACCGTCGCAGTTGGAACCTGCGGCCGTCCTCACACACTGACGACGCCGCTCAGGGTCTGGCTTGGGGTGGGGCGGGCACTGGCAGCCCCCGCTTCTCCCCACGTGGCCTCTGAGGTGCGTGAGACCAAGGACCCCAAGTCTTCACTCACTCCGTACTACCCCCCCCCCCCAGGCTCGGATCTTCACATGTGCCCAGCGCAGCTGTGATGGCGGCAGAGGACTGAAAAGGCTTGTCCTCGGAGTTTTGCTGGTGTTTCCTGGCCTCCCGCGTGACCCCCAGACATACCCGCTGCGTTTGTCGGGAGGTGACGTGTGTGGAACACAGCCGGGTTTCCCGCTCTCCTGGCTGAGGCCACTCCTGGTTACCCCCAGCCAGAGGGCCCTGGCACACACAGGTCTGGGCGAGGCCGGCAGAGGCCAGGGGCAGCCCAGGCCGGACACTCCCCTGCGGCAGAGCCTCCCCTGGGCAGGGTAGACCGTAGGAGGCTCTGTGGTTTTTGTTCCCCTACCGAACGAATATTTTTCCGGAGTATGAATAATAACCAATTTAATGGGTATCAACGCTTGGTGTCAATGCGAACAAAGAGCAGGGATGAAACTAAAATAGAAAACAGCATACTTGATAAAGCAAAAAAATTGTTTCTGGAACTTTGTTGAGATGTACGTGCAAGCACGCGTGTGTATGCGTGTGATGTGAGCGTGTGTGTGCGTGCGATGTGTGTGTGTGTGTGTGTGTTTTCTGAGCTGCTGAGCAGAATGTGCTTCCCGCCCTGGGCCTCGATCAAAAAGTGGGGCGCAACTCCGCTGTATCGAGTGTGTTGACCTGGGAGGTATTGACAGCCGTGCGTCCCTTGGATGACGGGGCTGACACTAAGACGTGGGCAGCGCAGAATGGATCGATCCCCTCTACAGCTCAGAGCACAAGCCCCACTGTCCCTGGGTCACGCATGTCATCTCTGAGCGTGAAGGACAGCAAAACCTTCAGGAGTAATGATTCTCTAAATGGAAAGCTACATGGTTTAGAGGGTTTTCTAATCAGGGAAGACATGTAGGAAATTGGAATGGAAGTGCTTATAGAATGACCTTACTTCTTTTGACAAGGAAATGGGAGGGCAGTCTATGGATACCTAACAATTAAAAGGCCAGGGGCGCAGGAGAATGAGGTCTGAACTCACACCTCCCGTCTCTTCAATGTGTGTGCAGAATTCGTTTGGGGTCCTAGCGCACAGGACACCTGCACGGGTGGTGGCGGACAGCCCCGGGCCACGGATGATTGACCTCAGCTGCTTTATAGACTCCAAGCAAAAGCACGCGGTAAATAATAGTCAGCTCTTACGTGAGGGAAGGTCAGACATCTGCAGGTAGGTGACCCCGTCTGGCGGTTCTCCAAGCGGCTTGCCAGGACCGGACCCCTGTCCCCACACTGGTCTCAGGGTTGGCTTGCCATCAGGATGGCGCCTCGTCCTCCGCCCCACCCCGGAGTGCCTCTGTCGGCTGGACACTTTGTCCCTGAATGGCAATCCCAGGTTGGAGGAAATGGAACAGGGCTATTGTTGTCTAGCACAGAATTAAAACAACTGGATATATAAATATGCTGGATAAATAGAGCTCAGACAACAATGGGAAAAAAATCAGTGGGTGAGGCGGAAGGCAAAGAATGCTTGAAATACGTCCGTGAGTCACATATGCTTGTAATGCTTTATGTTAATATGGCGTTTTACAGTTTACAAAACATACGTAGAAAGTAAATACATGTGAATATACACAAGCCCATAAAAATAAGATACATGACACTTCGTTTCATTTCCTCGACATGTGATTTTATGCGTCTTATATTACAGGCGAGGCAGACAGGGCTGAGATTTTCTCTTCACTCAAGTGCAGGTTAGCCGTAGAGGTGGGCTCCCCAGTGAGGTTCTCTTGACCTCCCTCCAGCTCTGTCCTTTCTAGCCTACGTCTCCATATGCCTTGGATATTATTAAATGATTCTCCTTTCAAAGGAATCATGCTCGTCAACTCATATCATATCAACCAGCTCATAAACTCCCAGAGTTGTAGGCATTTCTTTTTTATAACATTAACATAAAAGACCACGTGCAGAATATGGCCATTTATGTATCAACACACTCCTCAAATGACCTCTTGAAAAGAGAAAAAATATTCACACACATATATATGCATATGGAAGGCCATTCTTCGTGATCTTGGGTCATAGCATGTCCCCTGCCAGCCAAGTACGGAAGGCCAGTCTTGATGAATGAAAAAGGATTAGATATATATACGTTAAAAATACCCACGTGATTTCTAGCCATATAAAATAATTAAAACAATGAATTCTGATTAAGCTCTGAACTTTGAGACTTAGATTTTCCCCCCCAGCTTTATTGAAATATAATTGATACCAAAAACCTGATCATTTTAACGTCTACAGTTGGCTGGGTTTGGGTATATGCGGACACTCGTGAAACCATCACCACAACCGATATAAGCCTATCCATCACCAGCAAGTTTCCTCTGCCCCTTTGGTCTGTTTTGTTTCTGTGAGAGGAACTCCTTACACGAGCGCTACTATCTTAACGGCTGTTTTCAGTGCACAGTGCGGCGCGTTCCCGTAAGCCCCATGCTGGCGAGTACGTCTCTAGGACCAATCGCTGGGCATGACTGAAACTCTACATCTCATCTCCCCCTCCTCTGGCTCCTGGCCATGACCTTTCTACTCTCTGCTTCGACGAGTTTGGCTATTTCGATACCTCATGTGAATGGAATCCTACGGTATTTGTCCTTCTATGATGGGGCTATTTCATTGGGCATAATGTTCTCCAATAAACTTTGAGATGGCACTTGAAGGTGATATAAAGCTTTCGTATTTATTCTGTATGGCAAAATCCAGACTCACAGCGTTAAGTTGATATCATATCACTAATGGTTTGCAGCAAGTAGCCACAAGTCTTCACTGGCAGACAAGGGTGAGCGTGCAGAGGTCTGTGTCAGGGACCGCAGGTAGGAGAGCCGCGGAGGCTGGCAGGTGCCCTCTCTGCCTGGGTGTTGGCTGATTCAGCATGGCCTCCCCTGGGGCGTTCCTATGGTGATGGCAGGTGTAAGACAGACCAAGCAAAACACACGGTGGCCTTGAGGTCTAGTCCTGGAGCATTTCTCTGTCCTGTGCACTGCACCTTATTGGCCAAAGAAAGATGGAGGCAAGCCAAGGCCAAGGAGTGGGGGATACAGTCCGTATGTTCAGAGGAATTACATATGCAGTTGGCATTGTGGCTGCAGGGAAGAGAAGAATCGGGCCTTCAAAGCAGAATCCATATACTGCCCTGGATCTCTCCAATTTGGAAAATCAATCTGCTTGCATTTTGACATGTATAAGCCTGAGCAATGATTGTACTTCACCTATTTTTCTGATTATTAAAACTATACAAATACATTATAGAATATTTGGAAATCTTTTTACAGTTTCAAAGTATCTTAAATATTACGGTTATGAGGATAAACAAAAGCTACTCTAAAACTTTTTCTGTGCGTAAGTGTGTTAACTTACATGGTACATTAAAGTTAGCATTTAACAAAAAGAGAGGAATTATTTGCCTAAATTCTGCCAGACCCTCCTTAAAATATATGAGTGCATCATCTAATGACTCGTTTACTATAATTAGCCCGAGTGTATGCATATGCTCCGGTTCAAAATCCTCTCAGGAAATCAAATCATGGAATTACGTTGGGAAGTTAAAACCACTTCGTACAATCAACCAGGCTGCCACATGCCCAGTAGACTGATGGAGATCATAATCACATAATTTAGCAACGCGGCTTGTGGTGGCAGAGTGCGTAATTTACTCAGGAAAACGAACAGCACCTCCTTTACGGAACCAGAGCAAGAATCCGACACGATGCTTGACAGAATTCTAAACAGGTGGAAACTTCTCTGAGAAGTCGCACAAGAGGTTAATACAGTCCTAGTAGAGGGCAAGCAACAGAATGCGATGCAGAATGTTTGGCTTTGTGGCTGACCCGACCAGGGTCGCTAAGGCTACGTTTAAGGCCATACGTGTGACAATTATCACACCGGCGGGATGGTGCCTGTTGATTGTAAAGCGCTTTGCCTGTGCTGAAGTTTTCCTACTCGTTGTCTCTTCCCCCAGCTGGGGAAGAGGCAACACGCGGGATGCACATTTGCCAAAGGTACATGGGAAAGTGGGATGCCGTTGTGTTTCTCAGAACCCACTCTACAGTTCAGTGTCATCTTCACAGCTCAGACATCATTTACTTTTTAATTTCCATTTATCTAGTGGTGTCCTAATTGGGGGGAAAACCCACCTCTGATTATTAACTAAGTTTATAGAGAGTATAGATGAAGTAATTTCTTTGGGTAGGAAAACTCATGCGGTGGACACACTCTAAGTGACAGGAAGTCAGCCATGATGTGTTTTCAAATAACCCTTCATTTTCCATTTCCTGCTTTTATAGGCAGGACGGTAGCTGGGGTGGTCGGGGTGGATGGCCCAGTGCAGGGAACACATCTTCCAAGTAATGTACATTGCTCATAGTGTAGATTAGTCTATGTATGTATTAAATATATGTGGTATATAGACTTAATGGATGGACCATAACTTATCTGTATATTAATTAAATCGATGGACCTATACATGTATACTGTCTATATTTATATACGTAATGTATGATACATGAATGTAAAACATATAAATTGTACATTATATAGAAAATGTTTTATAATACATATATAAAGATATGAAATATAATATGTAATTATGTATGTTTTAAAATTTGATTATAGTGATAATTGTATAACTCCATGAAGTTACTAAAAAATCATTTAATTGTATCATTATAATTATACCCCAATAGAGATGCCAATGAATGTATAATTGTAAAAACCATAAAAAATATAACTATATATAAATATACAAATATTATATATTATTTGTATGTACATATATTATATATATGTATATATGTGTAAATATTTAAATAATGTCCCTATCCACTAACCCCATTTATGGAATAAATACCTGAAATTTGCATTTGGAGAGCCTCTGTGTGATGTTGACTGCCTAAACTTTTGTTTTAACGTTGATTATAAAGACACGTGATAAACTTCATTGGGGGAACTTCACCTCAAGTGAAATATTAGTGTTTCTGATTGAGAAGTTTCTATTTTTTGCTATCATTTATCTATGACTTGGCTTATTGACCTCTTAAAATTTGTATTTATTACTCTAAATCCCCCTTATGCATTTTCCTTTTCTCCATGATGTTTAGCTTTTGCTCCCTGTTGATTTCCCACTGCCTGTGTTGTAGGAACTCTGACAGGTGGGGCTGGTGACGGGGCTCAGCCACCTGCTGGCATTAGAACAGGGACCTTCCCTTTGCCTCTCATGGCGTGTTTTCTCGAGCAAAAAATGAAACTGTCCTTGTATGTCCTTTTTAAGGAATACTTTATTTCCATAGTGGTAGGATTCTTGGTTTTATTTATTTATTTATTTATTTATTTATTTATATTATTTATGTTTTTATTCATTCGGGTGGCAGGATATTGAGAGGTGGCATTGCGCAGAGACAGAGCTCAGATCGGACTTGAGGGTTTTGCTGGCAGTACAACGTCGGGCACGTTGCCTCTGGGTCCATTTCTCCATCTAGAAAGTGGAGGGTAACAAATAATGGGCTTTTTATGAAGATGAAATGAGTTAGTGCAAGTGCACCTCTCAGAGACAACGCTGGTTTTAAATGTTATATAAACAGCAGCTATAATATTAATTAAAATAAAAATATATTTTGAATATGATCTTTTTCATACGTATATTGAACCCGGTGTTCAAGTTATTATTTTATTTTTAACTCTGTTCTTTATTATGGAGCTTTATTACAACAAAGCAGTGTTCCCGACCAATTGCCCTTTTATACTTTATCGGGCTATTTGGTTGAATTCAATCATCAAACAGCACTGAGATGGGAGGTTTGGCCCCATCCAGTGGCTTGCTTTGGCCAACAGCACCCAGCCGAGTGCAATGTGCCAGCTCTGGGACTGGACCTCAAGCCGCCCCATGAGGCGGCCCTGAGGATTTCCCCTTCTGCCATGTTGTGAGAACTTGCCTGGGAAGGCCTTCTGGAGTAGAAGAGATGGATGGAACAGAACTTGGCTGCCCAAGCCCTTGAAAGCACAGCCCCGTGCGTGAGCGGAACAGCCAGATGGGAAGGACCGCCCCGCCTTGCCCAAGCTAGACCGCTCACCTTCCAGCTCACGCACTTAAGTGAATGCTCACTGTTTAAACCCCCTGAGTCTTGGGATGATGCAATACAGCATCATGGAGGCAAATAGAAAAGTCTAGAGTAAATATATTTAAGTCAACCAGCACTAATAACAGAATCATTCTATTAGCTAATGAAAACACAAACAAAAACACACCGGGATGCAAGAAACAGATGTGGTATTTCACGCAGGGGAGTTCAAAACCAGACCCGTCTAGACAGTGTGTTCAGCATTCCAGAGTCACACCGGACTTCGTGTGTGTGATTAGCTGAGAGGATTTAACACATGATTTAGCGCAAAGATGTGCATGGATAGGAGCCCATGAAGCACACTAAATTGCTATATTCTCTTCTGATATTTTAGAACCTCTGATTCGCAGGAGAAAGGCCACCAAGTTCCCTTTCTGGAAGGCACCTCAGGTCTATTTTGGCAAGGCTAAAGACCGAGAGAAGGAGAGAAATATGAAGCGCTGAGCTCAATGTTCCCAAACGTTTTCATAGCTCTTGTATTCGTTCCAGGAAGGAGAGAAAAGAGAAAGGAAAAATAGGGGACAAAAGACGGATTAAATTAAAAATAATGTGACTTGTCGGTAAAATGTCTTCTTAGCCCACATCTTCCAATTGATTGATAAACTAAATTTCCCATTTGAATGAGTTCTTCAAAACGCTCACGGAGAAACACTACAGCCTGATCTGGGGGGTGAGGCTTCTCTTACGGTGAAGGTCAGGCCTAGTGACCATTCCTCCTGGTGAATCTTCTGGTATTTGGATTATAGTTTTTTAGAAACCCTATTTGCAAACAGAATTTCTTGATATCAAACAGTCAGTAAGGTTAGGCTACTTTTTTGTTTTTTTGGGTTTTTTTTTGGATCATCTATATTATACTTCCCCTAAAAATACTTTTTGAAGAAAGGGAAGGATCAGTTTTACGTGCTCATAGAGCAATCACCACTATAGGCCGTGATCTGGTCCATAAAACAACACTGAGCAGATTAAAAAAAAAAAAAGTAAAACCATACAGATTTATGTTTTCTGATCCTACCTGATAAAACCAGAGATCAGTAATAGGAAAATCTCCAAACCCTTGGAAATTAACAAACCTACTTTTCAAACACCCATGTTTCCACGTCGCAGTCTCCAGGGAAATTAAAAGTGATTTTGAACTGAATGAAAAGGAAAGCACAACATGTCAGAACGTTGACGTGAAGCTAAAGCAGTTTAGAGGAGAGAGATACCATGAAACCCTTACATCAGAAAAGAAGGAAGGTGTCAAATTAGAAACGCAATCTTCCATCTTAAGTGGCTTGAAAGAGAAGAGTGAAGTAAACAGACAGGGAGCATCACGGGTTGGTTCTGTCCATGCGGAGTGAACAGGATGGACCCCCGCCAATATCGCGCTTAGTAGAGAATGCAGACGTGGCACAGATGTCAAGAGGGGTACAAAGTTTCATTACTCACCTAAGGTGTCTCCCTGGGGAGAGCACAGTGGCTCCCCGGTGGGTCTGAAGTAACTTGAGGCTGCAGAGAGCGGAGCTGGCTGGGGTTGGGGTAGGGTTTCCAAGCCGGGGCGTGGGACTCGAAATCACATACCCCTGAACAACATGAACAGTAGTCTGGTCAGTGCACAAGAGGATACTCAGCATCATCAGACATAAAGAGCATGAGCTATGAGCGTGATAAGGTACCCCCATACACGTATTAGAATGGCTACAATTGAAAACAATGACTCTCATCGATGTTCTTTTTTTTAATAATAATTTTTATTATGTTATGTTAGTCACCATACAGTACATCCCTAGTTTTTGATGTAAAGTTCCATGATTCATTATTTGCATATAACACCCAGTGCTCCATGCAATAGGTGCCCTCCTTTTTTTTTTTTTAAAGATTTTATTTATTTATTCGACAGAGATAGAGACAACCAGCGAGAGAGGGAACACAAGCAGGGGGAGTGGGAGAGGAAGAAGCAGGCTCATAGCGGAAGAGCCTGATGTGGGGCTCGATCCCAGATCGCCGGGATCACGCCCTGAGCCGAAGGCAGACGCTTAACCGCTGTGCCACCCAGGCGCCCCAATAGGTGCCCTCCTTAATACCCATCACTGGTCTATCCCAATCATCGATGTTCTCAACAGATGATTCTGAACTTCTAAGCCCATCGCTCAATTCTAGAGACTGAATGATGGTCTTCGTGCATTTTGACCAGATTGAGAGAGGTTTGTCCCAGGGGGAGAGTACACTCATTTCTGTTTTCTTCTTGTCCTTGTGTCTGCTACTATCTTCACTGTATCCTTTCTTCTCATCTTACAAAGTTTCCCTTTTTTCCCACAATACTGATTTCATGAGTATTTTTTTTTCTTTCAGTATCACTCGAGCTTAGTATATGTTAATTTTTTGAAGAGATCTCTTTTTCAACCCATACTTCCTCTTAAAATAATATTCCACAGCAATAATGGAATTGATCTTTAAATCAATAAATGTATGGCGGAGATAATAGAAGATGCAGAGGAAAACCGTTACTTCCTTTGCATTCAGAATCGTCAGCCTTCCAGGCGCTGAGCCTCTGCCCCACACCCGTGGATTTTGCTCTGAAATATTTACGAAATCACCTTTGTTATCAGACAAAGGCTGAAAGGATGGGTATTTCAGAGACGTTTACCTGAGGACTCCCCAAAACTGAGAGAGCATCAGAATCCAACGCAATACGTAATGAGAGACACCAGGGCAAGTTTCCGAGGGTGGGCTTTTCGAAGACAGGACACTTTCTTCCGCTTGGGTGATGGCTTTTTCTTCCCAATCCAGTAGCTACTCTGTACCCTAAAATGCTCCGTTTGTCATCATCCGTGACAGTGTTTACCGTTTAAAGTTTGGACCCCCAAATGTTCGGCATGCTTTATTATTACGTTTTCCATCACTGGTTAGCTTTAAAAGTGATAAAATATGGGTCATAGATTATAATTCTAGGTGAATTTCTCTGAATTATTTTTCTTACACGGATTTTCAGAAATAGCATCAAAAAAATAGTTGTCTTGCTGTGACCAGGGTATGAACTCCCCTGCCTGTTTATCTGGGTGAGACTTTGTGGTTTCTAGGAGGTTGTGTCTGTTTTAGGGACTATCTCAAGCTAGGTTGATTTCATGGACTCACTGTCCTCAACATTTGGTGGGAAGTAGAGACAATTCACACCACTGAATGTAGTAATTTAGTCTTGATGTTCTAATTTGAATAAATAAAGCTGTGTTACAACAGATACATAAAGTAGCAACACGGGGATTATGACCACGTCTCAAGAGCAGGTGCCAAGTGACTGGTTAGTGAGGTAGAAGGTTACGCTTTAGGATCTGGTCTGGATGCATCGTTGTGCTAAGACAGGCACTAGGGGGCTCGCTGAGCTTCCAAGGTTCTGTCTGGAAGGCAAACACCACCCCTCCAGCCACAGTCAGCCAGGCCCAAGGAATCAGTCAGCAGCGAGGAGGCTGGAGGGTCTCAAAATGAAGTGGCATCGTGTTGCTATAGATACCGTGACAGATGGGGCACCTGGGTGGCTCAGTCTGTGAAGCGTCTGCCTTTGGCTCAGCTCATGATCCCAGGGTCCCGGGACTGAGTCCCGCATCGGGCTCCTCGCTCAGCACGGAGGCTGCTTCTCCCTCTGGCTCTCCAGCTCATGCTTGCTTGCGCGCTCTCTTTCTCTCTTTCTCAAATAAAAATAAATAAAAGTCTTTAAAAAGAAAAAAGATATTGTGACAGATGATCTGGAGTTGGGGCCAGTCAAAATATATTTGTGTGGCAAGATGCTCATTATACAATTGTTTAAATATTGTGTTTGATTTAATAATGTGATAGGAAAGCTTTTGTGTGTGTGTGTGTATGTATTTTTCATGTAATTTTTTAAAAAAAATTTATTTATTTATTTGACACAGAGAGAGAGTGAACACGAGCAGGGGGAGCAGCAGACTCCCCGCTGAGCAGAGAGCACAATGTGGGGCTCAATCCCAGGACCCCGGGATCATGACCTGAGCTGAAGGCAGACGCTTCACTGACTGAGCCCCCCAGGCGCCCCTGTATTTTCACTTTAGGAGCCACGTGACATTGAGGGCTTTTTTAGACTACTTTTTCAGCCAGTTTTCGGTTCACAGCAAAGGTACACCGGAAAGTACAGGGATTTCTCCTATACTCGCTGTCCCCAGACAAGCACAGCTTCCCACACTGTCCACATTCCCCACCTGATAGTACGTTTGTTATCACTGATAAACCTGCATTGACATGTCATCATCACCCAAAGTTCACCGTTCACAGGAAGGCTCACTCTCGGTGCTGTGCATTCTCTGGGTTTGGACAAATGCATAATGACCTGTACCCACCATCACAGCATTGCACAGTGTCGTTTCACTGCCCTAAAACCCTGTGCTCTACCTATTCCTCCCTCCCCTACAAGTATTTTTATAAAGGTACATTTTCTTTCATGTAGATGACTGCTTTTTTCCTAACCCAAGAAATATAACATCTATACATTAATCTATATATAATATTAAAACAAAATATCATATATATTATCTTAAAACTATGACAGACTATCATTCAATCAATATCCTCTTTGATCCTAGTTTTCCTAAATGCATTAACAGAAATTATAGGTAAGAAATTATGCCTGTTTCATTTCGCCAGGATTACAAAAATGCATGAACGATTACTTAGGAACTTTGCTCTCTGAGATGGATTCCTATGTTGACATATGACATTAATAAGCTCTTCCTTATTTTTAACTGAGATCACTAGTCGGGCTTTTTTGCAATGTTATTTATGAAATCGGTAAGAAAATAGCTTGATCGCCAACAAAGGCACTTGTATCTCGGTAAATCAAGAAACTGACATGATTTCTTTCTTGGAGGGTAATTTTCTGTGCAGTGAGACTGACATTTGTCCTACAAAATCACGAAATGCTCCCCTAAAGTTCTCCATTTCATTTCAGATGTTTTAATTAGCTGTATCTATCAATATATACCTTTGTGAAAGAAGCATGCCCAGAACGTCTAGAGAGTATCGTTCTCCTTGACCCATGCCCAAATTCCCTGTAGGAAGAGATAACGCAAGGCATGATATCGAGGGTACAGTTGATGTGTTCAGAAGGCAGACACGGCCATAAACATTAGCTGGTTAAATAAGCACAGTAAACAGCCACAATTTTGTCTTTACGAAGATACATCGAGCAGCAGTGCCCTTTGGGGGTTACAGAGAGCAGAACCGAACTACTAAAAATGGAAATTTATTCCTCAACATATTGCCGCTTAAATGGGGAATATTCTGATGTCTCGAAGGCTCTTCTGGATAATTTTATCAGTTTATGACCCTAATACTTCAAGGCCACGAAATAGCTTTTCCTTTTTTCTTTTCTTCCTTTAGAGAAAGTTAGAGTGTGTCATCTTTTCTATGAGTGCCATTTCTCTGTGTCACTCAAGGTTTGGTCCCGTGATCTAATTAAAAATATGCCACACGGTTTGGCCGAAAAGCAATGCCTACCTTACAATACATTATAAAGACACATAAAAATAAAACGTGATAATTAAGTCACCATAGACGTTTACGGAATTTTCTTTACCGACTTTTTTCCTTAACACAAGTATATTTATAGGGCGGTTTCGGCACTGCCCCGGTCTCTTGTGTATTAAATGGCTCGCACGATGTTGATGAAATAAGCCTATGGATTCAGAAGTGAAATTCCACAGTAGCAACATATTCACGGTGATATAAACAGAATTCGCCATCCACTAGCAGGGGCAATAACACGGAGCCCTGTTAATTTTCTTTACCCTTGGGCTGAAAAATGTATTCAGGTCATGAGAAGCATATGATTTCGTGTAGGGGCCATTTAATAATTTTTTTAAAATTGATCACAGCTTTTAAATTGCCTTTACGCCTACGTCTTCATTCAAAGTACCTTTTTTTTTTTTTTTTGGAGACTTTCTGCGTGTTGCGAAGTTTCTGTAGAGAAGATAATTTTGTTTAGCAAAGCATGTCTGAATATCCCTTTATATTTTTTCAAACGATAATGGAAATACACTGTGTCTAATTTGATCAAGTAACTTACAAATAATGTTCATTTATTTAGAACCTTAATGAACATATCTTTAATGACTACAGTACTGACCATACCCAGTAAATGCTAGCTTCCGTAGCAGTGGGGATTTAAATACTTGTGTGGAGATCCTCAGAAGTAATTTTAAGAAGACTAGAGGAGTACTAGTCTCCATTTAACCAGACATCACTCTTAGAAAACTTGAACACCTGCCACGTTTTTAGTTGATCTCAGAATGGGGAAGTGAATTCTGTTTGGTTTACATAAAATTTAAAAATTCCTGGTTCACAAGAAGACCCAGCAAAATCATTATGTGAGCAAGGACGGACGGTGTCAGTGAGCTTCTCAAAGCAAGGCCTTTCCTGTAGGGATGGTATCAGGAGGCTGGTACCCATCCATTCTTGTCACAGAGATATCCAAAATACAATTTCCATTTGTAAGTCACTCAATCTCCGTGCCACTTCCCTCTCCTCATTTCTGTCTAAGCACAGGACCGCCACAGCATTCCAAATAAGCAAATTGTTTTCTGACTGCATTCCCTGGAAGCTGTCCCTCGGTGTATCAAGGGGCTCAGCCAGAAATTCTTCAAAATCGGTAGGCATGGTGGAGACAGAAGGGCAAGGCCTGGTTCACCCAAAAGCTGAGATAGCACATGGTCTGGTAGATTCTATCCACTCCGCGTTTATCTTCATTCATGGTTGAATTGCAGGAAAATGCTGGTGGTTGTGAAGAAAATGCCGAAGAGGCCCACCGAAGGCCATTTACATTCAGAGAGTCCATGACCGTGCAGAGCAGAAAAATGCTGCTTTTGCTTTCCCCGTGTGTGGCCATTGTCATCAATCAAGATTTCTGGAGCACTCATGTTTGTGACTTCTCAGGAAGACTTCTCATCTCAGTGAATTTATTTATGCCAGGAAATATTCAGTAGGCAACTCTCCCACTCTCTCCGCAGCCAGGGCGGTTCCCAGGGTCCCTGTGCCGGGGCTGGAGGACGGCTGGGGCACGGTCCCTGACCAAGGAAGGCAACTCCTCGGGACTTAACGAGGACGGCTCTGTGTACTTTGTTACTAAGATAGGAAGCTGAACAGCAGGTCTGTGGGTGCACATCTCACCCGAAGGCTCTTCTTGTTACAGTCAAATAGATGGAGAAACATTCTACCAATCTGTTTGGGGATCCGGGTAAGAATCTGCTTGGAGCCTCTGAGGCACCGCATGATTTTAAACGTACATCATCTCGTCAAGTCTTGTAATTCTTTGGGACCACTCTGGAGCCGTATCACCTTGCCTGTCTTGCTAGGGGGACACCATACCTCCAATTAAAGGAACGCTTCAGCAACAATCCTTTATCCCTGCCTATACTCTTCACAGTTCGTTCCCTGTTGAACTTGTATCCATCTCCGGCTTCCTCCAGTTTGAATGTTTGCAGCCTGGAATTACAGCTCGAATTCTGAGTGGATCCCCACTGCTCCTCGGTCCCCCCCCTCGGGACCCAGAGGTTGGATGAGCCGTGAGGTGTTGGCCCAGCAACTCTGCCAGTTTGCTGGCTTTGACTGTGGAGACCGTGACTCTAGAACTCAGGGACTCCAAACAGCAGGTCTTACGTGCTTGTGTTAGTTTAGCTGGTAAGTAAATGACAACAGCACAATTCCAGATTTACGCCCCTTCAAAATCCATGTTCCTTTCTTTCTGTTGCCTTTGGGGGAGTAAAATTGGGCCCACTAATGAGTCATTCCTTAGTCACATTACCTTTGCTCAGATCGACAGAAAGAGTTTTATTTGGCCTTGGAGACAATAGAACCAAGGTAGAATGTGGAAAGTGAGATCCGTGCCCTGTGTAGTTCCATCTCTTTCTGCTTCCCACCACCTGACGCCTTGTTTTCGTACATATACGTACATAAATGGGTACATTTGCACATATGGGTGTGTGTGTTTACACAAATGCACATTCCTGTGTGATGACTGTCCAAGAGAATGCTGGTTATGGTGCTTATGGCTTGGACGTGAAGACAACCCAGCAGGGAATACTTTTTGAAATGAGTGTGGTCAGCCTAAAGGGCAGTGTGCACGGTAGTGGTAGTTAGCTCATTCCGGCCTTTCAAGGCAGTTGACCTGCACCCACTGATGGTCTCCCAAAATGCCATCATCAGTCATAGGAAGGGGTCATCGGGCAGAATTATTCCAGTTGGCCTTGCAGCCCTCCTGCATATGGCCCTCCGTCCCTCCTCAGATGCAGCAGAGTGAGCGGAAAGCCCTGCGGGCCTCTAGCAGGGCACCCAGGTAAGAGGTAGAGCTCGCAGAGAAGGGGCAGGGGTGACATCTGAGCCAGAGACTGGAAACGGGACTGAATCCAGACCGACAGTAATGGCCGGTGCCCTGGTAAGTGGAAGCCAGACTCCTTTCACAGTTTCGGAAGCATTCTGATCTCCACGAAGAGTCTTTGTGAAATCCTTCCATATGACATTTTTTAAAGAAATGGGCCATACGATATGTTACATGATAAGTAAGTATGCAGTTTTAACATGAGTTGTAGACCCATATTGTGAGAATTCTGATGGTTATGGAGTCTATGAGTAAACACGAATGAAACCGGAGTGGCACCTTGAGAGAGAATTTTGTCATTGTTCTTTGGGAGGAAGGAGACAGAGCGAGGAGGAAGGGAGTACGGGAGGTCAGTGAGCCCATGCTCTCCTTTGCTTTTTCAAATCACCCAGAGATGTTCACTGCTGTTCCTCAAATTGGTGACCAGCCAAGCCTTCGGTGTCCCTCGCTCAGATGACATTGCCAGTTTTTCCCCGGGTTTAGATTCATGAAGGCTTTTGTCAAGGATGCAACTCAACTGTGCGTGGCCCTCCTGAGAGTCTGCCCTCCCGTTTCTCACCCAAGTTTGTTCAATCTTTTTAAACGTTTCTGATGAGAGATTTGGAGTATGAGCTTGGGGTAACTACTGCCTGGGTTTGAATTCTATCTCTGTCCCTTCCGGTGTGAATTTGGGCAAGCTACAAAATTTTCTATACCTCAGTTTTCTCCTGTGTTAAGTCAGAGAGAATGGTATTATCAGCTCTTGGGGTGGTTTCGGGATCAGAAAGTTGCCACATTTAAAATGCCTGACATGGTGTGTGCTTAGGCAATATTAGCTTTTTTATGTAAAGCTAGTCTTAATGCTTGCACGAGACCATCCTTTCTTTTCACACTTTCTTCTCTATAGATATGTCATTGATACAAGAGACTATTCTTCACCCAAACTGGCTCCTACAGAAATGCCACCCCCTCCCAGGCCAACGTACCGTGACTCTGAAGTCAGCTGCTGCCCCTCATTCTTCAGTGCCATTTGCATTTAGCTGTTTTTTTTTCACTAGTTAATCTAGTGATTGAATCGGAGATTTTCTGATTCACTTAAGCCAAAATTCTGATCAAGTATTAAGTTAATGAAAATACATATCAAACATTTTTAAAAAGGTTGTGCAGTCAAAATAATTTTTCTAATTATTTCAATTTCCGACAACCTGTTTACTATTATCCAGACCTTGCCTCTGTTTCGTCACGATGGGAAGAGACGCGGCCATCGATTACCGAAGTGCCAGAGGAGCCATTATCCATTATCAGCGCAGCATTTCACCACAAGCCCACAGTCGCAGTCCTCCACGTACTGATGGATTCATTCTTATTGAGTTTGTAGATAAACTTTATGACCACAACTTTCTGTTTATCTCCTCTATTATAATTCTTTCTGCTCTATTTATGAGTGACATTTGAATAGCTGAGGATTTTCTTTGAAAGTGTTTTTCCATTAAGATCAGCAATCATTTGCAAACTTGTGAATTCATTAAAACCTATTTTGAAAGAGTGGATATATTAATGCAAAAACACTATCAGGACTTGAGTGTGATTGAATCTGAGTGCTCCTAACTCCTTTTGAGAATTTGCAATAAAATTTATTTTGGTTAGTTTCAGATTCAAATTCTAACCTAAATTAAAATGCTAATCATTTATTTTACTTGTACAAGGTTTAAGGTATTTACATCAAAAATATAGACAACCAGTAGGAAAGGGCATTTATCTTTTTGAGACATGGCCTAAAAGAGCACACTTTTTTTTTTAATATAACCATTGTATTTCATAGATTTTATTTGTTAAGTGAATGATAAAATTGTGCAGGTATTTTGTTAAAAATGCAAATGCATTTATTTTATTTAAAAATATTACCTTTCCTCTTTTATTGCTTACAAAAGTAACACAGGTTTGTAGCTGGAAATAAAGATTATGTTTGAATAAATGTTCATTTATTTTGCTGCTAATTTGTTAAAACATGCATTTGATTGCTTGGCACCAATGGCCAAACTTTGTTGAATTTTTCTTAGTATATTACCTTTCATTTTTACAGAATTCTGTATCATTTAAATTCATCTTTTAGAACAAGATTACTGATACATTGTATTTTAAAGGCATATTCTTAGAGTAAATGAACATATTATGATAGCTTCTAAATATATTTTAATGCAAACAATACATGTTCTAAAATTAAAACTTATCTATTAGTATAAATCCATTTATCAGAGAGAATCAAGTTTGCTAAAATATATCCAGGTATACGGATCGAAATTCTGTTATGTACTGTATGGAGAAATGTCTTATTTTTGTAATGGGTTTCTCTCTATTTTTAGAAAGTCCCAAATCTACGTTCAATAGACGCAATTAATTAAATGTCACGGATGGGGTCATATGACCAGTAGTATAAGCAAGAAATGCGTTTCACAGGATCCTGGGGTTGAAAGGCTAATGTGTGACAGGTGCTTCATTGGACATGATTACAAGGAATACCTTTCAATCAATGAGATGCTATTATGAGCAATGGATTCAATTTCTTTTAATTAATGGACCTTTTTTATTACCTTCACTAAGAGATATTCTGTGGAATCCATACAGGATATTCTTTGCTGGACTCGGGGTCATATTTTCTCTTTCACTCATATTCCATCATGATACCTACTTTTATCCCTTTTAAAATATGCTTTTTACTTTTTTCCACATTTTTTATCTCTGAAGATTTGTCGAACACTGTATTTTAAGGAAATCACAGAATACCAACTATGAGATGGCAAATGACATAGGGCTGGACTTAAAATACAGTAAGGCTCTTCCAAACTCGGACGACGTTGCAGTCTAATGGAGAAATTGAAGATACCTACCCACGTATGAGACAATGAAGGCCATTTTATAGCACAATTTGAATTTCCTCTCTTTGAAATGACCTAAGTCTGCTCCTGGAAAGGGATGGCTGTGATCCGTGGGTGGTCAGGATGGCTTCAGTGGAAGGCACACTTTGTCAGGTTTTGTTGGATTTTGTAAAGTGATAAAAGGGGCAAAACAAGGGGTGCCTGTGTGGCGCAGTCGTTAAGCGTCTGCCTTCGGCTCAAGGCGTGATCCCGGCGTTTTGGAATCGAGCCCCACATGGGGCTCCTCTGCTGGGAGCCTGCTTCTTCCTCTCCCATCCCCCCGCTTGTGTTCCCTCTCTTTTTTTTTTTTTTTTAAAGATTTTTATTTATTTATTTGACAGAGATAGAGACAGCCAGCGAGAGAGGGAACACAAGCAGGGGGAGTGGGAGAGGAAGAAGCAGGCTCATAGTGGAGGAGCCTGATGTGGGGCTCGATCCCATAACGCTGGGATCACGCCCTGAGCCGAAGGCAGACACTTAACCGCTGTGCCACCCAGGCGCCCCTGTGTTCCCTCTCTTGCTGGCTGTCTCTCTCTCTGTCAAATAAATAAATAAAAATCTTTAAAAAAAGGGGGGGGCAAAACAAGGAATACCGTGAAGGCTTGAATCTTACTTATCTTCGTCTTCCAGATCCGAAAGATTGTTGATAATGCACCATGACCTTTCTTGGCCCAAGCTCAAGCTGCATGGAAGAATATGATGGTATTCATTCATTCTTTAAGCCGTTACTAAGCTATTACCTTGGGCCAACCGCTATTATGAGTATTGAGAGACATCGCTAAGTGTGAAGTAATCTCTGCCTTGAAGTCTTTCAAGAATCTTGGGTCAAATGGGCAACGAAAATGACAATTATATACAAAGTGATAAAGTGAATAGTCACCCATTTCTTATCAAAATATGTAAAATGTACACGAACATGCATCATTCTAGGGTGCAGTGAGGGTACTTATGTATTAATGAAATAAAGCAATATTTATAGGTCCACTAAGAAGAGTGCATCTCAGAGTTTAAGGATGTGGACGCTGGCAGTTGCTTGTCATCTGAACTTGAGCGTGTGTTATGGACTTATTGAATGTGTATCTCCCCCAGATTGACATGTTGACACCTAACCCCAGCGTTGGTGTTAGGAGGTGGGGCCACTGGGAGGTGATGAGGTCATGGGGTGGGGACCCCAGGATAAGATTAGTGTCCTTAGGAGATAGAGACCCCAGGGGGAGAACACAGCCACGAGACATCATCTACGAGACAAGAAGCGGGGTCTCAGCAGACACCGGACCTGCTGCTGCTCGGATATTGGACTCCAGCCTCCAGAGCTGTGGGAAGTCAATTTCTGTTGTTTAAGCCCCCCATCTAAAGCGTTCTGTTATAGCAGCCCTGATGGGCTAAGACAGCATGTTCCTGACATTTTCCTCTTCTGAAACATGGGGGTAGCAATAGTCCACATGCCCCCCTCACACACACCGAGTGCACACGTAGCCGCAGGAATCATCGATGTAAACGCACGGGGCATCAACCAGCAGTAACTCGTTGTCATCCTTTGTAACGGGACGTGTGGCCATCATGACTCCATGATTCTCCCGAGTTCCAGAAGTACACCAACGTCCTCGCGCAGTGGGACATCGGCGCCCCCGGCTGCTCGGGCGCTGTGGTCAGTTCAGGAGGCCCGGGGAGCAGCAGGGAGACATGAAAGGGAAAAACTGAAACTATTTGGTTATAACAATTGGCCAGTAGTTGGGTGTAGTTATGGAACCAGACACAGAGCCGACGGAGAGAAGAAGGCACGCTGCTACCGAGTGGCCTGATCATGCAAACGATCTTATCACGAAGTTGTAAAAAATGATTATCTTAAATATTCTCCCTTGGCACTGGGCAGACATAGTTAATTATCCAATCATTCTCGGGCATTTCAAACGACTTCTATAAAGCTTCGGCTCGTTAAAAATTCTCATGCACAGAGTTATTTACATTTCCCGCTAATCCTCACGAGTGTATTGTTTTGAAATTTTCTCCAACCATTATTTAAAATTCCTTTTGAAGTCACTGCCACTCCATACCCTGGAAAGGATGATACTAAGAAATTATGTTTTATGAAAACTTCCAACCAGAAAAAATGTGTAGGACAGTGTATTTCATCGTTCTGAAAAGCGATAAACAAGTCTGGCATATCACACTGACTTAAAATAGGAACGCACGGACAAGAAGGCGGCGGGGTTTTGATGTCTTCCATTGAAGAGTTATCAGAAAGGGCATTAAGGCATTTTCCCCAAATTAGTCATTCATAAAGCAAAGCAAAAGCAAAGTATCTACATAGGTAGTTAGCTCCAACATTAGAATTATAACATAGGAAATACGCCTGCAGGAACCAGTTCGCAGAAACCGTGCATGCTGTTCTCGTAAGAAGATATTTGAATTCATTTTAGTTTGGCGACAGTGGAAGCCACTGAAAGGTTTGAAATAGAAGTTTGACTCTCCTCCCTTCCCCTCCCTCCCTCTTCCTCCCCCTCTCTTCCTCTCTCTCTCCCTCTCCCCCCCCTTTCTCTCTCAGGCTCTTACGACAGTCTGGGAATTGATCATCCAAGCCTGAAATAGGGCAGTAATCGTGGAATGAATGAATGTTTATAGCAGAGATATTTTGTCACCAGAACCAGTGGCCATCTTTCCCGTTTTGGATTCCTAGACTAATTTGAAGGAATCCAAAGACAATCAGACCAGAACTTTTAAAACGAGAGTTTACTGAATGTGTGGGTCTCCCATCAGACCATGTGAAATATTAACCCAGTAACACAGAGGTTTATTAAATACCAACAGTACAGCCTTCCCTGTCACTCCCGAATATGGTCCTCCTCACAACACCACTGCCATCAAGTTAACGAAAGGGACAGAAGAAAAGATTTTTTATCCAGTCTTTTCCAGGATTATTATATATATATTTTTTCTGACCTCAAATTTGACACTATGAGCCATAATTGGGTCCCCGCACAGAGACCGTCCTGAATACCGAGCTGCTGCCTGCGAGCGTGTTGGAAGAGTCCAGGGAGGGTTTCCAGTTCGAGCCACGACAGGGGCAGGCGAGCCTGTGTGGAGCTGGCTGCCTGGGTGGAGAGAGCTTCCTCAGTCCATGCCTGTGAGGGAGAACGGGGAAGTCAGATCCGTGGAGAGCGGAGACAGCTGCGAGGCTCGCTCCCTCTCTAACAGGACAACAGCAAGATAGAGTACAAGACCCAGCTTTTGTGAACCATCGGAAAGCCAGGTCCTCGATGAGACTAAACATCCTGGATTCAGGGTGTGAGCGCCATCCTACAGGTGACAGAGGTCAGCACAAACAGGTGCCATCATGCGAGAAGTCAGAGGAAACCCATGGAACTTACGGCAAGTCCCAGAATGCCCATCAGGAGCCAGGCTGATGGGTACAAGCCCTCAGGGGAGAGGAGCTTGCATTTGTCTGCAGTTTGCCCTGACATGGGCAACGCTGGGAACTCAGGAATGGTTGGGGGCAGTACGGTGGGTCGGATAGAGTCTCCCTGTGTGCAGTCAGGCTTCTCCAGACAGACAGAACCACGGGCTAGGAGTAGAGATACAGAAAAGGACTCGTGATGAGGGACAAGCTCGCGTAGCTGCAGAGGCTGGGTCCCTCTGAGTCCCACCACCATCTGCCGTCTGCAGGCTGGACCCCCAGGAAAGCTGGTGATGTGACTGATTCCTGGCCTTGAATTTCCCTTCAATGTTTTCCAAATTTTCTCTTCCTGTGCTGAATTTTGAGCACTATTTAAAAAAATTTCTTCCAATTGCTTTTTGGCTTTTTGGCGAAGACCAGGTGCAGTAAAATCTTTTTCCAGTTTTCCTATTCTCTCTTTAAATGCGTCTAATACGTATTCTGAATACGTCTGTGATTAAATATATGCAGTAAGTTTTCAATTTTAATTATTGAATTTCAACTTGTAGATATTCTGGTTGATACCTTATTTTTTTTCAAATCCACCTGCTGATTTCTTTAATAGACTCTTAGCTTTTACTTGTATTTAAACATTTATGTTGATTTTATTATGTTGATTTAAATATTTTAAACATAGAATTTTGTATTTGAGTGTGATCATTCTAATATCTGAAGATTTTTCATTTTTGGTTCTCTTTTATAATTTTTGCCCTGCTGTCTTGGGCATGACATACTGTTTCATTTCTTTCTTTAGATGATTAACTGGGAACTCACATTACATTAAGTTTTCCCGCGAGGAGTTGCTGAGGGGCAATGTGGGGTCTCACAGACAGAATTTGCACTTGACAATGCAAGTTCACGGTGTTCATTGCCAGCTGGGGTTTCTGAATTAAGTGCACAGGTGAGGCTTTATTGTGAGGGAGGGAGAGTGTCAGTGGCATTCCCCGGGGGGAGCCGTCTGTGGCCACGGGCACCGAGCACGAAGTATCTTTTCCACATCGCAGTGGTCTGATTGAATGTAGACCCTTTCCCTTCCTTTCTTTCCTGGTGAGTGATGGCTTCTCTCTACCATCACACTTAGATGCGTCCCTTGGAGTCCCAGGGATGCTGCCGTGCTGTGGGGATTCTGAGTGTGGGGCCCACAGCCTTCAGCTCCAGCTCAGCCTCCCTCAGGGCTCTAAAAATCTAAAGCTAAAGTCCCCTGGGTTTAAGAAATGCCTTCAGGGTCAATGCCCGGGTGTTAATGCTTAACTCTGTTCCTCCTGTTTCTCTCTCTCTTTTTTAAAGATTTTATTTATTTATTTATTTGACAGAGAGAGAGAGAGAGACAGCGAGAGAGAGAACACAAGCAGAAGGAGTGGGAGAGGAAGAAGCAGGCTCATAGCGGAGGAGCCTGATGTGGGGCTCGATCCCAGAACGCCGGGATCACGCCCTGAGCCAAAGGCAGGCGCTTAACCACTGTGCCACCCAGGCACCCCTCCTCCTGTTTTCTCTTAATGTCGGTCACTGTGGAATCCTTGTGGTATTGACAAATGATTGCTGCAATAAATACATTTTAGCATGCATCTAGTCCAGCTGAAGGGTCCGTCTGCATACCCAGCAGACCCTGCCCCTGGACATGGACTTCTCAGCATCATGTTAGAGGAGCTGGGCATAGATGGGCTGTGTGCCCACCAGACCAGAGGTCCAGTCTGGCCCCTTCCCTCCTCTTTCCTGCAAGAGGACGATGCCAAGAACTCGCTCCATGAGCATGGTGCCATCTCAAGTCCGCTTCCCAGAGAAGCCCCGGCTTGCCACTCCCGCCCCTCCCAGGTAAGAGGAATAAGGAAGAAGAATGCCACCTGCATTGCTGGGATGTTTGCGACCAGAGTGGTGATCCTTCATTCTCACCCCTGGCTGGCTTTGTGCTGACAGTTTCTAGGTCACGAGCAAATGCTCAGACCCTAATTCTGTACTGGCTCGGGTAGGTTCTAAAATCTATGGTGCATTTCGTTTGTTTGTGTTACCTGAATTAGATTTTATTGAAGGCTTTCAGGACACAGCTCCTAACAAATGGTATCATTTTGGAGTCAGGTGGCATTTTATCGTGAACCAGCGTCCCTCGGGAAAGCTCCCTGGCCCTGCTCATGCTGCTGCCCGGTGCGGAGCACGGTAGGACCGGCTCGGTTTGGTTGTGTGCGTTTCACCGAGGCCTCCCCGGCAGCCGCTTTGTCGCCATGCAAAATGGCAAGTTGGATGCAATTGCAAAGACATCAACATATCTGCTAATAATTCACAATCAGCAACGTTTTTCAAATAACCCAATAGTATTTATTAGTCCTGCACACGCCCCACGCTGTTTCGGAGGACCTCTGTAGTATCATCGCTAATTAGGATAATCAAGTTTCTCCTTTATCTCCATTCGGCGATTACAAGGTCATTTTGTCAGGCATACATTATTCAGTCATTATTATGGAAAAATTTATTTCTTACCAACTTCAAACAACATATACGTTATCTTCTATGGCACATTGTCTTCTAGGAAATAGATACAATTTTCCATGCTGAATAAGTATAATTCAGAAGGACATTTCTAAATAATACCTCAGCCGCCTCTATGTTCAGCCTATGCTATTTCAATGGTTCATTTGACTGGGATCTACAAAATGATATAATTCATCTTTAAAGTTAGCATAATTTTCCTCTTTTCCCTTGGAAAAGGCTTTTGATGGATATATTCCTGCCTGAAAGTCACATAGCAATTTTAAAAACCTTAGTGTTAGCATTGAAACATTTTAAGCCCTAAATATGTGTACATGTATATATCCTTATTATGGAATTGGTGGTGTTAAAAAAGTGATATTAAAAACACTGAAGGACTAAAACTATATCTCTGGTCAGGAACTATCTTCCACTTAATTTTAATTGCCTTTTTAAAATGAATTATATGCTTTTAATATTTAATAGGAATCACCTTATTTTCCCTTGCTTATATCACACAATGCCTCTCAGGATGTGAAACTTGCATCAGAATAACCTGGAATGATGTTTAAAATGGTGATCCCCATTCCCAGAGCCAATTTAAAGTTTTTTAGGTGTTTTTCTGTACTCTGCTTTGAACACACCCCATGGGTGATGTTCTGCACATGAAGGTTTAGGAAAATCTTAATTTGATGGCTCACATGTGACAACACGTTACCTCTGTTCTCTTAGGCTCTCCTCACAGGCCTGAGCCTTAAGTTGACATAGAACCGGAGGAAAGCATACAGATTTATTTAATGTCAGTTTTCCATGCCGTGGGAGCCCTGCTAAGGGATGGAGACGCCAGGAAGAAGCCAGGCCTATGCGCTGGGACAGGTGGGTTGGACAAAGACAGGCAGTTCTGGGAAGGTAACTAGAATGTGTGGGGAGAGTAAGGGAAAATAAGCGTTAGTTTAACAAGGTTTCACCGATTTCCCATCTCCAGCCTTTCCTCCCCAGAATGTGTGTTTCCTCCTGGTACAGGGAGGAGGTCTCTCCCATGGGAGTTTCTTCTAGAAACAAAGAGGGGTGGGAGTCAGACCCCTCTTATTGCGCCTGCTGTCTTCGAGCGCCTGTGGCTTCCAATAACCCTCATGCCAAAGTGGCATATTTTGGTGAGGCTCATTCTGTCACCCCCAACCCTAAATGTCATCTATGTGGCGCCTCTTTGAGTGGGGAAAATTATGCGTCCTCTGTGCCTGTCCACCCATGGGATGAGGGTTCCCTGTGAACCTACCTTGCTGCTTTCGGACCATGCAGCTGGAGGCCTAATGCTTGTCAAAGGCTTTCAATCTGAACTTGGGCTTCCTTTGGCAATCCAGTGTTCTCCAGAGTTTAGGAAGCTTCCAATCCATTTGTTTCCGGTCTGTCCCACGGGCCAGTTTTCTTTCCATATTCTCCTAGACAAGATTCTAACACCTTGCTCATTCATTTTTCTCTTGCAACTGAGATGTTACCTGGATACCACTGGAACAGTTGGTGGGAGAGACCACATCTTAATCAGGACTCTGTTATTTTTATTCAGCTGAGAAGTTCTTCTGGGAGTCTGATACTTTTAGTCTTTCTCAGACATATTTCTTAATATCTGGGGTTAAGAAATATTCGGGATTTCCAATGCTCCAAGAACGTGTACCCCACTTACCAGCTGACTTTGCTGACTTGATGGAGACTAACATGGTGGCCTTGAGGCTACTTGTTAAGGATGACAGACCACATGATGGGAGGACCTCTTTTGATCTCTTTTTGAACACCAGCTAGTTCTTGCCTAAGATCATTTTTTGGGTAATATTTTGTGGGAAAAACCACATAATAGCCAATATACAAGAAAATTATGCATTCTCAGCTGCTGGACTCCGTAGCTACGTGATTTGTTTTTCCAGGATACGCACATGGTAGCGTTAGCAAATATCTTGCCACTGCATAACTTGGGCCACAAGTTTTCTGACTCCAGCATCAGACGTGTTGTGCCCCATTGCCCTATTGGTAGAAAATTCCATGTGTTTATTTTTTTCCTATGACAACACTCATCCTGATACAATTTTATATATTAGCTAAAATGATGTTAGGTATGTGAACAGATAAGTTTTTACCTTTCAGGGGTTTATAGTTAGAAAAAAATTAAATCATCCTCAACTGAACTTGAAATTAAATATTCCTGGCTGGGGGAGACCCTCCTCCAAGGACACGGTTCAGAGACAGATGGTCCTTCCATCCTGTGGTGGGCCGTCACTAACAAGTGGCTCGTAAGACTGCCCCGTGAGTCTTCATCAAATCAGCAAAGGGCTGGTAAGTGGGGGAGAAGGCAAACTGCTTCATAAGCATCCCCTTGCCTGAAGGTGCCAGAGACCATTCCCATTTATGTGCAGTGGTGAGAACTGTTGTCCCATAGACCTGTGGGTGGCAGGGAAACCTATGCCTCAGTGCACCATCCTCTTCTCAGAAGAGGGGAGTATGGAGGGGAGTAGAAATACTCGGTGGGCAGTCACATGTGCCAACAGGCATTTCAGGGGTCTCTCCGAATGAACGGATTACACAGACAGAAGCGTAGAACATTCCCTTGATTGATTTGCTTTGTGAGTCCCAGAGAGAATATTGGACTGCAGAATAAAGTTTAAGAGGGGGTGGAGGACAGACTTTAAGCAGTAAGTTAATGCTTTAAATACCAAGCTATGATATATAGAGAGAAATGTATAGATTGTGGCTTGGTAAGCTCAGGTCCGTAAAGCAGTCAGAAATTAAATTTCATTTTTGAGTACTTGTTTTTTTTTTTTCTGGGAGCTTGCCCATAGTTTTCGTTAGAATCTAAAAATCCTCATTTTTGAGCCTGTTAGGTATTTAGAACGGGCGCTGGCGATAAGGATGGGTGCCGTGAGCTACCCTGAGGGAGTTCTTGGCTCAACTCTGTTTCTCTCCGGTTTTGTGTGATTGTGAACAAGTTGCTGCATCTCTCTGAGAAGCTCCTTTCTTGTTTAAGAGTGGAGTTAATAATGGCATCACCTCCACCGGGCTGCTGGAGAATTAAACGGACCAATACGCGGAGGCTCTCGTCTGGGCACCCAGCGCACAATACGTGCTCAGGGAATGCTGGCGGTTTCTCCGATCAAAACGTTGCAGATGTTTGGGATGTGAGTGTGGAAAGAAATGAAGGGTAATAAGAGGTGCCGCCATAGGGGGGAGAGATGGGAAGGGGCAGATGCAGAAGAGATATTAAACTGGTCTGCAATCGTGTACAAGCCCTTAGCTGAAATATATTTGCGGCATTGCGGAGTTAGTCTTTTTATAGCACTCATTTTCCAGCAATTTGCATGACATTAACTATAATTATCACCGCTATTACAATTACTATTATTGTTTGGCTCTCTTCCTAAGCTAAATGAGTATCTGTTGGGGCGGAGGCTGGCAGTTCCTCTCGCTAACAGTGCGGCCACACTTGGGAGTTCCAGCACCGTGAGACGGAGTTTTAAGTGATTTTTTTAACCCGTGTTGCCTGGAGCCAATAGGTACTCTCTGCGTTGAGCCCAGTTCTCTTTGCTGTATGGAAGACTTACAGTGCACGGTGTTACAGAAAATGCTGTGATGACACGCCGTCCAACAGAGCTTTCTCGGAGAGCAGAGAAGTCCTGCGCCCTGCCCTGTCTAATACGGTCACCTATGTGGTATGGTAGCCCCGTTGAATATGGTTCAAATATGGCAATTGAACAGTTGAAATATAGCTCGTGTGACCAAAGACCTGAAATTTAAATTTATTTCATTTCAATTAATTTAGATTTACATGGCCACGTGTTCCTTTAGGATGCATTTTGTGACAATGTAGCTAAGTTGTATGAAATCTAATGTTAGAAATAGATAATAGATCAATTTCCACTGGATACCAAGTGAACCTGAATGAGGAGCGCCGAAGTTGGGTCTCAGTGCGAGAAAACTTAGGCTGGGAGCAGTTGGTGTGAAAAATCAAACATGGTCCCAGGAAGTCTAGGCACATGTCTTCCTGTGAACACGCATTTCGGGCGGGCACGGCCTTTCTCCGGTCAGTCGTGTGTCTGAGCATCAGACCTGTACTTGATCGATGGATTTAACACACGCCAGTTACTGAACATGAGACATTGTCATCCACGTTCTGAGAGAATTCAATTATATATTGTTTAAAGGCCTGAAGTTTAATTGCATTTGAGGGACTTAAAACACCTGAGTTGTCCAACTTAGCAGTTAGCTCGCTGTCGTCAGCGTGGTGTTCTTCTCCCAGTATCGTCAATCCCCGGCTCTGTGAGGTGTGGCTTTCCTGTCGGCCGTATCAGCCCCTCTGTTACATGTCTGAACACGTCACTGCCCTGATTAAAACCCTTCACATTCTGTCCTTCGCTGAAGACAAAGCCCGAGTTCTAGGAAGTCCTCGGCCTTGGGTGACCCAGGCCCTCCCTGTCCTCCACTTTCATTGCCCTGCATTCCCGTCCTTACTGGTCCTTATTCTGAGAACATGGCGGAGGGATGATCCCGTCCACTGGAGCCACAGGCACCCCATGACCCGCATGCCTTGCTTTCTGTTCCATGTTTGTGTCTTATCATTACAGTGAAATTATTTGTATTTTTGCTTGATCCTCATTTTTGGAACCCTTCCTATTATACAAGCTCCTTATAACCATGGCAGGGACGATCTGGGCTACTTGTTATTCCCCTCTGCTTAGCCTAGCTTAGGAGTGTCGTGTTAGGTTGTTGGTGAACCAGAGACTCCAGGGATGACTCAGGAATTTTCCTGTACGCAGACATCACTGAAAAATTCAAGATTTATGAGCAGTGTCTTAAACAAATATAAAAGATACTGGTTAGATATTTTTAAAAAGGAGAGACTATGTATCAAGCGGGGAGCAAGAGGGGTTTTCCTCTCAGGTAACAATGGCAGGTTAGTCCCAAGGAGTCCTGTTGGGTTCATGGGACTGTGCCAGCCTGCCTCAACCAGAGCCAAAGAGCAGAACTCTACAATAGGGATGTGTTTATACAGGGATATATTTATGTTATACAGGAATGTATTTATGTGTATAAAACCGACCGAAAACAAAGAAGGCAATGCTTTTGACATTGAGAGGAAAAAAAAATTTAAGTATATTTTTATACTACTTTTTTGAAGACTTAGCTATCAACTTAATAGAGTCTTCTGTCAGGAGGAGACACATACGACAGTTGTCTCTAAGCATAGTTGCAAAAAGCAGATCCAAACTTCCTAATAAAATCGTTTGTGAGAAAGTTATTTATTTATTTATTTATTTACCTACCTATCTCTCTATCTAAGAGGGGGAGGGCAGGGAAGAGGGAGAGAGAATCTCAGGCAGACTCCGTGCTGAGTGCAGAGCCTGATGCAGGGCTCAATCCTACGACCCTGAGATCACGACCTGAGCTGACATCAAGAGTCCGACGCTGAGCCGGCTGGGCCACCAGGCTCCCCTGTTTGTGAGAATGTACTTTTGATGTCCAAGTATGCTAACTCTCTCCTCAGGTTCCGGGATTTGAGTTTAATCAATAGAGAAGCAGTCAATGGAAATGAATGCCTTTCTTTGATTTCTCTTCATTGGATTTTAGCCACAAGCTGTCGTCATACATGGACATGGGCATAAACTAATGTGTTGAATTCAGTGAAAGAACATGCTTTGAAGCAGATATAGGGATTACGCCATGTCTGCTAACTAGTTTGTCTTAGTGTTTCCTGAACAGGCTTTCAGGAAGAATAGACAAAATGAAACGGTCAAAATTTGGTACGCTGAAATTCACCTGGATTTAGAATATGTGTAGTCACCTACACGGTCCTCCCATGGGAGGTGGTCATCGAGAGGAGTCAGCCCCGGATGGTCGGAGGCTCCTCACCCTCTCCCGTGGTTAGAATGTAGGTCTGCCCACCGTTCCCACAACGGGAACCGTTTTCAAGGATGCCGCCCTGAGAGGGGAAGGTGGTGTTGAGACCATCTGGACTGCGTATGTGACTGAGCCCGGCTAAGGCCCCTACATGGACGTCAGGATTCTGGTGTGCTGTGGGCAGGTGTGGCAGGGGACTCATCTTGCCACCACCCAGGACCACCTTGTAGGTACTTTCCCTTGATTATTTAACTGCCACCCTTCCAACCTTCCATCCTTCCTGGTCCCCCAGGTACAGGGTCCAGTTTGTGACTCAGTAGCTGTTCTCACCAGGCATCGTCCAGCGGTTTACTTAGTGGTATTGAATTGTTAATGGAGACAGCACTTCTAGGATCTTATATTTGCAATACTATAACATGATATATGACAGTTCACCAGTTTACTCATTGGTTTGAAAGAAGCAGGGATTATGGGGTGAAAAAAATACCAAAGGAGAATCTAAAATTTTGTGATATTTTATAAATTAAATATATTATTTATAATAATGGGACATGCAGGACAAAGACATTACCATCTTAGAAGGCTAATTACCAGAAATAATAACAAAAAAGAAAAGACACGTAGAACATTTACATTAATTTGAATATATTTCAGAATCACAGGAAATTATGTAGCTGATTTGAAAGGTGCATCTAATAGGAACCAAATTGATAGCAGGCGTGAGGACGAATGATGTAGGATGTTCTGTGTGATCTAAGTCTTCCGATGACTTCAGTGCCATTTTTATTAAGATAAAGAAAGGGGGGTTGAGAAAGGAGGCAAACATCGGCGGGAAGGTAACCTGCTTCCAGGATCTGCTAGTGTGGAGGCCGTGGGGATGTCTCCAGGCAAGAGTGTGACGTCGGCTGAGCCGTCTCCGAGGCCCACAGCGTTCAGAGAACCCGCAGACAGAAGCAGACCGGAGGCAGCAGACTGGATTTAACTTCCAGGAAGTGACCCTCTCCCCCAAAACACATAACTCCTCTGTTTCCTATCTGGAACAGATTTGCTGGAATTTTAGACAGTTGTGTTGACTTTGGCCTTTTTCATTAGCTTGAATTCTTGTGGATTTCTCTACAATGACAAGAGAAGCAAGGAGCCTGAGGTATTTTTAGCAAACTCAAAGGCGCAGACCAACAATTAGGATGTGATTCCCGGAGGGGCACCCACGTGGGACTTGAGTCCGTGTGGGAATTTGGGCAGGAGGGTGGAGGCCGGGGATCAGTGACAGCAGAGGTGCAGATAAGATACGCACACGCCAGAATTTTATTTAGGATTCTGACACCTCTTCTCAGAGCAACGCAGAGCCCGCGGCATCTCTCCAGCACAGGGGTGGCGTAGGACGCCTTCATCCGGGGCCCCTGGGCTTGGGTTTGCAGCTGAGCACATCTACCCTGTACGGGACTGGTCCCACTGTTTGATGCCATGCGGAGGCCATCGGGAAGGAGGAAGGCCCTTGCTCTACCCAGGTGGGGTGTCACGTAGTGTGGGGGACGGTGAAGGAGGCTGGGGGCACCCGGGACAGTGGTGTAGAAATGATGGACAGTGCTGGGCTCCGTGAGGAAGGACGGGAGACAGGAAAAGATCCGAGCTTCTGAGCGATGGCCCATGCCACCACTAAGGCAGGGTTCGGGTATGGGAGTAACACCTGCTAACGAACTGTCTCCCGTGTGTGTCTCATGAAACACTATCTTAATGTTTTGGAACCTGTGTCCTCATGCACAGTTAGAAGAAAGTGGGAATTTTATTTTATTTTATTTTTTTGCCTGAGAACATAGTCCTGTCAAAAAGTAGAAATTCGGGGCACCTGGGTGGCTCAGTTGGTGAAGTGTCTGCCTTCTGCTCAGGTCGTGACCCTGGAGTCCTTTGATCAAGTCCCACATCAGGCTCCCTGCTGAGACTGGAGTCTGCTTCTCCCTCTGCCTGCTGCTCCCCCTGCTTGTGCTTTCTCTTGCTGTCTCTCTCTCCGACAAATAAATAAATAAAATCTGAAGAAGAAGAAGAAGAAGAAGAGGAAGAAGAAAAAGAAGAAGAGGAGAAAGAAGAGGAAGAAGGAGGAAGAGAAGGGACAAACCCGGGCTTTTCTTTAAAAAAAAAAAAAAAGTAGAAATTCATTTTAAATGGTAGGTGCAAGGCAGGACTTGTTTTCTCCAGTGGAAAAATCCAGACCTGCACCTCCGAGTTCCTCCTGCTCAAAGTTTTCCAGCCTTTGCCTTTCTCACGCCCTTGAGATAATCTGTAATGACGTGCGGCGTCACCTTATTCCTTCAGGAAATTGATTATTCTTTGATTTCACACTCTCTTAGCTTGCTCTCCAGTTAGTGTGATAGCGGTTGAATTTTCCCTGCTTTCCTGGCTTTTTGTTTCCTAATTCCCATTTGCTCAGAGTTATAGCAGTGAGGCAGAGTCGGGAACATTTGCAAGTCTTCTGCAACGAGCTCCTTTGACAATATCGATGCCATGAAAATGGAAACGAAAATGTCCTTCTTTCAAGTGGGTATTTAGACTTATTTTATTTGGAACAAGAAGCGATGCCAGAATGTGAACAATAAAATTACACAGAAAATTGTCATGATGAATCATTGAATATTTAATGAGTTCTAGAAATGAGACTGTCAGAGGCCAGAGCAGGGATGGAAAGCTGTGAGGGGAAAATTATAAAGCTGGAAGCCTGAAGCATTGCAATTCTGAGCCAGACAGAAGCATCGTCAGTGCCCGCCAAACCTTGGGGGGGGTGGGGGGGTTGTCCTTACAAGGCTGCCCTGTGATGCCTTTGCTGGAAAGAGCCTCACAGAACAGAGGAATGTCAGCATCTCCTGGTTTTTCTTGGTCCTTCTCCTGGATTGGGGTGAGGGTTGGAGAGCAGCAGGGGATTCATCTTTCCAGTAACTTCCGTTCGATCCTGTGCACAGGAAGTAATAGGAAGGGACGCTCGGTCACTCACACAAGTGGGCACCTTCTCAGAGTGCTCCCTGCTTATTGCAGAAGCGCGTCTCAGATCTTGCCTTCTGAGAGGCCAGTGTTCTTTCCTCTGCTTCAGTCTCTAACTGGTGCTTACGTGACGTCCAGGTGCCTCCGCGTTTCAGCTACGTCCCCAAAGGTATCCTCCCAGACATTCCTGAAAAGGGGCCCTGGATACTCGGAGCCATGGTGCTCTGTAGGCCTCCAGCCTGGATCGTGAGTCAGGGTTTTGGGGGTAAGTGGGGCATAAACAACAGACTTTTATCTTTCGTGGTTCTGGAGGCCAGAAGGTCAAGGTCAAGAAGCCGTAGGTGTTTATAGTTACAGATGATCGGGTTTAGGGATGTGATAGTTTGATTCAGAGCACACTTGACTTTTCTTCACGAAAATGGGTCTGAATCCATAATGGATTACTTACTTCCGAGGGCTCATTAAGTCCATCATCCGCCAATGTTTTCGTCAATGGAACTGCGTCTCCAAAGGAAACCTTCCCCGGAGAAAAGCAGAATTCTGATGAGCTTGCATGGGTGGGGTGGGGAGAAGGTCTCCCCTGCTCTCCCCTCATGGTTCTCTCACCTTTGAGGCCCTCAGAGATCCCCACGCCTCTAGCAGTGCTGTGGAGTTCAGTCTGAAAATCACTGGACGCTGTATTTTTTTTAAAGATTTTATTCATTTATGAGCAAGGGAGAGAGAGCACGAGCAGGGGAGCAGCAGAAGGAGAGGGAGAAGCAGGCTTCCCGCTGAGCAGGGAGCCCAGCGTGGGGCTCGGTCCCAGGACGCTGGAATCATGACCTGAATCGAAGGCAGACACTTTACTGACTGAGCCACACGGACGCCCCTGGCCACTGTATTTTTTTAAAAGACTAGTTTTAGATCAGTTTTTGGTTGACAAGAAACTTAAGTAAGTGCAAAGATGCCCTGTCCCCATATGTGCACGGCCTCCCCTGCTATCAGCATCCCGAGCAGGTGGGACGTTTGTCACCATCGATGAACCCACACGGACACATCGTCTGCACCCAGAGCCCACGGTTCACCTTCGGGCCCGCTCCCGCTGTCGCACATCCCGTGGGTTTGAGCAGAGCTGCAATGACACGCATCCCTCATTCTCATACCTCGGAGAGTGTTCGCACGGCCCTGAAAACCCTCTGTGCTCGGCCTCGTCACCCTCCCACCTTATTCTATAAAGGAGAAAGCTGATGCCAAGAATATTAAGTATTTTGCCCAAGGCCAAACAGATAATTAGTGGCTGATTCTGGACTATTGATTTCCAGCCCAGGGTTTGTTTTGTTTTTTTGTTTTTTTCTAATCAAATATTAATCACGAATAGAATTAGGAATTGCTCTTTACTTTCATATTCTTATTGTACATTAAGCAATTTTTTTCCCTCTGCCCTCCGATATAGTTAAATAACTAATGATTTACTTCCAGACATTAAATCTTGGGACAATTCTCGTTATCTTTAGCAGCTTCTTGGAATTCAACAATTCTTTCAGGCGGATAGTGATGTTTTCTGGCTTCCTTGGCTCTTTGCCATCTGTGGCTTTGATGTCATGGCGATGGAGAGGGGAGTGACTTAGCGCTTTTTCAGACAGGCAGAGACTTCTTTCCTGTTACCTTTATGGTACGTTCTGTGGTTGCAGTTATGTCCGCTCCTCTGCGGACGCACCCTGACCCTTCTCAGCCAATCTGCTGCATCTCTCAGTCATGGTTCTTGTCCTTATCTTGTTGGTCTTCGTGGTGTGACATTCCTGATCTTAGGCCCCACCTGCTCTCCGTGGGGCCCAGAGCTTCATGCGTTGCCATAGCTCCCGAGTGGGCTGCGTTGTGTGGTCCGTGACGTTCTGCACACACACCTTCGTTCTTTGACCTTTCCAGGGCCTAATTCACGGTTTTGTTCTCCATCGAAATGCACACTGCTTTTCTGATAACTCTGTAATGTTTACGAGAAGCAGTTTTTATTGATCTTCCTCAAAATAAGTTTTCTGTACAGATTTTTTAACTTTGCACCACGCGAGATGCAATTACTCATGGCCATCGTGAGTGGATTCGCCGGTGGTACTGGCGTGCCCACAGAATGCCCGGGGAGCTGGAGGCAATTGTAGGGTGGGGCCCAGACAGCCATGCTTTGTCCTGATGATCAGAGCTGCACCTTCTTTTATGAACCCCTTAGCTCTCCAATTTGGGACAGAAGTAAGATCATGACTACGAGAACTTCCTCAGGCCTATTCCCGCGGTTTAGTTAAGGTGAAGTTGGGATTCAGGCTCACGCTATCGTCTGATGAAAACACCCAGTGTTGCCTGGTAGAGTGGCTCGGAGCCACTTCCCATTCAAGAGATGTCATGACAAAGGCAGTGAGGGGGGTGGTGAGGTGGTTCTCGTGTTAGATGATAACTGGGAGTGGGAGCATCTTTAAACCGTTCGGGCATCTCTAAGGTTTCCTGTGTTCTCTTCTCTGACGGAATCATCGCAGCATTCCCAACGGGTAAATCCGTAGATAGAAACCCATCAGAAATACATCTGGGCATAGAGGACAATGGAGCTCTTCCTGGGGCTCTGGTGGTCAGGGCTCCTCTCTCGTGGACAGCATCACCACGCACGTCCTAACCAGGAGAGCCAGGAGGAGCAAAGGAGTGTGGCCCACAATGAGCTTAGGAACTTACCCCCTACCACACTTAGTATGCCTCCGCATGCCCGGAAAGCTCACAAATAGCTTGTCTAGTTCATGTCCAAAACCTTACTAATTATAGATACATTCCGTACTCCAGCTAAAACGGACTTATCCAGAGAGGGGTCTCAATTCATCAAAATGCACGTGAAGATGAAAGCCTCGTTAGATCTGCTTTTATTTGTCTAGATTTGTGTTTTTAAGGATATTTTTGGTAGCAAGACTTTCTTCTTTTCATGTGCTCTCACGGGGAAGTGGGACACTCAGCACTGGGCAGCTGAGAGCGATGCAGGAGCGGAGGCAGGGGCCCCAAGGAGGCCTGTGGTCACCCCCCTCTCTGGCCACGTCCACCCCATCCTGCAGCTCCTCCTGAGCAGGAGAGAACACTGGAGGGCCGTGAAAACCACAATTCAGCAAATCATTGCTCGGACCACACGTCTGCTCTTGCGGCCCTGCACCAATCTCAGAGTCGTTAAACCACACTTTAATAGGAACAGATGAGAAATCCCAATCTCCATTCACTCGTGTGGGCTGTGTGGTCCTGGTCTGAATTACCATCTTCGGAACATGGAGTTAGCACCTGCTTCCTATCAAACACTGTGTCAGGCTTGCTGACACCAGCAAACAAGACACAGCCCTGTCCTCATAGGTCCTATATTCCAGTGGACAATAAGCATGATAGAAAGTATATCAATTTTTAAAAGGTTATACTTTTTAAATGAATGTTATGAAGGGGATAAAAATAAAACAACAGAATAAGATCCAAGAGCTGTTGTGAGGAAAACATCTGTAAGGACTGGAAAGGAAGAGAAGGAGGTGGCGTGGGAAGAGCCGAGAAAGGAGGGGTGTCTCAGGGGGTGCTGCACATTCAGGGATCCGAGGGGTGGTGAGGAAGCCAGGAGGTGGTGCTTCCTGATGGGTTCGAGTTGCACGTCCCTGAGCATCTTTTCATGTAGCTTTGACCATCTGGATGTCTTCTTTGGAGGAATGTCTTTTCAAGTCCTTTGTCTGTTGTTGAATCAGATTTTTTTTTTCCTGTTGAGCTTCATATTTCCTTACATGTTTTGGGTATCGGCTTTTGGTGCCACACCCAAGAGATCATTGCCAAGATGAATGTGACGAAGTTTCCCCCTGTGTTTTCTTCCAGGAGTGATGGATTTTATTAAAAAAAAAATTGTGAATTTTGGCAAGTGTACAGAGAAATTGAAACCCTTGTACATTGTTGGTGGGGAAGTAAAATGGTATGGCCATTATGGAAAACACTATGGACATTTAAAAAAATTAAAATAAAAAATAATTTAAAAATAGATAACTATATAATCCAGGAATCCCACTTCTGAGTATTTACCTGAAAGAAGTTGTCTTTCTTTTTTTTTTTAATCCTGAAGAAGTCAAGACCCATTGTGTACAGCATAGTGGCTGTTGTTAACAATATTTTATTATACACTTAGAATTCCGTTAAGAGGATAAATCTCATGTTAAGTGTTCTTACCACAACCAGATGATGATGATGATGGTAATGATGATGATGAGAGAAGAAGAAGAAGAAGAAGAATGAGAAGGAGAAGAAAAAGAAAAAGAAGGAGAAGAAAAAGAAGGCGGAGGAGGAAGAGGAGGAGGAAGGGGAGAAGGAGGAGAAGGAGAAGAAGAAGAAGACAATGACAGCAGGAGAAAAGGAAGAGTGCAGGGGGAGGGGAAGGATGAAGGGGTTGGGTAGGAGGAGGTGGGGAGGAGGAGGGAAGAAGCTAGGACAAGTCCAATGTTGACAGATCCTCCTGAAAAAAGAGAAACGTGGTGAGAAATAAGTTTGGAGAGACAGTTTGGAGTCTCCAGGAGGGCCTTTAGGAATTTGACTGCATTCGAAGGGCAATGAGACCATATGGAAAGGTTGCAAGCGCAGGAATGTTGACATTTAATATTTTGTTAAAATATGTGCTTTGATGCTGCCTGGTAAATTGATAAGGAAGGTGGTGGTTGATGGGCAAGCAGGGAAGTAGAGAAGCCAGAAAGGCATTGCCTAATTGAGCTCAGCAATGCCCAAGTTCGACAGCAAGTCTTAGAAAGAGATCTATCGTTACACTCGTGGACATGAACAGACCCAACAGAGTTCCTCACATCCTGCTCTCTGGGTTTAAACTGGGGGGAACACCACATGTGAGGAAGCCCTAGGGCATCACCTTGGATATTATTTCAGGGAAGAGTTGGTATTTGATAGAGAAGGACACAGCTCTGATCCAGGAGTGGAAAACCATGAAAAGACATGAGAAGAGGAGAAGTAATGGAAGGTTTGAAGAGGAAACAAAAATTAATTGGATCAATGTTAGCAGCAACTCACATGCACTATTAGATAAAAAAACAGGAAGATATGAAGAACTGTTACGTGAAAAATCAAGAAAATGTCATATTAAACACAAGGAAAAGTTAGGTTGTGAAAAATCACTCCCAAGGTTTTCCATGGCAACTCAAGTTGAATTTCAGAATGGACTCTGAGTTTCCTAGTGATTAAACGAAGAAGACAATATTGTCCCATTCAAGCCTCACATTATTCACAAGATAAAGACATAGCATTTGCTTAGAAAGAGAACTTATTTTCTAAGACTCAGGCTCTACTTACTATATGCAATAATTGAAATAATGGCTGGGTATCATTCCTTACATACTTTTGTAAAGAAAGCTAATTCAATGGGGCGCCTGGGTGGCTCAGTCGTTAAGCGTCTGCCTTTGGCTCAGGGCGTGATCCCGGCGTTCTGGGATCAAGCCCCGCATCAGGCTCCTCCGCTGGGAGCCTGCTTCTTCCTCTCCCACTCCCCCTGCTTGTGTTCCCACTGTTGCTGGCTGTCTCTCTCTGTCAAATAAATAAATAAAAAAAATCTTAAAAAAAAAAAAAGAAAGCTAATTCAAGCTTAAAAAAAGTTGTCATTTTAATTATTCCCAAGAAAGTGTCTGCAGCTCCCACTTTTATAGAATTCCATCTCATATCAAGTGTATAAGGAGTTACCTAAGAAATAATATCAATCAAAAGTTCAACTGATACTAATGGTATAAAATTTATATTTTAAACCTTGTCTAATGGAAAAGAATCCTGAAAATAATAAAAAAAATCGCTGCTCTGCTTTGTGTCATAAGACTCACATACTGAATCAGATAGGCATACATCACTTCATTTCAGCAAGTAGGAAACTCAGAATCAATTTGAAATTGGACTTCGATAGTCATGGAGGATTTTGAGGTGTATCTCTCTCTCTGGGACTGAGAAATCGGATTGTTTTTCTTTAGCTGGTTGACATGGTGGATTATATTGATTGATTTTTAAATTCCTAACCTGCCTCACATGCCTGGAATAAATCCACCCTTGTTTAGGTGTGTGATTATTTTTATACATTGTTGGGTTTATTTTGCCAATATATTTTTGTGGATTTTGGTTCTTGAGTGATATTGGTTTGTGTTTTTCTTTACTCGCAATGTCTTTATCTGGTTTTGATGTTAGGGTAATTCTGGTTCCATAGAATGAGTTAGGAAGTGTTCTGTTTTTAATCTCTGGAAGAAATTGTGGACAGTTGGTATCATTTCTATCTTAACTGTTTGATAGAATTCACCAATGAAACCATCTGGGCCTGGTGATTTCTTTTTTGGAAAGTTATTCTCGATTCAGTTTCGTTAACAGATGTAAGCGCCTGAGATGATCTAGTTTTTCATGACCGGGTTGGTAGTTTGTGTCATTCAAGGGGTTAGTCTATTCAAAAACCATGGGCATGAGATGGTTTTAGGCCACTTCTCTTCTTCTTGTAATGTTTACGGGATAAGTCGTTTCTTTCATAATATTAGAAATTCACATCTTCTTCCCCCCCCTTTTTTTTTGATTGGTGGGCCTGCTTAGCAGTTTATCGGTTTTACTGATGTTTTCAAACACCAGCTTTTGTTGTCATTGACTTTCCTGATGGTTTTCTTACTTTCAATTGTATTGATTTCTGCTCTGATTTTTATTACTTTCTGTTCTGATTGCCTTAGGGTTAAATTGCTCTTGTTTCCCTAGTTTCCTAGGGAGGGAAGCTTAGGTTATTGATTTTAGATATTTATGCTCTTCTAATACATGCATTCAATGCTATAAATTTCCCTCCGAGCAATGTTTTTAAGTATATGCCACAAATTTTAAAAACTTTTATTTTTGTTATAATTTAGATTAAAAAATATATATATATTTAAATTTCTCTTGAGACTTCTGCTTTTACCTATCGTTTCTTGACAGTCTTTTTTTCTTTTTTTAATTTCCAAGTATTTCAGATTTTTCAACTATCTCTGTTGTTGATTTCTGTTCTTCTTCATTGTGGTCTTAAAACATTCTTTGTATTTCCATTTCTGTTTGTATTATCTTTTCCTTTATGTTTAAGCTGACTTTGTGTCCCAGAATATGGTCCGTCTTGGTGGATGTTCCACGTGACCTTGAGAGGAATGTGTGTCCTGCTGTGGTTGGATGGAGCGTCCTACAGATGTCACCTGAAATCTGAAGTGACAGTTGGATCTTATTTTTTATCCATTATGACAATCCATACCTTTTTAATAGGAATTCAATTTCTGAGCCAAAAAGTATTCCTTTGGCTCTTGTGTCCCTTGCACATACCCATTTCATTGTATTTTTTATCGTTGTTTTGGCTTTGGCCTTTTTTTCTTTTTTTTGAGTATGCCACGATTTTGTAACTCTGTGATGTTGCAAGATACTCCTGTACCTTTCCTACCCTGTCTTTACATCACCCATTTCCCTGAGAGCACAGCCCCTCTTATTTGAGAATGGTGTTAGAACTGGTTCAAGGTGTGCTTCTTGCTCCCAGGGTCATGGTCTCCAGGCCCCCTCAGGTGACCCAGCAAAGCACTATAGGACTGTGTGTCCCTCCTGTTTACACACACCCACTATCACCCACGTGCCCGTCTGATGCATCCACTTGCGACCGTACCAACTCTGACCCATGACCACACCAGTCACTACAGCCTCCTTCTCCTTCTAGGTATCCGTAACCTCGTATTCCAGTTTCAAACGCACAAAAAGCATTAATTCGCGTGATGGATCCCTGAAATCGCACAACTTAGGTTTCATGGCTCATACGTGCACAGCTGCTCCATCCTTAACTGAGCAGGGCCAACGCTGCACGGAGGAAACTGGGTTGTTTTTACTTCTGTTCTTGTTACATGCTCAATATATGAGCACTGTCTCTACTTCTGACTCACTGGCGAACAGTGCGGAGATCGAGGGAAGAAGAACTGGGGGTTTCCCTATCTTCCCCTTTCATCCCGGCCAGCCTTTTTGGCAGAGATGTTTGATTAATGCAGAGAAGTGGCAACAGTCGGGAGGGTTACGAAAGAACGCCTGCTCAGTCGTTTCTTAGACCATAAATGCCTTGTATCTGTGTTCCACCCCAGGTCTCACTTGAAAGGACAGGGTGGCCAGTCAGGGCAGTTAGTGGCCCCACTGACTCCATCATGAATAGTCAACACTTGCCTTGGACTCCCTTTGGGTCCCTCTGGATTCCCACCAGAGTGCGTGCTCCGGGGGTCCAGCTGCTGGGTGAGCGCGGAGCAACGCGAAATGCTGGTGCGTCTTCTCCGCTCACACACGCGCTCCTTGTCCCGTCAGCTGCGAATTACAAGCAAGTTCAAAGACAAGCTTACTGAGGATTTCAAGATGGTGGTGTTAGAGCATTCAGCTCAGTGCAGGCCTTTTGGAAGCACAGGTTACACATTCCCAGAGTAAAACATGAAACCCAGCGTTTGCGTTTCTGCAGTGACAAACACAATTTCCTGGCGTCACGTAAGGAAGAAGTCCTTACTCCTCCAGCAGGAGACCGAGGTACCCCGCACTGAGTAAAATTCACCCGTATCTCAGGGGCAGACGCAGTAAACCGTTCTCAGGTATTTCCTTTCCAAAAAGCAGATAACAAACTACCTTTGCAGCAGAGCTCCTGAATAGGAAAAACAAATACATTACTTGCTTGGAAGTGCGTTAACCTGTGTGCAAAACTACGAATCCAAGGCACAGTGTGCACCCACAGCCACGTCACACAGTTACGTGAGTTGTAATCTTTTAAAATAAATGAAATAGGAAGGATAATTTCCATCTTGAAAATTTTTGTGTGGATTAGAGGTAATAAACAGAAAAGCTTTTAGCACTTACCCAGCCAATGTTCCTTGCCTGATCAATGGCAATTATTCCTGGGATGCTAGCGGCATTATTGATAAAATACTTCAGATCAATAGAATAAAAGGCTACTGAATGATGACTTAAGAAGATAGAAGATATTTGATAGATGTTACAGACGGCCTCGGAGACCCTCAGTTTTGTTACTGTAACTGTTTTAATAGTATCCAAAACCAATCTGATGATATCGACCATGGATTCAAAATGATTTGATTTTCATTTCAAATTGTTGTCCACTCTTCATGACGGATGCCCAAAATCATGGGTGATTAACAGTGCTATAGTATTTATATGAACATATAAGATGTTGACATATGGAAAGTACACTGAAATATAAAAATATTAAAAAATATTTTGCAATTTTTTTTAACAGGTCCCCCTTTGCCTGAATTTCTCTCTGCCTTATATTTGTTCTTTCTTAAAATATTATGCCTTTTCACTGTATAAAATTTGAAAACTAATAAAAATATTTGCCAAGCTTCTCATTTCTGGAGTATAACTCCCCAGCTCCATATGTTGAGTTTCCCTGGGATCTCCCACAGCTTCTTGTTTCCCCAGAGCATTCTCTGCGTCCAGCACTCCCACAACACAAGCATCTCAGAACAAACACGTAGTCTGACTCAAGACCTGCCTCTCCAAGTTAGATCTGTTAATGGGATAGATAGATAGATTGATAGATAGATGATAGATAGATGATAGATGATAGATAGATGATAGATAGATAGATAGATAGATAGATGATAGATAGATAGATAGATGATAGATGGATGATAGATAGATAGATAGATAGATAGATGATAGATAGATGATAGATAGATAGATAGATAGATAGATAGATAGATAATAGATGATAGATAGATGATAGATAGATAGATAGATGATAGATAGATGATAGATAGATAGATAGATAGATGATAGATAGATGATAGATGATAGATAGATAGATAGATGATAGATAGATGATAGATAGATAGATAGATAGATAATAGATGATAGATAGATGATAGATAGATAGATGATAGATAGATGATAGATAGATAGATAATAGATGATAGATAGATGATAGATAGATGATAGATGATAGATAGATAGATAGATGATAGATAGATGATAGATAGATAGATAGATAGATAATAGATGATAGATAGATGATAGATAGATAGATAGATAATAGATGATAGATAGATGATAGATAGATAGATAGATAGATAGATAGATAGATGATAGATAGATGATAGATGATAGATGGATAGATAGATAGATAGATAGATAGATGATAGATAGATGATAGATAGATGGTAGATGATAGATAGATAGATAGATGATAGATAGATGATAGATAGATGATAGATAGATAGATAGATAATAGATGATAGATAGATGATAGATAGATAGATAGATGATAGATAGATGATAGATGATAGATAGATAGATAGATAGATGATAGATAGATGATAGATAGATAGATGATAGATAGATGATAGATAGATGATAGATGATAGATAGATAGATAGATAGATGATAGATGGATGATAGATAGATAGATAGATGATAGATAGATGATAGATAGATAGATAGATAGATGATAGATAGATGATAGATAGATGATAGATGATAGATAGATAGATAGATGATAGATAGATGATAGATAGATAGATAGATAGATAATAGATGATAGATAGATGATAGATAGATAGATAGATGATAGATAGATGATAGATAGATAGATAGATAGATGATAGATAGATGATAGATGATAGATAGATAGATAGATAGATAGATGATAGATAGATGATAGATAGATAGATAGATAGATAGATAGATAGATAATAGATGATAGATAGATGATAGATAGATAGATAGATAGATAGATAGATAGATAGATGATAGATAGATGATAGATAGATAGATAGATGATAGATAGATGATAGATAGATGATAGATGATAGATAGATAGATAGATAGATGATAGATAGATGATAGATAGATAGATAGATGATAGACAGATGATAGATAGATGATAGATGATAGATAGATAGATAGATAGATAGATGATAGATAGATGATAGATAGATAGATAGATAGATAATAGATGATAGATAGATGATAGATAGATAGATAGATAATAGATGATAGATAGATGATAGATAGATAGATGATAGATAGATGATAGATAGATGATAGATGATAGATAGATAGATAGATGATAGATAGATGATAGATAGATGATAGATAGATAGATAGATAGATAGATAATAGATGATAGATAGATGATAGATAGATAGATGATAGACAGATGATAGATGATAGATAGATAGATAGATAGATAGATAGATGATAGATAGATGATAGATAGATGATAGATGATAGATAGATAGATGATAGATAGATGATAGATAGATGATAGATAGATGATAGATGATAGATAGATAGATGATAGATAGATGATAGATAGATGATAGATAGATGATAGATGATAGATAGATAGATGATAGATAGATGATAGATAGATGATAGATAGATGATAGATGATAGATCGATAGATAGGCTACGAATGCTACTAAATATATGTATGATTCTCCTCTGCTGTTCATTGGATCTCAAAATTAATACAGCATCTCTATCAGCATGAGCTTTCATTAATTTCCTCATGGATTAACTCATTTCATTGAATATTACAGGGAAGCATCTTCCTTCTTTTTAGCCCTTCCTGGATAATAAGAAATAGTCACTCTGCTGACAAAACAACAAAATACCGGTATCAGTCAGAAGTCTGATTACATGACATTCTGATTGGAGCAGTAGGCTTGCAGGTGTAAGCAAGCTTGGGTCCCAACGGCTCTCCACCTCATCCCTTATGCCGTAGCTCTGCTTGGGTTAGGAAAGGAGAACAGGAGGGATTTGGGGCTGACCTGTTTTGAAATGTCACAGCCTCCTTGGGGCCGGGAAAGAGTGACGGCTGCAAGGGCCTCTAGGAGCTCCAAGACCAAGGAAAGTACATTTTTATCACGACATCTGTATAAGTAGCCTTACCTGAGCATTCAGTCTGGGGGTTTGCTGGCCACCCTGTTCCAGGCCCTCCCCCTGGACCGTTGGCCCCTGGCCACTTTTCAGCAGCTGATAGATCTTGGGACATCCCTCATGGTCCTGCTAACAGAAGTAGCTGCCTGGTTCTTTCACCACCGATGTCTTCTCCAGGAGAGCAGGTGGACCCCTGCGTCGACTCGTGGACCACTGCCTCGATCTTGCCTTCGCATACACAGACTGTCCCCCAGGACAGCCACCCACCACGGTCCTAGCGCATTGTCTGAAGAATCGGGCAGGAGCTCCTTACTCACCTCTGTCATTTCTAGACCGATTGCTCCTTCGCTGTGTATTCTCTTGCCAGAAAAATCTTGCTAACATTCAAATCCAATTACATCCCTGTTGTTATGGACAAACTGCGTGTTGCCACCCCCAAATTCTTACGCTGAGGCCCAAAGAAACTGGGGCTATGTTGGAGGCAGGGTGTATGGGGGGGTGACTAAGGTTCAGTGAGGTCATGAGGGCAGGGCCTAATCCTACAGGCCTGCTGTTCTTTTAAGAAGAGGAAGAGGCCACTGAGGCCTCCCTCCCGAGTGTGTGCACGGAGGAAAGATATTTGCAACCGAGGAGAGGCCTCCCCAGACACTGAGCATGTCAGCACCCTGATCCAGGACTTCTGGCCTCCACAGCCGTGGGGAAGAAGTGTCTGCTGTCTAAGCCCCCAGCTGCCCTGGAGGACTGACGAGGCCCATCCGGACCCGGGCTCCCCGCCGAGCGGGCACACCCCTCCGGGCAACAAACGGGACTCAGGCCCGCGTGAGGCCTGCGGAGCTGACCTCCCAGCCCAGGACAGAAGGGCCTGTGTCACGTGGGGCCACAGGAGCCCCCTTAGCTAGAGGAGCTGGGTGCCGTGTCTGGAAACCCTGAATAGAAGCAGCACAGCACAGGACGAGGCCTTTGAGGCAGGAGCTCAGCCCCTGAGGGACGCATCTGCTAGGTTAGAGAGACACGGAATGCAGAAGTGTAGACCGACGGGGTCATGCAGCCCAGGTAGCAGAGGAGCAAGAGGGGTCCCAAACCAGCCGCAGCAGCAGCACCAGCCCCCCCTGTGCCGCTGGGACCGCCTTCTTTGTTTTTTTGTGACGCATCGGTGACTGGCGATCCCTGGCAACAATCCCTGCGAGCAGGGAGTGAACTTACGCGGAGGTGGGGCGTTTGTGAGCAGAGGGGCTGGGGAGCACTCCGGGCTCCGCACGTGACGACCCGCTGCCGGGGCGTCGCTTCCCTGCCCGTGAATCGACACCGGAGGGCGTTTCTGGCCACCGCAGCTCGTGTGCGCCTGTGGACGTGCGGGGAGCGCGGCCCCAAGAGGAGCCAAGCGAAGCCACCTTCCCCTTCCCGAGGAGGACAGAGTCTCCGTGATAATCCCCAGCAGCAGGACGCGAAGAAAGCACCGCTCCGTGTCTCGGGTCTTATTACGGGCTGTGCCATCGGGCAGGAGAAGGGGGATTTTCCTCAACACTTCAGGGGCAAAAAGTCAGGGCTGCCACGTGTGTGACTTACCCAGTCGGCAAACCCCGTAAACTAAGATGTTCCGTTTTCTAGACCTGCTCCATGCAGAGGGGGCAGGGCTCAGACTACCTGCTGTTTGTGCCCCTGAAAAATCGCCAGGGCTGTTGTAAGAGTGTAGCTGGTACACGAATCACCTGCCTGCTTTTCATATGTGTCTAATCTTCCAGTTTTATATGAAGGCATTAAAGGTTTATCCTTTAGTTGATAACGGCATAAAAGAGAAGATCCGGACTAATCCTTCAAAAATTAAGAATGCAAAAAAAAAAAAAAAGGAGAGAGAAATTAAGTTTGGAGGACATAAATGTTAACAGCTTTTCAAAAGAAAAATCACTTAGAAGGCACCACAGGAAAATTTCCAGTTGCATATATTTTAAGTCTGTACCACAGCTCAGTACCTACAGGATGAACTTTTATTGGCCCAAAGCTGAAGGGCCGCGCAAATATTCATGCATTCGTGCTGTGCAATGAGACAGTCTATCAGAGAAACCATTTTTTTAAGCCTGAGTGGTTAGAAATCACTCTAAAATAGTCACGTTACATTTCCATCACAACTAAGTACAGACTAATAACCGTAATTGAATCTTTTTAATGACTGAAGTTCTTGAGGTCTGTCAGGGTAATTATTACGAAACTCCATTTCGTTATATAGAGGAAGCATAGGTGTCGGGTTTGGGGTTTAGGCACAGGATATTAGCAATTTTTCTGTCTGAATTTCCGATCAAGCTTCCTTACGATTTTGGTGACTCACCTTCTCCTCCAGGGAGATTCTGATTGATTATGTGGTTTCTGGTTAATTAGGCTTTTCCTGCTTCCGAGCCCCGAGCCCCGAGGCGGGGAGCACCCCGGGCGGGCTGCATATTCGGCACCTGGCGGGAAGGAGCGCTCTCTCTACTAATGACCTGGGTGGAGCCACGGTGACAAAGAGGTAGTTTCCACAGACGCCTACAAATAGAAAAATTACTTCTCCGCCCTCCTGCCAGTTCATTTTTTGGTTCTTTGTTCAGCATAAAATGAAAGGCCCGGCTGCCTGTGATGGGGTAGAGCGCTCAGAATATTCTTCAATATGCTAAAGGGAAAATACAGAGGGCTTTCGGGGCTGAGTTATTTGTGATCTCTTCTCCTTATTTCCCCTCCAGATATTAAATAAAATTAGAGTAATGGACATAATTAACTCTGAGTCTCATCTCAGAAGGATAATTTATTACCAGGTTAAAACCCCTTGAACCAGAACTCTAAGTGATTTGTAGTGATTATCATACAACACTTTCACATTTTTGCTGACCTAGTTTTCTTTTTCAGCAAGATGGGAAGAAACTAAATAATGGAGTAAAAATGAGTCTTACCCATTTCACTGATTGCATGATTTTGTCAGGCTATTTTTTTTTTTAAAGCCCCTTAAAATATTAGGTTCTTGACTCACTGGCTGTGTCAGGGAAGTAGGGTTTTGGTGTGCTCGCTCTTTCAAACAGTGTTGAGGATGACGCTCTGAACCGGGTCCACAGGGGGGTGTTACAAATGCTTTGGCGGTGTGACCCATGATCTCCGATCTCGTAGGGTCTGCACGCAGGGGGAGAGGGGCAAAGTCAGAAAACATCTAGAAATTCGGAAAATAGCATCCACATTGAAACACAATTAAATCAAAATTATTTTAGACCTATGTCTTTGAAGGCGTAGTGCTGAATGCTAGAGCCAGGCTAATAGGACGTCCGGGGTGGGGGTGGGGGGCACGAGACTCGATTCTGGAAATCGAAGTAACAGCAGAGAGTTGAAAGACAATCGTAAACAAATGACAATAGCAATCGAGAGCAGAGGTGGAGCAAATGACAGTATCTGGTTCAGAGAGTGCCTTCCGTGGGTGCAGAGGGAGCTTGATAACAATGTGCGGTGCGAAGGTGATACGGGCCGGCACTGCATGCAAGTCTTCGTTCACTGCTGCAGCTCACCCCTGCTCCCAGGCTGGGGGCACTCGGTGCAGGACTGTGTTTATAGGTGGGACTCAGTTTACCATCTTGGATCCACTGTTCTTGCCTACTTCTGCTCAGGTCAGGGCTGGGAGAGGGCGGTGATTCTCATCTCCATGGCTGCACTTGTTTGTATACGGTATTGATTTATTATTTGGAGAATTCTAGAATTACAAGCTGCAGATTAAGTCCTCTTCCTCCTTTAACATAATTAAATCTAATTATATAATTAATTTAAATTTTATTGCAAAACTTTCCTGTGTAACTATTTAGAGGGGAATGGTCACCAGCTCAGACAGAAAAGGGTATGATAATAATAATCTATGAGGGCATATTGGAGTAGATTTCTTTAGAGCTTTAGTGGTTTTTGCCCTTCTTTTGTAAAGAAAAATGCACTACTGGGTATTTACCCCAAAGACACAGATGTAGTGAAGAGAAGAAGGGCCATATGCACCCCAATGTTCATAGCAGCATTGTCCACAATAGCTAAATCGAGGAAGGAGCCGAGGTGTTCCTTCAACGGATGACTGGATTAAGAAGATGTGGTCCATATATACAATGGAATATTACTCAGTCATCAGAAAGAACGATTACCCAACATTTGCAGCAACATGGACAGGACTGGAGGGGATTATGCTAAGTGAAATAAGTCAAGCCGAGAAAGACAATTATCATATGGTTTCACTCATTTATGGAACATAAGAAATAGGAAGATAGGTAAGAGACGGCAGGGAAGAAAGAAGGGGGGGTAAACAGAAGGGGGAATGAAGCATGAGAGACTATGGACTCTGGGAAACAAACTGAGGGCTTCAGAGGGGAGAGGGGTGGGGGATTGGGACAGGCCGGTGATGGGTAGTAAGGAGGGCACGTATTGCATGGTGCACTGGGTGTTATATGCAAGTAATGAATCATGGAACTTTACATCAAAAACTAATGATGTAGTGTATGGTGACTAACATAACATAATAAAAAATTATTATAAAATAAAATAAAAATAAATAAAAAAAGAAAAAAGAAAATTCATGGGTATATTGGACTTTGGCATTACAAATGGAGAATAAAATAGACTATTGCTAAGAAAAAAAAAAAAAAAAAGAAAAGAAAAGACTTCAGCCAATGTGGCCTCCATGTCTTGCTTCTTGCAGAATGTGCGAGCTCCAGCAGTAAGCAGACGGGAACAAGAGAATGGATGTTGCCACCTTTCGGACTGTGCTCGTTTCTACTCTTGTCCACTTTGCCCTATTTCAGAGGCGAAGACAATTGGGTCCTTCACGCTCTTTCCATTGAGATCAATAGCAAACTGATAAGCAGACACCAGAGAGGCTCCAATATACTAACAACTGCTGATGAGCCGAAGCCTCCAGTTTAATTTCTTGCGGGATTCCACTCTAAGAACCTGGTATTTCCTGGCCTACGGGGTCTTCGAAACCCCGGGATGCCGGAGCCGCACGTGGCAGGACTGTGGCCCTGATCCCGGGCCCCTTAACCTGTGACCTCCGTAGACGTTTTGTCAATAGGGTCCCTAGAGAATCGCACCTGTGTTTTGTAATCTTCATATTGACGACAAGAGGCCTCTTGCTTCTCCGCGGTGAGGTTTCACCGTTTCCCTGAACGGCCTTTCAGCAGAGGGATTTGCTTCATGTGCATTCCCGAAACGTCTTTCTCCAAACCTTGCTTGGTGACTCTTATATGCATTTTGTCCACAATAAAGAGTTGCTTTATTCTTATTTGATAAGCTCTGCCATTTTCAATAGAGACTTTTTTTTTCCCCTATTTAGCAACCTAATGTATTATCACTGATAAATTCATGGAAAAATTAATATGTGTTTATTTTTTAAGTTGTCTTTACAAACATTTTGGGTAAATATATATTGTAGCTGTTCTCTGGAATGCATGTGTGTGTGTGTGTGTGTGTGTGTGTGTGTGTGTGTTTCACTCCACGGCAGCAGGATCTCTGGGTGAGAATCACATCTGAAGCTCATCCCACATGCTTTTTCTTCTTTTATTATTTTTGACATTAGTCGAAAGCCAAAGCTGCAATTGCTGAAAGTATTTTAAAATGACCGTCGTAGGCCAGGTCCTCGTTTTCAGTTCAGCAGCCACGCTGTGGTGCAGAGAGACACCACTGAAACTCTGTGGCCTCCTCGCATGTGTCCAACCAGAGCAAGGGGCTCCTACCCTCTGAGTCTTCGACTTCTTATTTGTAAAATGCCTGTCATATTTTCCCTCTCTCGGAGTTAACGGTGATGTAATAGTATGTCTACCACACAGAAGATGCTCTGCCATGGGTCCCTCTTTGTTTAATTATCGCTCTATCATTTATTAACGACCATCGCAGAGACTCCAGGGAGTTAGCAGAGGGAACATGAGCGAAATGCACATGGAACTCTTGGCTTCACAGAAGACACAATCATCTGAACAACTAACCAAGGAAGAGAACTGGGTTTTGGTGAATTAATCTCATCATGTGTGAGGTGATATAAAATCTACGTCTCATAAAAATAAAAATATAATATCAGATAAAATAACATTAAAAGTGTTTCTTTTCTTTCTTTTTTTTTTTAGAGAAACTGACTTCAAGGTCCAGCTCTCCCGCTGTGGAAACTAACAAGGGCACAACCGCAAGTACGAAAACCGTTCTTCATTTGCGCCATGTTCTCCATCTTCGGGGACTTCTTAGAATCATTTCTGATAATCAGGCATCTCTCGTAGGGCTGCATGAAGAGTGGGGCTATTGTCCTTTGATTGCATGTCCTATATTTTCAGGGGAAGAAAGTGATTTTGATTATTTGAAGTAAGTAGATATTTTATTTCCTTGAAATGAACATAATCTCCCCAAAGCCCTGAATTTGGAGCTCAGAATACTGATCATGCTCGAGAGCCTGACGTGTTTGGCCAGATAACATGGATCGTGTGTGTGTGTGTGTGTGTGTGTGTGTGTGTGTGTGTGTGTGTGTTGGGGGGTCATTCTCTGACTGCACCCCGTTTGCTTATACTGTATTATGAAAAAGAAACTTTTTTGTTTTTACTCATTTATTACATTCAACTGTATACAACGTCCCCTCGGGCTGTCGGCTGCCTCTCCTGACTGCACTGCTGCCCTTAAATGCACCACCAGCAAGAAGAGGGCTCAGAAGCAGGGCAGCCTCTGGTCCTGTCCTGTCCTTCCCTCCGTGCTGCCATGGACGTGCCCAGCGGATACGCCTCAGGGGAGCAAGGAACATATGTAACACTCACCACTCGCGGGGATTTTTACAAACTTGCCGCTATGAGGCCAAGATGATATGGAACACCACAGAGGTGATCTGACAAAATATTGTTATTTATAAGTTATTTTAGGGAGGGCAAGGATATTGAAAATAGCCTTGTGAGACCTTTTTTGGCGTGGCTCACTTTGCAGAAAGATTTGAATTTCCTGGAATCTCTGTTCTAATGCATCCCGAGAAGAGAAATGTGCCTGCCATAATCCAAATGGAAAACAATATGAAATGTCTGCGTTGGAATCCGCAAGATCTCCACAGTACTCGACAGAGGCATCTGCTATGAACTCGTATTCCTTTCCTACATGTACTGAATGCCACAAAATAAAGAATTCCATCAACTCTAAATAGGCTGTCTGAAATTAAGAAAGGAAATTATTGAAAGCAAAGCCCCCACCTAGCATAAATAGATTGAATGATACAATTAATTAAATTGTGACTGTTATCTCTAAAGTGTAATAGGGCTTTATGATTTTGTTGACCATGAAATAAATTTCCTTCCCTGACTCTGTGGGATGTCCTAGAGAGCATGGGGTCACGTGTGGGCGCCCTTGGCCACCATGCTCTCCCAACGGCGTGAATTCCAGAAAACCTAGAGTCTCAGCTCTAAGATGACTAGGTCTGTAAACTTGGTTCTTTAATGTTCTGATCATCTGTTTATTTATCTGTGAAGAGTGTCAGAGTAGCAGTTAGGTCTCGGAATCTGAGAAGATGTGCAGAGGGGCTTCGTGAAAGTAGCGCACGTGTTGAGGACCCCTCTCCACGCCACAGTCATCCTTATGTGGAGAGGATCTCAGCACAGGCGGGAGGCTCTTTATCTTTCCTAAGACTCCTGGAAATTTCACTAAAAAATAAAAGTGGAGCTTGGAGTGTGAAGTGGGAGATGAATGGTCATGTACATAGCATCACAGACTTCGGGTCCAGCAACAGACGAACTCGTTCATTTCCTCTGTTCCAAGCCCGGTGTTTAGATAGGAGTGCACTGGCTATCTTTCATCAACAACTATTAAATTACATTAACTAGAAACAAATGAAAACTCTCAAAAATTTTAGGAACGGATTGTCTCTCTGTTGCAGTGTTTTCAATCTTTTCTGGCTGGGCAGAAATGGAGCCGTACCCAAAGCCCCATGGGTCTTTAGATTCTTACTGAAGTCAAGAACAAAACAAAACAAAAAAACAGGTTACAGTCCAGTCAATGTTGTGTGTGCTGTTTAATTGTAACATCCAGGGGTACTTAATACGCTGTCTTCTCCTACTTATAAATCAAGTGTGTAGAGATTAGATTGCTCATATTTTTTTCCAGTTAATGGAAATGTCAAAAGGACCTCCAAACAAGAATGAAATTTCTCCCACTTCCCGGACTTAGGGCGTCTCACTCAGGATTCTGAAATTGATTCTTCTCAGAAGACCTCCTCTTTATTCCTTTGACCTTTCAGATCACCCACTACTGTCCTTTTAATTTATAATTCTCCAAGCTACTGTTATTCTTCTTCCTTTTTTCCCTTTCTAGTGTCTGGCATTCCTGCCCCGCAGCGAGCATCTACAAGAGAAATGTCCAGCAGTCGCCTGCAGAAGAAACATTTTGAGTCAAACCACCATCATTTCTTTTTGGGCAACCTCCCCTCCTTAGGTGGTAAGAAATGACTCGTCTTCACGTCATCAGCATTTTACACAATTAACCCTGGACTTAAAAAGTCCGGATGCCATGTTTGTTTGGCCATCGTGTGTGTGCTTAATGAGAATAATTAATCTTTGTGTTGAAGTAATCGTTCAGAGGAGGTCAGGAGAAGGGTGAGTGGAAAGCAGCTGAGCGTAGAGCCTTCTCGTCTCGCCCCCTCTGGCTGCATGAAATCTAGGGGCACCAGCTGGGCGAACGAGCCCTTGGGTCCTGTCTCCTCTTCCACCTTCTCCCTGTGCCTTGTGCAGAGAGGAAAACTTTCCAGGACAAAAGTACTTCCACGGAGGACGGTCTCGACACAAAAACTCACCCACTCATATGTGGTGTCCTGTCTTATCACTTCTGAACAGACCTCGGAGCTTGAAAAGGTTTAGAAATTTGTTTAACTTGCCATTTCCTGACATAATGAGGAAATCAATGTGTCTTGCCTTTCGGAGTGCTTGTGAGTCCAGGATAATTCAACAAGAGTGTGCCGTGATAAGCAGAAGCGAAACAGCAGGGACGTGCTCATCAACTGCAGATCAGAGATCCTTTACAGATAAGACCGTGCGACTTTATGGCTGGGACCCTCCACATCCTGTGTCTATAGAAACAAACCAGTATTTTGGGAAAGATTCTTTTTGCAGTTGTGAGTGATATCCTGGGAAGCACAGAGCAGTCTGCCCCAAGACGTAGATGGAGACCGGGAGGGGAAACCCACTTGTTTTGACAAAAAGTAAACCGTTTCCATGTCAAAGTCAGCTTTTCCTGATCCAAAGAGTGACTTGGAGAAGGCAGCTATCTGCACGTGGGCTTAGAAGAGCAAAGTCCTGTGACCTCCCGGGACCCTTGACCATCCCCCGGTTGGTAAGCAGATGCGTCGGTGAGGACAGTGAACTTGGCCCATGCTGGCGTGCGAAGCTCCCCCCTCCCCGGGCTGAGGGTGCCCCCAGTGCCTGGTTCCCACATGCAATTGCTGGACGAGTCAGTGACTGTGTGACGTCAGCCTGTGGAAATGACACTTCAACATTCCCGCTCATCTTTACAGAAATGTGACAGGTTTCCAACAGCCTTTGTGCTCAGTTACCCAGGGAAAAGCCCACGGAGAAAGCAGCCTTCTCACAAGCTTGTTTTGATGCAAATGCTTGGGGCAGAGTGGACACAGGGAAAGCCACCATGCCCCTTGCTTGGAGAGAGGCACAGGTGTCTTCCCGAGCAGGACTCCCACGGTGGCTTGGTCCTCCCCCGGGCTCTGCCGTCTGCCCTCTTCTCTCAAAGCCCACAGCTCACGTACCGCCTTTCTGAAGGCAGTTTTTCATGTACAACGGTTTCAGATTTACCGCAGATTTGGAAAGAAAGTACAGAGTTTGCGCGAACCTCACATTCCATTACCCCCTGTTTTAAGCATCTTAACGGGCACATTTCTCACAATCGCTGATTATTATCAACTCCTGTAATGAACAGCACATTATTATTGCTTTGTTACTAACTAAAGTCGTCACTGTAGTCAGATTTCCTTAGTGTTTGCCTATTCTCTTCTTTCTCTTCTAGGTACGCTGGAGTCGGTGTGTCTCCTTGGGCTCCTCTTGGCTGTGACACTTTCTTAGACTGTCCTTGTCTTTGATGACCTTGCCGGTCTTGAGGAGGACTGGTTAGGTGTTTTGTAAACTGTCCCTTAGTTGCGATTCATTCTACGTGTTTCTTTCTCATTGTTAGACTGGGATTAGGTATTTTGGAGAAGGAAATCCCAGAGACAAGTGTCGTTTTCCCTGCTTCACACCAAGGGAACCGTGATCAGCGTGTCTCAGCACGCTGCTGTTAATCTTGAATATCTGACTGAGGTCGTGTTCGTCGGGTTCTGCACTGGGAAGTCACTGGAATCGCCCTGTCTTTCCCTACTGACCTCACTGGAGGGAATTCGGTTGCCCACCCCACATTAAGGAGTGGGGGGTCTCAGCACAAATTAATCGGTGTTCTGCGTGACGGATTTATCTCCTTTTCACAATTCATTTATTTATCCTATAATTTATTGATATCAGTTGGACTTACGTATATTTATTTTATCCTTTGAGTATAATCCAGCCATACTTTTTATATTCTGTTGCTCATACTTCTCCAACTTTGGACTTTGAGAACTCCTTCAGTTGGCTCTTCGACTTGCCTTCCACGTTTGCTTTTGAGAACTTCCTTACTTTCTGATGCTATAACATGATCTAGGTTCCTGTGGAATATTCCTTCTCTGGTCCTAGAATTCCCCATTTCTCCAAGGAGCCCTGGCTCCTTTTATTGGAGAACATGGTATGAGAAACAAAATGTGGATGCTTGTGAGCTTGCTGCTACTGGGGACTCCTTGCTTCCCATCCTCCGCGCTGAGAAAGCAAGAAGCTCTACGTGGGTACCTCAGTCCTGGTGGACGTTCTTGCCTGGAACTATTTCTCTGTGTGACCATCTGTGTGGTCATCAAGCTAGGCACGAGCTTATACTGATGTTTTTAACTCTAATACGCTAATTACCACATGGGTTATTCCAGTCCCCTTACTTTTTTGAAACCCCCTTTCCTCAGCCAGGTAGCCATACAGAAACACCTCGGTCAGCCTTCCCGTTTAAGGAAAAGCTCTAGGAAAACAGACCAGAGGCAGCAACAAACAGCATCTGTGTCTCTTGTCACAGCTGGAATTAACCAGCGAGAACTGATCCAAAGATAGTATTGAAAAGTGTCTTGGTTCAGGTTTGGTCCAGAAAAATGTCAGTCATCCTTGCTCTGTTTCTATACATTTAGAAATTACATGGGTCCTCATCTACGTTCCATCTTTTTTTTTTTTTTTTTTTCTTGCAAGGAGAAAATTCTTGGTTTCTTTTGCAGGGTAATGAAATCCAAGAAAGTTTCCTTCAGATTTCAGTTTGGAGTGCTGACCAGCTCTGAATGGCGGGCCATAATTTCAGGGCGGCTCAGTTTCCTTGGGTGCATGCAATTCATCAACCATAAAGATGAATTCTAGTTTATGTACCTGCTAAGGATGAAGAGGGTTGCTTGGTTTTACGGTTTGGGAAATCTGAAGAAATCTGAGGTCCTTCATTTCAAACACTGGGTGGAGGGGCTCTTACAGATCTGCGGGTATGGGGTGGGGAGAACCCTCGTTACCCCACTACCCCCAACAGGCTGTGTCAGGAAAGGCACCACCTTCTCTTGTCTTAAAACCCTTCTGAAGTGCGATTTGACGGGTTTGACCAATGAAGTCTGCCGAATCAGTCAGACAATTTTAGGCATAGAAACACAATCCCCTTCTATATGTTAGCTCCTATTATTCTCCTCATGTCCTAGGGGAGGGAAGTGGCTGATCTGAGTCACTTATTCTAGTGTTTTTTTTTTTTTTTCTTTTGAAACTGAGATGTTAAACTGGATTGAAGGAATGGTGGGTGTAGGTAGAGGCATCGTGGGAGGGTGTGGCGAGGAGGCCCATGAGCTTCTGCTTTCCTGGAGCGCACCGGAGGGCAGGGCCATTGTGGACTCCTGAGTGAGTGCCGTTCTGAGTGATCGGGAGGAAGATTGATGACTGATTTCATGTAGTCACATGCTCGCCAAAGGCTCAGAAAATTACTCATCCAGCACTTTGCTGAGAAAGTAGTAATTTCACAATTTTAAGTCACTTGGTAAAAGTTTTTGACGCTGCCACTTCACAAGGGGCTTTGATAATGTTAGCAAGGGACAGTGCATTTTGCAAAGCCCCACTGAAAATAGAAGCATTTTTGCGGAAAGTGTGAGGGGTCGTTTCCCCCACATTCTCAGTAAATACACAAGCATTTTGACAAAGAAAGATACCTTTGCATTTTCTTGTCTAGATGTAACCTGAGGGGGCATCGCCAAGCTTGCAATTAGAAAGATTTGTCAAAACATAAATTGCAGGCCCTAATACTAGGTTACTTCCACAGTTAATTGTGACCTTATGAATGTCCTGCTAACTTATCGTAGGCAGTAAAAATAGAACATATTTTCCAAAAATAATGAGCAGCAGGCGCAATTGCAGATATACGCTTGAAATCACTAAAATGTGAACATAGATTATCAGAGACCTGAGAAAACCAATTATAATAACTTTTCAGCCACTTCTTGAGCTGTTCAGGATTTGTGAGCAATATGACATGAGACGTGTCCATCAGAGAAGGAAGATGTCTACTGGAATGTTCTAGCTGGCTGTGTTTGCCATATTGGAAACAGGAGGCAGAAATGATTTCTGACTTACACAAAATTGTCAGTTTACCCTAAGTGATTAAACCAACCTCCTGCAGAAAAGGACAAAGTAACAAATAAAAACATTTCTATTTCCACCCGCAGTCTTGTCAGTGAGAGTAGCAGGGTCCTGATCGGTCCATCACTCCCATCTGTGCCTAGAGTCGGGTTGAAAAAGCTGCCAGTCCCACACTTTGGCTTGGGAATCTGGGAAGAAGTCCGAGAGGCACACTGTGGTCTGTGGCATGTGACAAGGTTTTGTCCAATAAGGTAAGGCAAGAAGTGTCTTAAATGGGAAATTAACGGGTGACAGCTGATAATGCATTTCTTGCGAGACCCACAAAAGGCGGGAGACAATTGCACCGTGACTGTCCTCTTCTCCGGAGGGTGGCATCTGTTTCTGCCTTGCTGTCCTGTGTAAAAGCAACTGCTGGGCAGCGCGTGTCCAGGGTCTGAGTCTGGTGCTCCTGAGTCCCACTGAGGCTGCCTCCTCCATGAGCTGCTAATACACAGGACAGACATTGAGTCCTGGGGCTCAGAGGCCCCCCAGGATCTGTAGGGGGGAACCCGGGGCGTCCCCTGCAGGCAGTGCCAATGAGACCATCTGCATCCCAATGCCTTAAATCAGAGCCGATCACCATGACAAAGGAGGACATTTCAGTGTCTTTAAGAACATGGTAGAATATCATCGAGCTCATTCCTTTACCTACTCAACTTACAATTAATATATCACTCGCACGTTCCCAACACCGTACAATGTGCTGTGGTTGTCCGTTTGAGCACGACAAAGTTCCCACTACACGGAACCCACTGTTCTCGGAGAAAATCTGACCTTGATTACAGGACAGGGTCTACTCTGTCTCTTTTGAAAAGCTTTCTGCCCATAAAAGTCTACTTTGCTCTCACCGACAATCTAATCTTTGCACGATTTCCCTATTATCTTTCAAGTCTGTCTGAGACTTTTCCATTTTCTCTCTTGATGCTGCAAATATATGAATCCTAAGTATTCTAAATACATAGAAAATAAGGTAAGACAGAATCGATTTGTGGTGAATTTATTTTTATGGACTCCTTTCCAGTGATCACATTCAGAAGGGATACCTTGTTCACACATAGAAAGAGAGATGAAATTAGGTCTCAACATACCTTATATAAAAATCAATTCCAGATAAGTAGAGACTTAAATATGAATGATAAGCCTTTAAATCATTCAGAAAATAATAGAGACGAATATTGTTTATCTTAGGGGAAGGGCGCTGTTTACTAAACAAGATGCATGACCCTTTCTGTATGTTTTTGATAAATAAAATTTTCTAATGTGAATGCTGTTGAGCGTACCAATCTTTTCCTTTATAATTTGTGCTTACTCCCCTATCTTTTCGTGTGTCTGATTTCTCTGGTTATGGCTTTTTCTAGCTCTTACGCACACTGCCTTATTTTTCCGAGCATGCGTGTATGTGTGTGCTTTTATCACGTCGATGTCCATGCGTACATCTTTGGAAACACTGTGATCATTGCTTGAAGGCATATTTCTCTCAAGTATTTGCTTTTGCTTCTGTCCAGGATCATTTAAAAATAAGCCCACAATTCGAAGCTTTTTATAACATATAGGCTGGGTATTTGCAAGACTCAGAGCTCTGGGCTCCCCGGTCTGTTTCCGAGGCTCCACCTTGAGAAAATGTGGGGCGTCTTGCAACATCACACCAAGGATTCCCTGGAGGAGGCTCTTACCCTGTTACTTTTTTATCTCTCTGGTTTCCTACCATTTTCCCCTTAATTTATGAGCATTTCAATGAAGTGTTTAAAATACAACTTTTAAAATATATATCCCATTCAGAATTACAGTTGTTTTGCTGCATTAGGGTTGTGTAGGATTTTTTTTTTTCTAACCATAAATCAGAAAACCTTCGATCATTTGTTTTTCTGGTTTTTCTTTGACAATTATCTTTTTCTCTATGCTTTTACATTGTGATTTATTCTGTGAGTTCTCTGAAAATTCTATTATCTGATTTCTTCATTTCCTGGTATTGACTGCAAACAATTCAGAGTTTTAAAAATACAATTAAATAGATATTTTCAAGGAGTTTGAGGGTCAACACTTGTGGAAATGAGAGTTTGTCTACAAAAGCTATGTCACTTTTAGCTCTGCAAATGAATAACTGGACTATGGCTTTCCCCCCCAGTATCCAATTGCTGAGATTGGGATACATTTCCAAGGATTTCAGTCTGACATTTTCTCTATGAAAATATGTATCCGTTTTGTTTTGATAATCTACAAATGCATATTTTTTTGTAGAATGAGCATAACTCTAAAGCTTACACGCTTTATATAATGGTCTGTTATTTGGCAGTTTTCAGGAAATGGTAGTTGTAAACAATGCCGATGTCCGAATGGCATGGGACAACAAGACTCACTCTTGAATTTCGAGAGACATGGGGATATTACATTGAGCAATGAAAGCACCCCTGGCCAGTGGGGGTGGTGGGTTCTGAATGCCATGCCAAGGGGGCCATATGCTTTCTTGGGAATTGGGGAACCCCATGATAAATTCTGGTTGCAAATCTCATCTCCAGATTAGACACCCAGACTCTGTTGCTCTCTGGGTACTTTTTAGGCAACGAGCTTCTCTGTGACTTAGTTTGAGATATCCTCTGTGCGGCATTCAGGAGCAATACTGAAAATTAAGTCATTGGGCCGTTGTGTAAGTTTGGAGAAAGCATTCCTGGAGAAGAATCCAATGCATTCCATCCTCCCGTTTAACTAAAATGAGCTTACCCGTAAGTCTACTGTTTATGTTGAACAGTTGCTTTAGACACAGAGTACACGAAAATATCTTGTATTGAATCAAAGGGGAAGAATTGAAAATACAGTTTCACAGTAAGGATTCATGTTTATTTCCCCCGACCTTGTGGGTAACTGACACAGAAGCCTCGGGCAGCCGCCATATTCAGGAAGCAAGGAGAAACGGAGTCACTTGCTTTGATGGAAGGTGGTTCTCCACTTTCTACTCCACGTCTTGCCACGGAGACAGCATATGTATTTTTAAATTGACAATTATCACTCTAATCTCCATTATGGGTTTAAAACCTTTGCTTGTACTGAATCAGTGCGACTTTAAGCAAAAGTCCATTTATTAAATCTTTTATTAGGCTTTTCATTATGCATGCTTGTAAAGATCTTAATAGAGATGTTAAGTAATGAAATTTTGCAAGTTCCTAAAATCTTCATAAATCTCCATAAATTGACTCTTTATGAGAAACCTGCTTTCATTGTGTCTGATTTTTATTCATATGCAACCAAAATGTTAATATACTTTAATTACAGCTAATATGATTTATCTCTTCACTCATTATATAAGTTAATTTTCTTCTAAAGAAGTCCTGTTTTCAAATTCTCTCCAGCAGTGTAGAATTAAAGTAATTATAGTTTGGCTCAGGAAATTAGTCATGAAGGTTCATGAATGCTAAAATAAATTGGAGTTTTCACAGGATAGATTAGGCCATATGCTTTCCAGAAGGAAAGAGGAGAACGGAAATGATTTCTGTTAGTGAGTTTCCTGCTGAGGAAGTATTGAAGGTAAATTAACAAGAAGTCTTGACGTTGCAAAACCAGGGACAAATAGGATGGCCAGAGTTGTAATGGCTTGAGCTGATCAGACTGGTCTGGACTGCACACATTTAGAATTCAGGCACGATTCTACCACCTGACCACAAACTCTGCTTGTATTCAACATCTGGTTTTGTTACATTTTTGGCTTCGTTTGAGAGATGAGCTCCAAAAAGTTCCTAAAATATACTAGAAATGTTTTTATGATCTGCGTGTGTTGTTGCAGGGAAAGGACTTAGGTCCTCCTTTCTTAAGAAAGGAGATGTGATGCCCCCCTCCACTCCTCTTCATATTGTCCCACTGTGATGTCTCTACACCTTCAAGATTAAATTCGCAGTCATATTATGGTGTGTCTTTCTCACACACACAGAAGATATCACTCGTGAAAGTTCTTATAGATGCTAAAATCCATCCATACACCATGGGTTTCTTTGTTCTGCAGCTAACGATTGACACGCATGTTTTAATGAAACAGTAACTTAACAGTAATATCCCTTGTGCATTAAAAGAGAACAGTATTTCTGGAAAATACTTCCATTCCGGAAAATATTCTTCTTCTGCATACACAAAGATTGTGGGGAAACAGAAAGTTTACGTGAAAAATAAACCGGCATCCATGAGATCAGGGAAAAATACCTCAAAGCAAGTGTCTGCTCCCCCAGTATCACAGAACCACGAGGAAGACCATTCCGGGTTTTAGATTCTTGCGTATACATTCCTGGGTACCGTTTTTAATTCTGATAAATAAAAGGAATGATTGAAAAGGAATTCAGTATTTATTATGCTTCCTCTGTAACTCATAGCCCCTTGTAGATTCCGATTGTATCATCAGTGAGCAGATTGCGTGGTGAGTTCTCTGCTCCGGGTTTCTTGGTTGCCCCTGAGTTGTGTCGTGTGGTAGAGAAGTGAGCTCCGCACCATACGAGTGTTGCCTGTGTTTGTGAGCGTGTGTGTGTAAGCTCCCGCAACGGCATGATGGAGGTGTCTCCTGTGCTGTGAACGCTTCGTGACTGACGATCAGCGAGGTGCTTCCATCCACTACTCATCATGTAGATTTCCTTATTAATATGCCTCAATCTAGCAGGTCCTGGACGAGAGGTTCTCTGTAGGGCTGACCATGCTCCGTTATACAGTCAGTTATTAAGTGTCTCTACAATCTAGCACACAGAGTATATACAGAAACACTACCTGTTTCCATCTCTGAAATTCCAACACGCTTGCTCTTTTTAAGAAACATTCATACCGAGAAGGTCCTATACCTGTGCTCAAGCGCTTAAGTCGCCATGGACTTCAGAATCTGTCTTAGATGTGCATTTTCTTTACCTACCTAATGGCTTTGTAGTTAAGAGTACGTTACATTGAAATCAGCTCTCTTTTCTCATCTAGCAAACGGGTATAATAACACCTATCATGCAGGGCCGTTTGGAACAGGACATAGAAAGTAACTAGTATCGTGCCTCATACCTAGGAGGCTCGCAAGGTGGTGAGTTCTTTCTTATTCATTCATTTGTTAAGAATTTAGACATTGCATAGCACGGCGGTTAAACCGTGGACTTTTGAGGGAGAGATCTGGGTTCTAACTCAGTTTCTGCCACTTAATGTCTGTGCACTTAGAGCAGCTCTCTCCAACAGAAATACAATGCAAAGCACGAACGCAAGCTACACATTTAATTTTAAGGTTTCTAGCAGCCACATTAAGAAGGTAAAAATAAACCAAAGAGTTCTAATGATTTATTGTACTTTACACACTATGTACCAAGTGTAATCAATAGAAAAATGTAATGAGGCATTTTACTTATTTTTTTTTCATAGTCTTTGAAACCCCGGGTGTGTCACACACTTTTAACACATCTTAATTTGGATTTGACCGTATTTAAGCGCTCAATAGCCATGTGTGGCTTGTGGCTATTGGGGAGTGTGACCTCGGAGAAATGTCTGATATACGGCAAACTTTTGTCTGAGCAATACACTGACATTGTTTTAATCTACTAAACATTAATGTAGTACCTACTTAGAGAGGATTATTAGAATCAAAGAAGATAATGTGCAACAGATAACACCCTCTGCATGCAAGTCTGGCGCATAGTAAGGATTCTATTACCATCATCTATGCTATTATTGTCAGACTCTGTGTTGGGAACTGTGGCTACAAATATAATTAAGGTTCAACACGTGCCCTGGAGACGGTCAGTGGTAAATGTGGACCAGTGAGGTCGTATCTCAGTGCACTTGGAGTCAATGAGTCCGCTCGTGGCAGCTGCTTGCTGCGTCTGCTATTTTGGGTCCACCCCCCTTCCTCCCGGGGGAGGCTGAACCGTGCACACTGTGTTGTCTGGACACCCTGGACAGACAGAATCATGGTGGTTGAGCCAACAGGAGACACCAACAGAAAATTAAGGACAACGGGAAGAGAGACCCATTTCTTTCCTGATAGGACTCCAAGTCTTTTGATGTAATACAGCCGTGCTCCCACTGCGGTGCTGCTTACGGGGTTTGGGATCACGCCCCGCCATCCTTGGGCTTTCACCCCTGACCTGTCACCTTGGCAAGGCAACAGGCCCTTCATCATCCCGTTTGCCCCGTTAGCTTCGCCCAGCTCTCCCTGCAGCCTCTTCATTTGTACGTCCTCTGTGCGTGCTCATGGATTCAACAGCTCCACGATCAATTTAAATCCCACATCCTAGAATTCGTGTTTGTTCTCATTCGGGAGGTTCCACGTTTTTCATTCAATTTTTTGCTCCTCATTCTCGCCTCGCCCTGAGAACCCAGGGAAACTGCCCAGGGATGCAGCCATGTGTCAATTCCCTACTTTTGGCTGCTGATTCATGTGATCGTGGACAAGCATGTGGATGTCGCGGGAACAATAGTCCTTTTGAGTGAAACGGGGAGGGTGGATGAAATGGCATGTTCTTTCTGAGATTCTAGAAGTCTGTGACCGTCCTGCTTGTGCAGTGTGGGGGAGTGACGTAAGCGGGACAAAGGCTCACTTCCCAGTTTTCTCGACTTGCTCCCAGACTGTTCCCTGGAGAAGGCACCCTCTTCCCAACCCTGTCTGACTTGAAATCAGAGAGTGACATGAACTCCACACAACCTGGTGAACTGAAGGCTTGGAAACATGCCCTGGAATCAGAGATCTGCACAGGCTTTCCTCCAGCACATCCCAGGAACCTTTCAGGAATCATGTAAGATGTGTGTCTATATTCTATAATTTTTCCAATGAACCGTAGAGTAATGTGGAAACACAGTTAGTGGCTGAATGTTTTGTGGTGGCTGTGACAAGTTCGCACAAACTGAATGCCTTTACAATTCATTCTCTCACAGTTCTGAAAGCTGGAAGTCCACATTCAAGGTGTCCTCAGGGCTGTGGTCCCTCTGGAAGGGGAGAATCCTGTCCTGCTTCTTCTGGCTTTGGGGGTTGCCCGCCGTCCTCAGGTTCTTTGGCTTATAGACGGTCACGGCAATGTCTGCACCATCCTCATGTGGCGTTCTCCCTGTGCGTCTGTCTTTGCCCAAACCTCATCTTCTTATAGGGAAACTAGTCATGGGATTAGGGTCCACTCAAATCCAGCACGAATTTATCTTACATTGATTACATCTGCAAAGACCTTCGTTCCAGAAAGGTCACATTCAAAGAATCTGCGTGGATATCTGAGGGACAATTTTCAATCCAGTACAGTCACAAAATCATTTTTATTGTAATATCCAGATTTCCTCTCAGCCTTTTACTCTAAATAGTCTGATGTTTGAATGTGTCTGAGTTATTCACATATGAGTTCGATTTATACAAATTTCAATGTGGATCGTTTTCATTCTTGGCAATTTTATATTCGTGTTTTCTCTGCACATTCAGTGTGAACTGTAGTGTTTAATAGCATTTTAAAGTATCTTTATTCTTCTTAAGGCTAACACATCAAAGATAAGATTTTCCTTTTAGGCTTGTCAGTTAATAGCTCCTCCTCTTCCATAGTTCATTTATAGTCAGCAGCTAATGTGAGAAATAGGTTCAGTATTTTACAATGACACATGAAAACAGTTTATGAAATAAGACATAAACCGTGGAGGCATAATGTGTTATTTTTCTATGGTTCCTCCAGTAAATTGAATGAGACAGCAATCTGTTTGAAGATTCATCTCACAGTTGAAAAATAAAAATTTTAAATGAGCCATACTAAGAGAAAGAATTTAATTGAGTAGCGGGACCCTATCATACTGAACTTGGGATAAAGAACATAACAACCCCAGTGCCCAGTATGGTGATAAGCAGACAAAACAGAGAGTCGAGGAGACCCATTCCTACCAACGAACGCCTCACGGATGGCGGAAGATTGTAAATGACACTAAGCGTTTCGGGTAAGGAGACTAGAAAACAGGCCTTTTGCCCCTGTGGTAGAGAAGGAGGTTACAATGATACCTGGAGAGAGATTTGGCCGTCGCTGGCAAGTGCGATACGGTAGCCACGCCCCCACTCGGACTGTGCAGATGCGTGGGTGCGTCTCCATGCTCTTCGCGCCACGAGTGCGTCAAAGGAAATAGAGAAATAATAAGGAATCCATAGGAAAGGTGACAAAATAAAAAAATAGTAAGCTGACAGGGGAAAAACAAGGAAGAACTGTTTCATGAGTAAAACAAATGGATCAAACGTATTCATTAATGCATCTTTTATTGGAAATTATTTATTGAGCCTTTGTTGTATACCTGTGACCACTCTAGGAAGAGGATACTCAGCATTGGGAGGAAAACAACAAAACAAATCCTCTGACTTTCTGAGAGAGAGAGTGAGCAAAGTGCATATAAATTAAATATATAAGCATATATATTATATATTGTATACATATAACATATATTATGTTTAGAATGCACATTGAATTATATTCTATTGTATTGAATTGATATCAATTATATATCATATATTGTATAAACAGGTTATATATATACATAAATTGTATGTCCTCCATAGATTATATAATACAATATTATATATAATTTACTACAGTATAACATAGATATATATATATTAACAAAGTAAATGTATTGGAGAGTGTCATGTGCCATGGAAAATAAAGAAACAGGGAGATAGGATAGGGACAAACAGAAGGGCTGAGCTGGAATTTTTAATATGTTGGTTAAGAAAGGCTTCATTGAGAGGTGACATCTGATTACACAGGAAGTAGAGATGGAGCGGGGGCATCTGAGGGAAGGGTTTTTAGAAAGGGAGCTTCAGGGTCATGGAGAAAGAAGTATGGCTAATGGCTTGAGAGTCTCGTGGGTGGAGAGATAGGTGTGGCCGGAGTAGAGGCAAGAATGGGGACAGTCATTGGAGACCCGACAGCATTTCCAGAAAGGAGCCTGGGCCCGGGGGAGTGGGGCCTTATGAGTCAATCTATGGGTGATGGCTTTCACTCTGAGTGCATCAGGAAGCCTGAGAAGGGTCTGAAGAGGCATTTGAAAGAATTCTTCCACTACTGGGTTGAGAATAACTTAAAGAGGTCCACCATGGAAGTAAAGAGACAATTGAACAGCCCTTTTGATTGTAGCAACGGGGGATGGATGGAGTGTGTAGCAGGACAGAGGCAATGGGAACAATGGAAAGTGGTCCAACCCTGGATACATTTTGATGACCAAGTCAATGCTATTAGCTGATGGGAGTTTATTGAGGGGTGCAACGAAAGAGAGCAGTGAGGAAAAATTCCAGAGTTCCGAGCCTGAACATCCTGAAGAGGGTTTGACTAGGGGAAAGGCTTGACAGAAGGATGGAGAGATGGGGCAATCTGGAGTTCAGTTTTGGAAATATTAAGTTTGGGATGCCTACTTGCTATTCAAGTGCATGATATAATGTGCTACTCAGAGTATGTTCTAGCCTGGATATGTAATTTTGGGAGTCACCACTGTCAAGGTGGTCTTTAAAATACAGTGGAGACTAAGTGCCTACAATTAGCAAGAAACCCAAGGACCCATAATGTGCGGGAGCCGCCAGACAGAAGAGAAGAGATCAACATTGTCAGATGTTGCTCTTGGGCCTAGTAAGATGGTGGCCAAGAAGGAACCATCAGATGTGGCACTGCATGGACCAGTGGGCAGCTTTGCAGGGACTCTCCCAGAGGCATTTAGATGAAGGTCTGATTGGTGTTAGTTCAAGGGATAAGGGACAAAGTCAGGGAAAATGAATAGGGCTTCTGCTTCTACCCATGATGGACTTTCAAAGACCTACTTTCTATCATAAACACACCAGACAAAATACATGAAACGACACTGTTTGGACATTGGAGCACAGGCAAAATGCTAATGAGGATGCAGTGCTAATTGGAACTCTCATCTGTGCTGGTGGGACGCAAACTGGCAAAGTACCTATGGAAAACCCTTGGGCAGTCTACTCTAAACTTAAACATATGTTTACTCTATGACCTGGCAATCCCATTCCCATTCAGTATGTACTGAAGAGAAATGAAATATGTTCACATAAAAAACTGTAGACAAAAATTTTTAGCAGCTTTATTCATAATTGCCCCAAACTAGAAATAACCCAAATGTCCTTCAACTAGTGAATGGATGCATACACCCCGCCACCTGTACACAGTGGGATTTTATCTGGCAGAGAATGAGCTTTGATACAACATAGATGAGCCCCCAAATACATTATGCTAAGTGAAAGAAGCCAAGCTTAAAAGGCTGACTAATGTATGTTTTCATTTATGCAGCCTTCAGAAAAGGCAGAAATATAACCACAGTAGGGGTTGCCAGAGGTTAAGTCTTAGGGAGATGGCTCACTACAAAGGGACAGCATCAGCAAGAAATTTTGGGAGATGATGGAACTTCTCCATTTATTGACTGTGGTGGCGGTTACATAAATTTCACACATTGTTTAGACCCTTATAAATATATACTACAAAGATGATCTTTTCTTATATTTTAATTTTATACAGTATATTTAAAATTTTAAATAAAATGAACAATTTCCTAAGGAAATATCAGTTATTAAAATTGACTTGAGGTATGATAGGCTTGGACAAGAAAATAACTATAGAAGAAACTCATAAATGTGGGTCAAAACACCTCGAACAGATCCAAGCAAATACACCCAGCTGCTTTTTGACAGAGTTGCCAAAGAAAGTGAGTGGATGAAAGATAACTTTTTTTGACAAATGGCGTTGGAGCAGTTCGACATACATTTCACCCTTTGCACAAAAGTCAACTCAGAATGCATCACGGACTTAGCCATAATGTAAACAACTGTAACAGCGGCAGGAAAAAACCAACATAGGAGAAAACATGAAGAGCCCAAGGCTGGGTGAAGTTTTTATACTTGACACCAAAGCATGATCCTAGAAGAGAAAATTGATAAATTGGACTACATCAAAGTTAAAAACTTTTGCTCGGAGAAAGATCCTGTGTTTCCTGGGATAAAAAGTCAAGCTATAGACTGAGAGAAAATATTTGTTAAACACCCAGGCCTTGTACCTAGAATCAATGAAGAACTCTCAAAACTCAAAATTAAAACAGTTAGAAAAGTACATTTGGAAAATGGGCCCAAGTCGTGGGCAGACATTTCACCAAACAGAACACACAGATGACCGACTACGCACAGGAGGTGCGCTAACCCTCGTTAGCCGTGTAGGAAGCAAATTAAAACCAGACGAGCTATTGCTGCACACCTATTATAATGGCTAAAATAAAAAATGGTGATAGCACCAAGTGCTGGACAAGATGCTGAAAAACTGGATCACTCTCACATTGCTGGGGGAGGCAAAAGGGTGCAGCCGTGTGAAAAATACCTGGCAGTCTCCCACAGAATGAAACATGCTCTCACCAGAGGACCCAGCCGTTGCTCTCTCGTATACTGATTCCAGAGACATCAAATCGTAGCTCCCACAAAAGCCTGTGTGTGGATGTCCATAGAAGCTTTTATTCATAATAGGAAAAAAGCTGGAAAAAACACACAGATTCCCTTCAGTGAAGAAAGGGTTAAACCAATTGTGGTCCAAATACCTTGGACATATTCCAAGGGAATTGTGTTGAGCAAAGACAGCCAATCTCCGAATGTTACATGTTACAGGAGTCCATTTATAGAACATCCTTGAAATAACAAAACCGTACAGATGGAGAGCACATTTTAGTGGTTTCCGAGGGTCAGCGATGGGGTGGAGGAGGGTGTGGCCACCAGGGGAGCCTTGCTGGGCATATAATCGTGGGGGTGAAAACACAAGTCTACACATGCGATCAAATTGCACAAAACTAAACAGGTGCAGCAAGTAAGTGTTTGTAAAACTACTGTATCTCTGTGAGCAGTGTGGGTTGCACTAGCTTCAATCCCTGGTTTTGATGCGGGTAGTGGAATTATCCAAGATGCTACCTCGGCCCTGTGGGGAGTGCATGGACGACGCAGGGGTCTTCCCTGTACGTTTTTTGCACCTTTCTGTGAATCCAATAAAAATTAAATAACAAAACCTGGAAAGTACACGTGGAGATGTATATGTGTGTGATTACCCTCAAACTGTTCATTTTACTTGGCCTAGTAATTCCGATTTTAAGAATGTAGCTTAAGGAAGTCATGACAAAGTCGCCCAGTGGGGATTATTAGAGCAGAGTCAACACGAGCAAAATGTTGGAGAAAAATATGTACTCCTATCAAGAAAAGAAGTCCCAATTATATGGTGTGCGTTGCAAATAATTTTTAATACAAAGGGAAAACGATACCACGACATATATTAGAATATGTGCTGTAGTAAAAACATATGCAGAGTGACTCTTTTTTATGAAGCTTGTTCCGGTGACCACTCGTGAAGCCGGCCAGTCAGAGATTCCCCGTTTCTCCATCAAGCTGGTCAACTGGCATTGCTAACAAAGACTACGCATTCATTGCTAAAAGGTCACCCAGTTCCTAAACAGTCCTAGACATCCAGCAATCCCTGCCCAAATCCCTGCATCAGATCAGCTCCCTGCCGTGCTCTGGGCGCTGGGCTTCTCAGCCTGGCTTTCTCGGGCTTATGCAAATGATAAACTCAGATACTGAGCGGCCTACTCCCTTCATCAGCCCGGGCACCAGCTGTGGCCAAGCACACAGAAAAGGACGGGCTGAGAGCAAGGAGGGGCTGGGAAGGGTGAGCCATGAGACCTCGAGGAACGTCGTCAGAAACTGAGGATGGTCTCACGTTCTCTCTGGCAAACAGGCCAGCACAACCGCCTTCTAGATTTGTAGGACAATAAAGGAAAGGGGGCCCACAGGTTCAAGGACATCATAGGTTCCAGCCAAACTGACTTAGGGGGCTCCCAGCATCCACCAGTGCTCTTAGCAGGCTACACCTGGCACGTTGGTGTCATTGGGGACTCCATCCAGTTCTGTGCACATGGGGTCACCAAGACATCTGTGTCTCCATGTCAGTCTGACCTCATTGGGTTTTCTACACACATAAGAATCAGTGGGACAGCCCTGAGGGCCAGTACTTTCAGCTACGAAACAGAAGTCCTTTCCTTTACCCTGGTCCTGTTTGCACTGAACAATTAACAATTTTATTGACCAGAATAATCAGCCCAGACATCTCTTCTCCACAAAGACCAGAATAGTTGCCCATCATAGAACATGGGCCATGGTGAAGAGTTTGGTCCACGTTCTATGTTCCAGATGGCCCAGATGCTAAGCGAATGATCATTCATGTGATTTGAGAGATCATTCATGTTGGTCCATCAGCCCCACGAGGAAGCATCCTTGCTCGCGTGAATATTCCTTTGGTCACGACAATTCTCCGTGCATCTCAGCTTCCTCAAGTGTCGGTTCCGCAGATTAGCTTGTGTGTATTCAGTCATTTTCCTGTCTTCTACGCCCCCCCCCACCCCCTACCAGGGAATCAAGGACAAATGCCAAGTGAAACAGACTGGCTTCTCAACGCTGAGTGACGTCGCCGTCCTGCCCGCAGTCGCACGCGTGCAGTGTGGTGTTCCTAGGCAGAGGGAAGCCATGCCATCAAGGGACAGCAGGTGCTGGAAACTGACGCTTCGAAAGAGGGCCCACGTCCTCAGATTCACACCCCTCCAATGCAACACAAGCACAGCTTGCGGTCAGCCTCCTGGAAGGTCCTGCCTTTGTTCCCTTTTGTTCGTTAGAGAGAGAGAGCATTCCCATAGATTGGAGACCTGGTTGGAGCTGCCCTGCTGCCCCCTCCATCCCCTGGAGACACACGGACAAGCCTGTGAGGAGGGCACCCATCTGGGGAGTGACAGACACTGAATCACGAATTTTGTGGCAGCCGCATATTTCCAGGTAAGATTCAGTTGGTGGCCTCCTGTGACACTCAGGTTTCCAAGAGGCTGCCTGTCCCTCTGGTCCCTCTCTCCCTGTGTCTCTTGACCAGAGCTGGTCCAGCCCTGAGCAACAGCTCGCCCTCTGGGAGCTGTCCGCACTCGCAGTGGCCGGCTTGGCACCTGCCGAGGGTCCCCAGCAAGCTCGCCAGGCTCGCGGTGGGTCGTTCTGCACTCTGTCCACAGCCGACCTCCCGCGGGTGTCATCAACATGCTTTACCATTTGTCTTGGCGACACGGCTCCTTTTTAACTGTGAAAAGAATGACAATAATGGTCAGGTTATTGTTAAACAAGATAAATTGTTACAAATTATAATTTTCTCTTAAAACATTTTTAACAGCACGTTAACTGATAAGGCACAATGGAGGGGAAGAGGAAAGAGAGGTTGCTAAGGAAACAGTAGGTTAAATGAGCGTCAGAATGAATAGGCAGGTAAAATGCATGGAAACTGGCTCTATAATTAAGCTCTGTCACCGTTTCACAATTGATAGTGGTCTGTGCTGCAGAAATGACGGGCCTAGTCTCTCACCCGGCTCGGCCCCGGAGGAATAATGAGTGAGCTCAGATGCAGTCTGTTCCCCTTGGCCAAACTCCTTAATTCCCCAGCCCCGAGCTTCGGTCATGCCCTCGTGCTGAATCCCACATTCACACCAGTGTCTCCATAATTCTCTGTCTCCCGACCAGCCATCCGGGAGGACAATAGACCAAAGCCCCCAGCACAGTGCAGGGTCCCCTCCGTGCATCTCCCGCATCCGAGGCCCACAGCGGAGGAGATGGGCAGTCCCAACACGCAGGCCTCTGCCCGTCTACGTGGCCCAGCCTGGCTGACGGTCCCAAGAACCGCGGTCTCTTTGTCTGAAGATGGAAATACTACAAACCATCAATAACGCTGATTTCCAGACAGTCAGTGCTCACTGAAACAAGGCATTTCCCTGAGAATCGTCTGGCCAATTTCCTGACTTACAGTGATTTCCTTCTTTAAGTTTTTTGTTTCTTTTATGTTAAAAATAACAAAGCAAAAATTGCTTTGGGTTTGATAAATAGAAACCATAGTCCTATGGTGATTGATGGTCAATGAAAGAGAGGGCCTCATGAATGGAGAGAGAATTGACAATAGAAAAGCCTAGATTGAGAGAGACAGAGACACGGGGAGAGAGACAGAGACAGAGAGATAGACAGGGAGAGACAGGACAGAAAGAGAGACAGAGAGAGGGAGACAGAGAGACAGGGAGAGACAGAGAGACAGACAGACAAAGACAGAGAGAGACAGACAGACACTGAGAGAGACAGAGAGGACAAGATAAGACAGCAGGCATTGAAGGTGGAGAGAAAGGACGGCAGGACAGGTGAACGGGAGGAAGGTGGGAAAAAATGAGGTCTGAGTCCCCCATCAATGGGGGAGCCCCCATCGGCATAGGTGGTGGGTCTGTGGTCCAGGAACTGTGTTTACCGCTCCTGGAAAGCTCACAGCAGCCCTGAAACTCGGGTCATCAAGTGTCATAGAGGAACTGCCCCCCCACCCCGGGAGTCCCACTGCATCTTCCTTTTGCTCTTCTTTCTTATCAGTCAGGCCTCTTGCTGCAGAAGAGTCTGGCCCAGTGTCTGCACAGGCCTGTCCCTTGATCTCCCTACTCCTCACCCAACCCCGCGACTCGGGCCCCGTGGCACAGAGCTGCCAGGATCCCGGGTCTAACGTGTCCTGACTGCGCCTCAGCTACTCACGTGCACAGATGCGGACGCGGGGCTCGGAGTCAGGATTGACATGGGAGTTCTTGCCCAGTCCAAACCCCAAACTCTCCTCGCAGGAGGGAGGAGGGCGTGCTTTGTTTCCTCAGTTAAAAGGAGAGCTTGGAGGATGTGAAATTCGAAGCTCGTGATGCATTTCTAAATTCGTTCCCAGACCTGTTGGAACAATAGGACAGAAAGTTTTAGAATTGCCTCTAATCACTCGGCTTGGCAGGAGAGGGAGAAACATAATGATACAAGACAGCAATCATCTGCCTTTCCAGAAGTGTGGGTAGAATCAGAGAGAGGGTTTTATTGAGCAGAATTCAATTCTGTTGTAATTTCAGGGCAGGCTTTCCTGCGGCACGAAGGTTTTAATCCTGAGGTTTTACGGAAGGGTCTGGATGGAGGCTGTTCCTTTTACACCAGCCAGGTGTGTCTGTCCTCAGAAGGCACTCCGTTGTGAATGACAACTAATTTTTAAAAAAATGCATCCATTTCCCCCTCCTGCATTATTATTAGACTGTGGTTACAACTAATAAATCTTTAAATAAATCTTTAAATAAATCTTAGGGCCAGGTCCACCTGGCCTGAAGGGCAGACAGTTGCAAGGGTGATGGGAGGGTCCTCCTGGTTACAAAACTAGCTCCTCAATCAATTCTTAGGGCTCCCACTGGCATGCAAGCTCCTTGCGGGCAGGGGACGCCTCTGCCTGGCCTCACAGCACCGTCCCCAGCATTTGGGAGGGGCTCGGTGCTGAGGAGGTGTCCCGCCACATTTGGTGAAGAAACGGCTTTGTGTTCAAACGCAAACCTGCCATCGGGGTGGGGGTGCGCAGTAACAGACACTGCGGCTTATCGCACCACGGGGAGGACGTGGCTGCAGGGACATCGGCTGGTTTGCTCCTGAGAAAGATCAGCAAAGAACAAGAAAAAAACTGCCCATCTTTTTTTTTTTTTTTAAGATTTTATTTTATTCTGCTTATCTAACCACATACTGTAGAGCTCGAGGCGGCCCTGGTGGTCTGTCCGGCTCTACTCCAATCAGTGTTGACTTTATTGACACCAGCTTGCTTCCCAAAGTCATCCGGCGCGAGCATTCACGACTCGCACAGAGCGTTCATGCCTCATCACCTGGAATATGGGCATTTGCCTCTGAGCAGGATGGGTTCAGAGGCCAGCCTCTGGTCATGTCAACCACACCCGAAAAATCCGCTTTCTGGGTGACTGCGACCAGGGGGGAGGGTACGCTCCTCCCTGCGAGTCCCTCTGATCCTCGCCTGCGCCGTTCTGATGTCCTTCGCTATCTGGGCTTCCTCTCCGCTCAACTCTAGAAAGAACCGCCTCCCGAAAAACGACATCAAGGGTCACCCTTAAGCTGCACACACTTAGCACACGTGACCTTAACTGTTCTGAGGAAAACAGAAAAGGTCATGGGCGAAATTGGCTCACGTTGGAGGGACAAAGGACTGGGGAGCATCGCATTGTGGCCGCAGACAGCTCAGAGGCCGGCAGGGGTCGCCCGGTGCAGGCTACCCAGGGGGCTGCGGAAAGCCTGGGGGGGGGGCGACAGGGTGGACTGGTGACCACCGTTGGCTTGAGTCAGACCAGCCGGTGCAGGTGCTTCCTGCCCGTGCCAGAGGCTGACCCACGACAGGTAACGCCCCATCTCAGAGCATCAGCAATCTCACCTGCGTGACAGTGGCGGTGACAGTGGACGAGATGCCCGCCTTGTGGGCAGCTGACGGACCTCAAGTCTGTCAGACAGCTGCTGAGCAAATGGATGGTCATGTTTCAGAGCTGGACGGCTGTACAGGTGAGTACCTAGTCACTGTCAGTTTGAATACAGTGGAAACTGTATTCAAACCTGGTTCTGCTCTCAGTTCGCTAGTGAAGGACCTCAGATCTGCCGCTCACGTCACCTTCGCGAACCCCTTGGTTTCATCAGCAGCAAAATGGGAAATAATAGTATTATGTAGCTGAAACATGCCGTGTGAAAATAGGTCTGGCAAAATGGATATTGATATGGGTTTATCTATACATCTCCGTTTGTGTATCTCTATCATCTATCTACTATCTACCTATTATCTATCATAATCCATCTATCACCCATCTACCATCTACCTCTCATCCATCTATCTGCCCAGCTACCTGTTGCCTAGCTATATTTCCCTCTACTCATTGCCTAGAATGTAGACATATTCCACAGTGAATGACAGCCCTTAATATAAGCATCTTCCTGAAGCTGTTTTTCTGAATTATACTTTCATTTGAACACCATACTTCCTGTGTATAATCATGTTCTTTTAATCCGATTCTCATTTATAAAAACATTTCACCGACTCTCTCATGTGTGACTGTAGCTATGTAATGACAGTATTTTGCAAAAAGAAGGATAAAATCTATGTGCATTTCCTTATGCTCATGCAGGGCGTTTAACCAGCTGAAATAACAACACTGTTTCATCTCAGATCCCTCTCCATCCGATGTGGACTGGCCTGCAGCTTACCTAGTCCGTCCATTTCAACCATGTTCATAATTGACAGTGACCTCAACATTTTAACAGCGTCCGATCAATTGCTGAGAGAATTCATTTCTTCAGCTCCTGGCCTGACCGGAGGCACCTGCTAGAGTAGGAAAGACGGCAGGTTGGGACTAACACAGCTGAGCAGAGAAAGTTTTCCTAGCTCCTGCTGGGAGAGGAGAACAAAAACAGAACTTGTAAGACAAAAACAAATAAAAAATCAGAACACTAACACTAGTCTCATATATACTTGCCTTTAGAGAAAATAAAATAGCGGCAGGAGGGGAAAAAGGGAAACACAAACAAGGCATCAGAAGAAAGGAAGCATCACTGCGGTAAATACAGCATCACAACAAGTTGATAACACATGAGTGATGCTTATGAAAAACCAGGACTTGGATGGTGAAAAGCAGAACCAAGACAAAAACAATCAACTGACTGTTTTCATGAGCCTGGGAAGGAAAGACAGTACAGGCACTTCAGGAGCTTGGGTGGGATCTCACAAGGCTTAGTCACACCGTGCATACACCATGTGGACATCAATCAAGTCCTTGGGGGATTTCCCACCTGATTTGGAAACTTGTGTTCCAGCAAAATCCTGCACAGAAATGCTTATAGCGTCATTATTCATAATCACCAGAAATTGGAACAAAGATTTCCTTCCATGGGATAACGGATAATCAAACTATGGGACAAGTGGAAACACTATCCAGCAAATAGACAGAAGGAGGCTTCAAGTGATGCACAGCTACGCGTGAGTTTAAGTGGGAAATGCTGGGCTGAAAAGCCCGAGCGCTACATGAGCCCTTCGATAGGAGGTTCTAGGAGAGGCATGGCTGAGAAATGCAAAGAGATCACTGGTTGCCAGGGGCTTAGTGGGGGACGGGTGGACAGGAACAGCAAGGGGTGAAGTCGTCGGATGGGTGCTGCACTCGTGGGGAGAAGCCATGGGGCGCTTGTCAAAATCCTTACAGCTTCAGAAAACAAAGAGCAGACCTTGAAGCGCACAGATTTAATATGCATATCTACACTTATCTCAAGAAATTCCAGAATGGAATGCAGAATGGGACAAAAGAATCGAACTCTATTGCAGTCATGTAAAGTAATCTCATTGTGGGGGTGGGGGAAGTACTGACCCAAGTCACTTGGAAACGAGTGGAATCTAAGACCAAATACAAAAGAAACTGTGTACAACATGGTACGCTAGCTGATAAAGTTGTTTCTCACGGAACCCTGGACACTACCCGTGTAGACTGGACTCAAACAGTTACGTAAATGGGTGGTGGACGGCGGCTGGCAGGAGCCAGTGTTCTCTCCGTGGTGCCGGAGGTTGAAGAGAAGCAAGGGAAGAGGCTGGAGTGATTCGTGTAGTGGTGGATTAGAATTGGACACAGTGCTATGAACTCCTGTGTAGCTTAATATAGAAACAGAGAACTACAGCTAGAAGAATTTATACACTTGTGTGTATATACGGGTTACCATGCACACGCATCTCATTGTGTCAGCTGACAGATCTAGAAGGAGTGGCTCCCCACTAGCCATGAGGGCAACATTACATCTGGGTTTGATACTGTTCCCCAATAACATGGCTCCTTGGAGATGAGCCTGCTTCTAGGACCGGGGCAGGAAATGTGCAAGATGAGCCTGGAGCATCGGAAAGTGCTGGAAAATAAGAAAGCGTCACACACACACAGAGTCCATGATGGGCTTTGTCAGAGGAACAGAGAAGCCAGCTGAGGAGTCCTCAATGGCCAATGCTGGAATGATTTGTGCAATAAGATAGATACAGTCGTATGGATTGGGTTATTAAGCAAAATATAAAATAAATATCCATGAGTCCCCAGTGATAGGAAGAGAAGATTAAGTAAGTACACGGAGAACAAGAGACACATCTCCTGTGCAGAAGAATTGCTGATATTTATTGGACACAGTGCCCTCAAGGTGGGGGGGGGGTGTAAGTCACCGTTCTGCACTCATGCTCCCCACAGAGCAACTTCCTCCCAAGGAGCGGGGTGTTGCAAGACGGGACAAAGGACAACTCCACAGTGGAAAAACTTGGCACCGAGTCCTTCAGCTGGGCGCTCCAGCTCGCCGTCAACAGAAATGCCCTGTTGATACTACCTGCCCCTCCCAGGTGTGGTGAGAACAGAACTTTGTGACCTCCCTCTAATATACACATAATCTCCATCTATTCATGAGAGAAACACCTGGGAAATCTGGAATGGGTGCATTCTACAAAATACAGGCCACTACTTCTTAAAGCTCTCAGGACCATCTCAACCAAGGAAAAGTCTGAGAAACCGTCAGAGCAGAGAGGAGCCTGGAAGATGTCATGGGGTGTCCCTCATGGGATTCTGGAGCAGAAAAGGGACGTTATGTAGAAGTCAAAGGAAATATGAATAATGTATGGACTTTAGTTAATGATCATGTATGAATACCGGTTCATTAATTGTGACAAATATACCCTATTAATCTACTAAGATATTAGTAACAGAGGACACTGGTGGTGGGTTATATGCATGCTTTCCATAACATCTTCAGAATATTCCTGTAAATGAAAAATGATTCTAAAATTAAAAGTTTCTTTAAGAAAATTATAGGACATCATAATATTATTCAGAAAGAAAAAAATACTTATTCTATCTTTCAATGGTATGAGCGGTTTAAAACCAGCGACCACCAAGTGGGATTGCTTGACTTAAGATTGCTTCAACTCACATATGATTTGAGGACTCTGAAACAGGAATTATAAGGAATGGTCCTATGAGAGGACTGGACTAGACGGTTTCTGCAGCACGAAGGTGAGGAAGAAGACACGCCGCGGTGAACACCACAGGCTCTGCCCAGATGAGGCTTGATTGGACCTTCCTCGGACCTTTCCTTCTTCCTCGGATACAAATCTTCTCTCTTGGGTACGTTAAATAGGGTCCTTTCCAGGGCAGTAGAAAGCATGGTGGGAGAAGTGGGCTGGGGAGTGAAGAGCTCGGCCGGAAGACGGCAGGTCCGCTGGGCCTGCGGTCCCTTGTGCGCGCAGGTGACAGACGCACCCTGGGGAGGCGCAGTTCCCAAGCAGCTTAGCACGCGTCTTCCCGCGGCGCAGTGAGTCATTCACGGAGCAGCGGAGAGATGGAAAATTAATGAGGGCAATTTTAGAATCAGGGCGCTCATTACAGTGCCATGTGTATGCTTTGAATTAGAATGGGAACAACAGAACAAAGGACGCTGAAGGGTGTTCTTTTGCCTTTAATTGTTCGGGGCTTCCACCTCTACACAGCGGTGCGCGGGCCGCCTTGGAGCCGTCCCACCGGAGCCGCCGGAACCACTGACTCAGAAAGTGAGCTGATGAGTCGCTCAGCTCGGGTGCCGAGTGAACTCACGTTCCCTCCGGTTCGGCAACCACCAGAGCTTGCGAACGACTCAAGATCAGAGTCAGGCACCATTGTCTGAGGGGTAAAAGGTGTTCTTGCCTTGTAAGTGCTTGCTGATGACACCTATTTTAGGAGTATTACCATGCAAGAATTACATAAGTGATGACACCATTAAAATACACCAACCTATGTGTTAAAGTATTCGGAAAGTTTTGAGAAGAAGAAAAATGAGCCAGATGGAGAGGCACAGAGGGACAGCTGTAAAATGCAAAACCCATGTCCGTGATTTTGCATGAAACACCCTAGCAGGCCACGGATCATGCTGGAATTGGAAAAACTGGTCTCTTCTTTAATCTGATAACTCATCTCCTTGAGAATAAGTTTGTGCGCCATTTTGAGATTTGTGCCATTTGTAGATTCATCGGATTTTTCGGGACTACCAGACTCGAATACTAAATTATAGAAATCATTTTTACCAGTTTCAGTTTTTGAAATGATAATTTCTGTCATGTAAATACCACTAAAGCATTACTATTTGGGGTTATCTATTTAGGACAATTTTGAATTTGTAAACCCTGATCTCCTATGTCTGGCTTTGAAATTTCATCAAAATAAAAAACTATATCTCTGTACTTTTTGCTGTGCCTTCAAGTAAGAATTTAATTAGAAACAAGTGGTATTTAGAGGTAACGAATGCTGGAAAAAAGTTTTCAAATAATTTTCTTTTTCCATCAGTAGCCTCAAATTCATGAATCAGAAGATTGTTTATAATCAATTACTTTGCAATTTGTCAGAGTTACATAAATTAGGAAATTTGTTAGACACTATGAATACCTAGAACAATGCACATTTCAACAAATGAAAATAGTATCCATGAAAAAAAATGCAAGAACAAATGGAAGCCTTAACTCTGCGTACACGGACACCCTAGTCTAAATAATTAATAATATGTGATCGTTTTAATTTAGTTCCAAATTTTTCCTATTTTGTTTTGCTTGGTCAATATATTCTTGAATCAATTACAAACCGTCCTTTTTTTAAAGATTCAATTATCTTCTACTGTGTGCAACAGGGTAAGAAACAATGAAACATATGGGAAACAGAGAGAGTCCATTAAATCCTAGTGAACAGGGAACAACTAAAATTATGATAATGTGAATTAGTCTCATAATATATAAGAACTATAGTTAAAGATGTCTGCCATTTATTTTATTTTTGCTTTTTTCATATCCATAATTAGCCGGGATTTGGATCTATTAGTACGTTTTTATTATTTTGTTGAATTCAGAGCTAAGTCCGGCGGATACAAAGAGCCCTATCTAAGGGTATTACCAAAACAATAGCAATCTGCTCTGTTTGCAGCCGCCCGTAGCTATGATCTCTGCTGGGGCAACAGGAGCCTGGCTGGGAATTTAAAAGGAATTTCTGGAGAATTAGATGACCACAGGGAGCTTTGAAAAGCTTTGACATGTCTCAGACATCTAGAAGGCAGTGTGCATGGGGGAGTCTGTGTCTATGCCCCGGGAAGACACGGGGCAGGAGGAGGCTCCCACTGCTTATCTAGCTGACCCTGAAGCCCTGTCCAAGCAGAGAGAGCTGAGGCAGTCTTGTGATCTTTCCAAAGTTTGGAGGCATGCCTTCCTGCATAGATCCGCGTGGCCAAGGGTTGGAGACAAACAGGCAAAGCGTTTGAGACAAATCTTCCAACCCGTCACTGGCAGACCGCTAAATTATACTAACCCTGGGGTTAGTAGAAGCCAGACTTAAAAATCAAACAAGCTAAAAAAAAATCCAGCAGTAAACTCAGCAGCAATAAACTGAAGGCAACACAGAAACTACAGAATCAACCCAGAAGCAAAACAAAACAACACACAAGGTGCCTGCCAAACACGAAAGACCCTGGAGGAAGGATCCGAAACCAGAGTTGGTACAATGTATTATCAAACCAGTTAACTTTCAACAACAAAAACATATAAGACATGCAAAGAACAGGAAAATGCACCATGTACACATGGCGGGGGGGGGGGGGTGTTGGGTAGGGAAGCAGTCAATGGAATATTCACCTGATAGAGTAGACGAAAGCTTTCAATAAGCTATTACAAATATCTTCAAAGAAGTAAAGGAAAGTATGTCTAACAAATTATAATAAAATAGAATAAAACATGTTTCACCAAATAGAGAATATTGACAGAGAGATATAAATCATAAGTAGAACCAAATAAAAAAATCTGGAATTGAAAAGTATAGTAACATAAATGGAAATTTAACTAGAGGGGCCCAAGGGCTTATTTGAGCTTGCAGAACTGGTGGGTAAGTCAATACAGGCAGTCCAGTGTTGGGAGCAGAAACAGGGAAAAAAGTGCACAGAGATTCAGAAGCCTGCAGGACTCCATCAAGCAGACCTCCCGGACGCATGAGCAGGGTCCCAGAAGGAGGAGAGAAATAGCAAGAGAAAAAAATGTTCGATGACAAATATTCACGCAGAAATCCGAGAAGCTCAATAATTCTGGGTAGATGAGACTCTAACAGGTGCACACCCAGAGATATCCCAACTAAACTGATGAAAATAACAAAGATTAAGCCAAGGCATCCAAACATTTTGGCACAATACTTGGTACAAAATCTTTGCTCGATATTCATTAGCAATTGTTGATAGTGTGCACGAGACACCATTCATCAAGAGGATAACCTGATGGGCAGACATGTTCATTCATTATTTTATTAAATTCTCATTAAAAAATATTTCTTTCTTCTCAACCTCATTGCCCTATCCTCCTCTGATTTACTATGTCCCCTTCATCTGAAACCTTCCAGCTGTTTCCCCATTAAACACCATGACACATTTCCTGCATCATTGTCCAAATCATCCTTCCAACAGAAATTTGATACTCTTCTTTCTGCTTAAATGTCTACACTAATTTCCTACTTCTCTCTCTTAGGACAAAATCCGTAAGTCTTGCCAAGCCTTATGCATGTCTCCGGTAAATGTTTCAGGTTCCTGTCTCCTTCCCTCAAGAATCCAGATGTTGGACTTCATTGGTTCTCACACTCTGCCATAGGCTCTGCTTCCACATGGTTAATTAGTCTAGCTTCAGATCAAACACCCTCTTCTCAGAGTGGCGCTCCTTCCGTGACTTCTATACTCAGAAGGGCCCCTTGGTTTTTGCTTCCAAAGGTGCCACATGAGCCCCCATTGTGACCCTCTTCACAGTTCATTGTAATTACTTTTTAAATACGTCTGTCTTGCTAGTCTCTAAGCCTCATGAAAACAAAAACAGAGTTCGATTCCAGTAGCCACCAAACACTCAGTGTTAGTTCAGTCCTGGTGTTGATTAGATGGGTGGTACTGTATTCAAGGCCAGCTGCATTTTCTTTCGAAATCTTGGATTCTCCCAAGAGTTAGTCTTGGCCAACTAAAATGAAAAAATTCACTTTTGATGGAGAACAGGGAGTATTTTATTGTTTGTTTGAGATGGTACAATGAAGCATGTAAATACTTTTAAGAAACACACACACGGATCTCAGATAGGATCTGTAATAAATTATAAGAAAAGCAATGTTTTGAGAGGTAGTGACTGCAATATGTCTAATCTCTCATGTTCACCTCTCTTTCCAATGTTTTGCTGCTAAGGAAAACCACATTTAACAAACACACTGTCCTTTTCTCAGTACCCTGGGTACTTCTGGGTGACGAGGGATGAAAGGTGTAGCTACCTGTCAGTTCAAGTGTAAGGTTTAGTTTCTTTTCTCCTATGACTCGTTCTTCTTTTCATACTCCACGATCATCTGGCAGTTGGCTTCCAGTTTTGAAAGGGCTCCTTCCCTCTGCAGGGCTTTGCCTTTTGCCCAGCAGCTGCTGGCTCGTGAACCTGTGTCTTCATGTCTCCTGACGGTGCAGGTGCAGAGCGCGGCCACCGGACACTCCGCCTGCTGTGGGGGACGCGCCGTCTGTGCTGCTGCTGTTCACACAGAGAAGATGCCAGCTTCTCAGCTGCCCCGGCCCCACCCTCCGTCTCCTGCCTGTTACTTGTTCCCCCCTTCTATCGCAGCGGTGTTTCCATGAACTACTATCGTTGACACACTTTTGTTTGTTTGGCAGACTGAAGTAAACGATGGTAAGAGGGAACGGGTGGGAGAATGAGGTAGATATCGGACGTGAAGGCTAGGCATGTATTCAAAATTATTTTGTGGCAAGGTTTCACTAGTTTGGTTTTGTGGAACTGAACCGTGGTGAAGGTACGGGTATAGCCCAGTGTGTGAGTGAGAGAATGCTGCAGAGCTCCAGCGTATGCTCCCGGATTTACAGACTGTGTGATCTTGGGCAAGTCACTCACCTTCTCTGGGTCGCGTCTTTAAGACAGACATAATAGGGACACCAACATCATAGGATGTTGTGCAGAGTAAATCACATGATTACGCAGCACAGTGTCTGATTGTCGGTACATTTCCATCAACATTTCAATCTCCACGTTCACATTACACATACCAAGGACTAACAATGGTCAAGAAAAATGTGTTTTGTGTGATTATCTTGTGTGGACAACTTGCCTTTATTTTCCTTCTGTTCAACTCTCTCCTGCGCCCCTCAAGGCCACGGCGGACAGTGCAGGGGAAAGCCCCTGGGTTGCAGACACCTGCTGGACCTTCTTTGACTCTTTTGACTCTTTGCTTGTTTGCTCTCCTGCATTTCTGTTCTCTTCTAGGAAGTTGTTGGTTTTAAGTAAATGAAAAAAACCCAACAACAATTATGGGAAGCTTGGAGGAATGACAGCAATATTTGATCTCCGAACACGGTCTAGAAGAATATTTGGGAACTAATGAATTAATGTCCTGGGTGAAAAAGTCTGACTGGCACCCCCAAGGAAAGCTACCCGGAGGGGGATGTAGTATTGAGAGCGAATCCTTAAACTTCAGTAGAACTTGAACTTGCAGCTTAATAGTTTTCTAAATATTTAATGTCAGGTGAATTATTTATTGTCTACGTCTCAGTTTTTCCATCTGTATAATTGGGATGATTGATACGGTGAGTGTAAAAAAAGAAAAGATGAGAATACACCGGAATCTAACGATATACTTGCTAGACACTGATCTAGTGTGAGACTTATCCCTTTTCTCTGATGACTACATATACTCATTTAGATATTAAAATCTTACCCATTGTCCCAAACCCTTCTTATCCATATATTCTCAGTCTGTTCTAACCACCATGATCTTATCCCTCTGAGAACCCAGAACTTCCCGTCTGTGACATCCACTTGAAATTAAGGGGTGTTTTCACCTACTCCCCGTGTGAGCTTGGGCAAGCTACTGCACTTCACTTAGCTTCAGTTTTCCTTCTGTTTTTCCACAAAATGAGACTAAAGGTAGCGTGGGTCTGGTGGGACAGTTCTGAGGATGTGGTGGGACAACACGTGTGCGGCAGTGGGCCCTGTGCCCGGGAGCAGCTCTAGGAATGAGGCATCATGTCAAGGCATCTGCAGTTTCAAGGTCTTCTGTCTTACATGTTCTCTTATCTGAACTCATGCAACATGATTCTATTTTTCATGTAGCTCAGTATTATTTTCCATCAGCGTTGGAAAGTGCAGAAGTGGTACCCAGTTTCCACTATCAACAAAAGAATTAATCATTTCCATAGCGGATAAGAAGAGGAGAGAAGGCAGAGTACAGATCCTGGGTACAGACTCCACGGTGGCAGTGGTGTGCTGGGACTGGCTCATGCCACCTTGCACCAGCCTATCCCCCACGTTGAAGGGAGCACCACTGCGTGTTTGTATGGGGTGATGACAGTGGATTGTAACCCAAAGTGTAGTCTACATAAGCAGCCAATGAAACCCTATCTTTAAAAATTATCTTGATATCTAGAGGGAATATACATATGTATACATACCATCACCAAATAATTGCATCTGAAAAGAGCTCCTTGTAGAGCTTTATAGATGTAAAGACATCCAGAAACAATGATTGTATACAAAATGGAATTTAGAATTCTGAAAAATCTCAATTGTTTTTAACCTTTTGCTCATTCAATTTTCTCATCAAATACTCCTTTGAATGGCTTCCTGGATCGACAAGAAAGTAAATGCATTTCATATGGTTAATGTGACATCCTTTTCCGTGGCTTCACAGGGAAGACGTTATTTTTATTGTCGGGTTACAGGAAAGGAAGGTGATTCTGAGCATTTCTTTCATGTCTTTCTTTTATCATGAATCACAAAGAAAATGCAACTGAAGTGTTAGAGCTGCTGTGCCCAATGTTGGTGATGAAATTAAACAAAGAAAACAGAATCATTCCCTCTCTTCTCAAAGTGTGGGACACATCCCCCCAGTGCCCCGCCCCCTTGCCCCGCCCCCTGGGTCCTTAGGGCGAGTCCCCACCCCACCCAGCATAACCCTTCAGAATACTCTTACTCAAAATATGCTTCCTTTTCGGTTGCATTGATGTTTCATGGAGCCATTGGCCCTCGTGTGTAGTACTGCAATCAGTAGTGGGAGATCAACAGAAAGGTCATCTCTCCTCTTTTCTGTAGCTGGTTGGAACCCAGTGGAAGGATGCGGCCACCAAGCAGGAAAGCAAAGACAGAGCCGTCATCATTCCTGCATACAGTGTGTATTGTCCTCAACAGTGCAAGTTGTTCCACACCAGGACGCGAGGGGGCCAACGATGCTTCCAGAAGAGGTGGTCGTTGGTGCAAAATATCCTTTGCCACAGGCAGCCCCCAAAAGTTAACTGTATTCCCACTGTCCCGGATGCTGGGTAGTCCTGCATATAGCTTCCTCCCTTTGTGCTTGCCAGAAAGAATGGATAGAGGTTTGTATGGGGTGATGATTAAAACTCAATAGACATTAGAAGTATCAAAATCAGTTAGGTAGTGTAAAATCATTACACTGATAGTAGCAGTTGAGAGGACTCTATCTTCCGGACGTGTGCTTGTAAACAGGAAGCTGGTATGCGTGTGGTCAGTTCGCAAAATAACAACGATGGGCAATTGCTAAGTTAGAAAACCAGATCGTATTGTGCAAGGCAGTGAAACCATAGCCTTCAGGAGTATATTCCCTACTGGGAAGAATTATTTGCTTATTACCAAAAAATCAATTTAGTTTTCTGAAAATTAATAAAAAACACCTTACACAGTCAGAGCTTTAACTAACAATAAATAGTAAATAGAGAAAAGTTTTATGTTCAAGAAAGCCAGATGGCTTTCGGACCTGGGGTTCCAGCCTTGGGTGACATGGAGAGGCCACACGGCCTTTTCTTTCCCCTTATTTCCAAATTCTGCACACTTTTTCTTGACATTTTCAACTATGTAAGTGATGTGTTTGCCTTGAGTGTTTTTCTAAATTTAAGATTCACACGGTCCCCATGGTCTGATTAGCACAGACATGCCAAGGAGGACAGTGGGCCGCAGGCCTCTAAGCCACGGCCGTCCCTGAGAGGCTGGCAGGGAGCAGGCAGACCAGGGCACAGACAGGGTCATGCTTTTGATCACACGGTTGGCTTTTGGAGCTTCTCCTGGGATGTGGTGATAGAGTTGTTTCTTCCACAAGAAGATACAGTCAAACAAACATGTGGTTTACCATATTTTTTCCCAAAGGGAATCCAGATCTATTTTGCAGAAATGCTATATATCAAGTTACACACTACACAGGGAAATCAGAGAGCAGCACACATAGGACATGGCAGACATTTTCTTAACCTTCTTCCTCTTCTGTGTTCTCTACCGGCCACGTCTATGCGTTGTTGTCTGCAGAGGACACTGTGACTTCTGTTTTAGAGATGTGTGACGGCATCAACGGGGCTCACAGGACATTTTCATCCCCACTTCTAGAAGGGCTGAAGGAACTGGTTGGTGGCATTCTGTAGGCCCGGGGGTGTCCCGTCTCGCATCTCCCGTATCCTTTGAAGACTTATTCTCTTCTACAGAGGAAGCTGCAAGGTGGGGAAGTCAACCTCCACAAGGTGGTGTACCTTTAGTGAGTAAGATAAGGTTTCTTCTAAACCCAAACTATCGCTCCCATATCTTCCCAGGTAACTAAACTTATACAAGAGAAAACAAGTTTCTCAATGCAAATGTATCTGAGAGCAATGACCTTTGAATTTAAACCCACATTAAGGTATCAATGATCCACCTGTAACCCTCTGGGAACATGTGGCTTGGGAAGAAAACCGGCTTGGGGGCCCTGGCAGCTGGAGGGGGGTGGGGAGGAAAGGGCCAGACCATTGAGGGGAGGGAAATCCTGCTTCTAGTGACAACTTTCCAGGCGACTTCAAGCTAGGACTTGTCTACTTTCTTCAGCTAGAATTCGGTAGAGGTAGGGATGTACTCGAGAAATCTTACGGAGGCAGAAGTAACAGGATTTAGTAAATAAATAGGTGTGAAGAAAGGAGGTGACAAGTGAAAGACCCTGAGTTAGAAAATCGTTTTCATTTAAGGACGTTAAAGCTCTAAAATAGATTTATTTTTGACACTTGCCCCAGTAACCTATGCATTTTCTGCTTCAGAAAACAGTTGTGTTACCTCTTTGATGCTTTTGATGGTATTTTTACGATCCTACTTCTTTCTCTCAACCCTATATTGAAAATACAAAATCAATCTGCCCCCTCTCTGTCACTGTCTCTGTCTCTCTGTGTCTCTCTCTCTGTCTCTGTCTCTCTCCCTCCTCCACCCCTCCCTCCCTGCCAGGCTTCTCTGGTTTTCTAGTTTGCTATACATCAAACATACTCATTCTTCTCAACAACTTATTTTAATGAAAAAATCTTTAAGAGATCGGAAATACGAAAGATTTAGATTCCATTTTGATTTATTTATGGCGTTTTGAGTATATCACTCTGAATAATTTTCTTAGTGTGTTTGGTGTTGAACTAACAGAAGCTCCCGGTGTCAGCATTTTGCCCCTTGGATAGACGTGTGGAAATCTGACTCCCATTGTCTCTCCGTGGTTTAAATACGCAACCGGAGTATGTCCTCTACATCCACGAATACTGAGTACCTCACCCCAGAGTGTTATAATCTGTGTTTCGACCTATCAAAAATGATTTGGAAAACTCATGAAAAAGATAAGTCATTTTACGTACTTATATTACTAGGTTACTTATATTTCTGTTATATTTCTATGGGTGTTTTTACCCATTGCGATGTTCTTTTTTTCCTTTCCGAAGTTCCACATTTTCTCCTCTCATTTCCTCTACCCATGGGAAAATTCCTCTACCATTCCCTTCAGGTAGGTTTCTTAGCGGCAATTTCTGATAGTTTTCCTTGTTTGAAATGTCTGTTTCCACCCCCCTTCTGTATTCATGAAGCTATTTCACTGGGAGAGAATTCGCATTTCCCAGTCACCTCTCGGGAACCAAAGGACACAGTGGCCCTTCCTTCTGTCCTCTGGAAACCTGGCACGGCCACCACAAACCACGGCCATGTCATGTCTCGCGTCCTGACGTCCCTTCCCGTAGCGTCTTCCTGTGCTTGTGTGTGGTGTGCAGTTGAGGGTCGGGTGGGAGTTGTGGTTGTGACAGGGAGGACCTGGAAGGGAAGAGACAACTCCACGTTGGCTGGAACCGTAATTTTGTCATTTGTCAGTTTGACGGATTTGGAGGTTGAGGTTTGCTCTTCTCCACAGGATGTGAGTGATTCAAATGAGTTCTTGAACAGAAGAAGAGAACGTCCATTTCATCTCTTAATGACATCTTGAAAATTTGAAATTGTTGCATTCATGTTAGAATATCATTTCCTCAAGATGCAATGTGGTCATCAGCGCTTCTTTTACCCTGGATGATATTAGTCTGTTCTATAAAAATCTTTTCGCTTTACCTCAACAATAACCTAGTTCTCAGAAATTCAATTTTAATATTGGCTTACTGAGGAAAAGCAACCTTTAGGAGATACGAATCTACACTGAACACGATGTGATGACAACACGTAAGGAGGTCTGCGTGACAAATCGGATTCTTATTTAATGGCTCTATTTTTTCACTTGCTTCTGGTTGCTTTACCTCCTCCTTCCTCAATATGCCTCATAAGAAAGCAAATGACTCTGGATCACTGGAAATTTCTAGTCAGTTGAAACACTGGTTTGGTCGGTCTAGAATTTCACCTGACTTGCCATGCCATTTGAAGAAATTAACTTTATTCTCCATGTCCACATTTTCTCTTGAAACACACTTTAGCTTAGAGATAAATTTAAAATTAGTACCAAGGACTTCCACGTCCCTGTGATTCATGCTCCCCAATTCCTCAGCTGTTAGCATTTTACCACGTTTGTTCTAAGACCTCCCCGCCCCCATATCCTATCTTCATCTCTATCTGCGTACACACACACTCTCGCCGTTATCAGGTCTCTTCCAGAATCATCTGCGAGCAAGCTGCAGAGATGAAGATAAAGAAAGCGTACTATGGATTTACTTTTTAAGACTCGTTCTAGCGGCCTTTGCAAAATTCTACTTTGTATCTCACAAACTAACAGGGAAACAATCATCTATTATTAACAGATAAGCCTCTCCATCAGGAAATCAACACTAATGCAATGCTTCACTTCCACCAAATTCCCAGCAATATCCCTTTGTTTTTCCCAGGCTCAGGAACCCGAATCCTGCCCTGCATTCAGTGGTCCTATGGTTCAACCTCCTTCAACTTCAAAGAGCTTTTTATATTTCCCCTGTTTTGACCTTGACAAATGTAAGGGGACGGTGGCCAGGGTCCATCTGGGGTTTTTCCATGTCCCCTCAGCCCCCAGTGACAAGAGGGACTGAATGCCCTTCCCAGTATGCCACACAAAGAGGCACGTTATGTCGCCTCCTTCCACCAGTGGGCATGGTAGCCTCGGTCCCCTTGTCTGCTCTGCTTTATAAGCATGAAGTCGCCACTTTCCCTCTGAAATTACAGACGTTTTCTGATGAAACTTGTGAGCCACTGCCCTGTTTCTTACAGAAACCCCACACCAGGGCTTTGGCGCCCTTCGACGTCTCCTGCTGGAATCGACAACCGCTGTGCCAGTTGCCGGATGATCATGTCCTATTTCCGTCCTTCCTTCTGCATTTATCAGTTGGCATTTTATCATAAGGAAAAGCTTTCCTTCCTCATGTATTATTTATTTACTTCACTTATTCATTTGTTTGTTTACTCGTGTATTTCTGTTTTATTCAACAAATCATAATGCGTTATAATAGATATATTTTCCATTGCTTCAATTGTCCTGAATTTAACCATGCTAAGCCCCTTCAAGTGGGCTCTTGTGTCCTTCCCATCTTTTGAAGCCGTTCTTCCTGGCGTACGTTATCCTAAATATATCTTGCACGTTCCCTCCCTCAGCCCCGGAGTCTGCCTCTTGTCCAAGGAGTCCTGGTCCGCCTCACTGGAAGATGGCTCGGAGAAGCCAGCATCTGGATATCAGGTGTGCTTACTGATCATGGCCGTGGAGCCGGGGAACATGTCCATGTGTGCACACACATACGTACACCCCGGTACATGTGTATCTGTGCCTTTTCTATTTGTGTTATGCATCTTGAAAAAATGAACACAGGGGTGCCTGGGGGGCTCAGTTGGCTGAGCACCCGACTCTTGGTTTCAGCTCAGGTTGTAATCTCAGGGTCATGATATCGAGGCCTGCGTCCGGCTGCACACTCAGTAGGGAGTCAGCTTGACACTCTCTCTCCCTCTGCCCCTATCCTCCACTCTCTCTCTTTCTCTCTCTCTCTATCTCAAATAAATAAATAAATAAATAAATAAATAAATAAATAAATAAACCAAATTCATACGGCTGTATCTGAAATTCCAGCCCAACACTTCAAGACTTTTTTTAGCCTTTCCTCTTTTCTTGGTTATAATTCCCTCCTCTGACCTTGAGAAAAACAGTACCTATCATCCTTAACACATTTCCTTATTAGTTCAATCTATTTATTATTTTCTCAATGTCCAGTGTCCCACTTGCACGAGTGATCTCTTTTTCCTTCAATCTCCATGACTTCCATTCCCTCAACCTCCACACACCCCACTTCCTCACTCCTGGGCATGCAAAACACAGGTACCTCTTTCCCCCACATTTTGCTGTTGGAAGGCCAAGGAAGGGGTAGGAAAAAGGGATGAGGATAGTGGAAGGGAAACTTAGTTTTTGTTAATATTGGGAAAAATGAGACCCCCCCCCCAAAAAAAATTAGTTCCAGTAGAGTGAATGACTTTGTTTCAGCGTACCAACAAGATAGTACTAGGAATATGGGAAGCAATGCTCTGGACTAGGACCAGCAGACGTACAATATGCAGTGATATTTCGATTCCCCATGGCGTACTGGGGGAGCACAGTATGTAACTTACAGCAGGAGTCTGGAGCTGTCGGCTAAATTTGATTTATAAAATGGCTTTAATTTTAGATGGTTGAATTTAATACCTAGTGTAAGATACTTGCATATTTTTATTTCCATTCTGTGTGGAGAGATGTCTGGCCTTGCACAGAATTCTGACTCGGGTATGGTGCACTTGTAACCAAAGAACATCTGAACCCTGAGCCCTAATGACCCAGGTCTTCATTCCAGTAGCTCAAAGTCCACCATGTGATTAGTTTCTCTCCATAACAAAGTACCACAGGCAGGGTGGCCTAAGACAACAGAAAATTATTCTCTTGCAGTTCTGGAGGTTAGCAATCTGAGATCAAGGTTTCGGCAGGGTTGGGTCCTCCTGGAGGCTCTGAGAAGGGAACTGTCCCCAGCCCCTCTCCTGTTGCTGCTGGTGTCAGCAACACTTGGCATTCCTCTGCTTGAAGCCGCATTACTGTCGTCTCTGTCTCTCTGCCTGCACCTGTGCCTGTGTCCAAGCTCGCCTTTATTTACCAGTTACAGTGGATGAGGGCCCACCCTATGCCAGCATGACCTTGTGTTCACGTGGTTACGTCTGCAAAGACCCCATTTCCAAATGAGGCCACATTCCCAGCTGCTGTGGGTCAGGACTTGAGCACGTCTTTGGAGGAAGACATTTCAACGCACTGCACTTTGATGGTGAGGTAATGGGACAATTACCGCAGGTCTGTTCGAAGCTGCATGTTTATTTTAATCTCATCTCTTACGGGCCTGAGTCATCCCATATCGGTTACTCTACGGTCTCCCTACATCAGTGTTTTTTCCCAAGTACAAGTAAAGTATTGATGGCAAAACCAGCGCGTCCAAGGACCTGTCCTGTTTCCCGCTGGAGCACACCACTTGGAGCTAAATACACAAGCCACACGGCCTGACCTCTTTCTCCCCTGAGTCCTCTCAACCCAGAGGCGCTAAGACTGGTAATAGGCTCCACTTAAGGTTTGTACGGTGGGTCTTGTCAAGCTTGATGTTTTCACTTTCCATATTCCTCTACCTTACTCAAATTACATGTTACTTGGAAGACAATAATGCACAAAAAAGTTAACAACTGTCCAAATAATTTTAAAACATGCTACTTTCAAAGTGCTGCTGTCTAAAATACTTTCCTCCTTACTCAGCTTCAATGACTGAAATTTGTCAGAGTGTGGAAGGCAATTGCTACATTGAATGTGATGCCCGCCGGATTTTATCACCCTTTCTTCAGGGAGTGGGCCACGATGTGGCCGGTCACTGGGTGAGAACGTTTCACTGATGGGAAGGGCCCACTCAGGGGCCCCGCAGTGTGGGCACCTGTTCTCTGAGACTCTAACATCATCTTTTACACATGAAGGAAATATCTTGAGTGGAGAAACGGGACAGCAGAAATGAACAGCAGCCACGTCACATTCTGGCTACAACCCTTACCCACAATGCTTCTCTGGTCTTCTAGGCACCACACCACAGCCCGGGGAGGCCAGCTTTCCGGGTGATCCCGTCCACCACCATCCCTCCCTAACAGACAAATCAGTTAAAACCCCAAAGAGAAGCTCTTAATTGATTCCATCACCATTGACAGACTCCAGGGCAGAAACGACACTTGTGCTCGTGTAGGGACGTGACTATTAAGGGTGAGAAGATGACTCTGTTGTCAACAGTTAATGAGTGACTTTAAAACCTAATACAGTCATCCCCCTCATCCGCAAGGAATATGTCCCAAGACCACCCGTGGATGCCTGAAATCGTGGAGAGTACCGAATCTTATCTACGCTATGCTTTCTCCTATTCACAGAGGGAATAAAGTTTAACTTCTACACCACGAGAGTAATAATAACTTATCATAAAATAGAGCAAAGAGAGAATGTGGTCTCTCTCTGCCTCTCTCCCAAGACCTCTTCTTGTCCTGCACTCACTCTCCTTCTTCTTGTGATGATGGGAGCTGACATAACGCCGGCGTGACCGGGGGAAGTGAGGAGAGTGACGTAGGCCCTGTGAGCTGATGTTAGGCTACGACTGGGCTTCTGAGGCTAGGTCAGAGGGAGGACCCCTGCTTTCAGACCCGGCTGACCGCCTGTAACTGAAACCACAGCTCAGGGTAAAATAAAACTTTCAAAAAAGATGTTTGGTTGCCTGCTGTCAGAGTCCATCATCACTCTTTTCCAGCTAAATAGGAAAAGGTACATACTAGGGAAGGAAGCCCATTTTTTAAGTTAGTTTTTTTAGTTGAGGCAATGATTCATTTTTTTAAAGGTGAAATTCAATACAGAACACTTAAAATTGCTACAATTAATTTCAAAACTTAATTTTTACAAGAAAATTATTTTTGACATAAGAATTTGTATGAGAAATACGAGTAAGTGTGTAAATGGACCCAATCCACGGCAAAGCTCCAGGAAAAGTGACAGGTAAAAAGGTTTTCCTTTTAATTTGCTACACTCACTGTTTTACGCTCATACTACGGTTATTTCTGGGCTATGGTTGGTGAAGTCTTGGTGCTCTTTGGACCATATTTGGGCTTCTGTTTTAATGTGGATGCTATGGAATAAGAAAGCTACTTTCAAATGGCTCCAGACATGGTGCGAAGGCCAGAGAACAGAACTGTCAGAGTCTGGGACAAAATCCATGTGGGAAAATTGAAAAAAAAACCCAGACTATTTCATGTGAAGGACAGTAAAGTCAGGAACAAGAATAATACTAGTTTTCAAAAGGTATTTGTCACCTGATGGGGTGCCTGTGGAAGACAAAGGACAAGGTGTGTATCTTCAGGAAAACAATGTAGACAAGAGCTCCATGAAAGGAAAACGTCACAATGAAAAGCCTTCGGGACATGACCAGCAGTCTGGAGGAGGGTGTCATCCTCTCTCCTGGGAACCCAGTGCGCTCCATGACCTCTAACTCTTCCACCCAAGTCAGGAGCCTAAGAATCGACTCTTCTAAACATTGGGTATTGGCTGTATTCTGTGCCACATTTTCCAAGACAAAAGAGAGCAGTTTATATCTTAGAGGTATTTATAAGCAGTCAAAAGTTATGTTCACGATTTGCAAAAATGCCTTCTCATTCAGAGGTTCGAAGTCAGAAAACTCGGGACACGTCTGCACATAGATGGGAACTTCGGGTATCCCCATGGAGCTGCGCTGTGGTACATGCCTGAAAGCCGTCCCTTGCCCAACAGACCACATGGGGACATCAAATCTGTCAGATGGCAGCGGAAGGCGCAGTGCTGGGAGCTCCACTTCCTCATGGATGACAAGGTGGATGACAGCTTCCGGCATAACTGTGCTGGGAATGTGCTTCCTCACCAAGCGTCATAGTCCCCGACGCGAGTCCTACCCACAGGGGAAATATCCCACATGTGGTTTATTTCTGTCCATTGGAAAATTATGTTTGTTGCAAAACAACTAAAAAGGTTTCTTAAAATATTCAAGTGCTAGTCACTTCCAATACTCAGGGAAAACTGGAAAATGTGCATTTATTAGGCTGTATGCAACCAAGGGCTGTGGTATAAGAACATATTCTTTGGGCTTGGACAGTTCTGCATTCAAATGATGGGCTTGCTGTGTGACCTGGCAAATGAAACTCTCTCTACCTGCTTCCTGGTCTGTAAAATGGGAGTAACTCATTGGTACATTACAGGAATTAAGGGACACGGCGTGAATAAAGTGAGATGGAATCAAAGGGTCTCACTTGCCACCTGCTCCAGTGACCCTTTCACCACCAGTCCCCCTGGTTTGTGACAGTGCTGACCGCCCCTTATACTCGGAAGTAAGACTTGCGCCCCGGGAGCTGGGGCAGCAGCTCCGGTTCCTGGGGCAGGGAATGCAACGAGATAAGTGGTGTGCCCTTAGCCATCCTCGAAGAAATCAACCATTTCCAGATCCACCGTTGCTGGTAAGAGCCCCTAGCGTCCTCGCTCTGCTACTTTGGCGTTGGGTATTAGACTCTTCCTGAAAACACAGTACTCCTTCCTGAAAAGAAGCCCATCAAAAGTAGATTTCAAAGGCATTGCGTTAGGTCCTAGATAAGGTTTGCTCCAGATTGACGAAGTCTGAACAAATTGGTGAGAATTCTATCCTTCTTACTTTTGCACATCGAAGAAGCTGTATGAGTGCACACAGGTGCACACACACACACACACACACACACAGGGAATCTCTTGAAGCTAAATGTGCTATTTTAGCTCCTGGGGTCTCTAATCCATAAATATCCATGCTAATAGTATATAATCAACTCTCTGGAAAGGTTTAAAAGCAAAAGAAATATAAACAAAGCTTTTACTTACCCCTAATTTGATTCCTGGCTAGCCAGCACTGCTCCAGAGTCTATGGTTATTATCCACATGTATTTCCATTTAAAACGTGCCAGCTGGGGCCAGCTCTCATGGGAGAATTGTAACAGCTGTCCCAGCAGAAAATAAAGGCATGTCACTTTAAATTTTATACCAGGGCCAAAGAAATGTCAGATTCCCGCCTCAGCTATATAATGACACACATTATCTTTGACCCGAGCACGTCCTATCAATTCGTGTTCATAAGAAAATTACACTTTGGATTTACTTGATTCCTGTTCTTTATCCAATTTCTTACATAAAAAGGCAATTTAATCTTCTCTTCAATGCCTGCTGTATAAATATCATATTCAACACCGGCATGCTAATGTTTGGAAAGCTTGATGGTATTTTTTGAAATGCCGGCCACAGGGTCCCCCTCTTTCTTCCGATAGAACTGAATAATTGTAATCGAATCCGTTTTAATTAGTTATTCTGGGCCTCTGATAAAATGCATTGCATTTCTGTGTTGGTAAAGCTTAGATTAAAGAGGTCTTGTTTCCTTTATGATCGTGTCGCACCTAAGCACATATCTGCTTGCATTGACTGTGTTTTCCCGCTGACTTTCCAAAGATGTTAACTATATTGTTTACCAGATGTTCTTGTAAGTAAGTGGGATATTTGGACTTCTAACGATCCCCACAGGATGATTTACAAGCTTCCAAATTCTCAATTGATCAGACTTTAAGGAGCGGTTTATTTTTGGCTTGATTTTCACTCATTGCTTCCGGAAGATGGAGTTTTGGCCCGTAGACTCGAAAGAGAAGATGCATTTGTTGGGGACCTCATGTCGCGTGCGGTTGAATATAGAGAGAGACGATAGATGATAGATAAAGATACAGATACAGATGACGTAATAGAGACATAGATATCTCCTGCTTGTTCTGTGTCTCCAAAGAGCTCCGATACATCACACAGCAGACTGCATAATATCACTATGAATTATTATCAGTGGTTTTTACATTAATCACTTGGTTAAAGTAGAGTCTGCTGATTTCTCCACTGTAAAGTTAGATTTTTCTCTTTCCATGCTCTCTTCTTTGGAAGGAGAAGGAAATTAAGCTGCCCTATGGACGAGGAGAAATCTATGTAGACTATTGTATCTGGCGCTCGTCTGAAAAGAGGATTTCTCCCTCTCTCTTATTTATCTATTATTTATACACCCAATAATTTATTTATATCAGTATACACAGAAGAATATTTAGTCCGAAACTGTAGGATTTGCTTGCCGCGGCTCCAGCCGTGGGAACGCTTTGAGGTTGGCTGCAGGTGCCCCTGGGCGCCCCCCGCGCCTCCTTGCGGTCTGAGCACATCCTCACTTGCGGCCCCTACAGGGGTCTCTGGACTCAGCGTGTTCCCTGGGCCCCGACCATAGAATCAGTGATTTCTCCAAGTGGTATTGGCTCCTTTAACGAAAAATGGGATCTAAGGAAAGAGACGTGGGCCCTGGGTGTGCTCAGGCTCCCGTGGCGTCCTGCCTGCTGGTCTCCTCCTCGGTGGGCAGAGCCACGAGCCGCGTCCGCGTGCTAACCCATACATAGGCCTGCATCCGTATTTATGTGCGAATTTCTGTGTTGTATGTACTAAAATGAACCAGTGTCTGTGCTCACATCTCTCAGGATAATATAGCACAACAGCATCTTGAAAATGCCGAAAGGAAACATTTGGAAACATAGAATTTTTAATAGTTTTTAAATATAAAAGTGAAAAGAGGAATTTTGACACACACACAGAGAACACACCTCCATCAGCGGCACCCTGCTCGCACGCGTCCTCCAGGCTGGAAGGAAAGGAGCCTAACGAGAGGCTGGATCTGAAATTCAGTATGTGAGTAAATCAGAGACCAGCCGGTTGAAATTATCCAAATCATAAATATACGACGCACGGGGTCAAAAAAGAAAGAAAGAAAACACGCAGGTATCTGAGACTTCAGGACAGTATCAAACAGTCTAACTGCAATTAGTTGTGTTACCTTAATTTCAAATGAAGTAGGTAGCAAAACAAAATTAGCACGGATGGCTTAGAGTATTTCTTAATTATGCAAGTGTCAGTTCATCGAGTAGACATAACTTTCTCAATTGCGTACACTCGCAGAAACACAGCTTCCAGAGCGTGTTCCAGAGTGAAGCAAGATTAGACAGAGCTGGAGATTTTGACGGTTCTCCCTCGGACAACATTCAGTAGACATTAGCTGGGAAAGCTAAACGTTTGCTTTTCATGTATATAAATGGTCATTCAAAAAATCATTTGGGCATCATTTTCCAATGTTCTCTTGTTCCCGTGGTGGGGCTTTTGTTGCTAATTTGCATTTCGTAAGGCCCCGTATACAAGGACACAAAGTAGTTTTTGTTAGAATTCTAAACCTTTTTTTCTATTTTAAAAAGTGCCTTTATCTTTCAATGTGATTTTCATATGCAGAAGTGTGTTTTTAATGTATCAATATTATCTTTTCTCTTAAGGGTTTTGATATGTGAAAATTTTTCTCCTTCATTCAAAAATATTACTATTTAAATACACACTTATTTTCATGGTTTCTTTTGATATTTAAAATTTTCCTCCATCTATAGAGTTTATGCTCATGTATCATATGGAAAAGTCATGCAGTGGAGTTTCTTCCATGTATGAGCCAATTATCATAATGCTATTCATTAACTAAGCATACTGCTAAATTATTGGAAATTTCACTCATTATATATCAAATATCCTTTTGAATGGGTCTATTTTTAGGACCTCTGTTCTCCATTGATATGTCTATTCTTGAATTAATACTTCTTTGAAACTTATTATAGCTTACGGAATATCTAGCTGTGAAATTTCTCTCTCATTATCTTTCTTCAATATTTCCTTGATTATTATGTCCTATTATTGCAGAAGAAATGTGTAATTATATTGTCAAGTTTCAAAATAAAAGCCATTTGGGATTTTGACTGAAATATAATTACATTTATACTATGTACTTTGCCCTATTTCTGATTTTAATAAAAATGTCTTTATTAGTTTCATTGTTGTGTGTGATGCTGGATATTGAATCAAAACCGAAGCTCAGATTTACATTAATAAGATATGTTTATGTTTTTATAATAATATTAATAATTACAATGTATCGAATGCTTACCATATGTCTATGCCGGGCTCTATATTCAAAACGATGACAATGATAACAAATTATAATGATATGATCGTAATTATTATCTTGTACTCACTGTGCTCCAGATGGTGGACCAGGCTCCTTACCTGCCTTCTTCCACTTGCTCGCAGGAGGAGCTCCATGGAGGACCCTGGGGCTCTCAGGACAGGACAATGCGCTCAGAGCCCCCAGCACAGCCGAGCTTCCCAGCCACGGAGTGGAAGGCAGGACGGAACAAAATCAGACATTTGTGTTCAGGGCTGGACGTTTCCCGTCTGGGGGCAGGAGACCCACGGTTTCAAGCACCGACTTCGGAGCAACGTGAAGAAGATACTTAAAGGTGGGTGGTATTGCTTTTGGGTTGAAATGAACACACACCAGGTTCACGTTTGTTCAGACCACAAAGCAAATTTAATATAAGACTACAAAGCTCTCTTGCCGGATCCTAGAGTCTGTGTGTGTGCATGAGCCTAGGCGCACGTACACAGAAATACATACGCGTGTGCACACACGCTGAAACACATGCTGGAGTTCAGGAATCACGGAGACGGGACGGAGAAATGCCTGGGGACTCTCTGTCCCTGCGCTCTGTTCTTCCCCGTGTCCCTCGGACTCTCCTTCCTTTCTCCCCTTCCTCCTCCCTCAGACTCCCCTCCCTCTGGCTCGCTTCTTCCTCCTCCGTCTGACTCCCTTTGACTCTCTTCCCTTCCTCCTCCATCTGACTGACTTCTTCTTCCTCCTCCTTCAGACTCCCTTCCTCTTCCTCCTCCCTCAGATTCTCCTCCACCCTCTGACTCTCTCCTCCCTTCTCTTTTTCCTCCTCCTTCTGACTCTCTTCTATATATTTTATATATATGTGTATGTGTATATATATTATATTGTATTATATATAATTTGTATATTATTTTATATATAATGTAAAATTCAAGACTATGTCCAGATAAAACTATAAAGTGGATTTAATTATTTTCAACAAATAATTATGTTATAAGCAACTGTAAGGAAAGGAGACTCTTACCATCAGAAGATTATCTCAGATGGGTTTGATAAAAGTCAACTTTAGATTTCATAAACTTTCTAAATTAGTTTGGGCCCTAAAGTTTATTGATGTTCACTGACTGAAGCCCTTCTCTTCTTTGATGTCTTTGGAAAGGAGTGCTTATCAGTTCTCTATAAGCAATGCACTCTGTCCTCAGACACAATTTGATCACATGGCACAACTTATTTGGGCTATACTGAAGATTAAACAGGGGCCGAAGGTGTAGTTTTAAGAGGCATATCTTGATGTGAGATGCCAGGGGCTTGAGATTCGGAGAACAGTCTTAGAATACTGAGTTCAGGTGTCATACATCCCCTGTACCACGTGCACTGTGCTCCCTGGGAAGCCCCTCCTTCACGTGCGACAGAGGGAGCTGGGGACTGAAGGCAGGGCCACAGCTTTCATGCTGAAGGGTCTTGCTTTGTGGAGCCAACTGGACTGATCTCAACTTTCCCTCATTCCCTACTGACTGCTGGAAACCCACCACATGAGGTCCTGCGTGGATGGCTTTGACTATCGAGGGGGGAGGCAGACATAGCAACTAACTTGATCTTGAAGAGCTGTCTGCACCCCATGCACCCCATGTTCATGGCAGCATCATTCTCAGAAGCCCAGATGTGGAAACAACCCAAGTGTCCATCCACGGATGGACGGCTAAAGGAGATGTGGCATAGACACACGCCGGAGTGTTACGCAGCCTTTAAAAGGAGGTGATCCTGACATGCGCTGCAGCACGGATGGGCCTGGGGGGCATCATGCTCCGCGAAATAAACCAGTCACAGAAGGACAAACACCGCACGGGTCCACTTAGGTGTGGAATCTACCATGGTCCAACTCACAGTGTCGGACAGTGACTGCCAGGGGCTGGGAGTGGGGACAGGGGGATGGTAACCAGCAAGCATGAAGGTCCGGTTACTCAAAGTGAGTAAGTTCTAGGGATCTGCTGTAGGACATCGCACCTGTAGTTAGTGCTTGTCTAGACACTTAAAAATTCGTTAAGGCAAGAGATCTCATGTTATGTGTTCCTCCTACAATAAAAAAAAGGGGGGGACAGTCTAATTGTCACAGTGTGATGTGCTCTCTAGTGAACCAGTTGTGACATCTGGAAGGTGAAAGGGGTCCATGAAGACACATCAGCTGTGGGCAGGCGAGAGGCAGGGACACTCTCCCGGAGGATGTCCCCAGGTTTACGTGTCATCACAAATTTGTCCAAACCTATGGGATGCATGACCCCATGAGAGAGCCCCCGGGGTAAACTCGGGACTTGGGGTGATGATGACATGTCCATGTCGATTCATCAGTCATGACGAACGTGCCACTCTGCAGAGGGACGTATTAATTCTTGTCTCTGTGTCTTGTAGCAAACATATGTATTTTAATATTAAACTCCTCAGGTCCTAAATACTTGAGAAATCATAATGAAATAGTCAGGTGCCCACATCTGTGTCCAGAACCACCATGACGGGCATACTGCGAAGCCGACGCGTGGAGCGGTGCTCCCCTGGGGCTGCAGTGCTGGGAGCCGTGCCCCCACGGGCAGCCGATTTTCTACGGAGATGGTCAATGCCCCTAGGATGCTGTGAACAGAATAAAGCTCAGTCTACCTTTTTCCTTCCATTTGCACCGAAATTACCTTCCTAGACAATTCATTAAAACTGTGCAAAAACGCATCGTGCTTTGATGTGCAGCAGAGAAAGGTCCCAGATTCTGGGACATCAGAAACATCAACGCCTGGCAGTGCACTGCCCAGTCATGCGGGACCCAAGACTGCTGTTCATCACATGGGTTCCCCAGCACCTGGCTCCCACCCCTAAATGCCAGGAGAGTTTCCCATTCATTAAACTTTTTTTTTTTTTCTGATGGGGATGTTGATATTGGGGGAGGCCAGGCACGTGTGGGGGCAGGAGGTATATGGTAAACCTCTGGTTCTTCCCTTCAACCTTACCGTGGCCCTAACGCTGCTCTGGAGAGAAAAATAAGGTTGAAGAGGAGGGTGGTGGGTGAGCCACTTCTGGGGGAAGAAACCACAGATGTACAGGGTTGGTTTTGGGGAGTAGTCTCTTCTGTCATCTTAATACCACGGGTTTCCCACCAACATCACTCACAAAACATGCGCATTCTGTGTTAAATGTGCTCCAAGGGTTACTTTTTCCTAAGTTACAGATCACTTAATTCATGTTACCTCATTCACAGAACACACCTGGCACCTTTACAAGGATCCTAACGAATTAATCATGAAATAATAAATGTTAACTATTAGAGGAGATATCCGTATATACGTGTGCATGTGTGCATGCGTGCGTCTGTGTGTGTGTGCGTGTGCGTGATTGGGGTCTGGAGGGTCTAATTCACCTGTACAGAGGCCAGGCTAGTGGCCTTAGTCTGCTCAGGCTGCTATGACACGCCACAGACCCGGCAGCTTAAACAACAGACGTATATTCCTCTTCGCTCTGGAGGCTGGACGTCCAAGCAGATCTGGTGTCTGCTGAGACCCCCTTCCTGGTTCGTAGATGGGGTCTTCTCGCTGTGTCCTTGTATGAGGGAAGGGGCAAGGGGTCCCTGGGGTCTCTGTTATGAGGACACTAATCCCAGCCTGGGGGCTCCCCCCTCATGACCTCATGACCTCCCCAAGGCCCCACCTCCTCACACCATCACCGGGGGTTAGATTTCAACATAGGAATTTGGGGGCACGCAAATATTCAGTCCCCAGCACTACTTCCTCCTCGCCTCCTAAATTCCCAGGGGGCAGACTTGGCTCATGAAAGTATTTTATGTATTTATAACTATGTTAACCATTCAGGTGATCCAAGTATGAGGTGATGACATTATCAAATGCAGGACTTGATGCCACTTAGAAAATTCACAATATTATGAAACAAATCAAGAAAATAGACAGTTTGTTATCTGCTCAAAGGTAACTATATAAAATGACAGCCATAACTCGTATGATTTATATTTTATTTATATTCAGAGAAATTATTCAAAAGTATGTTGAGTAATAGTTTATGTGACTTTACCAATGAATATGTTCTCCGAGGGGGGCCCTTTATGTAATTCATTAGGTCATTTATATTGCCTTATTTTAAGCACCTGTGACGCTGGAGACTTTACAAACCATCACCTTGTGATGACTCAAAGTTCTGCAAGCTGTGGTCAGAAAAATACAGTCTCTAGAGAAGTTTAGCGGCATATCTTACCTTTTGTTTCATTGAAACATGTGACTACCATTTTGGGAGTCGGAACAAAGCTTCACGATCGTGCAGTTTTACATTTCATGTGGCCCCGTGGCGGGCCAGGCTGGGCAGCGGGCGGGGTCCACTTGCACGGAGCCTGGGCTGGTGCCAAAGCTCCGCAGCCTCTGCTCCCTGGAATTTGCAGCCTGGAAACCGAACGAACACTTCACTCTGGCCAAAGTCGGTGATGACTTCAGGGAGGCACTACACTGTCAGAGCCAAGAGAAGGTCGGAGCTGCAGGGACCCAGGAGCGGCCGCCACCAGGGCGACTCCTGCCGCTCCACGTGCCCGAGGGGCCAGCGGGGCAGGGCGAGTGCGCAGCCCGTGTCCCTGCCCGGTGACAACATGGTGCTGGAGGGGACACAGCCTGGATGGAAGGAGCAGTGAGGGCATAGCGGCAGTCACATCCACGGAAACCAGGTGGGGACAGGAGGGAAGGGTCACTGCTCCCAGGTCTGCATAAGGAAGGGTCAAACCAGCAGCCAGGGCCCCGAGTCACACCCATACCAGGACCAGATGGCTGGCTGGCTGGATGCTGAAGGTGACCGAGTCAATGGGGGCGGATGAGGGAGATGAGCCTGTGGGACAGTGAGGGTGCCAACTGGTGGGTGCACACTTGCGCCTGGGCAGAGAACGTGGGGGTGAGGGTATTTGGATGACAGTGCTACCTCTACGAGCAGGGGCAGCAGCCCATAAGAGTGCGTGGGGTGACTCAGTTATGGTGGGACCAGGACAGGCAAAGAACCAGAACCTTTCCTTCCCCTCCCTCCCCCAAACAGAGCCTTACAGAGTAATTTTAAACTGTCCTACCCGAGAAGACAAAACCCACAGACCGTCCACTGGGAGGCCCGTGGTCATGGTGCAGCGCCGCGCTGAGCCCTGCACCCTCCACCCCTACAGCCCCTACACTCTACCCCCCTACGGCCCTATGCCCTACACCCAGGCACAGCCAGCTTCAGAGCCAAAGGGCATTCAGATGCCTCCAGGCCACTGACGCCGCACCCTTTCCAGCCAGACCTCCGACCTATAAACATGCCCATTTCCACAGGTTAATAATGTAGCAATTGTACGTCACAATTTCTATGCAGCCTTCTCATCTGTGGAACCTGCGGGGTGGCCCAGGAGAGGCCACCGACGGGCGCTGGCTGAATGACGGAAGAGCAACGATGGAAACGGGAGCTGGGAGTCAGCATCCTCGCTGTGACCATCTCATGACGCTACAATTCCACGCTCACTGACCCCGGCCTCTAGGATAACATGCGAGCCACACCCTTTTACCGTCTTGGTAGCTCAGTGCCTGTGTCACCCACACCCTGAGAAGCCCTCTGCTCTTGAAGGAAAACCGGTTCATCTCTCCTTCACGGATTCTGTCTTTCCGATCTCAGCCCAGCATTTTGCAAGGCGTCTTCTCTCTTGACTTTCCTAAAATTACCTGGTGTCTGATTGTCACTTTAGCCAGAAGATGCTGAAGTCACATTCCTGTTCCTCACATGAGTCAGGACAAAGCTATTCTTAGATGTTGCCCCAGATTCAAGGGGATTTGCAATTCTCACATCAACAGAGGCATCCACAAGTTGGGAAGAAAAGCTCGGTTCTCGCTGGGCACCGCGGGACACGAGCAGACGCAGCCTGGGATGCGGTCTCCGGGTGAAGCCGGATGCACCTGCAGGCATCCAGGGAAGGGGGCTGGCGGGGGTCAGCTTGAAATGTGGGGATGGACCAAGGAGAATTCAAGAGTGCCAGGAGCTTCACGGAGCTGAGGCTCCTCACACCGACAGGGAACTTGAGGCAAAACGAAGAGGAGATGGGGCAGAAGGACGAGCCAAGGCGCAGCCCGAGGTGGGGGCTGAGTCCGAGGCACAAGCAGCCCATGGAAGAGCCAGCGAGCACGGAAGACCTTGAACAGGTCACGGCAGTCCGGCGGGAAGCCTTGTGTTTGTCCAGCAGTGCTGTTTCCAGCACATTTCATCCCATTCCGTTCCGCTCTAGGAGGCGTCCTGTCTGCGGTTCCCTCCCCAGAGCTGGACCCACGCTGCTGGAAATATGAAAAATACGGGAGAGCTTGCAGGCCCGGAGACCTGCAGACCAGCCCCTGTTCGGGCGGTAGTGATACGCACACGGTTTCCTGTTCACACGACATGCTCACGCAGAATGTTAACACGGGGCTGAGATGTGGCTGGCACACGTCCTGTCTCCCAATCAGGCCGCCTAACCTCAGGCCCTGTGATGACTTTCCTAAGGTCCCCCGGTCAGGAGTTGGACCCAGGACTCCTAGCTCCGAGTTGCAGTACTTATTTCCCGGTACCATATAGTAATAAAAATGATACAAAATATCTGCGTAGACTCGGACTTCAACCAAAACTCTAAAATTTAGACTTCATCGCAGTTAAAAAAAAAAAAAAGAACCTTGATTTAGCCTACAGACCTAATTTCATAGTCACGTGATATAGGAGTTATGAAGACGACTGTTCTGTCTTTAGTGAAACCATGTCCCTGAAAACAAAGGCATCCATCAGAGTTCCACCAGAGATACACAGAGAGGTTTTGGGGGAGGACTTGGCTCACGTGGTTGGGGGGGAGGTCATGCCTGTTCCCATTCCACATGTGGGCTCTTGGGTGGGGCCGGCAGAGGGAAGCCTCCATTCACAGGTGCTGGTCTCCTTCTCACGGCAGCTCAGCTTCTCCTGGGGGCTTTCGGCTGACACACACAGGTGATACTGGCAGGCAGCACTTGTCCCATGGGGCGCACATAGGACCACTTCTCATGGCACCCAAGTTCTCCCCTTTGTCCTGCTCTCCAAGCGTCTGCCACAGCTCACCACCTCTCCCCAGCCCTCACCGGAAGGCACCTGCGGGATTTCTTACTGAGCAGGGACAGCGTTCTCTCCAAGGCCACTTTTATAAACCTTTGAGTGACTGGCCGGCTTACTCTAGGACCTCTCCAAAGCAACACATGTGCTCTCTGATGAGAGGTGTCCTCAGACTTAATTCATGAGTGAGCCTCATGCGAAGACGCGAACATCTGGAGAAATTTTGGGAAACAGCAGGAAGAGTGCTGGTGATTTTCAAGTCAAACCATACGTGACAATTGTCTGCTACTCTCCGTAGAGCTGGCTAGTTTCAAACTTCTATTCAGTGCATATGTGTATGCACATAATATACAAACATATATATCCAATGTAGTATGTATCATATTTGGTAAAATAGATCGCATTTATATTGAACATATATTGCATATATACACAGACACATGGATATGTAACGTGTATACACACGTGCGTACTCTATATACCATATACAACATGGATATCACGTGCAGTATACACAGATACAGATATCCATGCGTGCAAACTATATAAGTGCATATATATACATTCGACAAACTGTATATACATATATATACACTGTATATATATGTGTGTGTGTGTCTGTACATATATTTTTCCCCCAAAACGCATTTACTGGAGTGTTAAGGTCTGGGAATGTGGGCTGCACATTGACCCTCCCCTAACAAACAGGCACGCGGGATTCATCTTTGTTCACGTTGGACACACAGCATTTTTATTGTCCTCAGTGCTACTGCATGATTTCTGGCTCCTTTTGGATACAGTTGATGCCAAAAGTCGTTTGCACTTGTCTGACAGTGACAACTTGAGGCTACCTCTAGGATGTGTCCACAGTCTTTCTGGTTTTATACACATGACTGCATATTTTAATGGCAGTCCGAGGTAAGGATCTGGGGCACGGCTCATAAAGAACCGTGCACACACATCATTCTCAGAATCCCTCTGGGTTTGGAAAACATAAAATGATGGAAAACTTCCTCTCCCTCTCAGAGCCTTTTGTAAAATGATTGCCTCCAGAGCCACGAGGTGCATTTAATTTTTAATGTGCCGTGTTGATTTCAAGATGGTGCAGGATCCCACTGTTCATTACGAGCACACGCCTCTTTTGTTTATCGGTGGCATATGCTCGATGGTGTTAGCACGGGTCACACTCTGGATGTCACTCCCATAAACCAGACGCTGCAAAGAAGAAAAGGGGCATGGGTTTATCTTTAATGATGGAAAAGTCTGACTCCTTCAAGAAAGACATTCTAAGAGCTGAATCAAATATTTGATTTTCTACTAAACTACAAAATGAAAACCGTTTTTAACAAATGCTGTCATTAGAGCCACCTGAACAAGGATTCAGGAGGACTCTGCATTATTGCCTAAAGTCCAATTTAAAATCACTTAACTTGTCACCTTAGGGGCTTTATCTATTGATTGGGCATCAATATTTAATCCTTTGTTTCTGAAGAAATTGCAACATAATAGACCATCTTTGGTGCTTTTTTTAAAAAAAATCCACTTCTGGTGTCTATATTTAGAATATAATTTTCAAGATTTTGCTTTTATAGAGAAAGTACTTTTCCTAAGATGTATTTTGTGTCAAAGGGTATTTTGGAACTTTATATTGGTTTAACTTCTCTTTGGAGTCTTATTTTAACCTCTGTGTTCATAAAAGATCAAAATGCAATTTCTTTCACCCTCCTCAAAACTGACAGTGTGTCTCTCCCTTGAGTCTCAGGACCCTTCTATGCTGACTGCTGGGGTCTCGGGCATTTTGAGGACCCCTGGCAATCTGATGTCACGCTTTCCAGTTGGATGGGAGAGAAGTGGTCCTATCTCGTTGGCATCAGTCTTGGGTATGTGTACAGATGCGTATTTGTCTGTGGATGTCTATAGATGGGAAAGACACAGTTTTCATATTTAGGAATTAATAGGCTTAAGATGACCCAGATTCTTGCTTTGTTTAGGGTTTAATTTAGCATTTATAGAAATGGTAAATACAGAAATGAATTTACTCCGAAGCTATACCATCAGCGAACGAAATAATTTCTTCAATGTTTCTAAGCTCCTTTGGGAAATTAGATGAATTACTACTTGAGTGTTTGGAGATTTATTCTTTTCTTTTTTTTTCTTTAAGAAATTTTATTCTTCAACTTAAACAATGATGTTATTTACCTTTTGAATCTATTTTCCTGATGAATCCATTTTAGGAAAGCCCTGTGAAAACAGATTCTCTGACTTGCGTTCTTTTAACATCTCCTTCGCTACCGGATTCAGCAGGTGTGCCTGACTCCCCGCCAGTCCAGGCCAGGATGTCCCGGGCTTTCCCAGCAGTATTTGCGGCTACCCCAGCCAGGGAAGGAAAAATACACTGAGTGCTCCAGAGCCTCCAGGATGGTGCCCAGCTTCCAAGGTCAGCATGAAGGTTGCGTGACAGGGATTAAGCACCGGAGATCAGATAGCGAGGTTGAAGACCGCGTTTCCACTCCTGGCTACTTATTGATTTCCCGCAGCCGGCTTATCTGTCCTGGGGCTGTATTAAGAGTGCATTCCTCCTTGGTGTAATTTAGACATTAAAAGTCTATATCAATGGAAAGTTTTATTTTTCTTTTAAGAGAAATGGCTTTACCGTATTCTTTTATTTTCCTAGCTTTTTTGAGGTGTGGTTAGCATAGAATGACATACATACTTTCTTTGAGGGGGAAGCTTCCAAGTTGGACAGCGCTTTGTACAGTTCTTTGGAAATACATACATTTCAAATGTGTATTTTGATGAGTTTTAGATTTCTGCTCCTGCGTAACCACGGTCTTACACAAAAAACACTATTTGCATCATCCTGCAGAGTTCCCTTGGGTGCCTTCCTGCAAACCTGGGTCGGCGCCAGGCCCCAGGCAAGCGCTGCCCACCTTGCTGTCAGCACAGACTCCCTTGGTCTTGTCTGTGGTTTGCTCCCAATAGCACCGCTGGGGTGTGTGCCTGATCTCGTGTCTGAACTCCCTCGGAATAATATCGCTGGGATTTATCCACGTGGTCACGTGCTTCCACAGCCCACTCCTTTTGATTGCTGATTATTTTTCCATCACATGAAGAAACACTTTTTTTTAATCCATTCCCTTGCCGAGGAGTATTTCTTGTTTCCAGATTTTGCCTGTTCTGAACCAAGAGTCTATGAACACTTGAGTATGAGTTTGTGTGATAGTGTTTTTGCTTCTCGGGTGAAGACACAGGGATGGCATTTCTGAGTCACACTATGAACTCGGGTTTAACTTTATAATAAAATGTCACAACTTTCAACGGGGCTGTATTGTTGTGTAATCCCCCCACCCACGTAGGAGGGCGCCCCTCACTCTGTATCTACACCAGCACTTGGTATTACTGGTCTTAATGTTGGCCATGCTGATGGGTTTATACTGCTTCTAGATGGTGGTTTTAATACAGATCCCCTGATCATTAGTGTCCTTCCGTGGCTTTTTGGCTGTTTATATGTCTTCTATTTTGAAGTGTCTATTAAAACATCTTGACTATTTTTAAAGGTGGTTTGTATGTCTTCTTGTTATTGAGTTGCAAGAGCTCTTTATATATTCTAGATACAAATCTTCTTTCTGATATGTATCTCGCGTGTATTTTGTCTTAGTCCATGACTCGCCTTTTTGTTTCCTTAAGTTTTCTGTCTTTTTAAAGGGCATTTTAATTTGTATAAAGTCCAGTTTATCAAGCAATTTTATGTTTTATGCTAAGACATCTTTCTCTAACCCATAGTGGTAAAAGTTTTCCCTAAGTTTCTTCTGGTTCAGTGTGTTCCCATGGAAATATTATGTGACCTGCATATGCAATTTAACATTTTCTAGTGGCCATGTAAAACAAGTAAAAAATAAAGAGAAAAAAATTATTTCAATAAAATATTTTATTTAATCGAAGGTATCCAAAACAGTAATTTCTCAACATGTAATCAATATAAATGCTATAAAGGAGATATTGTATATTTGGGAGCTGAATCTTTGATACCCGGTGTGTTTGACAATTTTAGTACATCCCAGTAGCACTAGGCACATTTCAAGTGCTAGATAATCACATGTGCCTAGGGGCTACCATAATGAACAGCATAGTTGTAGACATTTGATAATTTAAACTTTTACACTAAGAATGGTGAGCAATTTCGTGTTCATTTCTGTGTGTGGCACGAGGTGAGGGTTGAGGGTTATTTTTCTGTGTGGATGTCTATTTCCAGCACCATTTGTTGAAAAAAATCACCTGTCCCCATTGAATTACCTGGACCTCTTTGTCAAAACTAACATATAACGTAGCTCCTCCACTCTCTTCAACTGATCTATGGGTCTGTGCTTCCCAAATAACACACTGACACAGCTCCCAGACTCGTGTAGCGGGTCCTGCAGGAGCTAGCGTCAGCACTCCGGGTCTGCTCTCCTGTTTCAGTTGTTTCTCAGGTAGGGTAGTTCTTTAGAATGTCCACATAAATTCTGGGATTCGTCTGTGCATGTATATATAAATAAAGACTGGCAGGATTTGATTAGAATTGCACCACATTTACAGATGAATTTGGATAGAAGTTGCATTTTAATTATTCTGATTCTTGCAGCTCATGAACCACATATATATAATACATATTTATCTTACAGCTCAAAAACATACATACATATTACATCATTAACTTCCTCATCATATTTTGTACTTTTCTGATCTCACCCATATTTTGTTACATTTAGTTCTACGTGTCTCTTGTTTACTTTTTTAAAACTTGATATTTTAATCGGTATCTTTTAAAACTTCACCTTCCAATTGCTCTTACTAGTATATAGAAACAGATTTGGTTGTTTTATGTTGCCCTTGTATCCTATGGCATGGCTAAGTTATCTCATTCATTCTGAAATATGTTTAAATGTCTTGGGATTTCATTCATGCATTAAAAGAAGCAGTTTGGCTTCCTCATTTCTCATCTATGCCCTTTATAGAGCTTGCTTTATCCCGTTGGCTTCAGCCTCTGGGACAGGAATAGTCAGAGCAGACATGCTTGCTCCCAACCTTAGGCAGAAAGCGCTCAGCCCTTCAGCCTTCGGTATAGACGAGACCAAGGGATTCTCATAGAGTGTTTATCAGGGTGTGGAGTTTCTCCTGTGTACCTTGCGACGAGCTTGTGTGATGATGGAGTTCGAATTTCGTGTGATGTTTCGTCTGCAATTACTGAGTCCAGTTTGAGGCCATAGATTAGAACTGAAGTTCTCTGAAGAGGTAACGGTGTCCCCGAGAAATTCTGGAAAGCAAAATGAGCCATAACCTGGGATGCAGTTTCTCAGTCTTTGGGGTAAGAGAGCGAGGTCTGATCCTGAGATGGGAAGTGGCTTAGTATCATGTGATGTGAACAGACCTCAGCAGAGAAAGGCCAGTAAGCAGCGACTCAGAGTGGGAACGAGCCTCAGCCTCCTACACTCTTCTTTGAAATATGGTGTGTGTGTGAGTCTGCGTGTGACCAAAGGGAGGGAAACAGCAGAGGAGAAGACAAAGGAGAGAGGGTGAAGGCGTGGGTATGGACGGAAGGGGAGACAGGAGGACAGACCTTGCAGGGATCACAATGGGAGCCTTGGACCAGCGTGCCTGCCCGGAGAAACAGCTGAGAAGAGGACCCAGAGGCACGTGCCCCCCACGGGCCAGAGGAAAAGAAGGGTAAGTGGCCTGCCCAGATGCCATGGGTGCGTGAGGCCGCAGGGTCCTGCGTTTAGCGCTGCAACAGGTGACAATCATATAACGCAGACGGTGCTCCGAGCACTTCTCAGACATAAACTCGCACACACCTCAAAGCGACTGCACCACGTAGGTCTTGCTGCTGTCCGCGTTTCAGGTGAGCGTAGTTTGGTGCCCAGAAGGCGTGCCTAGCACTGCGTCCCGTGGTGCTGCTGTCAGGCTCTGGGACCAGGCAGGGAGCCCGCAGGTCGACGTGCAGACCCTCGGGGGCCTTCAACCTTGTCTTCCGTAGGAACCATGGCCAGCCCAAGGCTCCAGGGGCAGGGACCCCCAATCCAGGGCGGAGGGGCTGGGAGACGGGGGCAGCTCCTCTGGACGGAGAGCCTCACTGGAATGTCAGAGAGATGCTGAGGGGAATGAGCTTCGCCACAACTCAGAGGGGACCGGGACCTCTGAACTCAAGTCCGTGGTAAAGGTGTCGAGGGAAGAGGGTATCTGGTCACAATCGGTGAGAATTGTGATCAGATTGTGACGGCCCATCTTCTGTCTGTTCTCCCCTCCTGGCTTCCACAAACCTTTGCCCCGGATACGTTCTCCATCTCAATGTCTCAGAAAAAAAAATGTTTTCTGAGTATTTTTGTTAAAAAAGAGTGAGAAGGACTAGCAGCGAAAACATGAAAAATGAGTTTAAATACTAATTAATTAATTAGTTGTGAGACAACTATTCACCAAAGTAGAAAATTAAATCAATGGGACTGCCTATAAAAAGCCTGGGCCATCATGGTTTCAGGCAAACACGGTTAAAAAGGAACATCCCAGCGGCATACAGGAGCACGGAACTGTTCGATCACAGTAAAATAAAGACTGTTCCGAAGGATTTTACATGTAAAAAAAAATATCCTCAGTTCTCTCATTTGAAGGGATGCACATCATAGAAAAAATAATTTAATGAGTATGCTTGTGTTAGGACTATAGATAAATGTAATTTTCTTTATCTTGGTTTTCTTTATTTTCTTTATAATCATAAAATGTGCAAAATTTTTGATCCATACATTTAAATACGGTTTTGGATGTTCCCGTATTTGATCAAACTTCTCCGTCCGCGTCGCACTGCACCCAGAAATAGAAGAACAGAAAGGATGAATATAGGGCTTCTCCCTGGAGTATCCATTTCAAACGAGGATTTGGGGTGAACATATGTGGCGTGTTGGTACAATTGAGTAGGTAGAAGAGAAACTTGGCATACACGATTGATAGAAAACAAGAGAGTCTTAAAAAATTACAGTTGTGTTGATTGCTTCTCCTTGAGGTGTGTTCCATAGAATTTTGCCACATCAGTAGGGGTATTTGAAAGACACGAATTTGAGACAAAAGTGTGCTGTCTCTCTGAGGAGCACATGAGAATAATTTCTAATTAATTAAAAAAAAGCAAAAAACCTATGTTCACTCATGACCACAGTTGATTCTTCAACAACCTGGAGGTTTGGGGTGCTGACACCCCCGTTTAAGCCAGAAATCCACATTTAATGACAGACTGCCCCAAAACCTAATTACCAACAGCCTACCATCGACTGGAAGTTTTACTGATCCCGTGAAGAGTCGATGAACACAGATTTTGTATGTTGCATATATTAATCGTGTGTTCTTAGAATGAAGTGAGCTGGGGCGAAGAGAATGTGACGAAGAGGATCATAAGGAAGAAACAAATACATTTATAGTACTGCTCCGTATTCGTCTAAAAATGGTGTAAAACAGATCCGCACACTTCAAACCCGTGTCGTTCAAGGCACAAGTCTGTGTGTGGGGGCCGCGCATTTGTAGGAGAAGGGCTGTCGATGAGGGGTTGTGAGAACATCTGGAAATGTAAGGTAAACACCCATGTTTCCTGACAGCATATGTGAATTCAGAGAGAAACCAAAATTTGGTCTTCTCATTCAACACGAGTGACCCCCATTCGGCTCTAAAGGAGCTCCGTGAGAGTTGCTCCCCTCTCCTCGGGGGTTTGCTCAAATGTCTGCTGAGTGTTCTTGGTGCCTTTCGTCTCTCCTATGACTTAGATGGTGGGGCAGACTTAGGAGACACTTATTCCTTCAGCATGAAAAGAAAAACCTGCTAGAATTTGTTAAGAACGTGCTTGTGCACTACTGGCCTTGGTTTGATGTTCTCCGTGTAGATGGCTTTTGCGTACTTGACATCCAGCTGTATTGACTGCCTTCTGCCATCGCTCTGAATTTCCCGAAGTACGTAGGGTTGTCAATCATTATATATGGGCTCGTTGTTACTGTGTTCCTCCGGATGGATGTGTTCAAACTCACCTTTCTTTAGGAACTGGAAAGTGACTTTATTTATATGATTGATGCCAAATGGGCCTTGATCTTTCCTCTTTTCCCTGTACCCTCACCCTTTGTCAAGAAGCATTTCTTCCTAATCCATTATGAGACCGACATGCCCCCACTGTACCGGTGGTCCTGGTGGGGGGAGAAAGGCACATGTGTCAGTCAGCCATTGGCATCGAAACTGGCCCAGCCGTGAGAACTACCCACAGGTGTACTTAGATACCTCAGCAGGCTTTTGTGGTTGGTTGTTACGCAGTGTTATTGTGATGACAGAAAACCGGCTTAATTAATAAGCTATATAGGTCCGCAAACCTCGTCTTTATCATAGGAACAGCACTGAGTAACCTCATGTCCTTACTACAGTCCATGCTGCACATAGAGTTAAGCATCCAAAAGTCTAATGACTAAAGCACATGTAACCTTCCTCCAAAAAGCAACATGCGAGTTGGCTTCAATACGCTCTAGTTATGAGGGAATATAACCCTTCTTTTTTTAAGGTGGAATGATATCCCATTATATATATATATATATATATATATATATACACACACACACACACCCCCACACACCCACACACACATTTTTTTATTTATTAACTCACCCATCACAGACACTTGCGTTGCTTCTATGTTTTGACTGTTGTAAACCATGTTGCAATGAACATGGGAGTGTAGATATTTTCCTGAGATCCTGATTTCAATTATTTTGGATAAATACCCAGAAGTGGGATTGCTGGATGATGATGTAATTCTATCTCTAACTTTCTGAGGAAGCTCCGGACTGCTGTCCAGAGTGGCTGCACCAGTTTGCGTTCCCACCAACAGCTCCCTTTCTCCACATCCTCACCTGTATTTGTTGTGTCTTATCTTTCTGATTCTAGCTGTTCTGACGGGTGTGAGGTGGTCTCACTGTGGTTCTGATTTGCATTTCCCCGATGGTGAGTGAGGTTGAGCATCTTTCGGGTACCTGCTGGCCATCTGGATGGCTTCTTTGGAAAAACATCTATTCAAGTTCTTAACTCATTTTTTTTTTTTTTTAATTGGGTGATTTGGTTTCCTTGTGCTGTTGAGTTGTAAGAATGCCTTATAGATTTTGGAAATTAACCCCATATGTGATGGATGGTTTGCAAACATTTTCTTCTGTTCCATGTTCACTCTGTTGACTGCTTCTTCTGCTATGAAGAAGCTTTTTAGTTTGATGAAGTCAAAGAAGGGAATCTTGTTCTTTGCCACAATATGGATGGAGGAGCCTAGAGGTCATCATGCTAAGTGAGATAAGTCAGTCACAGGACAAGTGTTGCACAATTGCACTTACGTGAGGTATCTAAAATAGTCACACTCAGAGAGTGGTGGGTGCCAGGGGCTGGGGGGAGGGAAGAGCAAAGTTGTTCAGTGGGTATAAAGTTTCTGTTGTGTAGGATGAATAAGTTGTCAAGGTCTGCTGGGCGTTCTTGTCCTGCTAGTTAACACACTGTATTCTGCACTTGAAGGTAGGAAAGGGGGTAGAGCTCATGTTAAGGATTCTCACCACAAAACACACACACCACGGAACAACACAGCCGTGCTTCTGGAGGGCGTGGCTATGTTTCGTACCTCGGTTGTGCTCACGGTACCACAGGTCTATGCATATGTTCAGACTCAAGATGTATCCCTCAAATGTGTGCAGGTTTTTGCATGTCAATTATAGCTCAATAAATCTATAATTGATACATAAAAATGCCATAACCCTAATAAATACAATTTGAGTTTCAACTGGAATGTGTCCCCTCAGCGTGTGTATGTGTGTGTGTCTATATGTGTCAGTGATGCTTTGGGGAACAACGAAGCACGTTCAGGAAATCCAGGCCATTTTGTGTGGACTGCTTGTCTGGAAGGAGAGACATCACAGAGGACTACTTTCTGAGGAGATCCTGAATTAATACTCTCATGATATAACGTCTTTCTGGGCCCCGCTGCCTAACCACTGATTGAAAATGTCACCAAAAGTAGATTAGGTATGTGTGGGGGGAAAGGAGCTTGTGTCTAATGTGCTGGTAGATGCTTGTGAAAACCAATTTACTTGAGAAATAAATAGGGTATCATTTAATTTAAGTGGAACCGCAAATACGCTCCAGCAGTTTTTCTGACCACAACTTCCATCTTCTAAAATCTATAAATAAGAATTACATTTCATCAGCAAGAGGCCTCAGAATAGAGGAAGTTAGGATTTTCAATTTGTATGCACGCTAACTAGTCGCGTCATCCTCAAGCTGTAATTGAAAGTCTTTTATATGGTAAATTCGGAATAATTACGGAGCGAGAGTATAGTAAATACGACAGCCAAAGAAGTTCTTTGAAAACAAAAACTTAATTTTCGGTTTTTAGCACGTACTTAGTATTTGGCCTTTTATGAATAAGACTCTAAATGTCTCTTGTGAAAGGCATGAACCGCGTTTCCAGGTGCAGTAGTATTTTCCTGGGAAAACAAGTTCCTCTTTCAAAGTAGGAAATGTGCAAAGAGCATACTTGGCTTAATACGTGATTATTTTTCTCTTGATAACAAAGGCTGAATAATTTTAGAGAAAGAAGTTTCTTTCCTGGCCAGTTATCAGCTCTCCCTCTGGAGCAACCTCACATTTGTATCTCCTTATTTTGTCACATCTAACTGAAAATTCTTTAAAATGACCTTATCTGAAGGTCAGCTACCTTTTCTATCCAATTTAATTTTATCTTCGAAATTTTGTGACTTTGGATTTGGATTAGCGATGAGTGAAGATAAGAGCCCGGCCGGAGGCCCTTGCGCCTCGGCGGCTGGGAACCGCGCTTTGGGGAGCGGCCAGGGCGGAGGGCGGCTGTCGCGAGAGCGCTCGGACAGCTGAGCTCTGAAGCGAACTCTCAGCAGGTCGGGACAGAAAAGCTTGTGAAGTCGGTTGGAGACTCTGAATGGTCTCCCGGACTCGTAAGAGCGGTCAGGGGTCTGATGGAGGTAAGCACGTGCCACGAGTGGAGGGGTCCACGGAAGCGAGTCTTGTGGTTTGCCTTGAAGGGATTGAGAAAGAAAGAGAAAACACCCACAAACACATATTTCTGGTGACGTTAAAAGAAGGGAGACTTAAAAATGGATGTGTCGTATCCCAAATGTATTGGTGATAAATCGCCAGAGTGAAATAGGTGTTTTTGGCTGTTTAGCCTGGATGTCACCAAATGATGTCGGCTGACTCATCTCCCTCGTTCCAGTGTTGGCACAACAGGCCACCTCGTGGCTTTCACTTGACTTCCCATCATGTAGGGCTTCCCATAGGAACGTGAAGTCGGGGTTTCGCTGGCATGAACATACGGGTCTAAGCACAGTATTATCCTTCCTTCCGTGTCTTCTGCTTTTCCTCATCTGTCTCGTTAATGTCTCTGCCGCATTAAGTCTCCCAAGTGTACAGGAAGATTTAAAAATTGAGTTGTTTCTTAATCTGTTTGTAATTTTTTTCAGTGGGACCCATACACCAGAAGGCTGTAGGGAATCTACAGGAATGCAGAGCTGTGTCGGAAGCCCCTTACTAGCTTTTCAGGGGATCCTCTGTGTCCCTGGGCATTCCCGCGGATGGGAGCCATTTCTGGGATTGGTTTCCTGTGCCTGTCGGAGCCAATTATCACAAACTGGTGCCTGGACATAACAGAAGTTGGTTCTCTCACAGTCCTGGAGTCCAGGAGTGCACACTCAAGGTGTCTTTGGAGCCACACCCCTCTGGAGGCTCTAGGAAGAGCCTTCCTGTGTCTTCCAGCCTCCAGTGCCCCCCAGGGTCCTTGGCTTTTGGATGCATCTCTCCACGCTCTGCCTCTACAGTCACATTTCCTCAGCCTCTTCGTGTGTCTTCTCTTCTGTCTCTGATGAGGACATTTGTCATTGGATTTAGGGTCACCTGGATAATCCAGGTGATCTCAGCATAAGCTCCTTAACTTAATTACATTTGCAAAGACCTTGTTTTCCAAACAAGGTCACATTCACAGGATGCGTGTATTAGAACATGGACATGATGCCGTTTGTTTCAGTAAAGAAACTTTCAAAACGTCGTTCAGCAGATAGCACCCCCTTTGCAAATTCTTCATGCTTTGTTTTAAACCATTCTCTTGACTGCCTTCAGGGCTGGTTGTTCTGGCTAGAAGCTAGCAGAAGCAGGTGAGAACGCAGTGGATTCAGTTGAAGTTCTCAACAATCCTTCATTAAGGAGACTTTGTATTACTATTGGAGAAACATTTTTATTTGGAATGTAATGGGAAAATCAATAATGCTTATTATGTTGCCCATTATACAAATCAATAATAAGCATTGAATATCATTAATTCTGTATTGAAGGTGTCATCAATGTTTTTTAGGGTGTAATTACAAAATATATTCTACAGAACAAGTGTTTCTATATAAATCTTTTATATTAAAAGTCAGCATGATGTTAGCACAGAAAATTGAATCTTTATTTCCTACCTTATTGGAATGTCAATTAATATAGAACTTAAACCAGTTATTAAAAAAAGATTGGGTTGAATAATACATGTCTTTATGAGATCATAAGGATCTTCTCTCCAAAAATTATTTCAAACTGATGAATAGCATATCAGGTCAATGACCATTTTCAAAAACAAACTAAACCCATAAGCTGTGTCGCCATCTTAATGAGGCCAGAACCATCATAAATAGTCCTGCTCAGGTTTCAGAAGATGATATAAACTCTCCTTACAAAGACACCCAGTTAGAAGAGATGATTAAGCAGGAATTTTTTTACAGGGTCACATTTGACTCGCGGTGTCTGTGTGGCCTGGAAGACGTCCAGTGTGAGCGGGGCCAGAGGCTGTCGCAACCGTGTGCTCACACACAGCCTCGAGTCGTGGGGCCCCCCCGGGACTGGGCATAAGAATACAGATCCAAGCCCAAGTGCCCTGAAAAGAAGCCTCACTTCTACATGTTGGCTGTTTTTGTAATTACTTTGTTAACAGAGACAATATCACCTTCATACACAACCTCTTCCTTCAGCTCACAGGCTCTTAGTGTGAGTGAAAAATAGTTCCAAAATTACGAACTTCAGAAAAAGGAGAAAAGAGAAAACCCCTCCAAAGGAGCCTGGGTGCCTCAGTCGGTGAAGCATCCAATTGTTGATTTCGGCTCAGGTCATGATCTCAAAGTCGTGAGATCAAGCCCCATGCTTGGATTCTCTCTCTCCCTCCCCCTCTGCTCCTTCCCTGGCTTGCTCTCGCTCTCTCTCAAATAAATAAATTTTTAAAAATCTGAAGAAAAGAAAAAAAAATCCAATTACCAAAAACAATTTTGGTGAGGGGAAATATATTTAGAAAGACATGAAAAATGGACACCGCCCATGCATAGAGAGAAAAATCCTGGTAAAGTAAAGGTTATCAATTTATGGGACACCTTGAGCAGACACCATGGCTAATTTTTCCTTCCTCAATAACGGAACTCTACATGGATTTAAAGGGCACAAAGGAAGCAGCCCACATATAGAGCGATGTGGACGTTTGGTAAAACACTCCTCATGTGAGCGTGGAAGTACTTAGCCAAACTGTAACTTCCCAGTTTGTGCAGTGACTTGTATGTGAGCACGAAATGTATTAGTTTGCAAGAAACTAGTAAGTAAAGAAAAATGCATGCGTGTCCGAAGATGGTTCAGGTAAAGACTACCGAGGAGACTTCAATTCTCACCATACCTGAGGTTTGAATGGCGCTGCATAGAATTTTCTTTTAATTTAGGATTTCTGGATTAAAAGCACTTTTAAAAAAAATCATAAACTGTGCATATTTTCCTTGGTGTCTACTCTTTTTCTTTGGGTTGAGTTAACATGTCTCTCACTTTCCCTGTTTATCTCAATCATGGATGTACTTAGTCCTTTGAATATGTTTTTCCAAATACATCTAAGAGATCTAGTAGATTTTTAAACAGCTCTAAACAGGCTTGTTGCTTTAGTGTTATCTGTTCTAAAACTTAAAAAAGAAATTACTAAAATGAGAGCACTCAGGAGATTGTGTCGTCTTCAAGTCCACTCTGGTGATGGAAGCACCGCGTACGACGTGTAAGTACACATATCAAGGTCTGAGCTAACACCATGCTGAAACGTCCACAGACACTCAGATGTCAGAAATTCCCCGGCATGCACTCACCCTGCACATGGCACGTGATATAGAAATGAGAGAAAAATAGGAATGAGCACTGGTCTCTCTTACTTTACAGGGTATCACATTCCCGTATACACGCTAATTGTATTTCCACAAACATTTATGTATTTACTCATGTTTTAGTTATACACGGCTTTGTAACAAGAGAGAATTTGAAGATGGTCCGTGGAGATCCCACACACGGTGTGGAGCCCCCCGGGTCCCTGCGGTCTGGTGCGCGTGTGGGCCACGCAGTGCTCACCCCCAGCCCTTCCCAGGCTGCAGACAGAGGATGCATGAAGGGCGAGACACAAACATCTAGTAAATCTGAGGCACATGTGGACACAAAAAGAGGCACGTACCATAGATGAGTGGATCAAGGCTCCTTTATCATCCCTCAGAACAGAAGACACAAAAGTGCGCTAAATCTCGCAAAATCGTTCAATGTCTTGTTTTGCGATGTCCTGTTATTTGCACATGGACTACTTTCCTTTTTATATTCGAAGTGCATCCCAATCTGACAAAATTCTGTAAATTCTTCTGTCCCTAGAAATGTGACGTTACATAGAGAATTATGCCAACTCAATTTTCCTGCCTTTCTGGTTCCTTAGCCCTTTTCTCGTGTCACGGCAGAAAAATCATTTGCTTGCAGCCGTGAAGGTCCTATGTTTTTCCATGTGGCACAGGGAGGGTTAACAGACACAATTAACTTAGGAATTCCGTCATGTGATGTAAAAATGAGGTTCTGGTGCCGCTCATCCTTACATGGCCTCCTTTAATAGAGATTTCAATCCGTCTAAAAGATAAGCATTTGACCTAAATATTTTTAAATGATTTCAAATCGTTCAACTTAGATTTAAGCTCATTTCATTTTTATGGCTGGCTGAGATTTAAAAAGGGGGAAAAATGGGAAGGAAAGGAAGATTTGCAACCTGCCTCTCATTTTGACGGTTTACCTGCACGTGGTTTGGTGAGAATCTCTTGTCAAGTACGTGAAGACGCGCAGACACTTACCCAGCCAGCTGCGTCACCGAGACGTACCGCCCACGCACGCCTTTTCCACAACTACGCAGATCGAGATAGGAGTTCCTGGTGCTCTTCTTTGGAGAATTCTACAACTTTCCATTTCCATAAACACGTTCACTCCATTCTGCAACGTTGCGTTGCTGCCCTGGCCTCCCCTCCAGCTCCCCGGTCCTCCGTATTGGATGCCTCCTGCTGCCACCTGTCAGGCACCCCGGGTCACCGCCCCATTTGTGGTGCCGGAACTGCGCACAGCAGCATGAATGCGACAGAAGCAGACCTACCTGCCGCAGGGAGGAGGATGGATTCTGGAGCATGAAGTGGAAAAGGTCAAGTTTGGAAGAAAAAGAAAAAGGAAGATTCCAGACAAAAATGATAATTTACCAATCATTGACCTCAAGGGTCCTTGACTTAACAGGTAGGCGAGGAGGAGGTGAGATTCATGCAGAATCTAGGATAGAGCTTTGCTTGACAATACACGTGGAAAAGTCATGGGTACCAGAGAGGTAGACCGCAAGCCTGAACCGAATTTCAATTTTCCAAGCACCCTGATAAAATAAGAAAAACAATCCATTCTTAGAACAGGCACAGGTGTATTTTGGGTTTCTAATATAAAAACTGAAGCCCGGAGATGGAGGAAATATGGAAGAACCATGGCTGAGGGTAAGGGGTTCACCAAGAAGCAAGATGAAATTGTCAATACGTGAGAGCCCAAAGCATGGGCTGGGACCCTTCAGAAGAGTGGTTCCCCGATGTGGCTGTGGATTAGAAATGCTTACCCAGTTTTGAAAGTTCTGATGCCTAGACCTCATCCCCAATCAATGAAGCAAAGCATCGTGGGATGTGTCCCAAATATTGGCATTTACTAAACAGAACCCTGGGGGACACAGTGCTCAACACTGACAGATGCTTGCTAGCTTAGCACGTCTCCTGTGGTCTGAGATCGGAGCTGGTTCCATAAAATAGATGCAGGAATCCTGGGAGAGCGAGGGAGACTGACGGTGTCCTCTTCACATGGGGCGGGTAGGTGTCGGTGAGGTTATAAAGGTACCTGGGACACACCTCCCCCTGGGAAATTCATACATAGCTGAGAAGAAAAGACCCAGAAATTTCTTAATCATGGAAGACATCCTCTGTGCGTCCTCACCTCTAAGGCCTGGGGTCAACTGTCCAGCTTATTAGCACCACTTGTCCTCAAATCGATGTGTGATAGTGAGACACTCCTGGGTCTGGAGAACCTGTAAGGTGCTGAGCTCGTTCTCTGTCTGCTCTCCACCTAAGACTGTTTCGGGGGCCTCTGAAGAGGGGGTATGAAATACATACTATACCATACGATAATTTATTTTATATATGTGTCTATTTATTTATATACATTTGCTAATGACCTAATTGCCCATACTTTATTTCCAAGAGAAGATGCCTAGTATCTGTTCACTGTAATAAAAATTCCTTCCTCTGTGGCTGATTTCTGGATAAGTAAAACATCACAGAAACAAATGGGGAAAAAAGTGTGACCTCTGTGTTTTATGCCGTGCGATGGATCAGTGACCCCTGCATCCACTTGCTCCCAAGTGACATTCTCTGTTCCAGGCTGTCACATCTCATGGGCGCACATCGCTGATCAGGGTCGTTTCCAGCCACTGTGAAGCTGGACTTCCGTGCAGGGGGTCTGGCCTGCAGGGCAGTGTGGGATCAGAGGTCCTCAGCGGGGGATTCACTGGGTCCAGACCACCCTCTCTGCTATGCTACAGATCTCTCCCCTCTCTGCGTGGCCCACCTCAAAGAGCCCCTGGCTAGTTAAATCACTTCATCATGTTTAAATATCATTTTACCAACAGGGAAGCTGTAACGTACAAGGTCCCTGTACATATTTTGAGTTTCCAACTTTATTTGGCTTTTTTTTTTTTAACTTCTGTCCTTGCTTTAACAATCTTACTGGACATTGATGTTCAGTGTATTAAATGCTTTGGATATTCTCCAGCAAATGTCCTATCCAAACAAAATTACCGCATTTTGAGAAGAATAAATGATGAAGATTTCATGGAGTATATACGAACGCATTTTAGTAAGTCGTAACATCTTTGAGTGAACGTGATGTTTTCAGATGCCTTTACAAGTATCTCTGCTCTGTGTATCCGCCTGCGATATCATGAATGTGCTCCCACAGCTCCCTCACACACACACCCACACGCACACACGCGTGCATGCCCGTGCCCTCTGATCCAGCCGGGTGGTATCACACCCCCACACAGAAACCTGAAGTTAGTGGCACATACCTGAGTTGAAATTTCCGGAGAAATAACTTCTACCTTGTGAAGTATCTTTACAATTGATTTCGTACTGTTTCATATTATCATCAGTTGTATCAAGGGCCAAAAACATTCCAACTGATTTTACTCACCTTAATCTAACAAATAAGCTTGGACCACAACCACATTGTTTGCTGAGTCATTTCTAAAATTGCAGTCGGTCCAGTACCGAGCTGAAGGCTGTTGCGAACGAAGCATTAGACCGGCTGTGGAGACACGAGCAAGGCAAACGTACCAAGGAAACATCGAATATGGACAAAGTGTCTTTGTCGCTTTCTACGGACCGCTTAGGAGACGTGATCTCACAACTCAGGAGACAGAGTTAGCCTTATCAACTTTTAACTCCGTATCTTCCAGTACTTTTAAAGTATATAAATTATTGTTTAATGTTTACTCAGGATATTGCCGTGGACATCCTACCACATTACATCATTAAAAAGGAATACAGTAGCCTTGTAGCTGCAGAGCTTAACATGCTAATACAATAGTACCCACGTCTTAACTTTTTATATAAGGTGTGTGTGTGTGTGTGTGTGTGTGTGTGTGTGTGTGTGTGTGTTCTGAGAACAAGATTGCCAAAAACGTATCTGGGACATCCATTGCGGACATTGATGGAAGAATCGGGAATCAGGAAGAAAGCCCAACAGAGGCAGAATCTTGAAGAGCTACTCTTTCTTTCTTTCCTCACTTGGTGAACGCTTTGCATCTTCTCCTGTGGTTTATATTTGTCATGACTCTTTAGGGTACAAAAATACAGATAAGATTTCTCGCCACAGAAGGATTTCCAGTTGCTGCCGAACAAATTTACTTTGGGATGAAGAGGATTAATTAGGTTTATTCAAATACTGTCATCAGAAAGAAAGTATCCCTTGGAAGAATAGGGCATTTGAAGGTCCTTCTCGGACGCTCTCAGATTGCTAACTGCTGTGAAGTCCCCGAATGGTGGGACTCAAAATTGCAATCACTGCCAGATGAGAGGAGCACTCTTAATTTTAGGCAATAACGTGCTGAAATAATATCTTTACATGATTGAACCAGCATTTGGAGACTAGAAATCCAAAAGTATTAGAAGGACATTATAAACTCTTATTCCTAAGTGTAGATTCTGTTATCTGTGTGTAAGGTGAAAATAAGTCTTTTTTCTATTGAAATACCATGAGAAATCTGGGTGACCTGAGAATTACACAAATATATCGGTAGACTTTTATAAGAATGCCCAAATAATATTGAGAGTTGGTATGCATGTTTATTGAAAACAGATGTTTGTATGTGTGCATTAACAGATGATGTAATTTACATATATATGTTTATATGCAAACAAGGTAGACTATAATATGAGCTTCATAGTAACATCAAAATAAGTTCCCGAAACACCAAAAGTAGCACATCTAGGGATAAAGTGTGAGAAACAAGTGTGATCTGTGTACAAAAATTGAAAATACTTCCGGGAGCCAAAAGGAAGACTTGTAAGTTCAATGCCTACTCCGTGCTCCAACAGGAAAGTCCAAAGTCATTAAGTTATCAACGCTTCCCAAATCATTTTTTAAATATTTAGGGTATTTATTTAAAACTAGAAAAAATAATTCTAAAGCTTAGATGTAAAAAAAGCAAAATCAAACAAACACAGATAGAAATAGAATTTTAAAAGCGAATAATTAGAAAAAGGTAGTCTTGCCACAGAGTAAAGCATATACTGAGGTTGTAATTATCACTGTGTGGTATTATCTCTTTGCCGGACGGACCCATCAACGGAATAGAACAGAATCCTCAGGAATTAACTCAAATAATACTGGTATTTGACTCTATGGAAAGAGCCATTTCTAATGAGTAGGGAAATAGAGATTTTTCAGCAAATATTACACTAAATAAGTATTCCCTAATATAGCAAGTGTAAACTCCCATGTCACTAGTTTGGTCATGCTGCCATCACAAAATGCCACAGTCCTAGAGGCTGGGAGTCCGAGGTGCAGGCGTGGGCAGGGCTGGTGTCTCCTGAGGCCTCCCTTCTGGGCGTGGGGACACCGTCCCCTCCCCAGGTCCTCACGTGGTCTGCCTCCTGTGTGTTTCAGGGTCCTAACCTCCTCTTCCTATAACAATGCTAACTAGATTGGATTAGGGCCCACCCCGGGGCCCTCATTTTAACACAATCACCTTTTTTAAAGATGCCATCTCCAAATACAGTCCTGGGAGTCAGCAAATGTGAGCGGACATTATTCAGCCCATCACACTAAACTTCTTATCTACTGTCGGAATAAATTCCAGGAAGACAAGGTAGTCAAAGTCTTCACCAATGAAAAAGAACCCAGCAAGTCCTGGAAGAAACAAATGAATTTACATGTCTATGTACAACTAGAATCTTGGGGCTTCAAAGCAGGTGTGAAAACCCTGAGGAGACAAGAAACATTGATTAATTTGATCACATGAAATATGTAAGTAACATGCACTTGGGAAAAAGAAATGAAATAAAATCCAAAAGACAAATAGAAAAGTCGGAAAATATTTCTGGTTCATCACATGAACAAAATGCAGATGTTTTTAAAGCTTATAAACTGCCATGTGTAGTGTGAAAGAGATGAGCAATGTCCCCGTTACTGGGGCCGGAGATGTTCATGGAAGAAGGACACACAGCTGGACCCTAAGGATACGTGGGACCTCCTCCCTCTTGCACGGACTAGAAATGCCCGTGAAAGTGCTCTTGCCACCATGACGGGCACACCGGGTTGAGTAAGATGTGAGGAAACAGGGTCTGTTACTTGTCGCTGATGGCTCCTGGGGTTGTGTGGGTGTGGCTGAGGGCCACACGGAAGGCACGTTAGCCCTGGTGTTGTGAGCCCGGTGCCCGCACGGGCCGGCAGAGCGCCCCGCCTGGAGGGGCCCTGCACTTGGCTTAATGCTCTGCTGTCGCTGTCTTGAAATTCCTAATAATTCTTGACAAGGCGCGGTGGGTTTTCATTTTGTACTGAGCACCGCAAATCACGTAGCTGATGTTTCTGATTTGGGTTTGCAGACTGTACGTGGCCTCAGTCACGCACACACACACACACACACACACACCACACCCCCCCACACACACCACACACACACCCACACACACACCCCACACACCCACCCACCCCCACACCACACACACACACACACACACACACCACACACACCCCCCCACACACCCCCCACACACACCCCCCACACACACACCCCCCACACACCCACACACACACACCCCACACACACACCCCCACACACACACCCCCACACACACCCACACCCACACACACACACCCCACACCCCCCCACACACACACCCCCACACACCCCCACACACACACCCACACACACACACCCCACACACACACCCCCACACACACACCCCCACACACACCCCACACACACCCCCCACAAACACCCCCACACACACCCCCCACACACACACCCCCACACACACACCCACACCCCCCCCCACACACACACATTTTTGGACAAGCATTTAAAAAGGGTAAAAATGATTCTTAGCCGTTGGGTCATACAAAAAAAGGTAAAATGTATAGAAAGCCAGATTTGGGTCATGGACTGCAGATTACTGACCCCAGCTGTAAAACATTTCGAGTCTATGAAGGTAATTTGGTAAAACCTAAGAAAATTCCCTTTCCAGATACATTTAATAAGTGTGCTGGAAAATAGTCTAGAAGTTATTCAGCAAAGCATTGTTTGCAATGGAAATGACGGAGCAGTAGCCCTAAAATACTGGATTTTTCGAACACATCATGGTGTAGCAACACAATGGAATACTCTACAACCGTCCAAGGGATGAGGCATTCGTCACGTGAAGACGTGGACAGATCTGTGCTATCTTATTCTGATGAAAACATGGGTGGGAAGTGTGTGAGCCATGCTTATACCTGAGGACAAGGGCGCACAAGCCTACGCGGGGGCAGAATGTCAGGGCCCATGGGACGCCATCAGGCTGAATGGACTCCCATGAACTCTCTTCTTTAAAGAGATTTTATTTATTTATTTGACAGAGAGCGAAGAGAGAGAGAGCACAAGCAGAAGGAGCAGGAGGCAGAGGGAGAAACAGACTCCCCATTGAGCAGGGAGCCCGATTCGGAACTAGATCCCAGGACCCTGGGGTCATGACCTGCGCCAAAGGCAGATGCTTAACCAGCTGAGCCACCCAGGCGTCCTGGACTCACATGAACCCTTATCACGCATTTTGATTTTTTTCCCATGTGAATGTTCTGATTGAATCCAAATAAATAAGAATCCCTTACTCTTCTTGGGGCTGTCACCGTATCAGGATAAGCCAGTTTCACTCAGGAGGCCATTTTAAGTGCTGCTCCTGTCAGGATTTCCGTGCTGCGGTGACCCCCAGCCCGCTCTCCATCGTGTGTGCATTGGCCATCTGGCTTTTCCTCTCCCTCAGGTGCCGACTTCGTTTTCTTTTCTACCTCAGCTCGTGTTCTTTATTTTTTGGTGACAAAACATGTTTCCTGCAATATTTCTCACTGTCTTTCCCATCGTACTCAACTCAGTTTTCATATTAAATATGAAACAAAACATTTAAACAATTTAAAAGAAAAATGAAAATACAGCCTCTCTGTATTTAATGGTCTATTGTTTAAATTTTGGGATCTGACATATTTTTTGTTTATGTCATGAATTGTCACGGCTGTATTAAAACTCCAAAAGTTTATCTTGTTTATCTTGCTGGGGTTTCGACAGAGCAAGCTGATCCAAGTTCTCGTAGGATTACTCATGTGCTGTGGTTTTCTGCCTTATCTTTCATATGAGAATCTGGTGGCAAAGCTTTTTTCCAAGTAGGCCAGCCAGCTTACTGAAGAGTCAGTGCGGAGGAAAATGGGGCAAGAGAACTACAACTTTGTTTTAAATCAACAAGACGGGGCGCCTGGGCGGCACAGGCAGGTAAGCGTCCAACTCTTGATTTTGGCTCAGGTCGTGATCTCAGGGTTGTGAGATCAACTCCTATGTCGGCTCCGCGTTCAGCAGGGAGTCTGCTTAGAGTTTCTCTGTCTCCCTCTCCTGCTGCTCCTCTCCCCACTCTCTTGCTCTCAAATAAAGAAATCTTAAGAAAATGAATCAGCAAGATAAAATCCACAAAGTATTCTATGTGGTAGAATGGATGACAGACTCTATGTCCGGTAACACTTATAACGTAGACCTCGCGGTAAATAGCAGTAAATATTAGTCCGTTTATTACAGACTTAGCAGAGACATGCAGAGCAGAAGGTACAGATATTACCTCAAGGAGCCAGATGATCGATTCCAAAAACAGCATACCCTATTCCCCAGCGTTTCTCACTGCTATCGCTGATGAGCTAGTTGTTCTTTCGAATGGTATTACTCATGTGCATGATATTTCACAAGTCAGGGATCACCTTAGTACGAAACAACCAAAATCTGGGGGAAAGCTATGAGAAAACAATGATATGTGATGCAAATTTGAGGAAGGGAACTTAAAATTATCTTCTTACTTTTCACAGCTGAATGACCATGGAATATTTTCTTAATTTTCTCACTCAGCCCCACTTATCTTATATTAGGGTATTTAAATTTTAGATCAACTTTTCCTTTGGCCCTAAAATACTGTGATTCTGATAAAGGTTTTATCATCATCATCGTTATCATCAATACATCATTACTATTATTATTATGTATTATTATTATTACTCCTGAAAAGAAATAGAGTGTCTACACCAAAGCCAAATAAAATCATACTTCCTGACTTCATACATTCAAATCCTCTGTTTTGGACGGATATCTAAAAGAATGAATAGCTATTTTGCATTTTTTCAATCTGGTGGGAAACGTTCGTCCTCTCTGGGCATGATTTCTCAACATAGCATTGCTAATGCTCGGCCTCGGGGATGAAATCCTTCTTCTCCTTTTACACTCAGTCCCTGTGTGTAAGATCTCTGTGATAGTGAGTGGAGCTGGTGTCCGGGCTGAAATGTGTGTGTCTGTGTGGAGAGGGAAAGAGAGAATACTTATGTAACTCTTCATTCAAATAATCCTCATGTCCCGTGTTTTTATTTACAGCTGCAAGTTGACTGAGCCCTGGTTAAGGAAAGCAGAGAGGAGAAAGCAGGAGGATGGGAGAAAAGGAAGAACACCTTGTGGTTTCAGAGCAAGGTCACTTAGGATGGATGTGGTGGAGAAAAAAACAAGAAAGTAATTTTATCAGAACTTCCTTGAGGACAGGGGTACGACGTAACGAATAAGAAAGACACATACAGGGCGCCTGGCTGCGTCAGTCAGTAAGTAGAACATGTGACTCTTGATCTCGGGGTTGTAAATTCGAGCTCCATGTTGGGTGTAGAGATTACTTAAAAACAAAATCTTAAAAAAAAAGAAAGAAAGAAACCGCGTATACGTCAGTATTTACATAAAATATATGTTGCAATAATTTTAGTAACCTTTTAAGGTATAGCACCTAACAGATTATAAGACATAGTATATATTTTCTGTGTGCTGAACAGATTTAGTTTTTTATAAGGTGATAAACACGTCCACATGTGTTAGTCCACCTGGATCTTGCTCTAACACCGTAGCAATTTTGCAATTTTGCATTTTGAAAGAGTTGGGGGTTGAAGCTTGACGTGCCAGATTTGAATCAAATTTTTGCCAGGTCTGATGTAGGTCAAATCTCTTAGTGGATATATTGTTCTTGATGCACCAAGATAGAGGCTTTAGGAACTCAAAGAACAAGCGAAAGGAAGGTGGCCCGGAGACAGATGCACCTGTCCGCAGATCGGTCAGAAAACACAGGGAGTGACTCGTAACAACAAAACTCAGGGCACAGAGACGGAGATTTCAAACTTACCCGAAGAAATAAAGTCAACAACCAAACAGGAAATTTACATTCAACCCTCAGTGCATTCATTTCTCTGTGTCTAGACAAATTTACATGCAGAGAAAAAGCATAATTTGAGAATGGATGCTTGGTTGCTCCAATCCTGGCATGAGAGATCATTATTACCCATATGTGTTAAATATTGAGCAATCAAGTAAATTTTTGCTTCTTCACACTCGGGGAATTAGGAGAATAACCCGTTTAGGTCCTACTAAGAACTAAGAACTAAGACGTAATTACCTATCACTAAGAACATAATTACCTATCAAATCCATAGGTAATTAGTAAATATTTCCTGAATTAATGTTGTAGAACATATTTCTCATTCTATTACTTGAATGAAATCCCATAGAATTCCACTTTACATAACAATCACTACAACAAATAGAACAACGTTATTTACCATCAACCTGCATGTTCAGCACTGTCTCAGGATTAAAAAATAACAATTTAAAACAATAGCTTTTGGGGCACCTGAGTGCCTCAGTCAGTTAAGAGTCTGTCTTTTGGCTCAGGTCATGATCCCGGGGTCCTGGGATAGAGCCCCGCATCAGGCTCTCTGCTCAGCGGGGAGTCTGCTTCTCCCGCTGCTCCTCCCCCTGCATCTGCTCTCTCTCTCTCTCAAATAAGCAAATAAAATCTTAAAAAAATAAATAACTTTCTTAAGAAATTTACAAACCGGAAGTTCAGTTATTTTGTAATAAATGGGAGCTTTTATCAGAATCCCACATATTATCTAAGGTGTCCATTGTCTATAGGATGGGCAGACCCCTAACGCATTGCTTTGTAAAAAATGTCTTCTGTGCACAGGGAGCTCTGTTTCACATTGGGTGAATTCTGATGTCAGTGCTCCTGGGAACGAGAACCACTGGGCATGTCCTTCCATTATGCTGCTGGGATGGGGACGCTTGAGGGGCACGAATCACCTGCTGAGTGGAGGTGAGGGTGCCAAACTCAAGATACAGAGGACATGTCTGGTCCCATCATAATGTAGCAGAGCTGCAAACAGCCAAAGAAGAAATGACTCTGAGGGAGAAGAGAGAGTGGTTTTAAGGTTACATCATTATCTTTTCCTCCCACAGACACCTGTAGTAAAATTAACAATTCCTTGTAGCGACTGCACACCTGGCTGGATTGTAGTCAAAGAGTAAGTGGCTTTCTTTGCTCTTTTCCCGAAGTGATAACGAAAGAAGTTGAGTCAGGCTGGCTTCTTGATTTCCAGGGAATTGACAAGCTTCACCATTTCCTCATCCCCACTGTTTTAAGAGAATACAGATGAATTAAGCAGAGGAAATCATGGGTTTCTGAGTAGACTTTCTATCAACTCAGCCATATGCACCAAAACGGTCGGCAGATGCTGATATGACATGAATCTGTGGAGACACAAAAGTGTGAGGCTGTTTAGAAATCCTCCCAACGAGGAATTAATACCTACCATCAAAATCACTGCAGTGGATAGAGTCTTTGTGTTTCCAGAAAGCTATAATTAAAGCACAAATTGGCTGGGAGGAGTCCGTTTCCGCAGATTGATTTATTGGTTTCCAACTAAAATTAAGAGAATTTTTGGAATCAGATGCTGGGAGAAGTGCAATCCAAGCTATGCAAGTGTTCCTCCCGCCTCCAGTACACAATGAGTCACTGCTAGTCAGGCCGAGCTGTCTCTGTCCCATTGTCATCTTGTGCTCAATTATTTCTCTGCAGTTTCTTGTATTATCCCCCTTTAACAAAATTTTCCATCTCTTCTCTCCCAGTTGGCCAAATCGAATCCCTCCTTCACAGCCTGGCGGCCTTCCCCCTGTGGGCTGGGTCCTTCCCAGTCCCACTCCCCTCTCCATTCTTCCATGACCGGTCACATAAGCACAGCACGAGTAGCCAGGAAATTTGGGGAAGGCTTTATGTACATTAAATCATTTCACTCTCAACAATTCTATGAGTTAATGCAATTATTCCCATTCAAGAGAGGAGGAGACAGCACAGAGATTACTTGAGTCATCCAAAGTCACTCAGGCACTGAGTGGTTAGAATAGAACCAAAATCCACCCAAACTGGGTCCAGAGTCTGCTCACTGGACCACTGCAGCATGTGTCCAGAGAGTGGCATGCTTCGTACAACTGATACCTAACCAGAGCTGGTTCTAGACCCATCTCTCTACTGCCACGTAATGACAGTCTCTAGGAAGAGAGATGTAGATACACATTTATCTGCAGCTAGAGAGCTTTATCTACGGAGAGAGGTGACAAGTAGTTAGGGAGGTAGAGAAGTAGACGGAACTTCTGTCCTGGCAGGAGCCATACACACTGTTTTAGTCACATTACAGGACACGTAGTCAGAAGGTGTGACACACAGTTTCTAGTCAAGCAACGCTTCATAATTGTTAAAAGACTAGCATCTGGAAACAGCTAAGTTTGAATCCAGGTTACATTGCTTACTACAGAATGACCTTGAGAAAGTTTCTAAAACTTTCTGAGTCTCCCTTGTTTCACGTGTAAGTAGTTTGGAGTAATAGGCCTTCCCTCACAGAGCTTGGCATTCCCCAGTTTGGAATAGCATCTGGCACGTCCAGGACACTTGGGAGGTTTTGGCTATTAAATGTGGAGCGTGCTGGATTGTGGGGCGGTAGGAGTTCATACAGAGGTCCCCAACGTCCTGTCACTGTTCCCGAATAAGTCATCAGCATCCAACCTGATTTGTCAACGTGAGTGGATTTCTGTGCTTCAGACCTAAGATTTCACTAACATCCTGGTTTTCCACGGGTAAATTTGCCACTAGAGAGTTAGCTTACGTTTCAGGCAAAGTTAGCACCCTCCTTCTAAATACCAGCGAGACAGGGTCCGTTTGGCTCCAATATCTTTCCACGGGCTTTGGAGAGCGTGGATCTGCCAGTTTGCTTTTGCGTTTGTTCTTTGCTCGTTTTTGTGCCAGGAGGCTGGCTGTGGGAATGACATTGTTTGAAATGCTGTCACAGGTGAGGGACTCGGGGAGGCACACCGTCGCACACTCCACCGTCGCACACTCCAGAAGGCTTGCCTTTGTTATCAGTAGACCCAAGTAGAGCCTGGGTGTGGATCTCGCCCCCTGGAGCAGAGAAGTCAACTGTCTAGCCACCAGCCCACACCCCGCAGCCCGAAGCGAGTGACTGCAGGAAAACTGCAGGGTATTTGTCAAATAGCTCTTCAGTGAAGTTTTTAAAAACATTGCATTGTTTAGATTTCCATTCAATTAATTTCCCCTCCTTCTATCTGTTCTAGTAACTTGGGCAAGTGGATAAGAAGGAGAGAAAGAGAGAGAGAGAAAGAAAGAAAGGAAGGAAGTGAGGGAGGGAGAAAGGAAGGTCAGAAGGTAAGAAAGAGGGAGGGAGGGTAGGAGGGAGGAAGGAAGTGCTTGAATATTGACCACTTACTACAAGATTCTCAAAACCTATTTCTTGCTTTTCTTTAATTTTTTAGGATTTTCTTTTTCCTTTTCATGTTTTCAAGTGTCTCTGAGGCTGGGATTTTCAGACCCCGTTGCTCAACCCTGCTGTCATTTCACTGCTCACTGGGCAAGCACTAACGGGAGTGGTTGTGAGCTGGTTTGCAGAGCTGAGGGACAGGCGAGGCGGCTCTCTGAGGCATGTGATAAGTCGGAGCGGGGAGCTTTTCCTCTCGAGATAAATCACAAGGACACTTCTCTTCAGCATCCCTGTTCACTTGTCTTGCCACATGCAATAGAGCTGGAACCCAGAAACGTTTCCTTCCTCATCCATATTTATACTAATAAGATATGGGCGTTAATGAGTAACAATTGCTTAAATCAGACTTCCTCCAAAACAAAGGACTCTACAAATATTCTGGAGTTTGAAAGGGCAAACCGTTAAGACGGTTTCCATCTTTTTAAAACAGAGCCCCTGGGGCCCTGGAGAGAAAATGTCGTTATCAAGGTCATCTATGTACCATACGGCAGAGCCAGACGAGAAGTGAATTTCGTAAATGCAATGGTAAACGTGTAAGACCGTGTCTCAACTCTATCAGGGCTGCTGTGAACAATCCTGAAGTCTTTCTGCTGCGAGAGGATGCCATTGCTGTACACGTTAGATACTCCCATTAACTCACCACCGCACGAGTATTGATTCAGAGCGACAATCCGCCTCGGCCACTGAATCTGCCACGGACAAGAAATCGTGCTCTGCAGCCGCCCCCAGACACAGCTTCCTGCTCCGCTCGGGGCCAGAGACAAGGACGCCCGCAGGAACCTCCACCCGGCATGGACTCACCCCCCACGGACTCGCACTGCCTCGGCAACTACTCACACCTGATGTTTAGCTTCAGGTCCCTGCTCGTTCCCGGGGATGCTCTGGCTGGCTTGTTGGAGTCACACTGACTTCCCACCGCTAAGCCGCAGTCCCGGGGCGGCCACGTATGTGTCCAGTCCTGGGCTCCTCTTGGGCAACTCCAGCAGCTCTCTTGAGGTGTAGACGCTGCCCCTGCCCACCCCACTTCTTCCACGGCGTCATCCGTCTTTGTTGAAGACAGAATGTCCTGCTTTAGTCATGAGCTCGCTAAATTTTCTTTCTTTTTTTTTTTTTTTTTACATTTTCTTCCCCCCTACCCGTATGGAGATACACAAAGGGGTGCACATATTTCTTGATTGGTTTCAAGTGTACCACGCAGTGATCCAACAACTCCAGACATCACACTGAAAAGTTGTGCATATTTAATGTATCCATGTCGATGAGTTGGCGGCGAACATACACCCGCGACACCATCACCGCCCACACAGTGATAAGCATACCCACTACCACCCAAAGATTTCCTGAGTCCCCTGCTCCAAACTCAGCCTCTTAACAAGTTTTGCATGCACAACACTGTGCTGTTAACTATAGGCTCTGTGCTGTACAGCAGAAATCGAGAACCCGTCTCGTGTAAGCATAATTTTATTTCCGTTGGACAACTTGACTGTATTAGACTCTTCATGCACTGGACTCATGCACCATTTGTCCTGCAACTGCACTATCTCACTTAGCATATGCTGTCCAGGCTCATTCATATTGTTGCAAATGATAGGGTTTCTTTCTTTTTAAGGCTGGATTATTTTCCATTGTCTGTACATACCACCTTTGTTCTACCCACTCATCTGTTGATGGACATATGGGTTGTTTCCATACTTAGGTTCTTGTGGATAATCCTGCAGTGAACATGGGAGTGCATGTATCTCTTTGAAATTCTGATTTAATCTTTTGGGTCTATACCCAGAAGTGGGATTGCTAGATCACATGGTAGTTCTATTTTTAATGTTTTGAAGAACCTCCACACTGTTTTCCATAATGGCTGCACCAGTTTTCATTCCCACCAATGGTATGGAAGGATTCTAATTTCTCCACATCCTCATCAACACTAATCCCTTGTCTTTTTAATGTAGCCATTCTAACAGATGTGAGGTGATATCTCCCCGTGGTTTTGATTTGCATTTCCCTGGTGATGAGTGATACTGAGCTCTTTTTCTTTTTTTCATTTAAATCCAGTTAATTAACATTTAATGTATTATTTGTTTTAAGGGTATAGGTCTGTGATTCATCAGTCTTATAATGCGCACCCAGTGCTCATTACAGCACATATCCTCCCCAATGTCCATCACCCAGTTACGTCATTCCCCCCACTCTCCTCCCCTCCAGCAACCGTTAATTTGTTTCCTAAGATTAAGAGTTTCTTATGATTTGTTTCCCCTCTCTGGTTTTGTCAAGATATTGAGCTCTTTTTGTATACCTATTGGCAATTTGCATGTCTTTTTTGGAGAAATGTCTATTTAATTCCTTTGCACGTTTTTAATGGAATTATTTATCTTTTTGGTATTGAGTTGTAGGAATTTCTTATATATTTTGGAAATTAATTCCTTCTCAGATATATGGTTTTCAAATATGTTCTTCCATCATGCAGACTTTCACTCTGTTGACTGTTTTCTTTGCTGTACAGAAGTTTTAATTTAATACAGTTCAAGATAATCACACTTGCCTATTTTTTCTTATGTTTTCTGTGCTTGTCTTACCTTTATATCTTTAATCAATTATGAGTTGATTTCTCTCTATAGCATAAGGTAGAGGTCCAATTTCATCCTTTTATTTGTGCGTGTCCAGTTTTGCCAACACCATTTGTTGAAGAGACTGTCCTTTCCCATTGCGTATTCTTGGTGCCCTTGTCAAAGATCAGTTGTCTGTACACGCGGGTTTATTTTTGGATCTCTATTCTTTTTCATTGATCCAGAGGTCTGTCTTTATGCCAGTATCACACATTTTTAATTACTGTGCTTTGCAATACATTTGGAAATCAAGAAGTGTAATGCCTTCAGCTTTGTTCTTTCTCATGATTATTCAGATGCTATAGGTTGGGTGCTATAGGTTTTTTGTTTTTCCATTTAAGTTAGATTATTTTTTCTATTTCTATAAAAAAAATGCCATTGGAATTTTGATGAACTAACATGAAATCTGTAGATCAATTTGAACGTATGGACATTTTAACAATATTAAGTTTTCCAATCCATGGACATTGGATATCTTTCCATTATTTTGTCTCTTCTTCTATTTCTTTCATCAACTTATTATAATTTTCAGTGTAAAAATCTTTCATCTCCTTGTTAAGTTTATTCCTAAGTACTTTATTCTTGTTGATCCTAGAGTTAGTGGAAGTTCACTAGTTCATAGTTAGTATATAGAAATAGAACATGTTTTTGTATATTGACTTAGTTCCCTGCAACTTAACTGAATTTTTTATTAGTTCTAACCAGTTTTTGGTGGAGTCTTTGGAGTTTTCTATATGTAAGAGCATGTTGTATGCAAGCAGATATCATGTTATTTCTTCCCTTCCAATTTGGATGTCTTTTTTTTTTAATCTTGCCTAATTTCTCTGGCTAGAACTTCCAGCAAACTGAGGGCTTCAGAGGGGAGGGGGGTGGGGGAATGGGATAGACCGGTGATGGGTAGTAAGGAGGGCACATATTGCATGGTGCACTGGGTGTTATATGCAACTAATGAATCATCGAACTTTACATCGAAAACTAGGGATGTACTGTATGGTGACTAACATAATATAATAAAAATATTATTAAAAAAAGAATACATAGAGCACTCATTCATCATACACTTGAATTAAAAAAAAAAAAACAACCCACCTGTTTTCTGGGTTAGAAGATATGAAGCAGTTTTGCATAAAGAATTGAAAAGAAAAAAAAAGTGAGAGTGGGTATCCTTTTCTTATTCCAGATCTTAGAGAAAAAGCTTTAAGAAGGAATGTACCTCAACATAATCAAGGCCATATATGACAATTTTCTCTCTTTATTTCAGAGTTATGGTCAGAGTTACAGAGAAGCAAAATCCCGAAGAAAACATTTTGCTGTTGTCTTTTTTTAAATCTAAGGATCTTCAAATAATTTGTGTATAAAGTATAGTGCCTGGGAGAATAGCCCAACAAGGTTTAAGAAACACTCACTAGTGAGCTATTGGATGATCTAAAGAAGTAATTTTGAGGCCCATAACCTCCTCCAACTCCCTGGAGAATGGAGAGAAACCTGTATTCAACCCTGTGTTTGCAGCCTAATTTTCATATTTCATCCCAAAGAACTGATCTGTACTCCCACATACAATCTTCTAGGCTAATTATTTCAGTCTTCTGTGATATACAACGTTTACAGAAATAAATTTATTGGTGCCCTTGCCATCTTCAGAGCAGGCCTAAACTTCAGGATAAAAATAAATCGATCAATACACTACAGTTTCTAACATTAAGGATGTTACCATCTTGGAAGAAAAGCAGACATGGAAATGAAGGATCGCATGCAGCACACTCTCCCATCCCCGCTGCCCGAAACCGTAGGCACTCAGAGGAAGAGCCAGCCACGGGTCAGGAGACGCTGATGCTGTTGCACGGTGGAAGCCGCAGTCTAGCTAGATCTTGAGGGACATCTTGAGACCCAGCAAGTTTTGAAAACACCAGAATTTTCATTGTAGGCACAGCAGGGACATGGTTCTAAGAAAGGACATGAACATTTAGAGATGAATGGCAGAGGGTAAGAATGCTAAGGAACAAGACAGGGAGCTGGAAGGAGATGAGGCTCCAGAGGTCTGCACAGCCAATCACTGACTCGTTCACTTACGGAGAATCACTGGAGAGAGTGCATGTACAGGAGAGAAGGGTTATCTGATCTTCAGAGGTAGGTGGGAGAGACAAATTAGGAAAGGGTGGGTAGCAAGGACTGCAATCAGGAAAGCCTAGTAACAGGGTGACACTGGAGAGCACAGTAAGTAAGAGGGTGCTATCCCCGTGGTGTTCAAACACTCCAGCACGCCGCCTTACTGTCCTAATGCCTTATGGGAGCCTTACCTGCTTAGCATTCCAGGCTTTGATTACTTTGGAGAGACAAAATTACTAGCTCAGATATCCCTCTGGATAAGGTTATAATGTTAGGCATTCTGTTGAACAAACAGCAATAACAAACCATGTTTTCTGGGGGGAAATAGGAGCAAATTTCAAGAGACTTTATTTTTGGATGGCAGTAAACTTTAAACAGTGAAAATTGCTGTATCATTTTCACTGCAGGGATTCCTGAATGTTTGTTTTTAAAGTTATACAGTAAGTATTACCAGAACGCCAAGGTCTTTTCTTCTGAAGTGCAAGGTAACATAATGTTCAGGTTTATGACACTGTGATCTGTGTGATTACATGTTTCACTGCTGTTCCATCCGAGTGGCTACAGCCCGCTGCCACGAGACGTCGGGTGTGCCCGGAAGCACGGTACCTCACTCACTGCTCTGCCTGTGATCCGAGTTCGGCAGGGAGCCAGAATCAGATTCCCTACAACGTGGGCACGTCACACTCAGGGTAGACTCTATTATCTTCCTCTCACTTCCCCATAAAGGTGAAATTCAAGGGCACCAACTGCCTGGGGGGTTCAGGCGGTGAAGCGTCTGCCTTCGGCTCAGGTCACGATCCTAGGGTCCTGGGGTTGAGCCCCCTGTCTGGCTCCCTGCCCAGCGGGGAGCCTGCTTCTCCCTCTCCCTCTGCCTGCCACTCTGCTTCCTTGTGCTCTCTCTCTGTTAAATAAATAAATAACATCTTTAAAAAAATTGATAAAATAAAAGTGAAATTCAGTTTTGATTTAGCTTAATTAAATTATTCAGAGTCAGTTGTGGAAAGGTATAAGTACTTAAAATCTCCTTCTCCGTGGTTAAACCTAAAACAACAACAAAAGCAACAGACACAAATATAATGCACGACTTGTGCAGCAATACAAGGAAAATGTCATAAAAGAAGGAAAAGCGTTGCGTAGGGAAAGTGGGGAAGCATGCATGTCCGTGTAAGTCTGACCTCAGTTGGTTATGTGAGAGTCTGTGTTCTGAGCAAAGCCCAAGGTACACGTCACAAACGACCCTTTCACCCTGTAGCACCTAGAAAACGCTGACTACACAGTTGACTCTCATTCTTGAGGACGTTTGAATGATCAGTTATTGCGATGCCCTGGATTTGGGAGCTCTTCTTCGCTGCACCTCTTGGTGCTAAAATCTGCCGGTACAACTCGTCTTTCCTTCAGCTCCGTGGCCTCCGAGCCCAGTGACGCTCCGCAGGCAAGAGACACGGAAAAAATAACGCTCAACTGAACGATTAAGCAAGCAAGTGAAATTTCAAGAGGAGTCTAACGTTCTGTGGGTCTGTGACCGTGCGAGCAGTACTCTGTAGAAATTCAGGGAAAAAAACAAAACCGCAAACACATCGACCACTAGAATTGCACAGGCTATAGGCCTGGCATTTGAAACCAGTATAGTTCCTGGGTGGGAGATTTGGGGTTCCAGCTAGTGTCTGGGTCGTTCTGTGTAATGGAGTCCTTGTGTATCTTACTCGCTTCTGTCTGTATGCCTCACTTCCTGTTTGTATGCCACCGGAAGTGACCTTGCTGAATTCTTGTGATGTCACTGGACTAGGAGAACCTTGTCACAAATTGACTTTGGGGATGACGCTGCATGTGTAAACCGAGGACTACGATTTTGGGCTTTAAATCTTGAGGGAATAAAAGCCAGTAGGTGTTGTTCTGCTTTTGACATAAATTGCCATCTGATCTATGAAATACTACAAGCTTTAGAAGCTTTGAGAAAGGAAGCCCTCGGGGTCATGGGGACATTCCCACCATGCTCCTTGCGCACAGGACTGGAACGAACCTCTCCACACTTGATTTGGACTAGAGTTTTCCAGTTTGTACTTCTCCAGATCCACATATCTGATGACAGGAAAGCTGTACCTTTCATCAATCATTCTGCTTTTTCCTGGAGAGTCTCTTCTGCTAATGCAAATTTTACCCATCCTTGGAAGTCCAGCGTGAATGCTTCTCAGTGCACGCTTACGCCACCCTCCCCTGCCCCGCACTCCCATGCCCTTACGTGCTCCAAGCAATATCTGATAGCGTAACAGTTTGATGATTCCTGTGTTCTACCCTTGTCCGGTGCAGTGGCATTTTGCATGGGAGTTTGTTTCTAAAATCACCATGAGTGTTTAATCTGACTCAGCTGCTCTCCATAATATATACTGTAGAGCACAGCCGTGTTTCAACAAACAATTCCTAACGGCCTAATTAGCATTTATTGAGTCCTCGCTCTGTGCCAGGCTCTAGGTTAATGACTTTAGAAGCATAATCTCATCATTATCACCATTCCACAGTTGAGTCAATGGAGACTCACCGTGGTTATGGGATCCCGGAGCAGAGTTCTTTGGCCAGGAGCCTAGCTCCAGATCCCATTCTTAGCCACTCTGCTACCAACTGCGTCCCCCACGCGGGGGACCACACGGACTGCAGTGACCACTTTTTCTTGAGTGCCCCTGGGGCAAGATCGGTGATTGGACGGCCACCCGCAATGCCTATCCCAAATACAGTGTGGGTTCTTTTACCTAGACTGCCATGCAGGAGCCCTGACATTTTCTTGCTTACAAATATTTTGAGAATTGTACATTTATCACGATGCAAACTAATGTCTTTCATCTTACATCAAAAGATGTGTGTTACTGAGTTTAATAAATAGATCAATCCAGTGCGTTCGGAGCCCCAGGCTCTGCAGGTACCACAAATAACACTTTCCTACTGGGACTGTGGTAATGTTTACACGCCTGGCTTGAAAAATAGTGCTGTGCTCAAGAAAAACAAATCAGCTGCTTTTTTTAAAAAAATATTTTAATGAAATGTAGAATATATACAAAAGCTGTGTAACATACACACATAATTTAAAGAATGGTAATTTGCAAGTACCCGTACTTGCTTCTCCGGCTTGAGCCTGGGTGTCTTTCTTTGGAAACATTTGCTAAGGGAAACTGAAAAACAAAACAAAAAGACTTTCTTTTAGCTGTGGTCTTCTAGATTTAGGCCCTCCAATTAGCACTGATGAAAAACAAGAGCGTAAGGGTGGACTCCTCATGATTTTACTCCCAGACACACGCTTGTTACTTCTTCAAAATATCTGATGACAAAGAGTATCATCCCAGTCAATCAACTGATTCTCCATTTTCAGGGGGAAGTGAGAAATTCTGAAAGAACGGGGTCCTTTTAGGGGAGTGAAGCAATTATTTAACAAGGTAGTGAGGAAGCAGGGCTAGGTTTCGCTTTCCCAGAAGTCTGAGCATGACACGTGTTGGGAAGTAGATGGGGGCGAGTGTGGTTGTCTACAAAGCTACTCCGGAAGTTGGGAAGCTGGGTCACCACACTTTGGACATTGCCTCCCAGCTCAATCACCAAACTGTTGTAACTATACGCACTCTGTAATCTACCATCAGCAGGATCTGGCCTTTAGCTTGACAAACCCAGAATGTATCTTCCGAGCAAAAGTTGTGGACTTGCATCCACCAACCTCACAAGACCCAGGTACGAGCCCAGGAAGCCACATTACTAAGTTGTTAAATGCACCTGTCCTGGTAGACAGAGATATCCATGGTACCATTTTCTTAATTTTCTTACCGGTTTCCTGAGTAAGAAGCCCGTTAAAAAAACAGAATGAGAAATTAATTTTCAATGAGAAGTATAATTCTCGCAGGGACCAAAGATTTCATCATGATCAGTAGAGTCTCACAAGTGTGCCCACTTACCCTGGATTTGCTACCATAATAGCAAAACCATTTTCTTGGGGAAAATATGATCAGGACATGGAGACTCTCGTGCGTCAGTTGTGCTCACCCCACCCAACTCAGAGCGGACACAGGCATTGCAATCTAGTGTGGAACATTCACTATTTCAGACATCTATTCTTTCATTGCCCATAAATCTTTGTTGACAGCACACATTGACTTCATATTCAACTGTACAAATGTCCTGACTTATACCCTAGTACTCATCACCCATGATGAGATTCATGAACATTCTGTGCTGTTAAGTTTGGGCTACGTGTGAAGTCAGTGGAGAGCCAGTGAGTGGCATCAGAGGAAGAAACGCAAGACTAGAAGCTGGATGTTCTGGATTTTAGACCCAGCTGGGTTTACGACAGTGGACATGCTTGGAGGATTAATTGCTCTCTCCAGGATCAATCTCCTCCTGCTGCAAAAGAAGAGAAATGGGTCAGAGGGCCCCGATGTCTGGTTCGTGCTAGCCTGGGTCCTTGCTCCCTTTCCACCTTCAATTCTTGTTTCTCTTGCAGGAATATTATCCAGCAGAACAGATTCTGCTCTAGGGCACAGAGCACAACACACTCAGCGTCCTTGGACCTCCAGGTTGGGGACACATTAAAAGAAACTTGTGCAATTATTTGTTTCATTCCAGGTGGTGAAAAAAGACTATTAAATAAAGATTCATCCAAAGCACATCTACTGCTGGGAATATTGCTCAACGTGTTCACATTTATTACTTCATCTACTCCTCTTCAGGATGCTGGACACTAAGACACTGAGTTATGAGGGACGGGGAAACAGTGCTTCTCATTGCTTCTGTTCTCTTGACATTCACTGGTGTTCAAGAATTTTCAGATGGCATCACCTAAGAACACGTGGAAGTCATGATGCTATCTACATCAGGCTCCGTGCACCACCTGGCCATGAGTGCGAGGCTGTCATGTGATTCAGATTCAAATGCCAGTCATAGTTAGACATTATGCCCCCTTGTCTAAATCTCAAGGTCACAGATCAGAAAATATCTCCCACTGTACCTACAAGTGGAAGACAAAAACTAAGTGACCCTTGGGGCGCCTGGGTGGCACAGTGGTTAAGTGTCTGCCTTCGGCTCAGGGTGTGATCCCGGTGTTATGGGATCGAGCCCCACATCAGGCTCCTCTGCTGTGAGCCTGCTTCTTCCTCTCCCACTCCCCCTGCTTGTGTCCCCTCTCTCACTGGCTGTCTCTATCTCTGTCGAATAAATAAAATAAAATCTTTAAAAAAAAAACACACACACAAAAAAAGCTAAGTGACCCAAAAGACAAAAAAATAAAAATAAAATAAAATAAAATAAAATGCCCTCCCATCTAAGAAACATTGCTATAAGCATTTCTAATAAAATTTCAGATTCTTGGTGTACATGAACTACCACTATAAGAAACGCCATTCACAACGTAGGTGGTGATTATGAAGGAGGACACGGTCTTTCCCTATTGGTCTTCAAATCAAACAAATCCAGGGTATAGTTGAAAGTAACAGAGAACAGAGACTCAACTTTCTATCTTTTAATTTGTATTTTAAAAATGTAGTAATAAGAGCTGAATTGAAACCATACTCAGAAAATACTATGGTATTATTGCTGGTGAGTATTTGAGACACAATATGTGGTCTAATTCATTTTAGTCTTCTTGGAACGTCTCTTCCTCCTTTTCTTCCTTCTTTCCTTGATATCCAAGTACACACTGTAGGAAGAGAAGTGAGCAGGGCAGAAAGTGATTTATTTTATCCTAGGGGGTAGTGATGATATCCATCCAAAAAAGTCCGTTTCCCTTAATCAAGGATTAGTCCTCCTCCTCTCTCTTCTCTTGTTTTATTCCTTCCTTCCATCCTCGTTCTCTTTGAGTCCATCTTTTTTACTCTTCCCCACCAAACCCTAATCTACACCTAAAACCACAGAACTACTTCCCCCATAACCGAGGACAGACACCTACTTTCCCTTGGGAGACGGAAGGGAAGACAGTGGAGACGTCCATGCCCTTGAATGTGATGTTTTATGGGCTTATTCTGTGTGGGCTGATGGTGATGGCTTTGCTGAGTCTACGTTTTGTCTGACATTTCACCACCATTAGGCAAACATTATTCTTTCTGTTGGTATTTGTTTAGTGAGCTCTATACTTAGTGGTGTATGATTTATATAAGTCACCATCTCTTCCTGGTGGCTTAGGCTAAATTATTATCCAGGCAATCCAATTTAGACACACAATAAGGGACAGATTACTAAACCCCAATGTTATACCTCCGTCGAACAAAGCCTTATTCCTTATTCATGGTGTCATGCACAGTTTTCACATTTCTAATGAAAATGTGGGCTGATCCATCAGCCGAAATAGCTTTAGGGCTTTTTGGTATTTCCAATGTTATTTTCAGAGAATGCATATTTTTTAAATTTAGGGACTGATGTGGTTAGGAATATTTAGATATTACGGCTTAAAAATAAATATATTGCTGGTTTGAACGGGCTTCAATGAGGTGACCACACTTGTAGGCTGTCCTCAATGGGACTATTCTCCCTGCTCCACCAGCATGAAAGCAAGCCGCTCCCCTTCCCTCTGAACCGTGTCCCGGGTGGGAAAGGAGTTTTGTGGACACCCTGACTTTGAGGGGGAGAAGAATGAGCTTCCATGGAATAGTCCCCTGGGAAGCTTTGGAAGACTCTGGGTGGGATCTTGAGGGACAGGCCCCAAGTGGGGGGAGAGGGTGAGGTGGTAGGAGGAGCACTGAGCCTGAGTTTCATCCTGCACCCCTCCTCAACAGTGGGCATGCCCAGGGAATGAGCACTGCGGGGGGGCCTTTGATTTCTGAGGTGCATTCATCAACGTTATCAAGAAAAGAGTTCAGAGGTCAAACGCCCTTTTATTTTATTTTATTATTTTATTAATTTATTATTTTTTAAATTTAAATTCAATTAATTAACATATAATAGAATACATTATTTGTTTCAAGGGTACAGGTCTGTGATTCATCAATCTCATAAAATACCCGGTGCTCATTACAACACATACTCTCCACAAATGCATTTTTAAAAGCCTGTATCAAAGGTTCAAAGATTGGGTGTGGGGGGGAACATTCTCAGGGCTTTTATCACGCTAGCTAATGTTGTGTGCGAGTTTCTTTGTTCATGAAAGCCTTCGGGTCCTCCTCTAGGATCCTTTGGAAACAGGGATTGAAGAAACATACCACAGGGAACGTTGCAAGGTGGGATTATAGCTTCTCTACTCTGAACGAAGACTCCATGGCCATGTAGTTCTCCCTATGAAGTCTGAACATTAAGGAAACGCGGAATAAAGCAGCTGTTACCTGGCCAGGCACCTGGACGGCCTTCAAACCCTAGGATCCGGGCAGCGAGCCCGCGAGCGAAGACCTGCCCGCATCCACCCACACAGCGCGCTGCCCGGGCGGGTCCTTCCCCAGCCCCGCGGCGCCTCTCGGAGCAGACCAGAGGAACGGGCAGGCAGAGAAGAGAGCTTGCGAGAATCGTTCGTAAGGTTCCTCCAGAACCTTATTTATTTATTTTTTTCTGTTAGAAAATGATCATTGTCATTTGAGTGGAATACAGGGTAATTTAGGCAACACTTAACTGTGGCTGAGAAGTGACATGCCCACTCTTCTCTAAATATGGAATTGAAATGCTTAATTTCCACCGGCTTTAAGTTCTTCAGATAGGAGTCACGTTTTATCTCGTAAGGGGATGCATTTTTTTACTATTTTTGAAAATATAAATATCTGAGTACAGAAAAGCCGAAAAATAAAAATAAACACCAAGGTTTTATACCACTTACAGAAACGACTTCAATTATTGAAAAATAAGTTGTCTCTGGGATTATCGAGAGAAGTTGAGAGGAAAAAATTCCACCATAGCTTTTAAGGATTTACAGAAGGGAAAAGACTAGCATTAAAAAGGCATATTCTATAAAAATGCTGACTTCGTTCCCAGATCATTTTTGATAGTTATCTACTCAGCCTCCTCTCGCTGTGCCAGAAATCGTACTGTGAGCTTTTGATGAACTGTGAACGTGAATTCGGGGATTTTTGAGGAAACAGATCTGTGTACCACAAAAGCGATTTCTACGTAACAAAAAGAGCAGAAAGATTGGAACGCCTGCACTGCACTTGATTCCGCCAAATCACCACTTGCCGATGGGCACAATTATTAGACAAATATTTCAAGCAATACACAGCTAACTTAAATTTCTGGGAACTTCTTTATATAATGATAAGATTAATGTTTAATTTACATATAAATGATGTAATTAGTGATAATTTTACACCTAAAAATATATCTCGCTTTCATTCAATATGTAAGGATGTTGAAAGGGTCAAGCATCAGACACTACTCTAGGGGTCTACCAAGACCCGTTGGCTTGCTGGGCGCTAATCTAGGAAAAACTTAAGGGAGGCTCCCCGTGTGTGCCCCTGGGGGGCAGGAACAAACAAAGAGCCAAGTAACGGCAATGCAGTCATTATTACTGGGATTTGCCTTTTTATCTTCCTTCAGGAGATGAGATTAGAAGCCACAAGAAAGAAATTATGTATATTAAGTATATATTAAATTTATATAAATTATATATATATATATACATGGAGATTGAACGATGTCTGAAAGTATCTGTCATTGGGTTGTTGAGAGCAGTAATTCCTATATTTACAGATTTACAGATGACTAAACTTTTAAAACAAAAATACATGCAGGTAACCAACACCCAGCCCCCTTTCATTTTAAGTAAAGGCAGTAAATAGAATACTTAGTGTTAAACATCATTATCATTTCATCTCGAGTTGTAAGTTTATCTCAAGTATGTAAGTATACATATATATACACACACACATATATACACATCATATCTATCTATCTATCTATCTATCTATCTATCTATCTATCATCTATCTACAGAGAGTCAGTGCATTCATGCTGAGTGGTTTGGAATATTACCCTTTTAAAAAGAAGAATCGGATGGTTAGTAAGAGTGGTAAGGACAGTCTGGATATGCTCCCTGTACCATCCCAGAACTCCAGTTCTATGTACTCTGCATCACCCAGATGAAAACTTACTTTTCTAAGGAACCCACTTTCACTTTCCTCTTTGCTGTTATACTGCATGGGCTATGGTTTAAGCTCTGGCATTTTTCATGATTGAGACACACAAAGGACTCCATGCTCAGCGGGGAATCTGCTTAAGATTCTCTCCCTCTGTCCCTCCCCCCACCCCACACACCTGTGCATGTGTGCTCTCTCTCTCTCTAAAATAAATGAATCTTAAAAATAAATAAATAAATAAATAAATAAATAAATAAATAAATAAATACCTGCCATCGTTAGTGAACACTGCCATGAGTATCTTTCTAACGCATCATAGTTTATTCTCAGATAGACCTACATGTTAATGGCTGTGTGTCGTTCATTCGGATGAGAGTTCTCTAAGTTATTGCGCCAACCCACATTGCTGGGTATGCAGATAGCATCAACATTTCTGCGAATAAATACTGTGAATAATTATAATTATGTTTTGAGATTCCTTTTTAGAAATGTTTTTGTGGACGTTCACTTAGCTTTATTGAAACAGACACATTTCGATTAGAAATAAGAATGAAGGGCGTTCTTGAAGAAGAAAGCAGTAATTCAGCTGGCATAGATTCTGAAGGGTATACAGAAGGGAGGAGGGCAGTTTCACACTTGGTCTCGATACCAGGTAAGAAGAAATAGTGCTTACAGGCTGATTTTATCTGAAACTATCTTTCCTTACAACACTGTACCTCACTCATGCACTACTCTGCAGACACTAGTTGTCGCCTCAGTGCACATTCTTTCCCTCTTTATTGACAACCAAACCTGAATTTTGTTTGGGGAAGCAATATGTCTAGACAAAATGCACACTTTCCTGATTTGTTTACAGCAGAAAGTGGCCCTTGGGCCACAGCTCTGGCCAACGAGACACAGTAGCCAAAAACTCAGGAATTTGGGGGGATGGTTTTGCTTGTCTGGTATAGACACTAGCCTTCTTTCCTTCTTCCTCCTGCCTCGAATACGAACACAATGTTGGGGATGGAATGGCATCTTAAAATTTTGAGAAAATGTGCAGGAGGTTAAGAGCTGCATTGTAAAGATGGCGGAGAGAAGACAATAGTACACTGGGAGATTGCTGCCATTGATGCCAGGTGAATGTTGTGATGAGCTAAATCTGGGAAACATGGCCGTCAGGGAGATTCCAGCAGACATCCAGGCCTGGATGTAATAGGAGCTCGGCAAGGGATAAGCTCAGTAAATGATGAATAAGTGAATGAAGAATGAATGAATACAATTTTAAATTATTGGTTGATTTGTTTTTCTTACTTTTGACATTATTTTCAACCTGAAACTTTCAGTAATCAATCTTAAGGAAGACTCTGTGACATATGGGTAGTCTTAAATTTTAAGCGTAGAGTTACCTGATGGTTCTCATATGGATTTCACTTGCCTTCAAAATATATCATGCTTTTCAAGTCCATTGAGGAGTTGATATAAGGAGGTGATATAATGGCCACACACCTGTGTGGCCATCTTTATTTTGATTTTAATTAAGAAAATATAATTTGAAGTTAAAGCAGGCACCCATTTCAGGGGAAGATGATAAAATCACACAATTAAAAGACAACGCCAAGTTCATTACAGAAGAGTTACCTGTGACTACGGCTTGGTTATCGGGTCTAAGACTTGAATATTCCTTCCAGATTTTGTTCATGATTACCTTTACATTATCTCCAAATAGTCTCATATTAGTGCAAGTTTATGTTGAACTTCCTGAACTGCAGTAATTATTTTGAACAATATTAGAATCATCATAATTATATTCTCTCAGCATGAGTAATCAGTAGGATAGGTTCAGATCATTCCGGGTTATGCAAACTTAAAATTAATTCAGAAAATTGTCATTTGAAGATTTCTGAAGAAATATTTCATTTCTTCTGAGTGCATGATTTTGAGAATTCTAATCATCTCTAATTACTCTTTTTATTTTATTCTTTGCAATTGTTATGAATTGCTATCTTGAATAGGAGCGCGTCAATGAATATTTATCAAGTTCTTATTTATTCTAAGGAATGTAGCTTTATATCCCTATCAGATTTACTGCCTTCCACCCAATCTCTCATTCTCCCTTATGGTGGAGAAATCTTAGCATGATTGCTTAAATTTTAGATCACTAATGAGGCTACATTCATTAATGGTAGCATTAAAAAATGTATTGATTGGAATGGCTCCCTGGCTTTTCCTGAGCCCAGGATTTAGTATTTTACGGGAACAGCAGGAAAGGTAGTCCTTGGTCCATATTTTGGGGACAATTTCATTTGGTTCACACCAAACTTAAGAAAAAAAAAAAAAAGAAGACGACACTTACAAGATAATAAAAAGCTTACAAGCTAAAAAAAATCACAGCAACTAATTATGTGAACTGATTCATTTCACCATTCCCATTATTCTGTAAAACCATCAGAACCTTTATTGAGACAGCTGGCGAGGGCTTGGGGGCAAATGGGTATTGAGGCTCACCTGGTCCCGTTCTCTGAATTTTATCAGCTTCTGTATATTGTGTGCAGATAAAAATTTCTACATGCTAAGTTCAGAAGCTAGCAATATTTATTCTCTCTATCAGATGCATCTACTTTTTATTGCTTGTAGTATTCAACAAGCCCCTGGATAATATGTTTTGCATTGTTCAAAGGCGTGAGTTTTGGTCCTATCACTTCCAGTGCCTCTGAACATTAGCTGTCGAATCGAAGCTCAGCTGGGAAGCTTGGTCTGCGTCAGTGAGTGGCGTGGCCTTGGCCAAATCTCTCTTGTGCTCTGACATTTGGACCCCTCATCTGCAATTGGACTAGTTGTTTTCTGAGACCTTACCTGAGGCCAGCGCAGCTCGGGACCATTAACTCAGGATAGCATTACTATCTGACAAATGGATGCAAGGCTTGGAATAATGAAAGCAGAAATTCACTGAAGCAATGAAAATGTGCACAGGAAGCTAGGAAGCACTCATACCTGTAAGTTGGGAATAATATGCAATTGAATTTTTCAGGGTTTTTTGTTTCTCTCTTTTTTTTTCCTCCTAATTTAACATACAACCACATTGGGCAAGGACTCACTTCATCTGAAGGCTGATTTTCATAAAATTCACAAAGATGTTGAATTCTTCATTTTATCAAATCTAATGATTTTTTGTTTAATTTGCTAGTGGTGAAGGATTTCAGATGAAAATCCTCACGCCAAGGAGCGCCTGGGACACTCAGTTGGTTAAGTATCTGCCTTTGGCTCAGGTTATGATCTCAGGGTCCTGGAATCAAGCCCTGTGTTGGGCTGAGCAGGGAGTCTGCTTCTCCCTCTCCCTCTGTCCCTCCCCTCTGCTCATGCAGTGTCTCTGTCTCATTCAAATAAATAAATAATATCTTCAAAGATAAAAAAATAAAATAAAGATATATAAAAAGAAAATCTTTAGGTCAAATAAAGAAATGATTTGCTGTAAACAAAAGGATAAAGTTTTACTAACCATGTATTATATGTTAATATTCCAAAAATAATTTTAACATAATAAATATATAAATGGTGGTCATATTGATTCAAGAAGAGTTAATCACATTTCTCACCTGAACAAAACTCTTAACAAAAATTCCAATGAAGTGGCAAGGCAGTTAATGCAAGCAGGAATTCAAATTATTGTATGAGTTTAGAAAGTGTACTAAGTCAATAGAGACTCTTGCCACGGAGAAAAAGAACACAAACTTCCGTACTTATACTTCAAAGTTTTATTCCATTTATTTTTTAAAAAGGTCACCCTTTTCCTCCACCTCCTACACTCTGCCACTTCTGTTCTCTGTATCTCTGATCTCGTTTTGTTTTCTTTACTAAAGTACAGCTGATATACACCATTATCTTAGTTTCAGGCATGCAACACAGTGAATCAACAATTCTATGTGTTACGTTTTTGCAAAGGCTTGATTCAAGTGAAGGCGTGGGTTAAGCAGGTATCTGAGAGAAGAGCTTTTCATGTAGAGGAAATCGTGGGGACAAAGTTCCAAGGAGGAGCGTGGCTGCATGCTGGAGGACAAGCCAGCTGGCCTGTGGGGCAGAGAAGGCCTCTAAGAATTTAGGTGTTTACAAGGGTACAGTGAGAATGTGAGGTTTTTAACCCCTTGGATGTTTTGTGTCAAGCAGTGAAGAGAAACGTTGAACGATGAAAAGCTTCATGTATGCAAGTGCTCTAGAGACAAGCAGGACAAAGACAGCATCTAGTGGTGGCCTGGCATCGTCTGAGGTCAGGAAACATCCCCCGGGCTCATCAGTGTTTAACCTGAGACTTTCAGGATGAACAGAATTAGCAGAAGAGGAGCCTGCCGGTGGTGGGACGGCATCAGCCAGGCAAACGGAATAGCAGGAGACATACGGGATGGAAGAACGCTTGTCCCACCGATGACACCAAGATGTGTTCAATGCTGTCAGGAGTGACACTGGAGAGCAGGTTTGTGTCTAAAATTCTGCTGTGAAAAATGCACCAGCCGTTAACGTACAGCCTGGGGAAGCCATTTCTCCACATCACCTGCCCCCTCCCAAGAAAACCTCCTCTGGCCAAATGTGGCCTGAATAAATTTTCTGCCTACTCAAGCAGCAGAAAAATGAGGAGGTAAAGAGAAGGTAGTGCTTTTTGTTTGTTAATGATTCCATTTATCTGCTTGGGCTGGAAAACTGTGCCTGGTTGAGCTCATGCTTCTTGGTGGCCAAGATCCGGCTTCTTTGGAGACTCTGTTCTTTCGTTCTAAACTGCAAATCCAACCTTCCCACCTTGTCCACATGCTAATGGTGCATTTTCCTCCCTTTGTATTTTGTAGATCTTTATTGCATAATACATTTTATCTATGATTCATTAATTTCCTCCTGACTTTTTAAACTGTGGTCATTGTAGAAAATCTGAAAAATAAAGGAAAACGGGATAAAAGAAATAAGACACAAAAGAGAAATACAGAACTCATCGGTAACGTGTTATAATGTGTTACAATCTTCATGTGTAAAGCACACAGATCAATAAAAGGACCCCTCACGGGGTTGATTAAGCATTTAAATTAAGAATTCAAAAAGAAGAAAAATAAGTCAATGCACTCATGAAAGGTTCTTTTCTATTACTAAAGCAAAAAAAATCATTTCTCTTTTAGAAGATAAAGGCTTTTATAAAGGAAAAGAAAACTAAGAATTATTATTTTTGATAAAGCATAAGGGAGTGCAAGATACATAGATAGATAGAGAAGCTACGCAAGTCAATTTAGTGAGAAGTTGGAAATTCAGTAAGATTCACTGAATAGGAAATTTTTGCCAAAGGAATCATCAGACATGTGTACAAAGTTGCACATGTGAGATATTTATCACAGTGCTTTTACGATCAGCAAGAATTAGGAATGTTCTAAAATGTCCAAAAAGGGAAAGGTCTTCATTGGTTTAAAACAGTGTAAATTCTAGGGGCACCTGGGTGGCTCATTCGGTTGAGCGTCTGACTCTTGGTTTTGGCTCAGGTCACGATCTCAGGGTCTTGGGTTCGAGCCCCACACTAGCCTCTGCACTCAGCAAAGTCTAATTGTCCCTCTCCCTTTGCTCCTCTCTCTCTCTCTCTCTTTTCTTTCTCTCAAATAAATAAGTAAAATTTGTAATAAAAAATAAAAAAATAAAACCATGTACATTCTTGAGATGGAATGTTCAGAAGACGTTTGAAGGTTTAGCCTCAAAAGTAGCTAAAATGTTTAAGTGATTTATCACACTATTGAAAAATAAGTCTAAATAATAACACTTAAAAATTATGTTTTTGATATAGACCTTCATACTTATTACATCATTTATTATATGTTAAATATTATTCTTTGGTAAAATATTGAGATTTTACTTAATATAGATTTACTTACAGTATTAAATTCTAGTGTTACATCAAATATTTTTCAAAAAGATACCAGAAATGTGTTTTCCAGTTTGTCACTTATCTTTTGACATTCTAATAATTTATTGTGTGTGGTTTCTTTTGTTGTTTTTCTTTAGGGCGTGCCCTAGAAATTTCTTCTGCAGAACTTGATTTTATATAATCACCTTTATTAAGAGATAAGAGCTGAAAGCAGTAATTTAATTTGTGTATAAATCACAGTCTATGGTTCTTATCTTTTTTTCAGGTGGTTCTCCTGTTAACCCACAATTGTTGAATAACCTGCTCCTTTCCATAGTAATTGGAGATGTCACCTTTATCATACACTATCTTGCAAATTCTTGTGGCTGTTTGCTCATTTTCCGTGCAGCCTACAGACTTCTCCGTAAGAGTTGTTTCAACAGTTCAATATATGTTATGAGGGTAGGAAAGTCCTCCGTTTCCTGATAATGTGTACATTCTTCTATGGCCTTTATTCATCCGTTGTGCTTCAGAATATTTTTTAAAATAGATAAGGCATTCTAAAGACGTGACACCAACAAAATATCAGAGTAGGGATCTTCAAGTGCCTGTCCCCGAAAGAAATATTGAAACATAAGCAGAAACTGCCAGAACCAAGGTTGTCAGACCCTGAAAAACACTTGGAGTTTTACAAAATCTGAATCAAGAGAAAGTCAAATTAAAAACAGGAGAGGATGGGGCGCCTGGGTGGCGCAGCGGTTAAGCGTCTGCCTTCAGCTCAAGGCGTGATCCTGGCGTTCTGGGATCAAGCCCCACGTCAGGCTCCTCCACTGGGAGCCTGCTTCTTCCTCTCCCACTCCCCCTGCCTGTGTTCCCTCTCTCACTGGCTGTCTCTCTCTGTCAAATAAATAAATAAAATCTTTAAAAAAATAAAAATAAAAACGGGAGAGGGCATCTTGGCGGTTCAATCTGTGCCCCCCCCATCACCTCCCAGCTCAGCCTCCGCTCTGAAGATAGCTGTCCAAGTCATCCGTGTGGGGTCTGGCTCTGTCTCCAGGAGAGCAGAGCGGACCTTATCTGCAAACTGTGTCTGTTCTCACTTGTCTGGGCTCCCAAAGGACTGAAGAAAGGTGCTTTGTTCGGTTTTCTGACTTGGACCTCACCCAGGCCCAAAAGTTGTGAGTTCTGAAAGCACTGGAAGGTGCCCAAAATAAACCCTTGCATGTATGGGGTCAAATAATTTCTAAAAAGTGCCAGGACCATTTCCTGGAGAAAAGGGCAGTATTTTCAACAAATAATGGTGGGAAAAATGGATACCCACAGCAGCACAAGGAAGTTAGATCCTTTTACTCACATCACAGACAAAAATTAACTCAAAATAAATCAAGGAACTAAAGGTAGGTGTGAAAACTATAAAACTTTAAGAAGAAACATAGGGATAAATCCTCATAAGATTGGATTGAACAATGAATATGCATATATTTTCATATTGTCTCTAAGGGTTGTTTAAATAGTATATCTATATTTAGCACACACACACACATTTATTATGTATATGCCAAATGATATGCGTGTACTTCTGTGTGTGTGTGTGTGTGTGTGTGTATACCAAAAGCATGAACAACCCAATTTAAAAATGCATGAATAGGACGTGCGCTACCATCTTGATGGGCATGTGGCCTCTCAGGACATCTGTCTCTGGAGAGTTCCCTGGACCAGTGGTAGATGTTATGTGAGGAAGGAGTGATCAAGTGATGGGTTAAACCAATGAGATTTGGGATTTTTGTGAAAACATGTAACCTTTTTACTCTACCAAAAGCATGACTCCAAATTCTTAAAAACAGGGGCCTATCTCTATCTGTAACAGTTTCTAAAATTCACCATTTCCATTTAGGTTTTTAATATATAGGAATTATGATTTTTGATTGATTTTTCCAAGTAGAAACCTATTGTTCTTGCTTCTTCCACTGGGCAGTCCTTCCTTCCCGGCCTCCAGTGTCCCGTGTGCCCACTGGGGGACTACTCTTCTAGGTCGGCAGGGACGTCATGACTCTGAGCTACTGCTCTTCCATATAAACTTAGGGATCTAATTATCAATATCCTCAGGAAAACTACCATCAAGTCAGTTGTTAGGAATGTCAGATTCTGTTGAATTATAGAACAATTTAGAGGTAATATCCTGACAGTGTTGAGTGACTACGGTGTCTGGGACAGCATCTCATCACGATATAGCTTTTCCAAAGCACTGCAAGGAACTCAAGTGTAATGTTAACAGAGTGGTAGGAGCTGGTGTTCTTGTCATATATCTGGCCTTTAAACACCCCACTTTTATCATCCCACCCTCGAGAATGATTTTTGCTGAGATTTTCTTTTTGGGGACATCTCTGTTATAAAAAATAAAGGGAATTCATTCTATTACTTGCTCGAAAATAGACTTTTAAAACTTTGGATGGGGGGTGCCTGGGTGGCACAGCGGTTAAGCATCTGCCTTCGGCTCAGGGCATGATCCCGGCGTTATGGGATCGAGCCCCACATCAGGCTCTTCCGTTATGAGCCCGCTTCTTCCTCTCCCACTCCCCCTGCTTGTGTTCCCTCTCTCGCTGGCTGTCTCTATCTCTGTCAAATAAATAAAATCTTAAAAAAAAAAAACAACTTTGGATGGATATTGAATGGAATGGAATATGTGCTTCTGCATACATTGAGATGACACGGTTTTTGGGTCATTTAATCAGGGAGAGTGATACACGGCCACACACACTTTCTCAAGTTCAATCAGCTGCACATTCCTAGACGAAGCTGACTTGGCCATGTCCTATTTTCTAAGAGAAACACTGTGGATTTGAATGAAAGGGAGGGGTAGCTGGTAGTCCCCTGTAGGAACTACATCAGAATAGTTCCAAAGCACGGATCTTGCATCTACAGGCATATTTTTTCTGTAAGGCTTCTCGAATCTGCAAGTCAAGGCAGTTTGTGTACCAGGTGGTGTTCAGGTGGACAGCGTGACCCGACGCATGAGAACATGCAGTGATCTGAGAGTGAGACTGACTCATGGGGTGGCATTTGTAGACAGATTACTCCCCCTTCAGTGATGCTATCGACAAGGTTTCACTATTGCTGAAAAGAAACGTCTTCAGCTGTTGGTTCCTACCGCATTCTGTACTTGGGTGTCGGTGAGACTTTCCCGTATCCTGGCTGGGAATTTTCCACACGAAGAGCTTTATTCTCTGCAGCTGATGAGAGCCGGGGTGCCGCATCTGACTCTGGAAACATGCCTTTGCTACTTGGTCTACACTACCTGACATTTCATTATGAACTCTATCTACACAACTCTAGCTTCTCCGGACCCCACTCACACCTTCCCACCTCCTTCCAAGAGCTTGGAGCGCTACTTGGGGGCATCTATTCATCATCCGTGAAGCCCCAGCCATCAGGGCAATGTCAGGAAAGGGGAACCTATAAACCAGGGCTTTGGGGTCAGTGGGGGGCCCTGAGACTGGTGACTGGTGCATCGCCAGCTAAGCTCTCCCATTTTCTCAGGTGACCTGGTGTCCACTGACTTCTTGCCCCATGACTGGTTCTGGAATCGCCCCCAGGGACAGAAAATCAGCAGGAACAGGTGGCAGAAGTAGAATGAAGCACTCCAGAAGGCTGTATTACTGAATTAAATCATATTATGATAATAATATTATAATAATTTCATAATATTAATAAAATTTCATATTATTTGAAAAATGAATATAATAAATGAAATTTTGTTATGGTATCCAAAGATAACGTTGAATAATAATCAAGTCAAATAGGGTATATTCTCAATTCAACAATACTCTAGTTATAATGATTTACAGAAGTCATTATTTTGAGTAAAACTGCTTAATAAGTGGTACATTTTTATTTCCAAATAGACTGACTCATCTCTATATGTTGAGCTAGCTTCCTGGCCCCGTCACTGGTGCTGTGTCAGGGTTTCTGTGTAAAACAGTTTGTCTGACTAATTAAAATGTGATTTCCAAGCCTATTTGTTATTACTTCTATTATCTTCTTGTAGGAACTCTGGAATAACATGTTTATGGCTGCCTGCAAACTCATCTAATTTAATATTTGCCTAGTAACCTAGATGTCCCCATTTAACAGCAGCTGCCCTTGGAATACAGATTTTTTTTTTCCACAAGGCATGCTAAATTTTAACTAATTGTCACTGCAATATTCCATTCTGACTGAGTACACGAGCCTTTTCGGTGGTGAAATTGGAATGGTTAAATGCAAGCGGTTATTAATTTGTTCTCAGTACAAAGGATGCAATTATTCATCTAAAAATAAAGCTCTTAGGGTCGGGAGAGAAGCAACGAATGGAACAAGTCCTCATAATTTAATATTCTTCGTTCTGATTTTCTTAGCAGATCTTCTGAATGACATTTAGAGGCCAGAACTGGAATTATTAGCCAGCATGACCAAGCAATTCAAAGGACCGTAATGACTTCCACAAAAATTATGAAATGAAACCAAATGATGACAACGTTTTCATGGTAATTGTCCTTTTCCATCTCAGAGACCCAGAGGAGGTCTGCAGAGTGGTGGTCCCCGAGGCTGGCCGGCACCCCAGTCCGGGGGGCTTGCTGCGGGTAGAGCCTGACCTCTGGCCGGCGGTCAGCGCAGGACCCTGGGGTCTGGGTTTCTATTCGCGACCGGAGGCCGATGCCTTGGCTTACCAAGGGCTGTTTCCAAATGAACGAGCTCATATCTGTGACAGCTCTCTATATTGATGCACGGAATGCCTTATCCTGAAATTCCTTCAAAAGAGTTTCTAGAGAATATTTCCCAACGTATATTACGTTGTAGATATTGAAATCTGTTGACCTGACCCTGGAACCAGAGGGTGGGACAGCATGGTGGGGTAGGGGTGGTTTGGGGATACACTCTTTGCCCAAGCAAGAACTGAATTCACCATTATTGAGAGCAGCTGGGGAGAATAATGAACCAGAGCCCCTCTCTGCACACCTCTGCCTCCCTACGTGGTCTATTTTCACTTATCTGGAGAAATACCCGCACCCCTGCCGCCCGGTCCGTGCTGGAGTCCTGAGCTCTCCCACAAGCAGACACAGGCCCACCTTCCTTCCTCTCCCCTACATCAGGCTGCAAGCTACCGCCCGGGGCTCAGCCGCACGCCGGCACCGCCCTCCTCTTCTCCCCACCTGCTTCGATGGCTGCTTTCCTGCAGGTAAAGAAACTGCAAAACTAAAATATTTTCTGTCTGCTCCTTTCATGAGACGTGTGCCGGCCTCTGTTCCTGCTGATGATTCCATGGCTCTTCCTTTTTCCAGAAACTTCCAGTAATTCTTTCCCATTCTCCCTCTCAGCTGATAAATCTGTTTCTCTTTTCTATTAAAAAAACTGAGGAGACTGTTCCCCGCTTCCAGACATCTAACTATGTCTGTGCCCACGTGATGTCTTCCGGGCAGTCACTGAGGCTGGGGCCTCTCCTACAGCACCTTCCGCCCCGAGTCCTGGGTTCCTTCCCTTCTCCCTGCTCACAGTAGGCTCCAGCAAGGGCTCCCTCCGACCCACATCTCCCTCCCCCCCACCATTTGCTCTCTTTGATGAATAATCCCTTGAGAGTGTTAACATATTCTAATTTCTTTCACTGGCCAAGAGCTCTGTGTCCCTGTTGGTCCCCTTTCTCTGCTGCCCTTTGTAATGACACTCCTCGAAGTGTGTCTGCACACCGATACTCACTGGCTCCAGCACGGCCTAGTTCAGTGATGACGTTCTGGCAACATAGTAAGCCAACTTTCCACGGCTGTCCGTGCCACGCGGGGCGCCCCATCCACAGGCAACGCGAGTCCCGCGTCGCAGACGACCGCTCCAGCATCTGCTGCCATCCGCCCGCCCCTCTTGAAGCAGCGTCCGTGCTGCCTTCCAGGAGGACACAGAGCAGACTTCCCTTGCTTCCAGGTTCATTCCTGTGCCCTCTCTTCTCCCTTCTCCCCGACCTCCAAACCCTGGAGCGCCCCAATCTTTGCATGTCTGCTCCTCTCACCATTTACTCCTCAGCGTTGCCTCAGGGATTCGAATACAACCTCTGTGCTCCCCACTCCTCCAACTTCTCACGTGAGTTCCAGATGTGTGTTTCCAACGATGCACTTGAACGTTATGGGTCCGTTCGGGCCTCTGTAACAGAACACCACAGGCCGGGTCGATGATCGACCACAGACCTTTGTTTCTGACGGTTCTGGAGGCCGGACATCCAAGATCGAGGCAGCAGCAGACTTACTGCTCTGGGCTCATGGATGGCATCTTCTTGCTGTGTCCTCACATGGGGAAGGGGCGAGGGGGCTCTCTGGGGTCTCTTTTATAGGGACACTAATTCCATCATGGGGCTTCACCTATGACCTCATCACCTTCCAAAGGTCCCTCATCCTGACACCGCCACCTTGGGGGTCGGGTGTCAACATATGAATTTTGGAGGCGACACAAGCATCCAGTGTGTACCATATATCAGATAGGAACCTCGAACCCATTCTGTCTACGCAAGCTCCTGTTCCCCATGAAACAAACTACTCTCATGGTTTCAATGTAAATGGTGGTCCGTCCTAGTGTTAGGGCCAGAAAATGTAGACGTGTCATTCCCTCCTTTTCCTGTGTTCATATACACTCTTCCAGGAAACCCTCTATCTTTAAAATGCATCCAGAATTCCACAAATTCATAGTATTTCCCCCTGTACCATTTTCACGGAGCCCCCGGCATCTCTCATCAGCCTCGATCCCAGTTCTTTCTGCTTCTGCATCCTCCACTCTACAGTCTCCTCACCACACAGCAGGTGACTAGCCATTGAGAGCACGTCCACCAGTTTCAGTCCCTGCTCAACAGCCTACAGGGGCTTCCCATGCCATTCGGCCAAAAAGCCAGTTTGTAAAATGGCCTCAAAGCCCTATAATTCTGACCACACTGATCACTGCATCACATGCACACTCAACCTTCCTATTTGCTGCTCCTCAAATACATCAGGCATGCTTCTGCCCCAGGGCCTTTGCACATGTTGCTCCCAATGCCTGAAACTCTCTTACCCCAATATTCACATGTGTTACTTCTTCACATGCTTCATATCTGTTAAAATGACACTTCTCAGTGAGTCTCTCCTGACCATCCTATTAAAGTACAATGCCTCCAACTGACACTTCTATCCCATTCTCTCCTATAGCCCTGGATTTTCATCTGGCCCATATTAAGCACAAATATATTTTGTTGAGATCATGAACACATGCTCTGCTGATGTAGTAAGGACCTTCCTGTCTACATGGTTTCATGCACTTGTTTGAAGTCCTTTCCTCTCTCTCTCTCCGTCAGCACCTCTCACTGTCCTTAAGACCTCGAAGGAGTACTCACAGAACAGCAGAAGGTATGGCTCCCGTTGAAATACCACGTGCATTCCCAGCACATTGCCTCATTCCCCACAGGTCTCTCTCATCGTCCGTGCTTGGTCTTTGAGCATCTTCTGGCACAGGACCCAGGCCCCATCACCCTGCACAGCACCGGGAACATGGACATGGCCACACTCAATCTTTCTCCTCTCCGTGTCTCCCTCCATCCAAGTCTTAGTCCCCCACACACTCAGCAACGATTTATTGGACAAGTTCCAGGCACATTACTAATCACAAGGGATGTAACAGTGAGCAAAACAGGCAAAGTGCCTGAACTAACGGAACATGAATGTTGGCCCAGGAAGCAGGGATGAAGGAGGTAACAACCACAGGTACAATCGCAGATCGTTCTAAGTGCGGTAACCTCAAGTTACAGGGCGAGAGGAACCCCGGCCCGTTTCAGAGCATCAGATAGGGTTGCCCCGAGGAAGAGACAGTTGAGATGATGTGCCAAGGATGAAGAGGAGTAGTAGTAAGTAGAAAGATTTGAGATGGGGAAGGTGTTTGGCCTGAGAGCGGGAGGAGCCAGTGCTCCTAAAGGGACAGGGAGAGGGGACAGTGGTTTCCAAGCACAGCCAGTGAGAGTAAGCAGGGAGCACGAAGGGGTTCTTCTGGCAAGAGTTGATGCAAAGCAATGTCCTCAGGAGGTTTTGATCTTCGGAGCAGGAGGGGGGCACTGCTGAACGGGAGTCCCACAAGCCCCTTATTCTCTTTCTTTTGAACGACATGGAATCACGTGTCAAAGCAATTGTGTCACTGTTGTGTGCACATTACCGGGAGTGTGAACCTTTTACAAAGTGATCTGACTCCAGGGATGTTACCTCCGGAGTGCAGCAAAAGGGAGGAGCCCTGGAGACTGGCATGGTTCAGTCACAGGTGCCAGGAAATGTCCCGTTTGGGAAATCTAAGTCCCCCCGGAGCTTGGAACAAAGGAGAGGCAGTGGGGCAAAGCTGGGGGTGCAGTGGCGGGGGAGGGGGGAGGACGTGCCAAGCAGTTCCACTGGAGCACGTGGAGCCAGGTGGGCTGAGCACTGAGAACAATTGTGAGAGGTTCTGCAAATGAGCCTGGAGAGAGCGAGCGAGCGAGCAGGAGATTTATAGTATTTTCTTTCTCTGGCTCTGTTGTCTGGCGCGAGCTGGCATGTGACGTCCTTTAGGTATGGGGTACTTCAATGGCACCACTTGTCACCTACTGTGTAAGGCAAGTGAAACTGTGTTCCCAGACATTTTCACTGGCTGTGTTTTCTTGCATTTAGAACGTCATTTAACCTGAATTATAGATTCCTTTTCCAAATTCTTCTCCCTGGCTCTAATAAGTGGTTAAAGCGTTGCGCATGGCATGCTTCGATAATTTCAGTAGGTAAACTGGATCCTAGGTAACACAGATAATCCAAACTTAGACAGATGACAATATAACAGCAGTAGGCGATTTTTTTTTTTAATTTAAGGTAACTTTGTGGGTGGAAAACCTACGAATAACCTGAGTCTGTCCAAACACACAGATGCAGCAGTGGTAAGAGTCACCGTTATTTTGAACAATCACTCATTACCTTTTTTTTAATTACTTAGACATCACAGTTCTAAAACAACAGATTTCTCTGGAAGATATTCAGTGAGTGGATATTTAATGTAAATATCTTTTCGGTTATAGAAAAGATTGTTTTCAATAAAAAATTCGTTCCACATAGATGTTAAAGGAACTATGCAAAAGCATAGTTACAGGTGGGTGATTACCCTGATTTCGAGAGAAGCAGTGAAGGTAGAAAGAGAAGATACGTGAGCCTCATACTGGGGAGAAACGTCGAGAGCAAAGTGCTCACCCCTGGATTTGGGGCATCAAAGAGCGTGAGGTCATGAGTTACCTCCCAGTTTCAGCCTGATCACTAGCAGTGTGTTGATGGAAATAGGGAAGTTTGGTGAAAAGCTTGGTTGGAAGATACAAAGATGAGATTACTATTGGATATATTGAATTTTCTTTATTCAGGGAAGGAATCATTTACCAAAGCCCAAACTTGTTGATTATAATTTAAGAAAATCAAGCCAGTGTAGATCTCTCCCTCTTCCTCTCTCTCTGTCAATAAATGTTGGAATGAAGATAACTGATTCTTTGCAAAATAACTGAGGTGTCAGAATGTTCTCTAATAAATAAATCATTCCATTGTTCCAAAGGCATTGTGGAGAGATGTGTGAGGTGAAGGCGCTAGCATGATATCGACTTTCAACAGGAGACTAGATGCTTTTATCCTGAGATCTCTGCCGCTTGCCTTTCTTCATTGAGAGGACCTAGCACATCGAGGCTGCAGGCTTCCTCCTCCTGCATTCTGACGGAGAGGTACCTAGATAAATGGTTAAACCTGCTGCCCTGGGAGGAAGTGAACCCTTGCAACATGAAACGTCTTCAGGAAAAATGCTGTGGGAGGAATTACCAATTAACCCGCAACTGTAATTAATGGAATACTTGTGCCCATGGCAGTTACGAGCTTGGCTTAAGTCCAGTAGGACAAGGACGTCAAGTCCCCTAATGAGCTGGGATTAAAGAGCAGATAGAAAATTAAAATACACCAGGACAGACAGTAAAAGATGAACTATACTCAGAAAATTTTGAAAATGGCTGACTTTAGATCTAAATACCTTTCTTGAGATTTTTAAGGTTTGGTCACGTAGACCGTACGTTATCACAAAGGACAGTAATTAAACAACCACTCTGCTTGTTCTTTAGTATCTCATACCTGACGTCATCTGATATTGAGACACACAGAATAAGCCATCTCCAACTGAATTTATGAATGAAAGTGCGTTCTAAGCCACATTAGTGATATGATGTATAAACACCCACCTGCAGGCTTTAATGTACTAAAGACTCTGTATACTGCATTGTGTCCTATTTTCATATCATTTCAGGGATGCGACATTAATGGATCCAAGGTGCTTAAAGTCCAGATATTGTTGTGTTGATGATATATTATCTAATGCAATCTCATAAAGCTGAACTTAAACCATCTCCAGATACTGAGAGGATAAAAGTATCATCCCATTTAATATTACAACACATGAAACACATTTAGTTGAGAGCCATGAATGTTATAAGACATTAATATTTAATTTGACTGACTTAGTGAGAACTAAACACAGATGTTTCTGTTTATTATGGTCTTCCTATATCATGCCACTAATTGATTTCAAAGAAGAATGAAGAATTTGGAAGTTTGTTAGCCAGATTGGAAGCTGGTGGTCCCTCTGTAAGCTACAACCCAGGGCTTTCTTTTCTGGAGGAGGAGAGAACGTTTCCTCCAGGAGAAGCAGTGGATGAAGAGCACCTGTGGGAAGTCCTGGTGAGAAGACTCTTCTCTCTAGCACAGCAGCGTCAGGGTCATAGTAAAATGGCCCCGTGCCATGGGAGTGCTCACAAAGGGCTGGAGCAGGGGGAGCAGAACTGAGTTACCATGACACCATAGAACTTTGAAGGATTACTGATGCTGTATTGAATGGAATCTGAGCTCTTGGAATGATACACTGAAGTATAGGAACATTGAACGTGTACGTCGATGACGCTTAGTCTCACTTAAATGAAGCTGAGCCCTTGGGCATTTAGTCTGCAAAGTGTATATACGGACAGTGTGACCTAAATACATTTTTTTTTAAGTTTGACATGCTCCCCCCGAAACACTGCATTTATATTTTAAGCATTTTAAAGATGGATGCCAATCAACGCAAACCCCAAAAGTGGTATGAGATGAAATCCTTCTAAGATTTGATTGTAATAATAATTGTTGTGATTATTATCAAGTTATCATTATTATTACATTTGCCTATATCTATAAAGTAGCTTTCTGAGATTTGACTGGGGTTGTGCTGAATCCATAGACCAAGATGGCATCCCTGACCCTTCTGCCAGCCTGCCGATCCACTCAACCACAGACTCCGTAGAGTGTAGACGGTAGTCTAGAGACGAAGCGCACTCTGAAGTCTGGTCTTCGTGCAGGTGGAGACCAGAGAGGCAAGACCAAGACTTGGAGTCTGGAGGGGCTTCTCAAGGACACATGAAAAGCTTTCGTTCAGGGACCTCCAGGGCCCACTACCAACTATAATCCACCTGGCATGGTGTTCTCATTCACCACAGTGGCCAGTCAACCAGGGACGCCACTTCTTCCAAGTCTATCCCACCCTCGCCCTCCTCCAAAGGAGTTGATAGCACTCATGCCGGAGTATGGGATCTCTCCCACTTACCTGAAACGTGGCTGGTACAAAGCCCTGCCAAGGAGAATTCCAGAACCCTGGCTCCAAGAGCAAGTCCTCATCATGCTCTGGAACCAAAAGGAGAAACCAAGGCAGGCGTTTCTAAGCCAATTACGCCTGGGAGAGATTTAGACGTGTTTGTCATGTCCCTCCCCGCACTAGGAAGCTCCAAACACGTTAGCCTGGGCGGGGACATGAGACCTGCGTCCCCAAAGACTTGATCTCTCCTTTTCTGAAGGCGGATGGCTGTGGAGAGCATAGACCATGGTACCCATGGCCACAGGATCTCTAGTTAAGCTTTAGGCTCTGACCAGCTGCTTGCGTGAGCGATCTCACGTGAAGGCAACAAATTCCCCTGAGGGCAAGTACCTTTACTGCTTCCACCTTATATAAGGTGAGTGGGGTTTAAAGCAGGTAAGTCACATTTCACACTGACAGGTCTAAGAGCCGAAACTATTTCTCTTTTGATATCCCACGTTTCTAGCTAACACAAAGCACTGTCTATCCCAGGAAAATGCCTTGCCATCCTTTTCAGTTTTCTCCTATGACAAAAAATTTCCTTTCTCACAAAAGCTGTGATTTTTTTTCCCCCTAAAACTATGATGGCAAAGAACATTCTATAGATATTGGTTCCTTTCTTGTCTCTTCCATCTTCAAGCACATGGCTTCTCTCTGTTCTCTTTGCTCACCTCTCGCGTAGACTTAATAAAGGATATTCAGAACCTATCGCTCCTGTAATGGAAAAAAATACAAATGTGGTCTCCAAAGCCACGGTTTATGGTGGGCTGAAAGTAGCTCCTTATAGATTGTGCTGCTCCGCTGCTCATCAAGGACCACCTTCCCGAGCCTGGGAGGGGAGGAGGCGGACACGGTCTCCAACACTGTTCTTGGGTGTGGATGTGAGTCCCACATACCAACAAGGAGGAGACACAGAGCGCTGGACGGGGGAGAACATGGAGGACCATGGAACTCAATTTTCAGAAGCTATTTAGATCCTGACTCATTGAAACCAAGTATTTACAAACAAACAAACAAACAAACAAACACCCATATTTATTTAAGTCAATTAAAATATTTGAGTATGGACAGATTATCATATGACTTGAAGGATTCTTTTTTTAAACGCTCTTCGGTGTGATGGCGATATGGTAGTCCTACAACCTGACATGTATACATCTCCTTTCCAATTAGAAATGTGAAGTGAAGTATCTGGCGGCTACATGACATGTTGCCAAAATTTTGTTTTAAATACTCCAGCAATAGGGAAAAAAGGACAGGGAGGAAGGCAGGCAGGCAGGAAGGGACAGTGAAAGAGGCATGAGATCTAACTTACCAGCCAAGTCTGGGGAACGTGGGCGCCGGAGGACACACGCGTGGGCTTCAGTATACTCCTCCTGCTGCTTCTGGGTATGTTTGACATAATAAAAAGTTAAAAAAGAAACACTTCATACATAAAATAAGACCTGATCATTTGCTTTTAGAGTCATTACAAGCAAACACCACTGACTTCCCGCTCTGCTCTGAGTTGTGGCCCTCGTGTCACTTGATGAGGACAGTTGTAAAGAAGCAAGGTGGGTACGTGGCAATGGCAGTGAATGTCTCAAAGAACAGGCTAGTTGATGGGATCTAACAGCTTGGCTCTGTCTTCATGGCGGTGACAAGACTAACCATGGCTCTTCAGTGGTAATGTGAAGTGAGAAGTCAATTCCACCACATTCAGAAGGCTGACCTCAGACACCTGTGGCTTTTGTACCTAATCAAGAGCTCTCCTGGGGCGGGAGGGGGGAGAGGGGGGACAGAGGCCAGTGGAGATTCGCAGGTGATGTAGGGAACAGTTACGCAAAGTAACGTGCATGATAGGAGAGCAGGACCGCTTGTGGGGTGGGATGTGCGGAAAGAGGGAAAGGATAGGGAAGACGGAGGGATAGGAGGGAGAGGGATTTGGCATTGCTTTTCCCCAACAATGGAAACTGTTTTTCCAAGTCTAGCCGTGGTCTCTCCGATAGTGTGGACATCTTTATATGTGCAAAAAAGATTGCTTTAATCATCCATTGAGTTCAATTTTTTTTAAAGTGCTAAATTTGGGTTCCCAAGGTGAGTCTGATTAATGCAAAACACGATTCAGAAGGTTCTGAGCTCTACCCCTACTTTGGCATGATTTAGATGTAAAGCAGAGATGAATATTTCACAATTCACTGATAAAAATTTTCCGAGACCAAAACGATGATAGCCTGAATATGAAATTCGTCTGAAGCTGCATTATTTGTCTGTCTTAAAAGAAGTAAGACTCCAAAGGAAGCTATAAATTACCAGGCCCTGCAAAATTCTGTTTGAGGGAAGCATTTTCTTTTCCAGTCTAGCTGTCCACTGGTGATATAACCGAAGTATTGCTTGAGGACGGAGTGTGGTAAGAGGTGTGTCAGCGAGACGGGAATGCTATAGCCAACATATTTCCCAAGGTCACAGCGCACAATTCGTGCCATCTCAATGAGGTGTCAGTCCTTGGGATTTCAGATGCCACCATAATACTGCCTTACAGTACAAAGCCATCCCTCCTGCCGTGTTAGGGCTGGTGTGGTGGGCATGCAGGTACTAGCATACACGCAGAGCCCTCCCGGTCTGTAAAAATGATGGGTGTGGTGCACGGTGCCCTGGGGGATACTTACAATATAAATATTTCATTCTTTTTCTTTTAAAGATTTTATTTATTTATTTGACAGAGAGAGAGACAGCAGTGAGAGAGGGAACACAAGCAGGGGGAGTGGGAGAGGGAGAAGCAGGCTCATAGCGGAGGAACCCGATATGGGGCTCGATCCCATAACGCCGGGATCATGCCCTGAGCCAAAGACAGACACTTAACGACTCTGCCACCCAGGCGCCCCTGTTTCATTCTTTGACCTAAATACCATGCCCCAGTGGAACTACATGTCCTCATCTCCTCTGCTTTCCCCCCCTGTTTTCTTAACTTCTTGTTTTTGATTTTTTACTTAACTTTGTAATTTTGGAATCTGTACATGTTGGCAGGGAAGTTGAGATGGTATTGCAGAGAACTGCCGCACGCCACACCCAACTTCCCCTATTACTGACATCTTAAGTTAATGTATATATGTCATAATTTGTGAACCAATACTAATACATTATTACTTACTGAGGTCCATGTTTTATTCAGGTTTCCTTACTGTCACTTTTTAAAATTAACTGCAACACACTAGCAGCCCACTTGTGCATTGTCTCATGGTTTTCTAACACTTTGGATATATGATCGGGGTGCTGGGGAGCTCCATGGGTTAAGCATCTGCCTTCGACTCAGGTCATGATCTCAGGGTCTTGGGATCGAGTTCTGCGTCAGGCTCCCTGCTCAGTGGGGAGTCTGCTTCTTCCTCTGCCTCTGCTTCTCCCCCAGCTTGTGCTCTCTTTCTCTCTCTCAAATAAATAAATAAATAAATAAATAAATAAATAAATAAATAAAATCTTTAAATGTATGATCAACTATAATAATAGTAAATAAAACAGAATCAATTTTATGAACCCCGTATTTTTGAATGCAGAAAATGAAATTCAAAATTGACATATGAAGTGAAATAATGTGGAAGAGAACAGTGGGAATTGAATCAAGAATTCCTAGCACTTCCTATTCTACCTGGATGAGACCCTTTCCTCATGAAGAAGACATCATTTTGTCGGAAGTGTGGCGTATTTATGCTAAAGTCTTCTTGACATAAGATCCATCCATTTATAGCCACAGATTTTTTTTTAACATCACAGGAATTAAATAAATAGGAAGCTGAGAGATAATTCCATGCTATAAGAGCTCAGAAACACAGAAAACATTATACTAATATTATGTTAATTACACTTCCTTCCTCCTAGTTACCTGCTCCTTTCATTCCTTATTGATTTTACATACATTGTACATACGCTAAAATATGCCATAATTATGGACTCAGTACAGAACAACAAAGACATGCTCATTTTTTTCCAGATTGAAGAATTCAGTGTAAGCATGAAAACAGAAAAGTTTGCACCACCTCAGAGAAGGTGATCTAATTGTTTAGTGTTTAGTGGATATCTGTTTTCCCTTTCTATTTCTCCTTCTCCCATCTCCTCTTCTTTTCTGAATCCAGGTGCAGAAAGTATAGCAATTAATATTAACCTGAATTTGATTATTTGGCTCTTCAGCATTTCATTGGGTTATGTTGACTTGGTAATTTGATTGCTCTGCAGATGTGAACTGTACTGATTGCATTAAAATATGTAAAGGAAATGAGGAAATATCAGCAGACCACGTAGAAAAGAGACTCGGTCCCCTGCTGCTGGGCTCGTCCTCCAGGGAAGAACGGGAACGGTGAGTAGCATGGCGGCCCTTCAAGTCCCCTTCTCTGAAGAATTTACTGCTAAGATACGGGAACACGTTACCCTCCAGCTGAGGTGGTGAATTTTCACATAGAGTGAAATCGCTTAAAAGCATCCATGGTCTTGTTAAAAATCAGCTCATGGCCATCCTGGAGAAAAGCACAGCTTCACTGGCTACTGGAGACTGGGCGTACTGAGAACGAAACAAGCATGTGGCTTCCAAGCCACGGCTGCAGGACCGGGAGGGAGACTGGGTACCCGGAGGGGCGACCATGGAGATCAGGGTAGGGGGCACCAGGCTGAGCCTTCTCAAAATAGAATCCAGACTCTGATCTGTCTTTTCAGCAAGGTAATGTCCTCCCAGATGCCAGTGGATGGCAGGGCTAGGGCAGCCTCTTTACTCCGCCCTTGGCATGGACCCAGAAGCTGGGAAGGGCTGAGCTTAGACATGTGGGCTGGTTTGCGGTGGCAAAGGTAGAAGATTTGCGTCAGCCCCAGTAGAGCTCACGATCTACCAGAGGAATGCCATTAATATCGGGAGACTGATGGCTGAAAGCACTTGGCCAGATAAAATGTAAGACATTTGTTACCTTTGTATTTCAGAATACCTTCGTATTCAAAAACATGACTAGGCTTTTAAAGTATAAGTATATTCCATGCATGCCCTTCTATCTTTTTTGAAAAATCTGACAATCCTGGATGAATATGACCTATGGAGCACTCACAGAGCCTCCATGCCACACAGAGTAGCCTGAGGAATGTCTCCAAAGAGAAAGAAGGACATTATCCCTGTGGACCACCCTCCCCTGGGTCATTGGTTCTGCGTGCTCTGTCAAAGTGTGCCTGCCATTAGCAACCCAGCTACGTTTCTGAGATCCACCTCCGTCTCTTTACTTAAAACCCCTTAGTTTGCTGCTTATAAAGTATTTTTGGGATTTGGGGCAACATTTAAGCCACTGCCACCTAGATTTGAGGGTAATCAGTTAATGTAATGTACTTCATAGATTTACTTTGGAAATGCTTGGATATATTTCAAAGCCTTATCTACAGAGCTTTTAAAATTAGTTTTACAATATATTCACAAAAATTTAGAACAGAAGAAGGCTCCATGAGCCACACTGAATAATTCAGAGAACAGTGACTTGACGCTCATTTATTAAATATGAAAAACACGGCATTTATGCAGCGCCTTTAAAGCTTCTGCGTCTATCAATGACAATTTCCATCTATTCTGAAATAAAATGCACAATCTGCCACTGATATTATGTTTTCTTGGATAACTCAGACATCATTCTTGCAGAGGTAATAAATTACAGTATCTCCTTCCTGAAACACGACAGTCAATTAGCCATTATCTGCCATCCAAACAGTCAACTCACTCCTGAGAGGCTTTCTAGATGAATTCTGCCATTCAGTGCATAGGCAAATTGATAAAGATTTTTCTCTCCATTGTAACAGAATTTATGAACAGTCTGACTTTGTTTCTCAGTGAGTACACACTTACCTGCATCGGGAATCCATCACGTCCGTGCTGCCCGAGACAGCGTGCACTTGGCCACACAGAGCTTCAAGCATGGCGACTATGGCAAGTCTGAACCGAGGAGGATGAAAGCGGAAACACACACCAGAGTTTGACTTGGGACGAAAACAAACAAAAAACTGTATAATATTTTACACTGATTACACCTTGGATATATTTCCATGTATATATTGGCTACATGAAATATATTGTTAAAATTCCACCTGTTTCTTTTTCTCTTGGTGTACTACTAGGAAACTCTGTATCTGTAAACGTGCTTCACTTCGTGTTTCTGTGGCTAAGGCTGCCTCGGACACTAAGCTTCCCGGGGGCGGAGCCAGGGCTGCAAACTCACGGCTTACACTCAGAGATGATTCTTTGAACAGCGAGCATTTCCATGGTCTCTACCTTCTCACTTTGCTGCAAAACTCATTGAAACCGGGCTTCTGTTTTCACCCATTGCAGTGTTCTTCTCCAAAACATTCTTAACTATTACTTATGTTGTTTTACAATATGCGGCCTTCGGTTCTCCCTTCATAGACCTTTGCACTTGATTGAGCATTGCCGTCCACACCCCCAGAAACCTCTGTCTTTCCAGGGTCCAGGCCGCCACACGCTGCTGATTGTCTGTGTATTGCTAATGTCCTGACTGAGTCTCTGTGGGTTCATCCGCGTCCCCGCCCTCAGGGGCCTGGGCTGTTTTTCTGCAGATCAGATTTTCTTCTGTTGTGATTTCATTCGATCGGAGGGTTTCGCTGGTGCCGAGGCCAGCTCCGGCCTGGGAGGGAGCTCCACGGGGAAGCGTTGCACTCGGGGCAGGGAACCAACAGCCTCTGCCCCGCGATCTGTGAGTCCGCTGACCTTGGCTGCCGTAGGCCGGGCTCAGCTGGAAGCCGCGGGCACCACGTCTGCTGACCTTGGCTCCCAGCTGTGCGTTGGGTTCCAGGCCCTTCTTTTCTGGGAGGGTCCTGGGCGGATGGGGTCGTGGCTCAGAGGGCACGTCCTTCTCACGGCTGGTCACCAGAGAGCAGGAGCCAGGCTATCCGAGCGCTCGAAGGAGTCTGCGTAGCATCACATCCACACTGGGCAACAGCGAGGTGGCACGGTAGCGTCACCAAGGTGGGAATGGCACCACACAGGGAGCCGGCATTTTATGGTTTTTAAACAGGTCCTGAAATGTTTCTTCTATTTTCAAGTCTTACTGCCATTATTATATTACTCGGGAAAGGCACAGTATGAGAAGTGACTTCAAAATCTCGGTGGCTCACAAAACCATGTGTTTTATTCACGCTAATGTTCCTGTGAGTCGGTGATGACTCTGCTCGTAACAACCTCATTGTGTGACCCTCTCTCAGGGAGCGGTCCCCGTAAGTACCGCGGCCGGTCCCCGTAAGTACCGCGGCCGGTCCACGGCAAAGAGAAAAGAGGAGCATGGAGAATCTCAGATTGGCTCATAAAGCTTTTCCTTGGAAATGACACATTGCTTCTATCGACATTTCGTCACCCAGAGCACAAGCCACGCTGCTTCTAGGCTGACAGGGCAGGGACGTACAATCGCCCCACAAGGATACGAAGGAAATAACTGTGAACAGCGCGTTCTCCATACTGCCCGAACACAGGCATGGGCCACATTTGCAGACTTTATTATTATTTTTGATTGGGACACCATTGGTATGCGTTGAATATTATTCCTGAATTTGAGAATGTTCAAAAACAACAATCTGTGGGTTTGTGGAGCTAAATTTCCAGAAAAGACAGACACGTTTGTTTGGACCAATGTCCTGCTATGTACAGTTCTATAAAGTGGATTTTTTTTTTTTAAGTGCACAATTTGTAAACAAACCAAATGGCCACAAGATCACAGATCCAGAAGACGTAAGTTCGGGGGCATGTTTGGTATTATTTTTCCCATTAGGAATTGGCCAATTATAAAAGTTTAGAATGAAAATCTGAAAGGCTAATATTGGGATCATTCTGCAGAAGGGACTTTCTACCCACACCTGGTTGCACGTGGAGACCTATGAGCCGCACACACTCGAAGGTTTATTCCCCACATAATGAGGTTTTTGGGGACATCTCTCCCAGCAAAGGGGACTGGTTAGATGACACTGTGGTTTGGGGGAGGGATGCAGTGAAGGCTTGGATGCTTGTAGTCTGGGTCATGTGTGATTTAAACTTCCCGCCAGGGTCAGAAGAGGGGGCACCAGGGCATTAGCTTCCAAAGACGTAGAACAGAGGGGAATGGGAGTGGAGGGGCTGCAAGAGTCCACAGTCAACCATCAGAAATGAAATCAGACTTCTTACTATAGCCAGGCACCGCTGTTAGCTGGGAGATCAAATATTAGAGTTCAGAATTTCCAAGAGTAGAGGTCCTGGTAAATATTCCAAAAGTTGGGCTGCATGTCCAACAGGGCACACCCTGTGAGTAGGGTAAAGCAGAATAGATGAGTCCCATAGACACTGAAATACAATGTTGAACCATCTGCACATCCATTTGAAACAAGATGCTATGGGACATTTGGAGTCCATAGCATGATTGCCTTCAGGAAAGAAAAATAAACACATCATCTCTGAGAGAAGATAATCTCACCCACCATCTCAAATTATGTCTATATTTATTCACAGACAATCTCTGATATGCAATCGCCAAGAAGCAGATATGCAGCAATACTCTATATAAGACTTGAGAAGAATAAAGATAAACCATTGATAGTTGTGTCTCAGTCAGCTCTGGCTGCCATAACACGATACCACAGACCAGGGGCTTAAACACAGAAATTTATTTCTCCCAGTTCTGGAGGATGGGCATCCAAGATTAAGGTTCTAGCTACTTCAGTTGCTAATGAGAGCCCTCTTCCTGGCTTACAGACGGTCACCTTCTCACTGTGCCCTCACAGGGTGGAAAGGGAGAGGGGGAGAGAGACAGAGTGTGTGAGCTCTTTGTTGTTTTTGGTGTCTTAAAAGGGCATGAATCCTACTGGGTCAGGGCCCCACCCTTATGACCTTATTTAGCCTAGATTAATAAAGGCCCTTTGTCCAAATACAGTCACATTAAGACTGGGGCTTCACAAAATATAACATCTGGGGGGGGACACAAACATTCAGGCAATAACATACAGAGTAAAACCAATAGGGGAGCAACATAACAGGATTATTGGGTGTGAATTTTAACATGATCAAGATTAATATGCTTAAAAATAAAACTCAAGATAAAAGGACAAATGACCCAATTTAAAAATCAGCAAAAGATTCCCCTAGACCTTTCTCTAAAGAAGATATATAAATGGTCAATAAGTACCTGAAAAGATATTCAAGGATCACTAATCGTTAGGGAAATGGAAATAAAAACCACCATGATACCAAATACACGCTGTTGGCATGGCTGCTATCCAACGAGCAAACAGAAGAACAAAAGGAAAACAAGCAGGTGCTGCTGAGGAGGTAGAGATGCCGGAACCCAATGTGGCTGGTAGGACTGTGAAGCTCGCATAGCCACTGCGGAGAATAGTACGCGGTTCTTCAAAACATGACAAGTGGCGTTGCCATCTGATCCAGCAAGGCCACTTCTGGTTATAGAGCCAGAGAACTGATAGCAGGGGCATGAAGAGATACGCACATACCCACGTTCTTAGCAGCATTATTCCCAATAGCCAGAAGGGGGAGGGATCCTGGTGCACATCACCGAATGAATGGATAAACAAAATGCAGTCTCTCCGTACAATGGAATATTATTTAGTCCTGAAAATGAATGAAATGTTGACATAAGCTACAACATAGATGTAAGAATTTTGCTTAAGAATTTGCTAAGTGCAATAAGCCCATCACAAGAGAACAAGTACTATCTGGTTCTACTTAAATGCAGTATTTAGAGCAGTCACATTCATAGAAATGGAAAGTAGATGGTCGGTGCCAGGGGCTGGGGTGGGGGAGGTTGTTTAGTGGATTTAGGGTTCTAGTTTGGGATGATGACAAACTCTGCAGGTAGATGCTGGCAGTGGTTGGGAAACAGCGCGAATGTGCTTAATGCCACTGAATTGTCCACTTCAAAGGCGTTCAGTTTGTAACTTTTACAGTATGTATGTTATACCACAATTAAAAATAAATTAAAATAAAAATAATAAAATTCCTTATGGATAATTTCTGCAGAAAACTGAAAGTGACATAAAAGAATTATACTAAAAAACCCAGAGCGTAAAAACACAATAACAGTAATTACAATGATCAGTGAATTTAACAGCATATTAAAGACAGCTGGAGCTAGAGCTGACAAACATTTTAAGCCTGAAGCACAGAGAGGGTAGAAGTCAGAAAATAAGAAAATGAAATAGGACATTTAGCCCAACTCATTTGTCAAAGCCATAGTCTCTATAAAGCTGATTCAAGACTCCAAGCCGCAGATTTGAAAATCTGTACGAACTTGAAATAGGGGAATGAAAAGGAAACCACCCAGGTTTATCTCGTAAAAAGTGCAGTAAACCAAACACAGGAAACCAAACACATCTTACAAATATCTAGATCAAAAAAAGTCATTAACTTCAAAAGAAGAATACTGAACCTGACATCTGACATCTCAACAGCAGCAATAAAAGCCAGAAACTGATGGGATGACATTTTCAAGATGTTGACAAAAATTATGCCAACACAGAATTCTATCCTAAGGGAATAGCTTCTTCACAAATGAAGGCAAAATAAAGATGTTTGGGGGCAAGCAAAAACTAAAAGCAGTTACACAGACATTTGAGGAAAATCTTCAAGTAGGAGGAAAATGATCCAGCATAGAAGGAAGGTGACAGTTATCAATAGAAAGAGTCAATAAGTAGGCAAATCTGATCGTATGGAATAGTGAAATAATGCCTCATGAGATTGAAACTATATTAAAAAAAATCTAAATACATACCAAATTTCACAGATTACTTTGCTAACCTTCACACTAGTCTTGAATTAGTCCGGTTTCTAAAAGACCAGGTAATTCATGAGCTAAAATAAAGTAGAAAATAAAATTAGAAAACATTAGGATAATTCAATTAAAAAAGACAGAGTGAAATTTAATACTTAAATAAGGGAGGTAACTAGAATAACTATTAAAATTAAGATAGAGACTGGAAGTTGGTTAAAGAACAAAATACAACGGCTTAGGGGAGACACAGCATTAGCTACAGAAACAAAAAGTTGAAAATATTAGTATGGAAAAAGTTATACCATCCCATCACTCTCCAAAAAATAGTAATATGTAATTATATTAATATCAGACAAAGTCGACTTCCTTAAGAAAAGATACAGTACGGGAGATAAAGAGGAAAATATTTTAAGGTAACATTTTAATTTCCCAAGTAAAATTTGCCCCTTTAACAATAGTTTTACTCTCGCTGTTACATTCCGTCTGCAATAGACCATCTACAAGTGGTACCTAGTGTACAGAAAGGGCTAACAGTCAAAGACCCAAAAGTCAGAATGGATATAAAATGTTTGAACAACAAGATTAACGAATGTTATCTCACCGAACATGAAAAACACTGCACCTAACAATTTCTGAGTACACATTTTTCTCAAAGACACAAAAAATGCTTACTAAAACTGACCATGGGCTGGGGCACATGGTAAGTCTCAATTACCAAATGACTCACTTCAAACAGACAATAGTTTCTATATTAAACTGTATAGTGATGATAAAAACATTTTTTTAGAAAGGGCGGGAGGGGCAGAGAGCTAGAGAATCTTAAGCACACTCCCCACTGAATGTGGAGCCCAACTCGGGGCTTGATTCCACACCCCTGATCATGACCTGAGCCAAAATCAAGAGCTGGATGTCTAACCAACCAAGCCACCCAGGCACCCCAAAAACATTTTTTTTGAAGATTTTATTTATTTATTTGTCAGAGAGAGCGTGCACGTGCAAGCAGGGGGAGCGGCAGGCAGGAGAAGCAGGCTCCCCACTGAGCAAGGACCCTGATGCAGGACTCGATCCCAGGACCCTGGGATCATGACCTGAGCTGAAGGCAGCTGCTCAACCGACTTAGTCACCGAAGTGTCCCCCTTAAGATCATTTTAACTTCCACTTGTATTTGAATATTAAGCAGTACATCTTCTGGATAACTTAGGGGTCAAAGTATAAGTCATTGGGTACCAGAGTGTGTATAAATCACAACATCAGAGTCTATTTTGAACTAATGAAAGTTAAAAAAAATATATGATTGATATATGATTGATGCCACTCAACCTGAGCTTTAGAGAAAATTAAATCTTTAAGGACATACATTAAAAGAGACGAGCTTATAAACAGGTACGGCTGCATTGACCTCAAGAAGCTATAAAGAGCACAGCAAATTAAACCCAATGCAATTACTCTATTTATGGAAGAAACAAACTCAAATTTTCATCCAAATAATGCAAAAAAAAATTTAAGAAAATGAAACACTAATTTGTGATAAGAATCTATTAGCAAATCAGGTAATGAAAAGAAAGCTCTTTACTATGATAGATTATCTAAAAAGTAAAAAAGCTTAGCTACTGTAATAGTTAACGGTGAAAGCCCAACAAATTCCCTCTGAGATTAGAAACAGGACAAAGATGGATTGAATTGATTCACCAATTCAAGAAATCGTTGTTCTAGAGGTCTTAGTCTGTGCAACAAGGCACAGAGAAGATAGCAAACAAATATAGATTATAAAGGATTAAAGAAACTAACATTAATCACAGATGTCATGTTTGTTTTTGGAGAAAATCCAAGTGTGCCTCCAAAGAAGTGATTAGAATTACACAAATTAAGCAATAATACTGAATATAAACTGTATATATTCAAAAAAGGAATTTTATTTTACAAATGCCAACATGAAACAATTAAACAACGATTTTTGAAAAGTAAAATTAAAAAAAAAAAAAGAGCTAAAAACTACCACTTACAAGGACACCCAAAGCCACAGGACTTATGAGTAAATCTAATAAAAGGCGTGCAAGCATCTCCTGAAACTGAAATTGTTTAGACAAATGAAGACACACTTTAAATAAAGACTAATATCCCATGCACATAGTTGGAAAGGCTTTAAATTGTAAAATGGCCTCTAACAAAATTCTGCATAGATTAAGCGAAATCTCAAACAATATCCAAGACAGTTGATGTTTTTTTTTTCTCCATGTGGTAATTGATGGACGTACTTAACATACATACGGGATTTTAAAAGGCCAACATATCAAAGAAAAATTTTAAGAAAAATATGGTGGGGGAACTTAAGTGACCAGTATCAAGGTTTTTTTTTTTTTTAAAGATTTTATTTATTTATTTGACAGAGAGGCAGTGAGAGAAGGAACACAAGCAGGGGGAGTAGGAGAGGGAGAAACAGGCTTCCCGCACAGCAGGGAGCCCGATGTGGGGCTCGATCCCAGGGCCCTGGGATCATGACCTGAGCCAAAGGCAGACGCTTAGCGGCTGAGCCACCCCGGTGCCCCATATCAAGGCTTTTTTAAAGACACATTCATGAAAACAGTGGGATGTTAGCGTGAGGGTAACCAGCTAGACCAACGGGATGGAACGTGTAATCCCAAATATAACTAGATAGCTAGCTAAACAAACAAATAAAACACTAATATTTGATTTAAGACAATGCCTAGACCCAATAAAATAAGAATAAAGGGGGTTCTTTTCAGTAATTTGTGCTTGGCTAATTAAAAGGACACCCATAGAGAAAAAGAAGGGGGACAGAAAAGAATCTTCACCACCACCTTACAGCATACTCCCAAACTAATTCCAGATGCATTGTTGAGAAAACTGTGAAGGATAAACAAGACACTTTTCCGGTAAATGTCAAGACAGTGAATAAATACAGCTCTGCCGTCCCTGAGATCTCCGCGGCAACTGCTCACCGAGGCCTTTGCAGGGAGAAGGCGGCGGTATTCAGGATGGGCGTGGCTGGATGGGGCCTGCAGACAGCAGTTAAGCAGAACGGATTCATGACCAAGTGGTAAAGAAGCTTTGTTGAATATGATGCCAAATAGTTGGCCTTAACGGAAAAGAGGAAGATATTGATTACATTTAATTAAGAATTTCTCTGCATCAAAGGACATCATCGAGACAAAAAAAATTGGAAGTCACCGGCTGGGAGAAGCAACGAGAATCCTAATTCCCTGCCCCTGGGAGCACACATGGAAAATCACTCTGGGAAGTAGTTTATTATTGTCTGTGGAAGACGACCGTTCGTGCTCTGTCGCTATTTCCTGGTACATCCTTGCTATATACACAGGCGCGAAAATGAGTGTATGTGCTCAGAACATTATTTTTATTCGCGACGTCCCTGCAACAACCTCAAATCTTCCCCACACAGAATAAACAAAGGGAAACCATGGAATATTGAACTGAAAAGGACCGGATAATGCCATATGAACATGAAGAATGACATATGGACATATCGATGCTGAGTGAAGGAAGCAACAAACAGAAAATATATCTGGTGTGATTTTAAAACAGGCCAAATGAGTGAATTTTGGGAACAGGTTGATGTAATGATTGGGAGAGAAAATTGGGGGTGTCTGGTAGACTATTTATTCACCTGCATGCTGTTTTCACCCTATAATCGTTCATCTAGCTGTATACCTTGACTTATGTACTTTCCCGTGTTTATGTCAGATGGCATTTTATTTTTTTTCTTTAAGAGGAATGAATATATATTATTTTTTCCAATATTCCTTAGGGTAAAAATATCCAACTATTTCAGCTCTGGGACTGTATTTACAACGCTCAGAGCACAATCTCTAGAGCCAGAATTTCCAGGTTCAAGTCCTGAATTGCTTTGTGCTAACCACGTGACCTTGGGCAAGGTCACTGATATTTTTGTGCTTCACATTCCTCAGCTGAAATGAAAAAGCTAATGTCATGATTTCTGTTGAGAATTGCACACGATAGTGTGTGGACACCACATAGAACAGGGCACAGAGCAAGCACTAAACTTTGGTAGATTTTTTTGCATTTCAATTTACATTTTATTCTTATCACGTTTAAATCTTGAACGTATTTAAGTGTTGGCAATTTTGGTGACCTTTCCATTATAGGAACTTTAGCCAGCAGTCATTATCTCAATGTGGTAATTATTGAAACATCGATTATAAAAAATAATTGATGTCAGCTTGCTATTTCATCATTTGTAATACTCCCAAAGTGTACTTGCATAAAAATGTGTATTTTAATGTTCGACTTTTGGTCTATAAATCCCTAGCATAAATGTGAGTCAAAAATAAGCTAATGTTCTTTTTTTTCCCTTTGGTTATGGTTTTGCGTGGTGGTGTAACTGACTTCATTCAGCAAGCAGCACGGGGGCGGGGGGGGTGAGGTTTCAAGGAGCACGTGGGCCTCCGCGTAAGTTCTGTGTCTAACAGTCGAGCCACCGGCTCTAGTGAGCAGCCCATTTTGCCTGGCCACTTGCACAAACTTCCCTTGGGTCACTCTGATCCTGTTCAAGGAATCTAGGAGCATATTCTCCCTCTCTTTTCTTGGATAAATTCAGTTTTATTTAATGCAAGAAAAAAGTACTTCGCTTCCTTTTGCCGCTGGTGAACACACAACGAAGGCTCAACTGTGTTGGTGAATTAACTACATTCGTAGTAAAGTTACAAGGATGATGGGGCAGTGAAGCAAGCAATTCAGACGCTAGGAACCAGTATGGCTTTGCTGCGATATGCCAGCTGGCCGTTCAACCCAGCTTGCGTGGAGTGTGCAAGACATTCTCTTACGAGTACTTTGTCAACCCACAGCAGAAGCAAGCAAAGACGCCAACTACGCGCAAATCAATAGAAAGGAACTCGTGTTTTCTGGTGAAAACGGAGGTGGCAAGGATGGTGTGAAGAATGACATGTGTCTAAGAGACCGGCCCGATCGGGGCGCCCAACCCGGGCTTGGAAAAATCAGTGGGAAACAGAGATGCAAGGGTGAAAATAGGAAAATCAAATGTGTTGTACTTCACCATTTTACCTAGGATTGGCAGTGGCTTTGTGCCGAAGGCTTTTGAGAAAGATATGAAGCATTAAAATTACTAATTATAAGCACACTTTACACCATTCCATGAGGCCTTTATGATTACAGAAAAGCAGCACACTTTCTAATTGCTGCTAAGGGACCTGTGGTGTCTAATATTGTATTAAACCACGGTACCAGCATTTTAGTTACTTATGCAAAAACCACATCTGCAATTGATAGAAATATTTATCAGTGTGTTCACTAAAATGAAAAAGCACTGAAGCAAGTAATAACATTTAAAACAAATAGGAAAGTCCAAATGAAAATGAAGCATTTGAATAATTACACAGTGTGTAGCCCGGAATAAATGGTATCAAAATCCACTTGTGTTTCAGATCAACACCACTGAAATGTGACAGAATCTTGATGATACTGTATGACAAAAATTTAATCCATAAAAATATACTTGTAAAACATTTCGAGACAATGAGAAATTTGCAATTTTTCTTTAGTGGAGAGCAATTGGATGCTGGGAAGCATTGTTTTTTTCATAGTTCATTATCCCATGTAACTCTTATGTTCTAGATTAAGATTCCAGTGTTAAGGGAGTTAAGTTTGTATTTATTTCAGAGGATCGTGAACTCAGAGGCACGAGCAGACGTTCAGTGAATCCGTTGTCTTGTCCAAATGCGGGTGGGGGGGTGCTCTTCCTGGTTGTTGCTTCTAAAGCATTTGCAACCCCTTCAGGTTAGCGATTTCCGGCATCGCGACCTCATCCCTTCATCCAGTCCTCAGTGAGCTCAGCATCAAGAAATTGCAGGAAGCTGCCTCATGGCTTTTCTGCCAGTGGTTCGATTCATAGCAAAGGGGAAGATGGAAGAACATAGGTCCTGCTGACGTTGGCTAGCGCAGAAAATGAGCTAGCCGGTGGGTCCGAATGTTCATGGTGATTGCAAATCAGCTTCCAGGCTCTCATTGATGTCCTCGAAGAAAGTTTTCCGACTTCAGAACTTCACGGCAAACCCTCCTATTGTTCTGGCAAAGTCTGAGTATGAGTGGCAGGTTTCGGGAGGGCCAGCTGGACCGGGCTGGTCCCTTTCCAGAGGCTGGACCTGCGGGGAATGACAGGCTGTCCAGGAGCGTGCGGAGGAGCAGAGAAAGCTGCTTATGCTCCAGGTGAACTGGCGGCAGCCAACGCAGAGTGTGGACAGGCCTGTGACCGGCTTTCGGACGCCTTCGTGCCGGCTGGGCGTTGGCAAATCAGGGTTCTTCCCAGCTTCACAGAGGTTGAATCGACAAAGAGAAATTGTTTCTGTTTAAGGTACACGAGGTGCTGTTTGACATGCACATCCCTTGTGAAATGATCGGTTTAGCCAGTGAGCACATGCTTGGCCTCACGTAGTTACTGTTCTGCTGCGTGCACAGAATACTTGAGGTCTTCTCTCCCAGCAGATTGCAAGTATACAATGTAGCACGTTAACTATTGTCACCAGGCTGTGCATTACATCCCCAGAACTTGTAACTAGAGGACTGTTCCCTTTGACCAACATCTCCCCTTCTTCCCACCCCCCATTCCCTGGCAACCACCACTATACTTTGTTTCCAAGAATTAAACTTTTTTTACATTACACATATAGGTGAAATGGTATGGGTTTTGTCTTTCTCTGTCCTATTTCCCTTAGCATAATACCTTCGAGGTCCAGCCACGTTCTCACAAGTGGCAGGATTTTTTTTTTACATACTCCACAGTACACATACACCACCCCCCCTTTCTTCATTTGTTTATCGATGGACACTTAGGTTTCCACATCCCGGCTGCTGGGAGTAATGTTACAGTGAACAGGGAACCGTAGGTATCTCCTTGAGATCCTGATTTCAGTTCTTTTGGGTCTATACGCAGAAGCAGGATTGATGGATCATAGGGTAGTTCTATTTTCATTTTTTTGAGGAACCCCCAAACTGTTTCCCACAGCGGCGGCACCATTTCGCATTCGTTCTGACAGCGTCCGAGGTTCCCTTCTCCCCACAGCCTCGCCAACACGTGCTATTCGTCGTAGACCAGGCTTTCTGGCAGGTGGGCAGTGGCATCTGGCTGTGGTTGTGCTTCGCGTGTCCCTGAGGATGGGCGATGCCGAGCCCTGGTCACGTGCCCGTGGGAGCGGGCTGGAGGCCTTGCGACCGAGGCTTGGCTGGCATCTGCTCCTCACATGAACTTCTCTCCACGCCGCTCATTCTTCGTGACCTCAAGATCTCTTGCGATGGCGAGTCTCCAAGACGACAGATCGTTCCTTGTACTTGCGGGTGTAAGTTATGCCCGCTTGTCAGGGGGTGCGGTTGAGCCCCCGTGGAAGTTGCTGGCGTCTCCTGGACACACAGCCGGGTTCTGATGACAAAGATTCCAGAATCCAGGGCGTTAGGAGAGAAGTCTCCTGCCCTTCGAGTTGTGAGGTAGGAGACAGGAAGAAGAGAAGGCGCCGCCCTGAGAAGGCCGCCCTGAGAAGGCCACCCGTCGGCGGGACACGTGTGTGAAGGAGGCTGCAGGGCCACTGCGAAGTGGCTGGATCGAAGCAACGGAAGCGTCTGGCCTCGCGGCTCCGGACCTGGAAACTCAAGATCAACGCATGGACGGGCTTGGCGTCCTCTCTCCTGGTGGCAGGTGGTGGCTGCAGTCGTGAGCCTTCATGGCTTAGAGATGCCCCGGTCAGGGAGCGCACCTGAGACAGTGTTTCCCTCTGGCTCCGTCTGTGTCCACGGTCCCCCTTCATAAGGACCCCAGGCATACTGGATGAGGACCCACCCATGATCTCGTCTTCACTCGCTGCCTCTGTAAGGACCCCGTTTATAGCCAGGTCACGTTCTGAGCTACTGAGGGTGATGACTACAACATAACTTTATTTGGGGGGGGGACATATTTCAAATAGTAATAGTATCTCTTCCAACGCGATCCCCTAAAAGCTAGCGTTCGGTGTATGATTTCAAGCGGCCTTAGCTGCCGCAGCGCTGGCACCAACCGTGTAGAAACAGCTTGGATTCGGACGCGGATGCTGGGTCTGCACACGCACGGGGACCCTGGAAGCTTGGAGGCGCTCACCTGTGATTTATTTCGGTTCTCGGCTCTCTGGGTGGATCAGCTGCTGCGCTCAGCCCCTGCCTTGCTCAACCCGTGCTGCTTCGTTCGGCACGACGCCCTCCAGCCCTCCGTGCCAGGCGGGGGGCCGCGTCCCGGAACCGCAGCTCGGCTTGGAGCCACGCTGCGGCCTCGGCCTCCAGCGCCTTCCAGCTGCTTCTCAGAGGGGACAGAGGAGAAGCATCAATGGGGAAAACCACGTCTGAGGTCTCACAGAGGCCTTCTTCCTCAGCAAGAAGGAACTGGTCAGAGAATAGGGTGGGAGGATTTAAATTTCCAGACTTGGAAATGATTTAAAATGGGAGGAGACTGCATGCATTCTTGTCATGTAAGAGCAGAAGAGATTTTTTTCCCCCTAAATTCCAAAGTTGGTCATTCAGTTGGCAGAAGCCAGTGGCCTCCGGTGGTCAAACCTATGCAGAAATATCATCTTTTTTTACACAACTCTGCTAGACGGTCTTGGGAACAGAGTAAAAAGTTTAACACACAGATGAGCCTGCATGGAGTTTCGATTCTAGTTCATAATCGCATGTAAAATATTGGTGAACTCCCAAATACAAATTTAAATGCCAAAAACATGCAGAGTGAAGACAGGAGGGGTCTAACTTCAGGGATTTAGATCTCTGTTTTTCTGAGTTTTTATCTGCCCAGAGCTGGAAACAGCACAGAACGTATTCTCTAATTAACTGGTACTTTGGATTTTTTTTTCCCTTAACATGCCAGGAAGGATTATCTGCCAGTCACACCCTACACTCATATAATTTTCAGTGGTAGGAAACAGGTACGTAGTCCAGCAGCTAATAGACTAGGCATCTTACAAGCTCTGCCCTTTACTAGGCTGTATGACCCGAAGCAATTAGCTTTGCAAATTTCATCTCCAGTGCGATTAAAGCTGAACTCACACTTTCCGAGGTAAGAAGCATGGGACCTCTCAGATGAAAACATACCCACTTCCAACGCGTGTCACAGATCCCACATCCCAGATTTGCTTCGGTGTTTGACGTCAGTGATATGCTGGGGTAGGGAGTGGACAAATTAGCTATTATTTTCCATTGGAAAGCCCTTAGCTAAAATTTAAAAGGTGAAGTACATCTTTCTGAAGTGTTTATCCTCTGGTCTACAATTTTAAAATCTCACTAAGGCTAATAATCACTTTTTCTGCATTTCCAAAGTCTAAATATTTCTAAAAGCCAAAAGTTTTCACTTTTTGCAAGTTGGAGTCCAGATATTTTTATTTTATTTTTTTAAAGATTTTATTTATTTGAGAGAGAGAGAGAGAGACAGTGAACACAAGTGGGGGCCGCGGGGCGGTAGGAGAGGCAGAAGGAGAAGCAGACTCCCCGCTAAGCAGGAAGCCTGACTCAGGGCTTGATTCCGGGGGCCCTGAGATCATGGCCTGAGCCAAAGGCAGATGCTTAATCGACTGAGCCACCCAGACGCCCCTAATCCAAACATTTTTATTTTTATTTTTATTTTTTTTAAGATTTTTTATTTATTTATGTGACAAAGAGACAGCCAGCGAGAGAGGGAACACAGCAAGGGAGTGGGAGAGGAAGAAGCAGGCTCCAAGCGGAGGAGCCTGATGTGGGACTCGATCTCGGAACGCCGGGATCACGCCCTGAGCCAAAGGCAGACGCTTAACGACTGCGCTACCCAGGCGCCCCCCAAACATTTTTAGAGACAAAACTGAAGCTGACCTGACCTGACATTATTTGTAGTTTTTTTTTCCTTTAATTTTACTTTTGGTAACTTTCACGTATTTCATTGCTGCTATAATATGTGTTTGGTCACATGATGCTGATCTAGGTTTTACCTGAAATACGGCCAATGCACGTGATTCTCTTTCTAAAATTCTGATGGCTCTGAATGCCAAAATCCATGTGGCCCGATAACCTGTAGGTAGCAGATTTTGAAACACTGAAACTGTCTTGTATTATGTTTCTTAAAGTAACACACTTTAGCAGAGATGAAGCTGGTAAATTATAATAAGAACAAAAACCAAACCAACCAACCAACCAACAAAACGGGCATAGACCACCTGAGTGCGGTCGGCTGCTGACCCAGAAGGGCTGAAGGTGCTTGGAGAACTGTGGGGAAAATCTTTGCAATGTTTCCGCTGATCTATCTTAAAAGCTTGTCCACCCTTCACCCCCTACCATGTAGTGAAAGTGAGCTACCGTCCTCACCGAAGGACACCCTCCCTGAGGACGAGCGCCCACGTGGTAGAGGAATAGAAACTTGCTTGGAGTGGCATCTGGGTGGCTCAGTCAATGAAGTGTCTTGCCTTTGGCTCAGGTCATGATCCCAGGGTCCTGGGATGGAGTCCCTCATCTAGCTCCCTCCTCAGCGGGGACTCTGCTTCTTCTTCCTCTCCCGCTCCCCCTGCTTGTGCTCTCTCTCTCTTTGTTGTTCTCTCTCTGTGTCAAATAAATAAATAAAATATGAAAGAAAGAAAGAAAGAAAGAAAGAAAGAAAGAAAGAAAGAAAGAAAGAAAGAAAAACTTGCTTGGATGTGTATTAAATGTGGTCCTCTCCCAGGGAATTTAAGGGACTTGATCCTTCTTACGCTTTGTCTCAAAAAGCTGTCCAAGACATTTGTCAGATTGGTGAAGAAGAACGGAAACTCCCTTGCGGAATCGGCAAGCACTGGAGGTTAGGTCCCACTTCTCAGAGCGGCACCACCCTTGTCTGTGCAGCAAACCCTTGTATGATGAGGGCGCTTACACTCCCCCAGTTTACTCTTTATTTATTAAAGATTTATCCAGTCCAGTTAAAGTGAGACACAAAATATGCAAAGATTGGAAAAGGAAGATACACTTTTATTGTCAAAAAACCTAAAGATTTTATAGATTCATTACCAGAAATAATAGTCTCGTTCTTATAGTGGAGTCAATATTCAAATTTAATAGAACTTCTCTATAACACCAATAAGCAAAAATTAAAATACCTTAAAATTGACCATTTACTATAGCAACAGAAATACAGGGAATTTAAAAATACAGGTATGCAAAAGATACTGACAGCTAAATATACTCATCTTTATCAAAAGTTGTGGAAAAGTTCTCGTTGGAGAAGTAGAGCAATGCTCAGGGTTAGAAGGAATAAAAATGAATATATGTAAGATGTTTTAAAACTGATCTGTAGCTTCCATGCAGTTCCAGACACGGCTTAAATCTATTCCAGAGAGATCTTTATGCCGTATACAAGAGATTCTTACCTGCATTGCTTGGCTTGACTGCCATCACATGCTGGTGAGCGGGAGCTTAACCAACACATATTTACCTCCTCACACTTCAGGCGGCCGGAAGTCTGAGATCAGGGGCCAGCTTCCGGGGAGGGCAGGCTTCCCGGTTTACAGAAGCCACCTGCTCACTGTGTCTTCATGTGGGGAGAAAGGTCTCAGGCGTCTCTTCTTTTTCCTAAAAGGCCCCCAGTCCCACCAGAGCAGAACCCCACCCTTCTGAGCTCATTTAACTTGAATTACCTTCTAAATATAATCCCATTGGGAATCGGAACTTAACCCCTGAATTTGGGGAGGATATAGCACTACCTACAGAAGCAGCTCTGTGTCTTCTCTGATGATGAGTTTCCCAATATCCGTCACGAGTAAAATAGCCCACCTGAGAGAGTTGTGGTGAAAATCATGGTAAGAAGTAAATGACCTCACGGTGTTGGGTGCTCCAATCCGCCTTTCTAATCCCTCCTTTTGTGCCTCTAGAAACCATGGTGTTTTTGTTTTACATGAAATACAGTGAGCCATCGTACAAAATCATGTTATTTTTTGTGACGATAGATTTATACTGTGGCAAGGCAGAATGTGGCAATTATTTATTTTTAAAAAGTGTTGGGGCGCCTGGGTGGCACAGTTGTTAAGCGCCTGCCTTCGGCTCAGGGCGTGATCCTGGTGTTCTGGGACCGAGCCCCACATCGGGCTCCTCCGCTAGTAGCCTGCTTCTTCCTCTCCCACTCCCCCTCCTCGTGTTCCCTCTCTCACTGTCTCTGCCAAATAAATAAATCTTTAAAAAAAAATAAATAAAAAGTGTACTAATTTTATACTATTTAATATCAAAGGTTGGCTTCAAAAATATGTATATTTTTTAAGTAACAATTTAAAAGAAAATATCATTCAATCCTAGTGCCTCTAATCAAATTACAGAGTGTTAGTAAATTCCAAAGCAATGCTAAGTAAGAATTTTGCATGATGTCTTTTTATTTTTTTAAAAAAGCAGTGAGATGTGATAACCATATTGAAAATTCAAATTTTAAATAATATGGTTGAAATCTTGAAACTATAGGTGAGTAATATCAAAATACTAATATAAAGCTTTAAGTTTTATACATACTCAAAATGATTTAAAGAGAATGGTTTATATTTACATACCATATATATTAATTCTATTCTTTTTTTTTATTGTGTTATGTTAGTCACCATACAGTACATCACTAGTTTTTGATGTAGTGGTCCATGATTCATTATTTGCGTGTAACACCCAGTGCTCATTACAACATGTGCCCTCCTTCATACCCATCACCAGACTACCCCATCCTCCACCCCCCTTCCCTCTGAAACCCTCAGATTGTTCCCTGGAGTCCATGGTCTCTCATGGTTCGTCTCCACCTCTGAACTATTCTTAATAGTTTAGGAGAAACATGAGTATAATACTTTGTCCAAGACCATGGAAATGTCTAAACTTTAAAACTCTGAGCTCCATTAATTGCCCTCGTGTTCTCTGTTTAGACAGACAGAGGCTCGAGTGCCTGAAATGACCAGGCTGTGGGCAATCATCAATGAAAACCCAAGGTAAATGCCAAAATATTTGCATATTTTAGTCATCGTGAAAAGGTTATATAATTTAACAAATGCTTTATATGCAGCATACATAAAGTCAAGCCAATGGAAAAAATGGATAATGACTTGAATATACAGTTCATAAAAAGAATATTAAAATGGCCTATAAATATATGAAAAGGTACTCAGTTACATCAATCACCAGAGAAATGTAAATCATAACCACGATAAGGTCTCTCGGTACACACACCGGAAAGGCCACAGTAAGACGAAGTGCTAAGGAGAGAATGGGGCAGGCGGGACTGTAGCGCACTGCTGGAGGGACTGGGATTTGGATTAGCCAGTCTGGGATCTGAGTGACAGTGTCTAATAGCGCTTCGCTTCCATGCCTGATATCCCAGCCAACCAAAGGCGTGTATAAGGCTGCTTGTGACATTGCTACACACAATAGCTACAAACTGGAGCTTACCCAAGTGGCCGTCAGTAGCATGCATAAACGAGCCACGCCATACTCACACCAGAACGGAATACGAGACAGTATTGAGAACAAAAAAACCTATGTAATCACAACATCTCATATGAATGGAACAAAATACTGAGAAAAGTTAAACATTTAAAAAAGGAATACTGTTTGCTTCCATTCAAAAAACACAATAACGTATGAGGTTAGAAATTAGGAGGCTGGCAGTTCTTGGCAGAGTTGATGACTGGATGGAAACACAACGGTTCTTCCAGAACACTGGCATGCTCCGTACCTCTGTCTGGGGTGTGGTTATGCTGGCATGTTCATTTTATGAGTATTTATCAAGCTACTTACCTATGACATGTGCATTTTCCCGTATGTATTTAATACTCAAATAGAAAGACTTGTTTAGAGAGATGGCACTCCCTGTGGAATAAACTATCTTCAAAACAATTGCATCACTTGTTAAGTATCATCTGAAAGTCAAGGAACATTTCCCACTTAATAGTAGTGTAGCCAAATGATTCTTTCCAACCTGATTTCTCATGCAAAGGGGGTGTTTCTGTCCCCTTTAACACAGGGACGAGAGTGCCTTCTCCTCCCTTTTCCATATGAGGACGACGACACGGCTCTGACCAACTAAGCTTTGGTGGTTCTGAAGGAAAATGTTAAAATGCATTAAGATTGTTTATATTACTATATGTCACTTGATTTCCAGAAAGTTTATCTTAGAAGTTATTACACAGATCGGTGATACCCTCACGACAACTTTGCCGCAAAGTCGGGGAAAGCCCCGTTCTGTGACTTAGTGCTCGCTTTCCCGTGCATCCTGATGACAGTGTAAGAGCCTTACCAACCGCTCCTTACTTCTAGTTCTGTCTTCCTGCTCCTTATTCTTACAGACTCTGCAGTGGTTCTCCGCGTAAGTTCTCCAGCTCCGTCTGAGAGTTCACCTCTCCGGTCACACGTGCTGTGCGTGTCTGTCCTTTGCTTGACTTAGTATGTTAATCCGACCTATAAATTCTCACCAACACCACGCTCACCTTGACCATTCCTCCAAGACAAGACCGTCTCTCTCACTTGAGACTTGTTCGCTCCCATTCTTAATTTGCCCAGTTCAGTCACGTACCCAGAGCCTGGACCTTGAAAACAAAGCAACAATACGGTGACTAATTACGCTTGTCCAGTCTGCAGTAATGAGTTGTGAAGGGCATTTACTTAACATGCCCCGTCTGAAGCATTAGAACATGATTGCAAATGGCACGTGTGACGTCCAGCAGTCTTTTTTTTTTTTTCCCCCAAAATGTTTGCAAGTTATACTGGGAAGTGGGAACACGGAGGCGAAGTGACAGCTCCCATCACTTAATGAGACGTTTATTAAGAAACCAGGACTGATGATAAGCTGCAAATTAGCCATAATATAAGTAATCAGCAGAGATGTCACATTGGTAGAGGAAAAATGATAAACAGCCAAATGTTCATCCCTGGGCTCATCAAAGAGTACCTGCAGTTCATTACAGACGGTAATTTGCTGGAATCCCAAGATGCAGGTAGAGGAAGTAAGTGTTTTTTCTAAAGTGCATTCATCAGTGCTAGTCCGTGGTTTCAATGTGGATTTCATAGATTCCTCAAATCACACCTTTGAGGTTTATAATGTTACCTAAGTACTATCAGTATGAGTTATAAAATATCAGTAGACTTGGAGACTTTGGGATGTGTCAATAAAATTTAAAGAAATAATATTCCAGAAAAATAATTCAATAATATAAATATCTTCAAGTACTCCCAGTGGGTACATAACCATATTGGGAAAGAAATCACTAATTGCGATTATAATGGATTTCTAGATTACGCCCCAAAGAAGGCTGTAGAAGAAAGAGACATATAAAATGGGTCATTAAAATCTGTATTAAAGTACTCAAGATTAAGGTGTTCTAGAATGATGGAAAATGTCACAGGTAAGATTCAATTTCCTAAAAACTTGACCAAGGCATTTGAAACATTTGCTGGGGCCATCCCCAAACAGCTTCCACCTGGAAAAATTCACATTATCCATACCAGGCATGTTTCCACTTTGCTTGCATTATAAAGTTACCCAAAATAAGTATTTATCCTTTTCACCCCTCCAACCTAACACTTAGCACAGAGCCAGAAACAGAGAAAGAAATGAATAAGTACGTTGCTCTTCCTATATTGGCATAAATTATGGGTACGGAGACTGGACAGTGCTTTACTGACCACCATATCCAGCTTTCCACCATGTGAAATTTATGTTCCTAGACAGCTATGTATGCAAGCTGAACACTCCCCACAGTTCCAACCCAAAGACAGCAAATGAGTATTAATTGACTCAAAGAATAAAGGAAGGAAAGTGGGGGGAAAAGGAGGAAAGAACAAATACATAAACATTAACTAGGTGAAGTAATAACCGATACAAAAATATTCTGCCTTACAAGTAATTGCCGAACCCCAGTGATCACCGCAAAGAAACATCTGAAACCAGCTAGACATATTCCATTGTTCTGTGTATGTTTTAAAATCTTCCATCCCCAGCCATTATTAAATGAGCATCTACTATGTAATCCCCCAAAACAAACTTTTAAAAACTGTTTGAATTTACTAAGTGCTCACTGATCAGTATTTTCTTCTTCGACTCATCTGAGCAAAACCTTCAAAAGCTTTCATGCTAAAAGTCCATCATTTCTTCTAGTTTTCTCAAATGACCAGTATAAATGGGGAGGGAATTATATAATAAAACAGAGAAGAAAAATATTTATGTGTTACATATAATCTCAAACACTTACATGCAAATAACATCATATAATGTCGTATATGATAATACATCTTAAATAGTTTTTACCTGAACTCATACCGAAATCATTTTCAGATTGATATAGTTAGTGATATGCATTTCAGTTTCCCCTGCGGTTTTTCATGGCTTGATAGCTCATTTCTTTTTAGCTCTGAATAATATTCTGTTGTCTGAGTGGATCGCACTTTATTTATCCATCACCCCCTGAAGAACATCTTGTTTGCTTCTAAGTTTGGATGATTATGTTTTTTTTTTTAAGTAATGACTTTGAGATCAAGACCTAAGTTGAGGTCAAGAGTTGGGTGCTTAGTGGACTGAGCCATCCAGACACCCCTAAGTTTTGGCAATTATGAATAAAGCTGTGGCAGACATCCATGCGTGGGTTTTTAAGTGTGACCGTAAGTTTGGAACTTATTTTTGGCATCAGTTAAGGAGCATGACTGCTGGTTTATATCATGAGAGTTTTATAAGAAAACCTAACACTTTTGGGAAAAACTGACACCTGTCTTCCAAAGTGGGTGCAGCATTTTGCATTCCCACTAGCAATGAGTAAAGTCCCTGTTGCCCCACATCCTTGCTGGCGTTTGAAGTTGTCAGGGCTCTGGATTTGGAGCGTTCTAATAGCTGTGCAGTGGGAGCCCATTGTTGTTGTAGATGGATTTCCCTTATGACATAGAACGCGGGGCATCTGTACTTGTTTGCCATCTGTACATCTTCTTTGGCGAGGTTTCTATTGAGATCTTTTCCCCGTAATTTAACTGGGTTACTTGTTTTCTAACTGTTTGGTTTTAAGAACTCTTTGTATATTTTGGATAAGAGTTCATTGTCAGTTATGTCCTTGCAAAGATTTTCTCCCAGCCTGTGGTTTGTCCTCTGCTTCTCTTAACAGGGTCTTTTGAGAAAAGTGTTTAATTTTAATGAAGTTCAGTTTAATAATTCTTTCTTTCATGGATTGTGTCTTTGGTGTTGTATCTAAAAAGGCACCAAGTTTCTTTAGACTTCCTCCTATGTTTTCTCTAAAGAATGTTATGCTTTGGTGTTTTATGTTCAGGTCTGGGATCCATTTTGAGTTCATTGTTGTGTGGCGTGTCTGGATTCTTCTTTTACTTTTTTGCATGGTGACGCACAGTTGTTCCAGTACCATTTGTGGAAAAGACAATCTTTTCTCCATTGTATTGTTTTTGCTTCTTGGTCAACTACTTACTTTTAATAATAACGGCCCAGTATTGGTTCAGCAATTGGAACACATGAGTCACACCGATGCGAGATGCTAGTGCTGGGGAAAACTGCAGCCAATTTTTTCATAATACTAACACTGGTCTTGAAAAAGCCTTAATTTTAAAAAACGCCAGCCCCAACATTCACATTGCCCTCTTCCCTAAGATCATTTAAATACGTCGAGTGACAACTGGCATGGTTTGGAGGACAGAAGTAGCAGCAAGAAAGCAGGCACGAGCTAATCACGTGACCAAACTTGTATCACGTCTGGGATGTGGTGAAGCTTGGGCTTTATCCATGAATGTTTTACTGACACAACGTATTTTCCCCAAGGAAATAACGAATAATCTGGAAAATAATCAGGAAAGACACAGCATTGCAGTTAATTCAGTGGCTCAGGACAGGTGCTTTAGAATTAGCACCTCTGATACATGACGCCAGAGAAGCTTTATAGGGGAGTGAAGCCACCCCGACAACTTTCTACGGTTTTTATCTACAACATTCCTTGTCTTACTCCTTGCTATAATCCTTGTAAAACACCGGCCCTCCACCACAGAAAATAAAATAGTAAATGGCACCTAATTCACTGAACTTAAAAGGTGTTACAGAGTTAATAAGCAAATTAATTTATCATCTTCAACCAGAAGAGTAATTAAACTCCAGAAGAAATCTGACTCATAATTGAAAATGAGTAATGAGCAAGCAGGATGTGAAGAAAAATAAATAAGTGTAGTCATTAAGAGAGGAAGTTAGTCTAACAAGGGGGCATAATGTCGAGTATTTGTCACCTACGGCTTGGAAACATCCTGCGTCTATGGAGTGGGGACACTTCGCGAAAGGGGCCCAGGGCGGGACGTGGCTGAAGCTCTGTCAGGAGGGGCAAGGCTGCTGCGATGGGTAGGAGGTAGGTGCCCAGACTCCTGTCACACTTAGCCCTTGATGACAATGGAATGTCCTCACCAACAGCATGCAGCCACTATGCCGACAAACTGTATCCGAGTTTCTGAACTTAATTACTTGTGATTAGTGACCTCAGCCTGCAAGAGTTTCCACCAAACTGACTGAGGATGACCTCAGGAAAGGCCAATTTCATAAATTTGAGGTTGAATCAGGAGCTTCTAGAATTTTGTCCAGATTTTGCATATCCGAGGATAGAAAGATGTAATCTGAAAATCTCTGCCTTCTTCTTGTCAGTTCATGTCAAAGGAGCAAGCTGGATATGGTGTATGTACACAACACTGTACCAGAGTCTTCTAATTTCAAGTAGTGACAATGAAATGGGAGACATAGTTGGGGTAATTAGAAAATAAAATGAATAAAACACCAAAAATGGTAAGTAGATAGCACGGGAAGTACTTACCAGGTAGAAGGCAGATCAGGTCAATGAGGACGATTTGGGTAAGCTTCTCGGACAAGAGGTTGGCATGAGAGATGCTTCGACGAGTGGGGGCAGTCAAATCACCACATCGGACATATATTTTAATAGGAGCAGGTGTGCCTGAGTGGCCATGATGGCTGGTGGTCTGTGTGGGCAAGGCGGGTCCGGAGACGGGCAAGTGCACCTTACAGGTGCAAGGGACAAGGAGCAGGAAAAGGACGTGTGGAAATGGGAATCCATCTTCCCTGAAACTGAGGGAAGAGACGAGTCCACCTTAAATCCACTGTTGTTTCCTTGCACGTCTTCCCGTAATCCCAGCGAGAGCTTGTCCTAATTAACTGATTTCTGATTGTATTACCATCAGTTACCAAATTAGTTGGGCGATGGAGAAATGTCTGAAACATTATCCCATTTACTCTGTTGGCCAGAGATACGTGAGTTTCTCATCCTGGGGTTTCTGCTCATCTGAAGCCAACCGTTGGCATCAGGGAACCAGCAGCATGATATTTCTTTCTCCAATTATGCCTTTGAGAGTCAGCAAAGGGACTAACCCTCTTTATCACACGATAACTTGGACCTGCCTGTATACAGGCTCTCCTTTTCCAGTCTTTTGTGTGGAACTTAGCACTGCTTTGAAAAGTTATTAAATTATTCACTTTAAATTTTTTTATTTGCCACCCACCGCCTTTTGCCTTCTTTTGAAAATGCAGATTTTAAATAAACTTTTTCTTTTAGAATTGCTCCAGTTGTACAGAATTGTAATGATAGTACGAATCTCCCTATCACCCATACGTATTTTCCTGTTGTAAGATGTTAGTAATATCTTCCATCAGCATGGCACACTTGTCACGATGAAGGAAACAATACTGAACGTTATTACCAGCCAAGGCCCGTATTCTATTCGGCTTTCCCTGGAGTTTACTGTATGTCCTCTTTTGGTTCCAGGATCCCATCCAGGATGCCAAATCACATTTAGTCGCCATGTCTTCTTAGGCTCCTCTTGGCTGCGACCTTGCAAATACTGAGAAGTACGAAGATACTGTAAGGAGTGCACCTCCATTGGGATTTGTCCCATTATTTTCTCCTGAGGACACAGAAGTTAGAGGCTTTGGAACACAAGAGAACAGAGGCGAACTGCCATGTTCATCACATCCCATCAAGGTCTATCCTGTCAACACCAACCATCACGGTTGATATCACTCACCCTAGCTCACCTGGCCGAGGCCATGTCTGGAAGCTTCCTCTGCGGTAAAGTGACTCCCCTGCCCCCGTTCATACAGGGACGGCTGGAAGGCAGCATTGTCAGCCGGTACTCAGTGAGTGGGGAGTCACACTCCATCTCCTGGACAGCAGATTATCTACAGAAGTGCTTGAGTGTTCCTCTGCACCAGCTATCTGTTTAGTACGTGCTGCTTCTTTATTCAATATTTCTTTTTTTTTAATTTAAAATGTTTTATTTATTTATTTGTCAGAGAGAGAGAGGGAGAGACAGCACAAGCAGGGGGAGCATCAGGCAGAGGGAGAAGCAGGCTCCCCACTGAGCAAGGAGCCCAGTGCAGGACTTGATCCCAGGACCCTGAGATCATGACCTGAGTCGAAGGCAGACACTTAATGACTGAGCCATCCAGGCGCCCCCGATACTCAATGATATTTCTTTTTTTTTTTTTTTTAAAGATTTTATTTATTTATTTAACACAGATAGAGATAGCCAGCTAGAGAGGGAACACAAGCAGGGGGAGTGGGAGAGGAAGAAGCAGGCTCATAGCGGAGGAGCCTGATGCGGGGCTCGATCCCATAACGCTGGGATCACGCCCTGAGCCGAAGGCAGACGCTTAACCGCTGTGCCACCCAGGCGCCCCCCGATACTCAATGATATTTCTATCAATATGGGCACACGGGTGTCTATTTTGTGTTTTGCAATGTAATCCAATGCTACTCTCTCTACTTCGGGCTTCCCTTCATCCCAGCTTCAGTCACTGAGAGTGCATTCAGTCCACTCCTCTGGTCTTTCGAGAATTCACAGACATTCCTTTTTTAATTTGGGTTTGTTTTGTTTTTCCCTTTCTCACTTTCTGCCACTACAAGAGACACCAGGCTTGTCTTCTATATGAAATAACGATGTTATTAACAAAGGCCCAGAGTGTGTTCATGTTTTCTTTGTTTTTACAGGCTGCCCTTTTTCTGATCCCCAGCACAGCGCATGCATGTGTCACAGAACAGTCTGTGCTGTGCGTTTCCTTCTGCTTTCCTCCTAAAGACTCCGCTAGCTCAATGACCTGCGCCGACACCGCGTGCCATCATCCTTCACTGAGGTCAATTCATCCATCTGTATATCAATTACGTTATTTCGTCATCGTCGGTATTCATTCTTGGAGTTCCCCAACTTCCTAAAAGATTTTTCTTCATTTGCATCCGTTAAGATCCTGTGCTATGAAGTTCTAGGGGTTTGATAAATGCATAATGCCATGCGTCCACCACGGGGTGCCACACAGAGTTGTTGACTGTCCTCCAAATCCCCGTGCTTCACCTTCACCTTCCCATTCCACCAAAGGACTGACCATTTGCCATGTTCGTATTTTTTTTTAAAGATTTTATTTATTTATTCGACAGGAATAGAGATAGCCAGCGAGAAAGGGAACACAAGCAGGGGGAGTGGGAGAGGAAGAAGCAGGCTCATAGCGGAAGAGCCTGATGTGGGGCTCGATCCCATAACGCCAGGATCACGCCCTGAGCCGAAGGCAGACGCTTAACCGCTGTGCCACCCAGGCGCCCCGCATGTTGGTGTTTTTGCCTTTCTTACACTGCCATGTGTTTGGTACCCTACACATACGGCTTTCCCAGACCGGCCTCTCACTCAGCAATATGCATTTCAGTTTCCTCTCTCTCTCTCTGTCTGTACCTTCCTAGCTCATTTACTTTTATTACTGAATAATACCCTAGTGTTTACATATGTCACAGTTGTGTATCCAATCACCTACTGAAAGCATCTGGTCATTCCCAGTTTCCAGTGTTCATGAGAAAAGTGCTCTGAGCAGCTTTGTTTGTGTGGGCCTACATGTTCAGATCAGTTGGCTAGATACCAAGAAGTACTAAAGAATTGTGCAGTGGGACTGAGCTTAGTTTTGTAAGAAACCACCAAGCTGTCTTCCGAAGAGGCTGCACCATTCCACATTCCCGCCAGCAGGGACCGAGAGGCCCTGTTGCTCCCAACCTTGCCAACACTTGGTGTTCTCAGTGTTTGGAATTGAGTCTGGAATTCTAATAAGTGTGTAGCACTATCTCATTTTAACGTGCAACTGCCTAATGACGTAGGACATCGAATGTCTTCTCGTAAGTCTGTCTGCCATCTGCATGTGTCCTACGGTGAGGTGTCTGTGCAGATCTTCTTCCTACCCTCCTCTTATTTTACCTTAACTGGAACTTTATGCCTGTTGGTTAACAGCTCCCCCCCTCTGTAAACGCCATTCTGTCTTCGACTGCGTGAATTCGACTGCTGTAGACACCGGCCCCACACGCGGTCCCTCGGTGCTTGTCATTTCGTACTGACGTACCTCACTCAGCATGGTGCTCTTGAGGTCCCCACCCTCTCCGACATGACAGAAGGTCCTTCTGTTTTAAAGCTGAACACCGTCGCATTGTCTTTGTCTTTGACTTCCTGTATTTTTTTGAACTTTGAATATGATGTGACCTGGTGGTTTTGTTTTGTTTTTGATACTCTCCTGTTTGGTGTTTTCTGGTCTTCCTGGATCTTTAGTTTAGTGTCTGTCAATAATTTTCAAACATTCTTTTCCATTATTATTTCCAATATTTCTGTGCTCTCTCTCTCTATCCTCTTTCTACTATGCCAGGTATGTATGCCTTATACCTTTCAAAATTCCTCCGAATTTCTTCAATGTTCTCTCTCTCTTTTTTGTTTTGTTTTATTCTTTTTTCTCCTTGTATTTCACTTTGAGTTGTTTCTGTTCAACTATCTTCCAACTAACTGGTTTCCTCCTCAGATATATCCTACCTACTGGTAAGCCCAGCAAAGGCACTCTTGATTTCTGTTACAATATGTGTGTGTGTGTGTGTGTTTAATTTGTAGCATTCTCTTTTGTTTTTTCCTTAGTTTCCACCTCTTTGCTTTATTATATATTGTTGAATGCTATCTACTTTTTCCATTAGAGTCTGTGACTACTTATTATAGCCAATTAAATTCCCTATCTGTGTAGAGGGGAAGTTTTCTATAATCCTATGTTTAAATTTCATTTTTTTTAGTGGTCCTGTGTCCCTGGGATGTGTTTATCAGCTGCTAGGCTTTCCTTAGGTGAAACAGGCATCCCAGTGGGGACAGCAGGTCGGTGATTTTCCATTTCCTGGGATGAAGAAGACTTCCATACAGCATTTTCTTCTTCTGAAAAAGAATTACCATTGGGAAAACTCCAGTGGTATTTAAAAATGGTTGCTTTTCCCCTCCTCAGGGCCAGGAGGGTTCTTGAGGGCACAACACGCTGAGGTTCCTACAGCTGTTCCTGACACGCTAATGCTCATTCCACCTGCAGAATTGGCCAAACAGGTCATTCCACTGTTTCTACCAGTTTATGGCCCCAGTGATTCAGATACAGGTGATGCCCTGGAATAGCCTCCCTCCAGATTTCAGAGCAGCGGTTTGCTCTGCAACCTCAATTTTCTAAAATTCATGGACAGCCAGTTTTTAGCTTTTCAATATTTTTGTTATTGTTGTTAGAGGTCCAAAATGACTACTTGTGATCCAATTACATGTCAGAGCTGAAACCGGAAGACTGTCCTTTTTCTTTTATCCTTTACGAGTGTACATGTAAAGTGAGTTTCTCATAGAAAACACATAGGTGAGGTTTTTGCATTTGTTTTGTTTTTAGTTTGTTTTCTTATGCATTCTTCCAATCCCACCCCCTTTTTCAAGAATTGGGTTTATATATAGAACAATCACATTTAAAATTTTACTGACACAGGTTAGTACTTATCATATTAATAACTGTTCTTTTGTTTTTGTTTTGTTTTTTTTTACTCATTGCTTCTGTTGTGTTTGTTTTCCCCTTCTTTCTGCTTTCTTTGGTTTAATTGGTCATTTTATAGGATTCTATTTTATCTCTACCATATGCTTTATGAGCAAAATATAATGAGCATCTCTCTGTTTATTGGCCATGCTAAAAATTTAGAATAACTTTGTTCATAAATTATATCTTGTAGAGGTGAACTCTTTGTAAATTATTTCCTCTGAAAGTCTTCTTTTTTTCTTTTTGTATTTAGCAAATTCTTTGAAACATTGAGGAAATTTCCCCTTCTTCATAAAATGAAAGAAAGCCAACACACGCAGAAATGTCCCAGCTTTAATGTAAGTTGCAGTCCTATGCCATCTTTCTCTTTGTTGAATTAAAAAGAAAGAAAGAAAGAAAGAAAGAAAGAAAGAAAGGAAGAAAGAAAGAAAGAAAAAGAAAGAAAGAAAAAGAAAGAAAGAAAGAAAGAAAGAAAGAAAGAAAGAAAGAAAGAAAGAAAGAAAGAAAAAAAGAAAGAAAGAAAGAGAGGGGCGCCTGGGTGGCACAGAGGTTAAGCGTCTGCCTTCGGCTCAGGGCGTGATCCCGGCATTATGGGATCAAGCCCCACATCAGGCTCTTCCGCTATAAGCCTGCTTCTTCCTCTCCCACTCCCCCTGCTTGTGTTCCCTCTCTCGCTGGCTGTCTCTATCTCTATCGAATAAATAAATAAATAAAATCTTTAAAAAAAAAAAAAAGAAAGAAAGAGAAAGAAAAAAAGAAAGAAAGAAAGGGAAAGAAAGAAAAGAGAAGAGAAACACGGCTAAGGAATTAGGTGAGATTCACTGAGTAATGGTCCCCAGCCTTAACTTAGTGACGCCCAGCTAGCCATTTGGGAAAAGGAATGATCATGAAGGTCTGAGTTAGACCATGTAAATTTAACAGTTCCCAGTACACTGTAAATGTTCAGTCTGTGATCCTTACAACCTTAATTACCACCGTAATTATTAGTGAATAAGTAAATGGCAGATCTGTAATTCCCTATTAGCTGCTTTCAGGCAGAATAGTTTTAGATCTATTTTACTTACAAATGTACGTGTTTGGTGCCCTGAGAATAACGCAGCATCACTTTGGTCAAAAATACGTGACCTTATTCATAACATGAGGACGCTTGAAACAAATACAAACTAGCGCGTGCTTGCGTAAAACGCCGCACTTCCGGCAGGAGACGCAGAGTGCGCACCTGAAGTAGATTAACAGAGGCGAGGCGTCACGGACACTGAGCGCAGCGTGCGCTCTGAGGCTGATCGTGGGTGCTTTCCTTCCCTGGAAACCATTATCGAGGAAATTGGCAAAATATAATGAAGGCCTGTAATTAAAAAACAGATTTAAATTAATGTTAATTTCCTGATTTAGCTCATTCTAGAAGTCTGCAACTTGCTCTTAATGATTCACAAAAATAATACAAACGTATAGGGAGAACAGTGATAAAGCAGACACAGTAACCAAGCATGTTAAGAATTTCGGGATCTGGGCAAAGATGTCTGGGGTTTCTTGGTCCTGTTCTTGGAGCTTTCTGTGAATCTGATGTGATTTAAGAAAAATAATAATATAAAAATAGACCATACCACTAATGTGTTGTCTTGAATTCTGAAATTAGTGATCTTCAGTTAATTACAGACAGCGTGACATGATTCTTTCACATCCTGTAGCTGCCTTTCCTTTTTGATAAGAATACTGTTCACCTGTGGGTTTCTGAACATTTCACCTGCAAAAAAAAGAAGGCAATTCTACAGCTCAATTTTTCTCAATGAAAAAAAAAAAATCTTCAGACTTTTTCTAATAAATTTGTTGACAATGAGATCATGGTTCTTTATTTACAGAAAGAGTCCATAATTTTATTCTGTTTAATGAACTATACTAAAACAGGTTGGCTTTGGTGAGAAGGCATTATTATTATTATTATCTGTACTATACAACGGCATCTTTCAACTCTGATTTTGCAAGCACTTCTTTATGTGACAGAGGCGTAGACACTGGGGCGTAGACACCGGTTCCTCCTCTGGCCGTTGATGATGCCTCTCTCTCTCTCTCAGCCCAGACACCTCCAGGTCTCTGCTGTGTTTATACTGTGCCATGTTCTCCCTTGAGTGCCTTCGTCTGGAACAGGACAGCACATCGTGAAGACGGTATGTTCTAAATCCTTACATAAACACCAAAGGTGAAACTTAGGAGCCCTTTAGACCAGTTGGAAATTTTTAAAAATAGATTTTTTCCTTGGATTTGACAACCCAAAATGTTTGTTTTAGTGAGATGGGTTCAAGCTTCGTAAGGATGGAGCTGACTGCCTAAACCAGCTCTAGCTGAAAATTCACGGTTTGCTAACTCCCTAAATGACCTGGCACCCTGTGCTCCCAACCTCCACTACTCCACCATGGGAAAGAAGGCACTGTGGGCTTCCAGCAATCTGAAAATGCAACAGAGACTGCTTTTAACATCAGATTAATCCTCCAGATCACATCAGTATGTTGGCAAACCCCGTTGTTTCTGTGCTACAATGAAATTTCAAATGCATACGTAACAGCATGCTGGAAATGGTCTTTACGAGAAGGATTTGCATGCTACCACGAGGAAGACTGATGCATATGCCATTCTTTACAGCGTGTGCTTTATTCCAGTATTTGGGAGGGGATGCAACTATCTTTGGAAAGTGGCGAGCAAGTACGTTCCAAACCCACGTGAGTTTAGTTCCCGTGTCAGTTACTGAGAGGATCACAGTGAAAACCTAGGCTGCTATTAAAATGTGGGAAATTGCATTTACTGTAGAAAGTAAGGAATTCAGAAGATGACCGAATCCTGGTTTTGTCACTTACCGACTGGGTCACCTGACCTTGGATCTGTTACAGAATTCTCTACGTACCATTTTTAATATATATTAAATGAAAATTCTATAAACACACACACACACACACACACACACGCACATTAAAAAAAAAAAAACAAAACCTCAAAGATGGAAGTATCCTATACATTGGAAATAGTAACCAAATACCAATCAGTATTGCCCAAGCTAGAAACGTATTGACCGCCCCGAGCTTCCTACTACTGTTTCATGCCTTTCCAAAAAAACATAAATAATATTAAAAACTTTCAGCTTGTGCCTTGCAGCAGGACCAGGAGGAATACGAGTGTAGATTTTCATTCCTCTGTTGGGTTGTAAAGATTTCTGATTAGGTAACTATAACTGCCCACGCCCCGACTTAGCGGCAGCCCTAGTTAGCCAGCGTCTGCACTGCTGGCCGGCCGGAGAGGCTGCCCCCAAACCTGGACTTGGTAAACTCACCGCCATGCTCTGGAACACTTCATCTCTGGAGCTGACGGGAGTGTGCAAGAAGATGCCAGTAGATTAACAGCACCAAGCAGCTGAAATAAAACAAGCCTCAAGGCCGCAAAGCATCTTTGAAAGCAAAACAAAGCCAAGACAAAACACCTTTTTCTTGGCAAGAGAGGATAACTTATTCTTAGGTTTTTCGACGCATCTCATCTCTTAAATGGCATTCAATGGATTTTATGGAAATGCTTTGTGTAAATAATTCTTTAAAGGCGGCAAGGTATCTACAGTCACTCTGTGGTTAGGAGCTTATTTTTCCCTCTGCATTTTGAGCGCTTTCCCTACCACCTGACGGAAAGGTTACTGGGACACACATGGGTAAAATAGGGTGAAAGGGTGAGCGGGGACCTTTGACCATGTGGAGAGACATGCTCTCTCTTACAGAAAAGCTGTCACCACATAGAAGACGGTGGTATCAATGCCAAAATGGTGGCCACGATAGGAAGGTCTTTCAAACTCTCAAACGCAATGAGAACACTCATTTTTACGTGAACTCACACGGCTTCAGCGTTAGTTTCTTAAACCTGTTTGCAATAGCAGTAACAATTAAATCGGATGGTTCTAATAAAGCTGCTATTTGCAATAGCTCCACAAAAAGTATGGCTTGTTCAGAAATACGTTTGAAAACCGCGCCGACACTGCACAGGATGAAATTATGCTGAACGACACTGCAGCCTAAATCCATGTAGCTGTGTATATACTCCCGCTGGGTACAAAATTACAGTTTCCTAAGGTGGTCATTTTTCCCAGACTGACAAGTAGACTAATTCCAATTCTGATCCTAATTCAGCTTAATCCAGTCTGTGTACATGTGTTTGTGTGACACCCGACAAGTTGTTTCTTACATTTATACAGAAAGCCTAAACGTCAAGAATAGCAAGATTTTCCAAAGAAGACAATTGCAATCCTGACCCAGCCCCCCAAAACCCCCGTAGAAATGCTCTGGGAACATTGTCGTGAACGCTGGCTCTAGACCCTTCTCCCTCTCCCCACTTGCATATTAGCTGGGATCTGGCTCCCCGCTCTCTGCTGAGGACAGCCCTGTTCTGCAGCCAGTGTGTCAAGGTTACGATTCCTGCACGTCTCAAGATTCAAGGGTCTGGAAGACCCTACACCCTGTCATCCACTCTGCAAAGTCCCAGCATAGCTATGGTTCATCGGCTCCTGTTCTCCTTTCGAAAACAGCACCCACTTTCCTTTTGAGGACGTGTCTGTCCTCCAGCCCCGTTATTAGGAAAAAAGATCCCTTCTCCCTTAAAACAGTTCTCCAGATTCTTTTGAATAAAAAATAATTCCTTTGTTCTCCACATCATTTTGTAAATAAAGACATATTGTTTTTAAAGTTGCAAATCTGAACTATTTTATTAAAAGACCCAGTTAAGCATCCACTTTATTGTTTATCAGTATTTGACTCCTAATGTTCTGGGAAATACGATTTGAAATTGTCTGAAGTTGCCTAGAAAAATGATATTCACAGGAATATTTCAGTGTATATAAAGTTTCTAGAAAAACTGGGGTATTTATAATTTGCCTGATATTATTTATTAACTGTCTTGCAGAGCACAACTTCTTCAACATCGATTCTAATAGATAACCTCAGATGCAGAATATTGAAAAACAGTTTATTCTGCTTTTGTTCTCTTACTTAATGAAAATATTTATCTGTTGATAGTTGGATTCTCATGGTCATAGTGCCAGGCTAGTGTAAATAGTGTAGAAGGATGTGGGTGTAGACATCCGACTCAGAGGGAGGACCTGTGGAGACGTAGTCCTGAAATCTAGCCCTGACATCTAATGGAGGCATCCCAACACGGGCCTGGCTGGATTTCAATGCTGCTATGGGCCAGGGACTCGTTTCACTTTCCACTGGGCCCCCATTTTGAACTGCCCTGTGTATAGCTGTTATCTTACGCCTGTACCCCATTGCAGGTTGGGTGGGATGGGAAGATAACTGGTCTCCAGTGTCACATTCACCAAAATACAGATCATGCCTCAAGAGATGTACTTAACAGATTATAGCCCGAAGCCCCATCTGCACCAAGACCTGATTTTGGTGATGAGATTTTGAATTTTGAGTGAGTGCTATAATGGGATAAACTCCTGAGGAGGGCCAATATACTCCCACTGGGAAAGATGGGAATCACCACAGGCAGAAGATGGGCTGTGGCAGGCAGACTTCAATATGGCGCCCACCATCCCTACCTCTTGGCGTTCACAACCTCATATAATCTCGCCCCCTTGAGTCTGGGAGCAACACGCAATTTGTTTTCAGCCCATAGAATATGACAAAAGTGATGGGATGCCCCTGCGATGGTGACATTATTTTACAGAGGACTCCATGTCACTCACCATTCCGGCTTTGAAGAAGCAAGCCGCCATGAGTCCGATAGTCCCAAGGACGTGGATTCTGCCGAAAGGACTGAATAGACTTGGAAGGGGACCCTTTCCCAGTCGAGCTAAGATGAGAAGCCAGTCCTGACTGACACCTTGATGACACCCTCGCGGAGGACCCAGTTAAGCCGTGTCAGGACTCCTGACCCAGAGAACCTGGGGGATAGCAAATGCGTGTTGTTCTGGGCAACTACATTTGCGGTAATCTGTTACACAGCACTGAACACTAATACGGTATCTGTGTTGCTGCTGGAGAGAGTAATACTGCCCACAGTCTCTTGCTTGAGCTTGGTGGACATTCATTGCCCACGGCTAACCGTGGTTAAAAGGCACTATTTTGTTTCTGATAAGTTTTCTATATTCCTTGGAGAGAAATAAAGCGCTGTTCTGATTGATTTCTGGCTATGAGTTTGGGCTTAATATAAAGAATCTCCAGGAAGTCATTGAAGCAATCAACACATGCAAAATGGTGGCAAAAACACATTAGATTAACAGCTCATCCCCTCCAAGGATGCTATCAGAGAAAACAGCTGTAAACATGGCATAAATTCGATTCAAGTTAAGCACAGCAATCTAGTTCAGGCTATTGATCTTGTCCCTAATAAATTAGTGGGTGAATGCCTGGCTGGGCAGAACAAAGGTTGTTGGAAATTCCTTACCTATAAACACTCTTGAATGATTCCCAACCCTCTTTTCCCGACCTTATTTTATAAAATAGAGCTTAGGAGCTAATTCCCAGTTATCCAGGCAAAGGTTTGGTGTTAAAAAGAAAGCAGTGCTTTTAACGCCAATTAATGCACGGTTCCCATATGGTCCCATATGGTGCACACACTGATGGAAGAAATGCACGGATTAAAATGGAGATGAGAACTAAGGGAAAGCAGTACGTAAGGGACCCTTTGCCAAATGAAAACGTGTGTGGACTTGCTGAATTACTTCGATGCAGGGACAAGATTTAAAAAATATATGTGTGTTGTTGGTTTATTTATTATAAAAATAAATTTGGTAAACTATCATCAATGAAATGATCTGGTAGGTAAAAATATACCTCCCGGTCTATACTAGATTCTTCTGGAAAATGAACAAACGCAGCTGTAAATAAAAGAACAATATATAAAGTTAGATGTACAACGGTACTTACTCTCCAAATGTGGCCTTCAGCAATTTATTGACTACTGAAAAAAACATATGACAGCGTGAAGCCAGCAAGCCGCAGATAATAGACTATCTGGAGAGAGGATCCTTTATTCCACACACAGCAGTAGGTGATAAATGGCTCTAATGTCCCTGCTTACCAGTGTCTCCTCTCCCCCACCCCCACCCGGCGCCCCTGGGATCAGAGACTAACAGCCCCCCAGGAGAAGGTGGCTTGACACAAGCCCTTCTCACTGGTGAAAAGGGCAGGAATCCAACATCTGTCAGTAACTTCCGATGGGGACAGGCCGAGAGCCTGTTGTGTGTCTACCAAAACACTTGGTATTTTTAGCAATAAAACAGGAGAAAGGAGTGCGATGTAATTTATTTCTGCAAAGCGGACAGCTTTAATGATCCTGGAGCCAGAGCGTAGCCGGAGGCCCTCGTGGTATTAACCCTTTCTCTTCACAGTCACCCCTGAACGGTGGCATCTGTCACAAGGGGTTCCCACGGTGAGTGAGCAACTTGCTTCTGAACCCCGTCCTCTCGAGGCCTCCTGCAATCCCGGGCTTTGAGACGAGGGAAGGAAGAAAGGGAGGCACCAGTTTCACGACATCCCAGTGACATTGTGTCATAGGGAAATTCTTGGGTCCCTCGAGGCTCCGTAGGTGCCTAAGTATTTAATGCAAGCAGGTCCTCGGGTCCCTGGAGACAGTCGTCCCACAAGGGTTCACCGACCTGGGCAGGGCCGTCGGGCATGGCTCCGAACGGGCTGCAAGAGGGGCTTCCTTGCACGGTTGGCCCTGGGCCGCGCAAGTGCTCCGCCCGCCCTTGTTGAGAAGATCGATACCCTAACTCCAGCCCAGCCCTGTTTGCTTGTCTGCAGGAGAAGGGCGCCGGGCTCTTTATGAACGCAACGGTGAAGAAAGGGGTGATCTCTGGAGCTGTGCTGGGCCGGTTGTTTGGAGAGAAGCCGTGAAGCCATTCTGAGGAAGGGCTGTAGCGCCGTAATGAAGACGGATAGCAATTAAGGGCTCTTGAATCATTTAATAAAGAGAAGAGATTAGGGAAGGCGAGTACCCCCAGGAAATCAGCGAAGAGCAGCGAGGCGGCTAATTAGTGACCGTAGCTGTGCACTTTGGTGGACTTGGGCAAGCACTGCCCGGATTCATTTTGGGGAGTGACGGGCTTTTTATTACCTGCAGCGGGGAGCGAGGCCGGCAGACAGCCCAGCACTGTCGGGCTCCGGGGGGCCTCACGGGGGAAGAGGGTCGGCAGGACCGAGCCTCTCCTGGGTGGTGCACGCTCGCTCACTCGGGGATCGCTCACCCCGGGGAGGAAAGCCCTGGCCCCTTCCTCCGATCCAGGACGGCGTGTGCGGAGGGGCTGTCCCCTCCCCAGGACTCCGCGCGGGCTTGTCTGAGGACCCCACTGAGTCCTCCCTGCAGAGTCTGTGATCCAAAGGGGTGGCGAGACCTGGCTCATGTCACCGGTAGCATCCAAGGGACACAGAGGTCGGCAGACGTGGGCTTGGTTGAGTGGATCCTAAGAAAACACACTGCAGGCCTACAAGATGCACCATGGAGCAGAGCCGTGAGGACCCACCCATGAAGGGGTCCTGGGGGGTCTCTCCCGCAGGCCAGCGCTAACGGTAGACGATGCAGTCACCGACCAGGCACAACAGGGATGGTGGGACCCCAAAGAGTACAAGTGACTGGCTGTGGTTAAATAATGGTTGGTTAAATAATGATAGTGACCAGCGAGGTTGGAATGGCAACCGGGGACTTTGGACCCACAGAGGGTTATGAAGGTTGTCAATGACACAGTGTCCCTAGCAGCACGCTTCTCCATCCGTACAATCACTATCAGAGCAGGGGTGAGTGGGACGCTGGGGGCAGTCACCTTAATAAAAGGCAAAGTCCTTGCCATTTTCCAAGTGGACCCTGGTTTTCAGGTACAGAACCCATTGCCTGGTGGAGGGGTTACGTTGTGCCTTCCCCTCAGTCATGGGGGTATGAGAAAGAGCATCACTCTCTCCCTCCAGCTTGGAAAGCTCCAGGCTTACCAGTTTATCCCATCTCCAGAGCCCTCTGTTGGACAGGCTGAGGCTGCCACTGAGACTGATTCTCGGCTCAGCCTTCCCTCTTCCCCTCCTTTCCCCCAGAGAACTCAGAAGGTGACACCCTTCTGCTTGCTCATCTGTGTTAGAATGTGTTTTCCAGAAGCCGGGCCCCTCACCCTGTAGGCACGTGATGTAAGACGCTTTCTCCATGAGGCGCAGAAGTTCGTGTGAGCGATGGAGAAATCTCCAGGCCGTGGCTGGCACGGCTTGGCGAGGCAGGGGGGCATGCAGAACTGTGTGCACGCGGATGGCAGCGTGTTCTCACTCCTCCAAAGCGGGCTTCGAGGTCCCCTCACCTCAACTGTTAATCCCCTGTTGCCCAGGAGTTTACGACTGAAACCATGGTGTCTACACCGTGTAGAGCCACAGCCCGAAGCAAGCTTACGCCACATGTCATGGTTCTAGAATAAACTTTTCCCAAAGAATAGCATACCTCAGTCCAATGCATTTGTAGCAATCAGGCAGACCGGAATACCAGTTTCCATGCAGTGGATTTACATCTCATGTGAGAAATATTGGTCACTATTACGAAGACAGAACCTCGACTCCCCTCAGGCTGGCGTGTTGTGCTTCAGTCCCAGTGGTTCTTTGACGGTGCACTTTGCTTCTGTTATGGCGCGAAGTACGGATGGTATCATGTTTGATGCTTAAAGCACCGTGCAAGTTAGGGAGCGTGCATTGAGCACTGACTGAGTAGAATGAACAGAACTGGCCTTTTACTTCAAAACTCGTGTGACGGGATGGTAGTTGATGGGGATTTCAGATTGTGCCTAACAATGCTCATTTCCGTCTTGCCAACTCTTTCCAAATATTCAGAAGCATGAGCTCGCAGGTGCATTTGGTTTCTGTGACTGGCAGCCTCCTGGTAGAGTTTCACAGTCACCAAGAAAAGGGCAAGTCACTCCCCCATCCTTTGTGACAGGCCGCTGCACGTCAGAGCCTCAGCCAGAGCTCCCGCGCTCCTGGTGTGTCCAGTCACCTTTGCAAAGGAAACTTCCCTTGGGGAGAAGGGGTGTCTCCCACACCAGCCTGGGAGGGAGCGAGTCCATGGGTCACAGTGTGACTCTAGTTTGAATCGGAGGCCCTTAGTTTCTAAGCTTTGTATACATTTTTTTAAAATGTCAATTCAGATTTGTTTATATGTTTTCAAACAAATCGATTTAAGCCAGTTCCCCAGCTCTACTCGAGGCTCTGTGAGAGATTTAATTAATGCACATTAGCGGAGAAAAGCTTTAAAAATGGGCCATTTTCTAAAGACCATGAAAAGCAATCTTATATTTCATGTGATTTATTTCAATTTTATTTTAAATCATAATACTTACATTGGAGAGAAGAAGGAAATAACTTACGTGCGGTTGTGTATCATTTCATCTCAGATAGTTCAAACACATTTAAACCTACGATATTAGATATCTCCCTGGAGTTGAATACCGAATAATTGCAAATTTATATTCTAGCTACTTTACATGCATTTTCTACTGTCTGTGTCTCACTTTCAATCTTGCACTGATCACAAAACTTCTGAAGCTTGAAAACTGACTTATATCTATCTTCCCCCCAAAAATCTAGAATCACAATTTTTTTGTTTAAAACATTTTCTAGCACACAGAGAAAGAAAAAGAAAAGCAAACACAACGGATTTGGTTTTGGAATATAGGTGAGGTTCGGTGGGGTGAGGTCCGGAGCCACTACCAGGAAAGAATTCATGAGCTGTTTTTGGTACAAAATGGTGGCTTTTGAAAACACGGGGACAGGACCCATGGGCAGAAAGACTGTTGCCCGGGGTCGTGAGGGGTGGCTGATTATATACTATGGGGTTGGGGGAGGTCAGAAAAAGGGAGGTTTCAAAAGAACTTTCATACTAAAGAGGACCTACAAGATACCAAGGCCTTGCCATTGTCAGGTTAAGGTGGTTTACCCCTCCAGCAAGACATTAACATGAAGATAGTTGGGAGACTCCTGGAAGAACGTCACACTTGTCGCACACAGGAGTGGGGGCTCGGGTGTCGCTTCTGCTTTGCCCTCAGCCAGCCTTCTCCTCCCTCATCAACAAGGTGAGGTTAAACCTGCTCTCAACCCCTCTGCCTCCTTGTCACTGCCCTGTGGCTCGGCTCCCCAAAGTCCCCTTCCCAGTATTTCCCTCTGATTCTTGGGAAACCCTTCTGATCAGACTGGTGCCCCACAGTCAGAAAGTGTGCGCTTTGTCAAAGCCTCCGCTGACCTACACTTTCAGGACCCTGAGGGTTGAACCTCCACCCCGATCCAGCAGCTTATCGATAATACTTTGCACAGTTGAAGAATCACTTCCTTTGTCAATGCTTCCCTTACTTGCCAGGAAAACACACCCCTTGGCTTTCCTGGGGTTTTTGTTATGGAATGCCTGGGTTCACTTCTAGACAGCTTCTCTCTTCTCCTCTCCGTTTCCTTGAGGATCACATCCCGGGGGAGGGAAGCAGGACTGCTAACTTTCATTAAACTTTCCAGAGATGATCTGTTCACTTCATTGGGAGGGAGCAGAGGCAAGCTGAGGACCAAGCACAAGATGACCCCTGCAAACCCCGCCCCCCACTCCTACCCCTCCACCTGCGGGGACATGTGTGACATTCCTCAGGCATTCCTGGCTGCTCTAAAACTAAGGAAAGGGAAATGCATAGAGATCACAGTCCTCCCGGACAGGAGTCTCCATCAGCTTACAAATGTCTTTGGGACTTACACGGAGAAAGCGTTCTTATCAATAGCTTAACTTCCAAAAACCCATAGACTCAATTTCCTGGAGCCCTAATGTCACTCTCCCCTCAGTAGTGGTGTGGGAAAGAGAGGAGAAGGGAATGTAAATAAAATCAAATGTCCTTATAATCTGCAGCCCACTGACAAATAGCTGAGATAGAGTCTAACCTTCCTCCAGGAAACTCCCCTCCTTCTTGAGGCTTGCCTTGCTAGAGGGAAAAACAACCTTCCCTGCCAATTGTTAGGCCCCCAGTGTCCAGTGAGTCTTCTTCAGCATCTAAAAGTCCTTTTGAAAACCTCCCCCAACTCCCAAGTATACAATCAGTCACCCCTCACTCTTACAATGCAGCTCTTTCTGCCCAGGGTCCCTGTCCCCATGCTTTAATAAAATCACCTTGTTTGCACCAAAAATGTCTCAAGAATTCTTTTCTGGCCTTCGGCCCAGGACCCCAACACCACTTCAAACCACATCATTATGATAGGCAGTGTTTAGAATGAAGAAGATGAGTGTAAATTATTTCAGGTCACTTTGTCACTTGATATTAGAAAGAGGCGAATAGGACATATGCAGAGACCAATTTCAAACTGTGCAATGCTTTAGTCCCATTTGTCTGACCTGTATAATCAGTGGAATGGGAAGTGTTCCAACCCGAACCCATTGCAAGCACACAGTTCGTGCTAGGTGATGAAGCAGTCTTCAGGGCTTTAACCCCAAAGAAAAGCCTTCAGAGACAGAAATCTCTAAGTTGATACAAAGGGCACATATTTGAGTCAAATTGGCCAGGGCAGGAAGATCATGAAAACGCCAGAGAGTGAGTGGGCTTCTCTGTCAAAGACCGTGTTTCCTTGGAAGCTACGTCACGCTACGTGGGAGAGTCCGCCATCTGACGATGAGCAAATCAATCACGGGTCTATAGCGAATGGCTGGCCCTAGAGTATTTCAAAATTTGTGGCACCATTGGGGGAACATTGAACCAAGTCTGGTGGCACACAGACTCAAGACAGGAGCTCGTGTTCTCTTGGGGTGAAGGGGAGCCCGGCCGATAGAGCTGAAACTGGATGAGGCTGGGAAGCCGGCACTGGGGCCTTGCTTTAGGCCTTCCCCATAGCAGCCCATCTGCGTCTGGAGGAAAACTGACGGTTCTCCATAGTATCATATAGCTTACTCTCCAATTTCAGAACTTGAAAAAGGAAGACAGAAAAGTATTTCTAGATCAGTCAATATCTGCTTCAAACTAGCTCCGGGGAGCCGATCTGATCTCCGTGTCTACTTCATATCCCAATGAACGGCCCTGAAATGCCATCTACTTAAATAACTAGAAAGTCATACATGAAAAGATCACTGCAAACCTGGAGTCCAGTGGGTTTTGATTCATTATGAAACTTCGAAATGGAAAGTTGCATAACAAATATTTGCCTGTACTGATAATTAAACGAATGTTAATATCCTACTCTCGTCTCTACCACCTGGTTTAATTGTAAAGAGTGACACAAAACTCTTCCAGATAGAGTCCAGCCCTTTGTGTCAGTTGCGACTCCACCATCCTCGGGGACACCTGCATGCTGACGTCGGGACGCGGTGTCATGGCCACGCTTCTGTGCTTGGACCACATGTGTCTGTAAGTGACGCTTGAGACAAGTGTTTGTAGACACACTCCTCGTACAAATGGAATCCCGCTGCAGGACACTTCTGCAACATCGTACCTTTCTTCGATATTTCGTATGTGAAATGTATCCCTGGGTAGAGAGATGAATAGACCCAGTTAGTTAATTCTAACTTAGAATGTTGATATAAAAATATCACCAGTTCTTCTATTCCCCTACTGAAGGATAAGAGTCTCATTTCCAATCATTGTTATTACAAACGAAGCTAAAGTGCCATTTTTACACAATTCTATTATGCCCGTATAAAAACGTTCTCTAGAAACCTAGAATTTTCTAGAAGTGGATTTGTTATAGCAGTCAATTTTAATATTGTTGCAGAATTGCTCTCCAAAGTGATTTTACCAAGGCATTTTACCGCCAGTGACTGCTAAGAGCTCCTTTTCCCTGGTCATCTGTGCTGACTCTCACTATGTCACACATTCTTGCAAATCTGATTGGTAACAAATGGACTCTCAGTTTTCTTAATTTGCATTTCTTTGATGACCCCTGTGGTTTTACTTACCAATGACTTCCACACTCACAGGGGCCCGCCTTGCAACTGACAGTTGTTGGAGTTTGAGCTTTACTCTCTTCACAGTAAACCTGCCGGTGTCACCACAAGACTCTCAAGTTTCCGGCACCATTGACATTGTAGCATCACTGCTTCTGGTATCAATTTTAATTCTGCTTTTGCACCTTCGGTTGTCTTATCTTTTTCTTCATAAACAGTGTATGTTGATTCAGCTCGGTTCTCAGCGCTTCTTAGTTTCGGGTAGCATTATCCTCTCTCCGTGTGCCAAAGATGCCCCTGGCCACTGGCAAGTCTGGCACCATTCGTCCAAGAGCAATGCTAGGAGGACGACCTTTCTTTCCAATTGTCTGGCCACCTTTCTAAGAGGAGGGCAAATAACACCTTCTTAAGCTGAAACTATCTGTATTTCTTCCTTTGTTCCAAACAGGGCACAAGAGACCATTCTCTTAAACCAAAGGATCCTGTTCTCACGGATATGCATTAGAAGCCCCTGTTATCACTGGTTCTCCATCTGTAGAAGCAGAGCGGCCAGACTCCCCAGTCACCAAGGGATGTGACTGCCAATTGACCCGTGAGGTGGCTCCAGGTAATCAGAGGCTCCTCACCCCTCCCCATCCTTGGAATGTGTGCTCGGCTCACCATTCCCACAGTGGGAGCTGTTGCAAGGTCGCGGTGTTGAGAAAGTAAGGTGTTGCTGAGATCATCTGAACTGAACACATGACTGAGCACAGTTATGGCCTTTATATAAACTTTTAAGATTCTGTTGGGGGTGTGGAGATCTACTCGCCTTGCAGCTGCCCAAGACAGCCTCCTGTGTAAGTTCCCTGGCTTATTATACCTGCCACCTACCAATCTGGAGTGGCTGCCTCTTTCTTCTGTCTCTCCCTGTCCCCCCCCCCCCCATGTGCGGGGGGCCAGTGTGTGAATCGATACGGGTTGAGCTCACAGTTCTAATCAGTGACTTGGCACAAAAGCAGGCATTGCTTGAATGCAAAGGAATGTATGGGTGGGTAATGAAAGACACCGGCCGCCCTGGAAAAAGCAGCCCTGTGAAATAGAGAGCTAGCCGGCACACCTCGGTTTGATGAAAGTCGAGTGTTTCCAAATGGGGAATATGCATGTGAGGTGAATTCCTTTTCTACAGGTCCCCATCGTATCTTACCAGGTCTGTGCGCGCCCATTGTGGTGGAATGCAGAGACATGAGAAATGCCCTCCACCATTCCTAATGGGAGGCTTTCGGTGCTCTTTCTAGTTTTGCTTTTCTTGGACTTTTCGTGAGTACTGATATTGGAAGGTGGAATAAAACCAGACACAGCTAGTTAGCCTCCATCTGAACCTTAGAGCAAATCACTGGGCACGACTAGATGCAACAAGATCAACTAATCCTATGAAAAATGCCAAATCACTGCTGAAAAGCAACATTCACCCACATTAAGAAATAATAATAACCCGGTGGCCAGGCGCACAGATGCTGAATAGATCTTGCCTACTGCGAACCCCAGCCCCGCTTACCAGTCTCACGACACTGGGCACATTATTGAACCTGTCCGTGACTTTGTTTCATCTTCTATATCAATGGGAAAATATTAATTTTTCTCCGGATATTATTATGAGCATGCTACAAGGATATGATATGTTATAGATCTCTCAATAGCTTTGCGGGATGAATATCCACGCGTGCTTCTGAAGTTGTCCTGGTAACCGAATGCTTCCCGTGCTTGCCGTTCCCGATAATCCTTGATCTGTCAGGTCGTTGACATGCTCGGCAAGTGTATTCACCTTGCGATTCCCGTTTTTTATCTCTCCTGCCTATTGTATCCTCATTCATGCAACAGGACTTGAGTCTCTGGCTGTCATTAAGGACTTGAGGTCCCTGAATGCACCGTGACTTTCTCTGACCTAACGCGTCTGTGCAGGTTACGTCTTACTCTGAGGTTTGGCATTCCCGTGTTCTGCCCTTGAAGGAGCCCCTTGTTGCCCTTTGATACCAGGGGTGATTGAGGGTCACCTCCTCCGGGAAACCTTCTTTAAAATTCAAGATTAACTTAGGCGTGTTGCCTATGTGATTTCATAGCATGTGGTTCCCATAACAGCATTGTTTTATTTTTGTTGCTACTTTGGCTGTCTCTGCAACTAGTCAATTGGCTTTTACTGGGGAGATTTTTGCATTTTCACTTTTTTTGATTACAGCATTCAACACAGTGTCTGGCACATAGTAAGAACATAATTTATGTTTGTTTCAAATTGAATAAACGGCTGACAAGCCATCAAAGAGGCCCTGAAAGTGTTAGTGAAACTTTCATTTGTATGCTGCATATACAAGGACTGTCTTCAAGTTGAATCATATAGTTTTTACATTTATTTGTGTGTGAGATGCTTGTGGGTCAATAAACTGCTCAGTTATTTTATAAATAGGAAGTCCTTCTGCTTGATCACATTTCTGTTGCCTTCAAAGCGTTGAAAGCACTTACTGAAGATGAATACATTAATAGAAAGCTACGCTGATCTCATCTCTACCTGGTCAAAATGATGCCTGTCCCAGATTTCCATAACCGGTATTACTCCTGTGGTTTCTTTTCTAGTCTAGAAAGAACTGAAGAGAGGTAACCTCAGGAGATACTTTTCACCACCTTTGATCAAGTTGTCATTTCTAATTTGTTGAATATAGGTGAATTCAGGTTTACATTGAGGTATAGCAGAGAAGAATACTAATAATGAACGAAAAACATGGGTGAAGTGATGAAAACCAGACCCTTCGCCTCCTTCTTCAAAAAGCTATTCCGTGGTGATGCTGGTATGAATGGATTTTCTTTCCAACATCAACTCTCGCGTCCATTCCGATTTGGAACCGGAGCGCAGCTATCATTTTCAAGTCCTCACCATTGTTCGGGGGCATTCTTGTCAGCATAAGAGTCGGGCTACTTATGAGCCATTGCATTTCACTAACGTCCCCGATACTTAATTCCGAAGGGTTTTGCAAATTTAACGCTAAGAGAGTATTCAGTCCCCTGGAATTATGAGCATTCAGTCTTCAGTAGTGTTCAAAGATTTCAAGCTAACGGTTCCTGGTACCGGTTCTGAAGACCCGTATTACGAAGCCTCACAGTGACCCTGGTTAGCAGAATAAAGTCATCTGAGAGAACAAGAAGAGCTTTATGGGGGAAAAAACATTGAAAAGAAATAGCAAATTCTGGTCTTAGCTTTGTCACGATTAGGAATGTTGGTCCTGAGCCTTTTCCCCTAAGATCTCAATTTACCTTTTGTAAATAATAATAATAGTAATAGCCAGAAAAATTCTCTACTTCGCAATTGTTTGGATCAAATGAGAAAACTTACAATGAGATTCTTCATGAACATGAATCACCACCAAAATACGTCGTCATCGTATTCCTTCTACTGTTGCCTTAAACGCCCATTTGTAATAGAACGCCGTATTCAGAACTTTCTATTCCAGTTTGTCAGGTTTTGGACTGGGTGACTATCTTTCTCTCTCTCTCTCTTTTTTTTTTTGGCCTGTAGTAGACTACTTTTTTGGCTAAGTGACACATTTGTTTTGGTTTTAATTAGAACCACAGTTTTATTGTGTAAACAGATATTCCTGGGAGTATGAATTCCAGGCATGAGAAATTAACCTGAAAAAAATCACCAAATACGGTTTAATCGATGAATCTCCAAAAGATGAAATATGCATCAAATTAAATCACTCAAAATTATATTTGGAAAAAGTAACGAAATCATGTTTATTTAGGTGTATGGCTTATATAAACTGTTGTTTCTGTATAATGATACACTATATCCCCAGGAAAACGATGATGGGGATTACTTATAAAATAATTATCGCAGGCTTTGCACCTTTAATTGTTGAAATTCCTTTACCATCTAATGTACTTAGAATCAATTAACTTTTGCACTTCATAAATTCTATTCAGAAAAAAAACATATATTAGAAATAAAAATTTGCACTTTATGTTCCTTTAAAAGCAAACAGTCATAAAGTCCCTCCTACCCAAGAGAAAATGAGTGGCCTGAGACTCTGAACTACAACTATGAGCTTAAGAAATAAAGCTTTTCTCTCTTCTTTTCTGTCTTTTTTCTCTTGTGCTTTGCTCTTTGTCTCCCCCCACCCCCCGCCGCAAACTACGAAATAGTGCTTATTTGTATGTATATCATTCTTGTGTTAAATTCTGTTAAACCAAGATAAGCATTCTTAAACTTCAAGTATACGTAATTGGACACTATTTTGAGGAGATAATGAATATTTTTGTATTGTGAAATTTCACAAGTCAGAGTGCAGGACTGATTATAACTTGTCTTTCTTACCCCTCTCTCTTCATGTTACACATCTACACGGCTCACATTGCTACTTGTTAACACAATCTGTTTTTATTGAGTAAATATATTTTTGCAGAGACTTCTCTGCTGTACAGCCGATCTGAGGATCATGAAATTCAGGAAATGTATAGAAATCGTGCGGATCACAGAACGAAAGGAGCAATGGGAAAAAAGAAGAAAGAAAACATACCTTTCCCCCAAAATAGCTGAGTTAAGGCGAGAACACAAATGAAGGACAGATGAACAGAGGTCGAGGGTGACGATGCCCTGTGAGTAGCAGATGGACGGGGAACAGATTGGGCACCCCAGTCCTCTCGTTCCACGCAAGGCTCCCCAACACCCTGGTCTGATCGGAGCCTGGGCCACTGATTTGCCTACTGCATTCCCAAAGGGTTTTCATTACCAATGAATGAAAGTGCAGGAAATAAATGCTTCGATCTAGAAAACAAGTCTTAATATAGATGGGAACCAACCTTGCTCTCAGTTCAGCTAGGATCCTATTAGCTTTTAGGCTACCAGGGACTGAATAGGTTTTACAGTTGAGATTATAATACAGTAGAAGGAAACTTGAATACTGTGCTGGAGTCTAAAATTTTATATTTAATACATCCTACCTTGAAAAAAATGGGAGAACAATGGCTGTCCTACTTTGAGATAAAAGCAGGTCCAGCCAGAGTGACAGGAGGAAAAGTGAACCTGATTTAGCCTTTTTGGTAACAAAATGTGCCTGACGGCAAACTTAGAGAGCCTGCCACAGGCGCGAATGCCATCTTTTGCAATACGAGCGAAATGAATTCATCTCCCTGGATCCCTAAGATCAGCTTTTTTGTTTTTGGAAGAAGTGGGATAAACGTCTGTGTAATTTTTCCAACTTGGGCTCACTGTGAAAAAGAACGGGAGAAAAGAAGTCCCTTCTAAACCGTGGGAGTAGCTGTTTGCGTACCCTTGGCCAATCACTCCTTCTCTTTGGCCTCAGACTCCGTAGCTGCAGAACGAGAGGGGTTTGGGGCCAACTGCCCAGCCATCTTTATTATCTAAGATCAAAAGTGAATAAAACTGGCTACTGTGAAGAATGATATTTAATAATACAAAAGTTAATTATCTGAAATTGGAATAGTTGCAGAAACACACAAGTATGTTGTCTCTTGGCTTTGGCTTTGCTAACTTTCTTTTGAGAAAAGATTATTGCAGTAAATCTAAATAAATATTATGCAATATTTAAAGCTTAAATAATTGTAAATTTGAATTTTTTTTTTTATATATGTTCACCAAGGCAAGAAAACCTTTAAGGAGGTGACAGTGGCTGGATACAGGGAAAGCGTTGGGGCCTTCCCGTGTAATACCTCTTCTCTTACTGGTAACAGGTCTGTAAGGCCATGTCTCCCAGATACAAGGCAATTACGAAAATAATTTGTTTATTCCAAAAATGTGTCTTTATACTTTCTTGCTGTGATTGTATATTGAGTATATCATTAAGTAACTACATTTCCCTGAATGCAAAAAGCTGCTGGAATGCGTAGCCTGACGTAAGTCACAACGACAAGACCGTACATGAAACAATATCAAGGAGGAAACTGAATGACAGTCAGGACAATCAAGCTGCCTGAGTTCTGAGCTGCAGTGGAAGCGAGCACTCTGCAAAGCAGGACCCAGGAGGGAAGACCTACCCTTTGTCCAGGACCTGCTATGGTCCATCAACCTCTCTGTATCTCACGCTAACTTCTGGATTTATACTGTGAATATGATATTATTGTGAAATTTTCACAGATAAAAAATAAGTCAAGTTCAGAGACTTTTTGTGATGCCTGGGCTGTGCAAACAGTCCTAATTCATACCGTCCTTCGGTCAGTCAGAGATGTGTGTTGGGACATCCAGTGGCATCGTCAAAAGACTGAATATACAGGGGTCTCCATATAACCAAGTAATAGAGCAGGAAAATGGGACAGTAAAGGAAAGTATTAATCCAGGAGAAGGGGAGGAAAGAAGAGTAGAGGGAACATAGAAAAAGTGGAGGAAATAGGCCACGGAAGTGAAGTGGCAGCCATAAATGCATGAGCAAATTGGCTAAATGTAAATAAGTGGAATATTCCAATTAAAAGATAGTGATTCTCTTTTAATGGAGCCTGGAAGCCTATTCTGAGCCACTCTTGCTCCCAGGTCTTAGGAATCCTTGGTGCATTGGAGGCCACAGGTCTGACAGGGGGAGGGTGTCTGTGGGATGAAACCGGTGAGATGTTTAAGGAAACTGAGTCATGAAACTGAAACCACTGAATAGAAAAATGAGACACAGGTCCCCACAGACCCAGTCACAGGACCCAGTCACAGGTCCTACAGGACCCAGTCAGAAGGTAGAGGTTAGCGTGAGTACATGCTTCTGAGCTGTGAACGTGGCCCTGAAGGACACAGACAGAGCTGTCCTCCTGCAGGACAGCTCGCCACTGGCTGTGCTTCTGGGCGCCCTTAGCTGTAAGCAGGAGCTCAGGAAGGGAGGGCTTTCTGGAAGAGACTGAGGCTGGGTAAAAGACTACGGGCCACAGGAGGTTGGGACTCTGAAAGCCCCTGCACCAGAACAGGGAGTGATTTGGATACTTTCTTGTGCAGGTGTTCTTTATGTCAGCTTTTAATAAACAAGATAACGATTGTCGGGATGTCGGATAAACAGCTAGATGTTGTGCGTGGAAGACATATGAGTCTAAGCACATGGGACGGTGCAGAGAAAAGGACAGAAAGAAGTGGCAATATGCATGCAGCTCTACAAGACCAGCTGATACGAGGTGCCCACAATAATATCAGACTAACTGGAATTTAAGTCAAGAAGTATTACCAGAGATGTTATGATAAAAGGTTGACATAACAGTTCAGATTGTCTTTGCAGGTAATGATAGAGCCTCGAAATACATAAAATGTAGAAAGCCAATATGACAGAAAACTTTTCAGAAAGCACATCAAAAATCCCTAGAGGCGCGAGAGAAGAAATTGAATCTATACAACAAAATGGAAATTGTATAAAAGAAACTCTCCAGTACGAGAAGGTAGAGCTCTTGGAAAGTCAGCTGTAAACTACTGTTGAATATCACTATGGGTACGTGGAAAATGTAAATCAAGACATTTCTCACAAGCATTAAGAGCTATCAAAACAGTGACTAATAAGAAGGAAAATTTGAGAAATGTAGAGATCCATCCAGGGGCCCAATATTCAACTTATGGGAATTCCAGAAAGACAGCTCCCAGAAAGAGTGTGTACCAGTTTCCTACTATTATTGACATTGGAGAACATTTCTTAACACTAAAATACTTCATTTTCCGAACTGAAGCTGCACACCCAAGAATCTACTAGAATGAATAAATAAAGAGCACGCGGAGTCACCTAATCTGAAATTAGGAGAATAATTGAAAGCCTTCAAATGGAGAAGAATATGATTCTTCAAGTACTAAAAATCAGAACAGCATCAGACTTCTCACGGTGGTCCTGGAAGCTGGAAGATAACACAGTAATGCCCTCAAAATGTAAAAGGGAGCAATTTTCTGATTCAGAATTTCTACCCAGGCGAAACATCAATCAGTTGCGTGGGTAGAATAAGGGTATTTTAAGACACGGTAGTTCTCAGAACATCTATCTCCCACAGACACTTTCTCTTGTACTGACTAAGAACCATGTCCTCATAATTGAGGGTGAGCCTATAGGAGGAAGACAGAGTCCTGGAAACAGTGTTCCCCCACAGGAAAATCTCAAAGGACATCTGAGTGGCAAGCCCCGAGATTAACCAGTCTGGGCTGGGAGGGTGTCCGGAACCCAGGCAGGATTCATCACAGCAGCCTGATGCCTTCTGGGTTTGGCTGCATTTTAACTAGCACTCCAGTGACTTCTCAGTGGAGAGGATAGAAGAAATGCTGGAAACATGCAGAGGGGGAAAAAAAAGGAAGAAAATTTTATCAACTCCAGGAAAAACAAAAGGTCTGTAATCACAGAAAAGGAAGGAAATGCAATCACACACTGCCAGGCTGAATCTAGTAAAATTGACCCAATCAGTTTGAGTGAGTGAGTTGAGCTGCTGCTGTGTAGCCCTGGATCCAAACGACGGAGATGTGAGGTGGGGAGGGAAGCAGCGTGGAGTGAATCCGTCTTTTCTGTGATACTGTCAATGGAACGTGCTTAGTAATGCTTAATGGATACAAGAAATGATCGATGGGGATAAATTACAGGAAAAAATACTAAGAGTAAAGCTGAGATGGCTGGGTGCCCAGTAGACCCGGCCACATCATTTGCCTCTTTAAAGGATCTTGCATTTGTTTCCTGGGGCAGCCGTGACAGAGCCCCGCAGCCCCGCAGCCCCGCAGCGCCCCAGCCCCGCAGCCCCGCAGCCCCGGCGTCTTCAACACTTACTGCCCTGCATCCTGGAGGCTGGGAATTCGAGGTCCGGGTGTGGCCTCGGCTGGTTTCTCCCGGGTCCTCTCCTGGACATGGAGACACCATCGTTTCCCCATGTCCTCACATGGTCATCCCTCTACATGTGTCCTGTGTCCTGCTCTCCTCCTCTTATAAGTCACCAGACTGGATTGGGGTCCAACCTAGTGACCTCATTTTACCTTAGTCACCTCTGTAAAGACCCCATTTCCAAATACAGTCTCATTCTGAGGTCCTGGGGTTAGGACTTCCACATGCCAATTTTGAGGGGCACAATTCAGCCCATAACATGTGTGCCCATGTGGAACTTTAATAAAGCAAAAATGTGAATTAGAGTAGATGGACAGTGAACATAGGCATTTTACTAAAACACATCAAATTATACCCTTAAGTGCATGTATCGCATTGTATGGAAATCGTGCCACAATAAGATTGATTTTAAGAGTATGTTCATGGGGGGGGGATTTGGAGTAAATTTTATTTGAACTAAGTACTGTGTAAGTAATTTTTAGAGATACCTCTTCCTTGGGTTGTCATTGTTGAAATTCTGTAGACGAAGAAAATTAGCTCTATATTCCTGGTTTGATAACTGCAATTCTAAGGACCCTGTTTATGCTTTCAATGCATCCTTGCTTACCACACACATGTTCTGAGGGAAGGAGGGAGACAGAGGCATGGAATTCATCACTTGGCAAGTACGTCCCCAGGGAGACGAGCAGGTGGAAGGAGTGCAGGCGGCGGGGTAAGGCAGCCCCTCCGCACCCGTCCTGACCCATCTGTTCCGTGCCTCTTGCCCATCGGCGCTAGCCACTGTCACTCTCTTCCAGAATGACTCACGGAACAAACGGGTGCCTCTCCTTCTCCGTCTCCATCAAGCATCGGTGATTGGGGTCACATCAGTTATGCTTCTTTGGAGTGTCCTTTTCATATTTCTTGTTTCCTCACTTCTCTCCTGGGATAATACCCTCCAGCATGAACTCTGGGCAGCTCTCTGCAGATTGCCGCCTGGATAACCCAGGACTGCCATGTGGTATTAAAAATATGACAGGTTCACCTATCACAAATGTGTCTGAACAATGTTGATAGCCCCAAGTGAAGGAGCCGCGTAAACACTGACACCAAAGATCAGCTCCCACACTGACATGCCCCGGAGCGTCTGCGAGGCTGGCTGTTCGCAACCGGAAAGTAACTAATGAAATGGTTTGGGGCTACAGGATCTCACCGTCAGAAAGAGAACAAATGTCAGAGCTTGTGCTTGGTCCTGGCTTAGTCATACCGAGTGAACTTGAACCGGCACGCCAACGTGAGTTTAAGCGTGTTTATCGACTGACTAGGAGAAAACAAAGCACAGAATAGAGGCGGTGCATGTCCCAAACGTTTGCTCCCGGACGTGCCACTTAGGAAGGGCTTTAAGATGAATTCACTCTCCTGCCTTAATCTTTTACGAACTTTGACTGAAGCAGTTACAGTTGTGAAGACTTTAATCTCTGGTAAGTTTAAGAAGCATCCATCAGAAAACCACGAAATGGCTATAGTTGGTTACAGCTATTTCATTCTTTTCATAAGTGAATATCCATTGGACATTGGCTGTTTGTAAAGCAGCGTGTTGGACATTTGAGATAGAACAGGAACACTGAAAGCTCTTTGCTGAATTTACATTCTAATTAACAACATTCTTACACACATATAACGCTAGTATAAGCCAAAAAAACCCTGAACTGGTAAATATCAAGATAGCAACAGACAACATGCCAGGAAACCCTCACGCAGTCAGTGACCCTCTCTGTTCATAGGATCAAGAAGTAAAATGCTTCGCAACTCCGTGACCGAGTCCCCATCTTACGTGGGCTTGGGCTCATTCACAAATGACCTAGGTCAAGTTCTGTGAACACATTAAAGTGCGTGAACACGCGGACTTCCTCTAAAGGAAGAGAGGCTCTCCAGTCTTCTCTAGTTCTCCCAGAGCTTCCCTTTCCTTTGGAGATGTCAGACCAAATCTGCTAGAGGATGAAAAGAAAAAAATAAAGTTTTCTTTCTTTTTTTTTTTTTTTCCATTTAGAAGAATGGACACCAAAGCCACACTTCCTCTACAAGCAGCACACATTCTGATGGGCGTTAAATGAGTCCGGAGCATTGGCGGGTGCCCACGTCGCATGTGGCATGGATGCTGCTGAGTCAGCAGTGGCTCCCTGTATTCGGGACCCTCTTTTCACGGTGGTCAGGACCTCCGTGAGGAATAAGCTTATGCATCCATGTGGAGTGGCTCTCGCTGGGAACCTGGATCGTTGCAATCAAGCTGCCTGGGCGGTATGCCTGGTGCCCCCTTGATATTTATGCACTGCAAGCGAAATGAGGGGAGCGTTAAGTACTTCCCACCGTGTGCACGGAGCGTGGGATGGGTCATAATTGGGCAGACGGTCACATGATTCATGGCTTGTAATGCCACTTAGCAGGGTTAGCCACCTGGAAATTGTGCCGCTGGAGTCTAAAGATCTGTGGGGCTCGTCCTTCTGGACGTGACTCATACTGTGCTGAACTCCACAGCCCGCTTCTCGGGTAATTCTTGTTTTTATGAGCGTCTCTAATTTCCTGTGACACAAGAGAAGAAGAAAGTGGCCACTCCGGGAAGGTACTATAACTGTGCTCTTAGATGAAAAACCTCAGGTCTATGAGATGCTCTTCATTTAACACCAAAGACCACTGGGACCCTGGCCCCTCGGACCCACACAATTCCATGAGAGGCCGGTGCTTCACCCTTTTCCTTCTCTCACTATCGCCAGGTCTCCCAGTTCCCGCCTACGTTCCTTCATGCTCTACCCATGTCCCGCCTTCCGGACACGTGCTTTTCTCCAGCAAGTAGTCTCTGTGCTTTGACAGGTAATTAATCTACCCTCCTGACTTTTCCAGTCCTGCACTTCACCTGTTATTATGACGACTATCAAGGAAGCTCCAAGGGTGAGTATGCAAACAAAGAGGAAGCGTCTCTCCCAAATGTGATTGTAACATTTAACATCTGAATACACAACTGTTGTGGATTGCCTCAAAGAAATGTCAAGTCAATCTGCGTAAACATTACAGTTTCCAATGTACAGAAGGGGAAACTAAAACACAAGCATTTTAAGGTTTTTATTCAAGAATGATTTAACGGGAAAGGGCAGACCCAGAATATAAACTTACAGCTCCCGATTCTAATGCTTTTCTGATTGTGGCATCTGGCAACCACTTTGCAGGATTCCTTTCTCTGTGGATGGACTTATTCCATAATCACATGTAAAACAAACAGTAAGTGCCAAAAAATGCTAATCAGCCAATTAAGGAACAAGTTATTCATAGATGTGTTATACTTTCCAAACTTTGGGGCAATTACAAGGTTTAGATATAGTAAGATTTACTTTACATTCTTAAAAAAGCACTTTTGGAATACAGCAGATGGTATAAATTATTTAATAGGAGAGAAGAAATGTTTTACAACTGAATCAAAACGTATATTTTGATACTCTTATTAGGAAGGAAATCCAATATATTAGAATCTTTATTTTATTGTGTAGGGTTTTTCTAAATTTCAAAATGTTTTGAAACAAGCATTTTACATTAGAAGATATTTTAACTTTACAGAAAAAAATGCAAAAATAATACAGAGCATTCTCACATGCTACATACTTGATTTCTTCTGTTAATAACATCTTATTGGCACAATATCTTTGTTACGATGAATGGACCAATATCAGTACGCTCTGGTTAACTAAATCCCATTATTTACTCAGATGTTCTTCGTTTTAACCTAGAATCCTTTTTTCTGTTGTGGGGTCTATTCTGGATACCACCTCACATCTATTCTTCATGTTTCCTTAAGCCCCTCTTGGCTGGGACAGTTTCTCAGACTTTCCTTGCTTTTGATGACCTTGACAATTTCAAGGAGGACTGGTATTTTGTAGAATGTTCCTCAGTTGTGATTTCTGGGTTGTTTTCTTATGATTAGAATGGGGTTACAAGTTCCTGGGAGCAAAAACACAGAAGCACTGCATTCTACCCCAGAAACCAGTATTGCACTGTATATTAACTAACTAAAATTTTAATTTAAAAAAAAAAGAAAGAAAGAAATGTCGTTCTCATCATATTGAATGTGTTATCACAATAATCTGTCATGACCGATGATGCTGATCACGTGGCTGACGGAGTCTATGTCAGGTGTCCCCAGTGCAAAGCTACTCTTTCCCCTTTCCTGTACTTAATTCATTCTCAGGGTAGGATTTCCACAGAAATCACTAGAGACTATTCTGTATGGGATATCTGTCTATTTATCCCCATGTATATTTAGTTAACAATTAATTTATATCAGTATGGATTCTTGGATATTTATTGTATACCATGAGTTGTAATCCAACAATATTTATTTTCTTGCTCAGATTGTTCCAGTTTTCGCCATGGGCAACTCTTCCATGTGGCTCCTGAATCCCTTTGACATACCCTATTATTGTGATCATTATTTATTATTTATGTTTTAGCCTTTTGTGGGTGTTGGGAGGGCTTGTTGCTGCTGGCCTGTTGTAGTTTTGGGCTCTCTCCGTTGACAGAGCAAGGAAATACGTATGTGTATATAAAACCGTTTATGCACACCTACATATGTGTATATAAAACCGTTTATGCACACACCTACAGATATTTCGACATGTAACCCTTTGTGTCTATACTAAGCTATAAGAGCGTTCATAGTGATGTCTCCACCAAGAACCCATCACTGCCTGGATCGTTCGACCCACCGCCCTTACTTATCTGTCACCTCCCTCTCCAACAGGGAGAAACATGGCTCCTACAACCCACCATCCAGGCACATAATTTTTCATCTCCAGTATACAAGCACAGGGATATCAGAGCAGTGGACACACACCCTCCAAGGGAAGCAGCCTTAACGACTAGAGGATACCGTTCATGTGCCCTTTCTTTTGTTTTAGGTCTTATGGTCTCCACTCCAAAGTTGCTTGGGCAGCAAACTTTCCCCAGCCCCTCTTAAGGGAGGGTGTTTTATACTGATTGTCACTCAGATTTTTGTCACATTCTCTAGTCCATCCTGGGATTCCCCCAACCGCCTAAATATTTCATTTAGTTGGTGGACTTTAAGGTTCATTCTCTGTGCTGATCGGTCTATGGATTTTGGAAACATGCTTGACATGCTGTTATAGTATCGTACAGAATGGCTTTAGTGCCTTGGAAAGTTCACTGTGCTTTGCCTGTTCAGCTGTCCCTCCCCCTTCCCCAAACCCCTGGCAAGCTTTTTGCCTGTTGAAATCTCTTTTGAAATCTTTTTATAACATCCATACTTTTGCTTTTGCAAAATGTCATAATCGAAGTCAAAGGTAGGTTATCTTCTCAGACTGGCTGCTTCTACTCAGTGACAGAAGAGTCATTCGTGTCTTGTTAAGGCCCGAGACTTCATTTATTTGTATTGTTGAATCATATCCATTGTATGGAGGTGTTACAATTTCTTTACTCCTTCACCTATCTTAGAACATCTTGATGGCTTCCAGTGTGTGAGGCTAATGAACGAAGCTGTTGAAAATAAGTTTATGTGTGAACGTACGTCTTCATCAGTTGGGTAAATACCTGGGAACTCAATTACCACATCGCATGATAAGGCTATATTTAGCTTTGCAAGAAAGTTGTGAAACTGTCTTGCAAAGGGGCTGTGGCATTCTGCGGTCCCAGCTGCAATACGTGGGATTTCCTGCTGTCGCGCAGTCTCCCAGCTTCCGGCGACGTCAGCGTGGGAATTATAGCCATTCTGACAGGTGAGTTGCAATATCTCCTTGTGATTTGCAATTCTCTAAGAACAAATGATGTTGAACGTGTCTCCATATGCTTATTTGCCTTAGCATGTCTTCTCTACTGAGGCGTCTGATCAGATCTTTTGTCCATTTTTTCACTGAATTATTTTCTTACTGTGATTTAAAAAATTTTTGGTATATTTGTCAAAAAGTACTTTAGCAGATATATATATATATATATATATATATATATATATATATATATATATATATATCTGGCTTTTGTGAATATTTTTCCCAATCTTGGCCTTTTTAGTCCCTTAACAGTGTCTTTCCTGTCTTTCCTGAAGCAATTGTTTTCAATTTTAGTCAAGTGCATCTGATCAGTTTTTAATGACATAGATTATGCTGCGTTTGATGTTTTATCTGAAAACACATAACCAAACCCAATGCCATGTAATTTTTCCCCTATGTATTTTTCTAGAGTTTTATAGTTGTTCCTTTTACATTGAGAACTAAGATCCACTTTGAATTAATTTCTGTGAAAGGTGTAAGATCTGTGTCTAAGGTCACTTTTTCCCCATATAGATGCCCACTTGTTCCAACACCATTTAAAAAAAAAACTTTCATTTTCATTGCTTTTTCTGTAGAGACATTGTCTTGTTTTGTTTTGTTTTTAATCCATTCCTCTAATCTCTGTCTTTAGCTGGTATATTTAAACCGTTCACATTTAAGGTGATAATTGACTTCAGTGGATTAATATGTCAATCCCTTCTTCCCACCCTCCAAGACAGCACCATCATTCACTTCATGTATCCATATGCTATAATCGATCAATTATTTTTTCTACTTATACCATTGCATTTTATATCAATAACAAATAGGAAAAGAGAATATTTTATTTAACTTTCATTATTCCTTTCTTTGATGCTCTTTTTTTATGTGTGTGTAGATCAGAATTTCTGACCTGTATTATTTTTATTCTGCCTGCTTGTTTTTAACATTGCTTATGGAACAGATCAGTGGCAATGAATTCCCTTATATTTGGTTTGTCTTGGAGAGTATTTATTTCTCCTTCACTTTTACAGGATGATTTTGCTGAATATGGGAATTCTAAGTTGATGGATTTTTTTTTTTTTTTTTTTTTGATATTTCACTCCACTGTCTTCTTGCTCCCATGGTTTCGAGGTCAAGTTTGCTATGCTTCTTATCCTTGTTCATTTACAGTTTAAGTTTCCCCTAGACTGTCCACAGTTTTGCCTTCTCCAGAATGTCATGTCGTTGGAATCAAGGGTGCAGTGTGCACCCTTTCCAGATTGGCTTCTTTCACTTTGTAATATGCATTTAAGGTTTCTCCATGTCTCTTCATGTCTTGATAGATCATTTTTTTTCAGCACTGGATAATATTCCATTGTTTGGACGGACCATGGTTTTATGCATTCGGCTCCTGAAGAGCACACTCCCTGCTTTTGTATTGTGGAAGTTTTCCTCAGCTCTAAATTCTAGTTAATTAATTTTCTCCTCAACTGATAATCTGCTATTTAACTTATCTATCTTAACGATTATATTTTTCTTGCTAGAAATTCTATTTGGTTGTTTTATAAATCCTTTTCTATAATATCCGAGTTAGCTCATTATTTATTATTTTAATTCATTCTATTAATTTAAATCAATTATGTTAGTTTCAGATATTTATGATTTTTTAGTTTCTTTTTTTGGTACGCTGGCTCTTAATCCTGGTGGATCGTTTCCTCATGTAGTTTCAAACTTTTCCTATGGGTTTATCTTGTTACTTATTTTTCCCACACTGGGTTATTCCTTTGCCCTTTGGATTGTCAAAGAGTTATGCTAAAAATAGCTTTTTTGAATGTACCAGTCTGAGGGTGGGGGGGTATTGATAATGAGGAGGCTACACATGTGTACTGGTGGGGGGCAAATGAGAAATTTCTGTACTTTCCACTCAATTTTACTGGGAATTTAAAATTGCTCTTAAAAAAGATGAACCCTAATTAAAAAAAAAGAAAAAGAAAAAGAAAAAGAAAGCTTTGTGTATGTTGGCACCTCAGAGAGTTCACTAACTCCTAGCCTGATTTGCATATATATTTTTTTACATTTGGGGATTTCCATAGAGATAGACTACGAAGATTTTATTTTTTAGCCACTTAAAGCTATGATTAAACACTGACTTTCTTTTTCTTTCCTCTGTCCAGTGGATGGAGAGGAATTGAACTATTCCTCTTTTGCACTGGGACACTGATTCCATAAAGATTATTTTACCAGGTCCTCGGTTCCATTTCCAGCACTCATGAGGGATTGCCTGCTGTGTACATTCTAACTGCTGTCACTGTGTTCTAGGCTCTGTTTTCAATATGATATCATTAGATACCCAGGGCTGGCACAGTATCGAATTCTTGACCTCTAGTGAGAAACAGTAAGAACAGACCAAGATCTTCTTTCTTCCTGGGTGATTTTCTGCCAGGGACCATAACATTCTGAGAGTACAGATTGTGTGGCAACACATGGTAATAGAAAGAGCTAGAAATAAGAATAGAAAACAGAGAGACCAAGGGAGGTGTGTCTAGGTATTGAGAGTAATACATTTTGGTAAGACTTAAAATGCTTTATAAGAATTGGCATGACTAATGACCTTGATTCCTTTAGATATCTGAGGGAGAAATGATCTTTAAATGTCACACTGGACATGAATTGTGTTGTTCATGGTCATGTCTGTGAGGGGAAGGTTCATGACTCTCAGTGTTGCTGTAAGGTTTGTAGGAAGTTTAGGCAAAGGAGGCAAGCGTTTGGAAGGCTCTCTACATTCCACATGCAGTGCCAGACCACGGGAGCCGGGTGGTCTCTACCCAAACAATTTCAGAGACAGAGACCCTGAGAGACCCTCACGTACCTAGAAGAAATGACATCAGTGTTCACTCTGACAAAGGCTTATTTGAATGCCATCTTTTAAAACATATTTAATCACAATATTTCAAATGTTGCTTTATGTCTCCAGGGCCATGGGAAACATTAGATGTACAAATAATTTACATAAGCAGTGACCTTACTCTTAAAAAATAACAGCATGTCGATAACGAATGAACTCAAATACACTCTGGGGAAAATATGTATAAAGAATATGAAGTGAAGCTTCTAAGCTTATGAAGAGACCTGGTAATCAGCCACAATTATTTCCATAAATAGATTTTTTTTTAAAGAAAGACATGAGGGCTTCAAAGGGGAGGGGGGTGGGGAAATGCGATAGGCTGGTGGTGGGTAGTAAGGAGGGCACGTATTGCATGGTGCACTGGGTGTTATACGCAACTAATGAATCATCGAACTTTACATCGGAAACCAGGGATGTACTGTATGGTGACTAACATAATATAATAAAAAAATAAAAATAAAAAAAGACATGCGTGGCAGCCTGGGTGGCTCAGTTGTTAAGCGTCTTCCTTCGGCTCAGTCATGATCCCAGGGTCCTGGGATTGAGCCCCACGTTGGGCTCCCTGCTCAGCGGGGAGCCTGCTTCTCCCTCTCCCTCTGTCATCCCCCCCTGCTTGTGCTCTCTGGCTCTCTGTTGTTCCTCAAAATCCTTTCAAGCAGTTCTTTCCCCGTGTGGCTGCTGCCTCACATACACAGATCCATCCCGAGGTGAAGACTCAGAGGCGAGACTGCAGATTACATCTCTTTCCAGCACTCTGCTGCGTGGACCCCATCAGCCTTGGTCTCCCCCCTCCCCTCGACTCCTGAATCCCCTCACCGCACTAGGTCTGTAAACCCTCTCCATGCGCTAAGCCTGGGCAAGCACGCACTCACCTCTTTCCTTCCCATCTTTCAGGGTCCACTGCTCCTTCACTGCCTAATGGCCAATAACCTGAATCCTATTGCTTCATACATTTTGTCTGTATGTGTGTTGCTAATTTCAGGCGACAGGGTAAATCCAGTCCCTGTTGCCCCGTCTTAGCCGGTAGACTCTCGTTCATGCATTTTTGATGGCAGAACGTTGAAGATATAATTCTAACTTCAGATGTTCATGTAGTGTCTAATAAGAGCAGAAAACATCAGCTGGGATAAGAAGTGCCATTTCCTTTAGAATAAAAACTCAATGTTAGATCTATTGTAAGTGAAAGGTTTGACAAGGTTATTTCTTTCTATCAAATACATAACCAAAAGTAATGTAGTGATATTCATATTGCAAATAAATTATGTTTATCTTCTCTGGACTTTATATATGAAAGACTAATTTTTATTAACACTTGCACCCTATACAATACTGGGCTTACATATAAAAATACACACAGTGTATACATGTATTTTTATTTAGATCTCATTAAAAAGATGCACATTTGGGTATTATTCTAAAATAAAGGAGGAGGCAAGTATAATTTAGAAAAAGAAAATGGCTTATTAAAACAATTACCTAGGGAATAGATAATCAGAGATACAAACCTATCAGTCTAATCCCTAAATATACTCTTCTTTTACTAAAATATTATGCCTTAAATATACTTACATTTTACTTTTACAAATTTGTTTTAAAATAAAAATAAATTTGAGTAATGAAAATGTTACCTTCCCCACTGACATTTCACATTAAATCTAAGAGGTGAAGCTTGGGTTATTTTATTTTATTGTATTTCTCAAATAAAAACATTAACAACCTAGTGATATAATTAAAAATCATACCTATAAGGCCTCATTGATGGAACCACAAAGGGAACATTTAAATTAATAACCCATGGTTAGTATTTGAAAGAGAAACTATTTAAGATTCAAGCTTGATGATAAAGAAAGCCCGTTTCAGTAAAAGTTCTAAGAGAAAATTATGAGTCCAAACTCCTAAGGAGATTATACTGCTATGGATTGGAACATAAATGCTCAAGAAGACGGATGATGAATATCCTTTAAAGTCTGTGAATCTCTAAGTGTAAGCTGGAAAAATGAGGCTGCATTGAATTTTTATGATAGTCTATGGTTGCTGGATAAAAGAAAGCCCCAAATCAATACTTTCTCAGTGTATCCAGTGCTTATTGTCATTTCTAGCTCGAACTTGATAATTAAATAAATATAAGTGCTTTTTATGTCTAAGCTATCTGGAGAAATTGTTTTAAAAACCTTGTGTGGATATTGATTTCGATGAATAGCATCATATACACAATCCCTGATAGTACGTTTTCCCATTTGCAAAATTAATAGGGACTACGATGAATACTAATTTGGAGATATTTGGTAGAATACAGTTCTTTCCTCCGTTGAGATGTGATTAATAATTATAATATGTAATGTCTAAACACTGTCTAATGAGCCTGAAAACACTAAGTTAAACAAACATATTAACCGTGTAGCATGAGTTGGTTATCGGCCTATGGAACCAAACATTTCCCCGTGATATATTCAATATTAATGGGATTCCAGGCCTTGGCTAGGACAATGGCTTTCTCTCTTCTTTTTCTATTTCTTTCAACAGTGGCTACCAGTGCACATTCAACGATTTTATTCTGAGCAAAAAAATATGGGACAGTTTATGGAAAGGCATCTCATGGCTGAGAGCATTTTGGACTGTTGACCCGCAGGAGTCGTTTAGAGAGAGACTCCAAGAGGAAGTGAAGGCTTTTTCCTTTATTTACTTATTTTAAAGATTTATTTATTTAGTTTAGAGAGAAAAAGAGGTAGAGCACATGTGAGTGGGGGGAGGGGCAGAGGGAGAGGGAGAGAGGGAAAAGCAGACTCCCTGCTAAGTGCAGAGCCCGACGTGGGGCTCGATCTCATAACCCTGAGATCATGACCTGAGCCAAAACCAAGAGTCAGAGGCCCAACTGCCTGAGCCACTCAGGTGACCCGGCTGTCTTTTCCTTTAAATCCTGGTCTGGGGTTGTTTTCAACCAAGTTGCATGCACAATCTTTTCAACAAAATTTTCTTCTTTGGATGGTTACGTTCTTCATGAATCTCAAAGAAATTTGGAAATAATTCTCCTTGGCATAGAGAGACCATTCTAGCAGGATACTCACTTTTCATTTTGTGTCTGTACCTGCACAGGGACAAACCATCTGGAGAAGGAACTGGAATGAAGCCAGGCCGATCTGTTACATTCAATTTAGACAGTTTTTATATGATGTGAGTTGCGTCTGAGTCCCTGACCACCCTCAAGTCACCAACTTTTAGTTCTGAAGAGCATTGCAGTTCAGGTGATGAAGTACCCGTGTTTACCTGTGGTTCTGATTTAAGTTGTTCATGTCACCCAATGGAAAAGAATAAATGCAGAGTGAACTCAACCAAACGCCTAGCATATTCTGTGTATGCCGTACATCACAGAGTTAAAAAACATCCTTTTTCTGCCGCTGGCCCCTTATAATCTCGTGACAAAGACAGACAAGCACACAGACAACACCAGTGCAGGGCAGAATGCGATTCCTTGTCCTTCATGAATGTATCTTCTCGTGAATATATCTGTCACAATTTTAGCGGATGCTGTCCTCATTCCTACAGAGGACATTGCTAGGACTTCCAAGCCGATTTCTCCTGGAATCCCAGCCCCCTTCACATTATTTGCAAGAATTATACTTGTAGAGCACAACCTCATCTTGCTTCCTCCTGATTGTCAGCCTCTAGCGTCCGCACCTGCTTCAGGAAGACGCAAGGGCTGCTGCAGCTGCAGCCGCATATCCTGCCGCCTCTGCCCTGTGATGGCTGTTTCCCAGCCACCGCGAGCTTCTTCCCTATCCCAGAGGTAGTCGTAACACACACACACACACACACACACCCCTCTTATGGAGCATCTTTGACTTTCCAGAATTGAGTTACTTAATTATTTGTTCAAACATCTCATTCATCTGCATATGCTTTTCAGGGTCCAGAATATTGTCTGGGGAAAAGCAAGTGTTCAGTAGTCTATTATACAAATAATTGTCCTAATAAAAACATAAACCGTTACAGAGGTACATAAAAATAAATTATTTTTACAACTGGGGTTAAAAAATTATTGAAGGCGATGGCATATTAATTTTGCCTTGACAAATGAATTGATGATTTTAAAGGCAAAGATGAGAGGATGGAATGAAACAAGGGCTTGCCAAAAACACAGCCCAGGTCCCATTTTCTCTACTTTCAGGCCAGGGATCCCCCTGACAGGTGTAAGTACAGCCAACAGTCACAGCGACAGTCCTGTGCTGTGTCTGTGGACGACCCCCTCAGCTGCTTCCTGAAAACCCACCCTCTTCTCCTAACTTACAGGATCCTGATTTGGTCCCTGACAGCAAGGTGGCTAGCTACACATTTATATTTCCTAGATTCTTTTGAAGTTATTGATGATCATTTAACCCACTTCGAGATAAAGGGGCACACATGGAACTTGCTAGAATTTCTGAGAAAAACGTTGCTTTCAGGACATAGATGTTGCCCAATCTTTTACTTCATGCATCTTCCGTCTCTGGCTAAGCCGTGAGGGCCAGTGCTCTAGTGGTCATTGTCAGAGCATGGCGAAAGATAACGCAAGAGGCTCAAGCGCGAGTTGATAAAATGATATAATCAACAATGTATTTGCAGGTTTTTTGGTGTTAAAATTTAAAAATATAAGCAGATTTGCTTAATTGACTCTGCTTCTCACAGCCAAGCACAGTCCTTAACTGAAACAAGCCTGTCGTGGATATTGCCTCGGATTAAGCAAAAGGAAATGTGAGACTTTCACGTTGCTGGCTGTGCTGATAAGGGAGAGAGGTGTGCAGTGATGTATCATCTTACTAACAGCCTTGTGACTGTCAGGTGCTTACACACCAGCTGTTGATGAAATGCACAGAAGCACCTTGACAAAATGTACCAACGATTGGTTTGGGCTCCAACATCAGACTACTTACGTATTTAAAACACAGTATCCACAGAGTCGACCCTGAGCACCTTCTCGCCCAAGCCTGTAAGACGTGTATTGGTACAGGCTTTCGACATCCCTCTCTGAGTAGATGGGTCAATACAGAATTTTAATAAAAACTGGATTAATTATAAACCAACTAGTCAGATCCCTCAATTTTGTGGTATATACTTTTTGAAGAAAATCAGAACACTACAATTATGGCACTTACACGATATTCATTTTTAATGCAAAAATCAATGAAAATTATAAAAAGTCCAGAAGATATTCTGAGGTTGGAAAATCCCTAATTTCATACTTTATACTGGATCATTACAGCCAACGTTTAGAATTACAACGTGGTGGGAAAAATAGAATTACAACATGGATTCCCTAAGAGGGAATTTTTGGCAAGATAGACTGATACCTTTAGGGGGATTTTTATATGTTTCTCTAAGACTTAAATCAACAATACTTTTCTGCATACCCTGAACTGTCAAAGAGATGAAAAGTAAGCACGTCCTATGATTGAGGCAGAATACCGTCGGCATACGTGGGACTGAGTAAGGCCAGTGGATAGAGGCTCAGTGTCAATCCGACGTTGACCAAAGCTCTGCAGAAAGCACAGGGCCTGATCCACCCAAGTCACAAGTATATCCAGTAGAAACAGGAGCTCCGTCCCTTCATCTGAGTCCATCGTCCGTTTCTCTGTCCTTTCCAGAGTCCCCGGAGATGCTTCCTCAAGAGAACTTACCCTCAATCTTGTCCAGCACCAACAGGACCGGCAGAGTCTCTCTTGTTTTTATTTCATAGCTGACTAGGCACAGACAAGAGGCCTTTCTTTCTGGTACCTGTGACCTTCTCCACAGTGAAATTCTCCTTGTGCCTTTGATAAACCAAGGTCATGTGGTGACCATGTCAACATTCAAAACAATATGGGGCGGGGAGGAATATAGTGTTTAGATGAACCTCTGGTCAACCCGAGTTAGTCATGTTAAAGATGAGATGTAATCCACAGGTCTTCTGGCAGAGAATAATTTACTTCAATGTAATTACTTCTTAAATCTTCACTATACTTCAAGATGTCATACTTTTAAATAACTGTGATCAGGAATTTGGCCTTGCCCAGAAAGATATGGCATTTGTCTCGGGCTCCTGGGAGGTATCTTCTAAACCCCTGGAGTTTCCCAGAAGATAGGACAGTGTTTGTTGTGCATGAGGGCCCCTCAGACCACACCTGAGAGTCTAATGTAGGAGGTGACTCAAGGTTGGGGGCTGGCTGTGCCAGGAAGACCCCGTATGATTTAGCCTGGGGACTTGGGGTCAATGGGTATAAGTCAACCCAGAGACTGAGTTCAAGCACTCAGACCATCAATCATGTCTGTGTAACGAAGCCACAGTCCAAGCTCTGGACTCGAAGCCTGGTGAGCTTCCTGGGTTGTCAGTGCTCCCTGCGCATTGTCCCACATCCAACATGGAGGTGGGAGGGGAAGGCGGAGGGAATACGTCGTGAAAACAATAGAAGCTTCACATTTGGAACCCTTCTAGATCCCTGTAAGTGTGTCTTCCTGCGGCAGGCTCTAACTTGTGTTCTTTCCCTGTAAAAAACACAAGGTGATGATAATAGTTTCCAGTGAGTTCTGTGAGTCTTACCAGCAAATCGGTGAGCCTGCGGGTGGTTGCGGGGAAACCCCCACTTGGAGCTGTGGTCAGGACTCCTGGCAGACTGGGCCTCCGGAGGCCTGGGCGCTCCACGTCACCATGTGGCCGACTCTAGCTAATATCTTTGCTCAAAGTGAACACGTTCCATTCAACATTACAGCTCTCCATCTATCTGAGGTGATACATCTTTACTTAGTAAGACAACTACACACATTTTGTTATGTCCTCCAACAATCCAGAGAATCTTATATTCTAATCTCGTCCTCCATCTGCCCCATGGGCAGCTTTATTCATCTGAATTCTATTTGGGGAGAAGTTAATTCAGCAATTATCATACAGAGAGTGCAGTCGTGTTTGAAACTGAGATTCTTCTCCCACAGACTGGATCCAAATTATGGATGAGACACCTTGGTTTTCATGGAAACTGTGTCTCTTAGATGCTGAGCATTCTGTCCGTTACAGTGTCTTGCTGATTTTCACAACTATAAAAGAAATGCAAGAAATGGAAACCACCTCAGTTTTTTCCCAGAAATGTCTATGTTCTTGTGATACACATTTTTAAAATTCCAGCTTATAATGTAATAAATGTTGCCAAGTCCCAGGGACTCCAGGAGGGGTGCAAGGACTAAAACTGGAGTTTGACCAGATCCCACAGAAAGGGACGTCCCCAGACGCAGCACACTTGTGCTGTGAAGCCCCTGCCCAGCCATTTGGCGGCTGACAGCAGATAAGGCTGGACTCGCACGGGCAGACTTGGGACGAGCGTAGTTCCAGCGGGGACTCTGGGGTAACACACACCACACTAAGCCGCCTAGAGACACTGCTTCGCATAATCCAAGAGCGAGTAGGGAAGTAGTACGCCAGGTTGCTTTATCCCATTTCACACGTAGAGCGGTCAGTTTACTCACCCAGCGTCACAGGATTCGAATCCGTGTCTTCAGAGCCTCCATCCCCAGCTTCTTACACTTCCACCATGTTGCCGTCAAAGCTCCCATGGGAAACTCCTCCCTTTCTTTATCCTCCTCTTAGAGTGCTGCATTCCAACCTCAGCTGCCCTGATTTATTTTACCATATTGTATTTATTTTACCATATTCGATTTAATTTTATTCAATGTATTTGTTATTCGATTTATTGAATTTATTCGGGATTCTCTCACCAGAAGAATCGCGTATTTATGGGGCAGCGGGCTGGAGCCGTGGGTTAAGCATCTGACTCTTGGTGTCGGCTCGGGGCATGATCTGAGGGTCATGAGATGGAGCCCCAGGGTGGCCTCGGTGCTCCCTGGGGGGGTCTGCTTGAGATTTCTCTCTCTCCTGCTCCTTCTGCCCCCCTGCTCAGGCTCTCTCTCTCTCTAAAGTAAATAAATAAATCTTTAAAAAAAGAAGAAAAACATAAGTAAATAAATAAATCTTTAAAAAAAGAAGAAAAACATACTACTTTTGTCAGTGAAACCGTTGAATTGCTCATTCCCGTGAGGCACAGACAGCAGTACAAACACATCCCTCCGTTAGGGCCTCTCCATCACTGTGGCACTTGTTTAGAGATATTTCGGGCCGTGAATCTTCCTAATGGCCCTAAAACCATCCCCCATAGAATGAGGTGCATGCTACCTGTGGGTCGCTTTACCCAGCTGGCCGTTCCGGGGTGTTTGGTATGTAGGACCCCATCTTCACAATAACAGATAGCGTAACCATCTGAACTAAGAGAAAATTAAATCGATAAGCATGTTACATGGGAAACAGGCAGTTCAGTGCTTGATTTGAATGTGTGAAGCACTCAACGCAGAGGGAAAATGTTAAGTACATTTTTAAAAAGCTGTCACAGTGTCATCAGAAGAACAGGCAATCCCGTGGTAAGTGCAATCAAATCAGACTCAAGAACACATATCAATAAACTGCTAGACATGGGGCGCCTGGGTGGCGCAGTCGTTAAGCGTCTGCCTTCGGCTCAGGGCGTGATCCCGGAGTTCTGGGATTGAGCCCCACATCAGGCTCCTCTGCTGGGAGCCTGCTTCTTCCTCTCCCACTCCCCCTGCTTGTGTTCCCTCTCTCGCTGGCTGTCTCTCTCTCTCTCTGTCAAATAAATAAATAAAATCTTTAAATAAATAAATAAATAAATAAATGAATAAATAAATAAATAAGTAAACTGCTAGACTTGAAGACCAGTCTGTTCGACACTCATGCACGTCCCCACTCAAATGCCCAGTGGGTGTGGTCGTGGGTGCCGCATTTCTCCCAGTGACTTCTGTTTCCCGGAGCCGCCTGGTGCTTTCTCCATCTGCAGAGAGACGCACTCGGCCCATGGGGGAGTCTTGCCTCTGACTGCCCGTGACCGTGCCAGCGCCCCTTTCTCTGTGCCCCCCTCTGGCACAGGGGTCCGAGAAATGGCAGCTGCTTCCTCTGTAGCCTCTGCCAGCTGAGTTTATGGCTCGATCCCACCCATGAAACTTCACACAAGGGGATCAAGATGGAAGAGACTCAGAAGCCACATTATTTCTCTTTCAAAAACATGAGTGCAAAGGACAAGACTCAGCCGACCTGAGACTGAGCCGCAAGACGAGGTCTTTCCCTGCGGGGCTGATCTGCCCCTGGGCGCAGTGCCCGCCCTTCTCCGACCCTGCGGGCACATCCTAGGGCCGTCTTTACATTCTCTCTGATTCCCCGTCTCTTCTACCGCTTGAATACTCACCACATTCCGTCCTGCTCAAAATATCCAGCGATTTTCCCTGCCTGGTAACAACTGTAAGCAATGGGGCTGTCGACCTTGAGCCCCTGGAATGCCTTCAGGGTGATCATCGGTGATGGCCGATTGTTTCCTTTACTTAGTGAAATTTCTGAATTTGAGTTAATCCTAAAACATTTTTATTTTTCAATAAAGTTCTCATTGCTGGATAATGACGGTTAAATCCACAGTGTAAGCACTGAATGAAATCAGCTTGAGTATAATTGAATACCACAGGAAAGGTAAATAAAAATGCATGGACCTTACAAAGATTCACTCAAAGTCATCATTGTATTCATTGTGAAAAAGGAGGTATTGGAGACCTGATTCAATCCACACGTGCCTTACTTAGCTTCCTTTCAGTGATCATCCATAAAATGGGTGCATTTGGGAATGAGGAGACACAGTGCGGATGGCATCACACCATCCCAGGCAGGTTTCCTAGTTTGACTTTCGCGGAGGCCCTTCCATTTTAAGGCTGCTTCACTGCACTCTGCGACTTTATATAGCTCCACAGACGTGGGCTGAGGACGGGTCCCTGAGAAGCAGAGAGTGCCGTGGAGATGCTTCCCGTGAGTCATAGAGGAGGGAGCGCTCGCAGGGAAACCCAGGAGAAGTGAGGGAAGCAGGCGAGAGCAGAGGAAGGAAACGACACTGTGGTTAGTTGGAGGTCTGGCCTCTGCCTGAGCCCACAGGGAGCCCTGAGGTGTTCACGGAGCACCGCTGTCCCCTCTGAGGCAAGGGCCTTGCACACCCTCCTATCAGTTCATTGTGGACCTGGGACGGCCCTGATTGGACCCTCCCAGGCATTTCTGGGGAGGCAGCCTGGGCCGGGTGAGGGTCACTCTCTGGGAAAGCATGTGGCTGTGGGCTGGGAGCACCCTACGCGCTCTGCGGTCAAGGGTCTGAGGTCGAGGGTCTGGGGTCGTGGGCCCCTAAAAGGGATCAGAGCAGGTCAGCAAGGGCAGCTGCTACGCGACTCACTGTGTGTTGTTTGTAGGGTCTCAAAGTCAACAGGATGCCGAAGAGACGCACGGATGAGTCTCCCTGATTTCTCCTTCCCCATCCATCCTGCTTATTTTTGAGTCTTCAATGTATCCCTTTTATTGAGTTTTTTCTCATCCCAGATTTCTTCATGTGGATACAAAGAACTACAAATATGTATTAATTTGGATTTTGCCCTTTTTGTATACATGCACGATACACAACCCTGTTTGATGCAAGAATTCATTGTTCACGGTTCTCTACGTTGTCTTTCTCACAAATATAGACCGGACATCTCTCCATACCAGTATGTACAACTTTGTTCCTCCAGAGAAATGCATGTGAGAAAACAGAAAAATACATGTGTTGGTGAAAAGTAATTCGTCCAAGCAGTCACTCTTCCTCGGCCTTCGCAGGAGAGACATTGGCTAGTCCGTGTGGCTAGAGCTCCATTTCTTTGGACGTGCCGTTAAATTAATGCTACTTTAGTAGAGATGTGAATCCGCCAATGCATGGAAGAACCACACAACACGTGTGAGGTATTAGCATCTGCTCACCCCGATGTGAGCTGGGAGAAGTCAGACGCACGCGCTGTGGGCATACCTGTGAGGAACATTCTCATTTTAGATTTATGTATTAATGAAACTCCTAATAATGCCAATAAACTTATACAATTCAAGAGTAGTCCAACAGATGGACTATGCAACAAAGGAATAAAAATAACTGAAAGTCATAAAATGTCTCATCGTTCTCTACTATGAATAATAATAGGAATTCGGAAACACAGCGGCATGCTCGTTTCATAAAAAATGATTTGATTTATGTCAATTTAATGCAATAGTAGTCTGATTGGCCTGCATCGCATTATATTAAACTTAATTTGTATCTATTTCAGACCCTGAATAAATCAGCTCTTGGCAAAAGCTTAAGGATTAGGGGATATTTTATGATATATCATAATAGAACACCTGATCTCATTGGTTTCTTACTGTGGCACCATAAACCAAATTCCTATTGATGACCGTGCAGGTGAAATTTTACTGCATTATTTTCAACTCTTATTTCACAATGAATAAAATGTCTTGACCTCTGAAAGAAACAAATATGCTTTATTTGTATTTTCTACCAGAAACTGCAAGGTAGAATATGAACGGTGGTAATAATGATGATAATTATAATCATAATCACCAAATGATAAAAAGAAACCCCACGTTTGTGCAAAATATATCTAATTGGAAAATGCTTGAATTACAAACACAAGCCAAAAGGGCTCCTTACTGTTTGGGCCATGACAGCGTCCGAAGGACTTCTGCCCGTGGGACTTTGTACTATCCATCCTCCTCATGACCTCAACCAACAGACCTTCGTGTAACGCTTGTGTCTTGCCCAGGTAGATTAATGAATGCAGGATAGAATAGGTCCCTGAAGTGATTTGCATGTATTGATTACATGTCATGAATGAAGTGCTAGAGGTGAAATTACTAAAGACACAGGAAATGGGGAAAGCACGATTGTAACCGTGGTTTAAGTGAATTACCTGGTGATTCTTCCTGGCGTGCGACGATGGGCTTTCTATTTACCCCAGCAGTTGCGTGAGCAGCAAGAGGACATCGTGCACCCTCCGTGTTCCTGACCGACCCCAGCACCACACGGAACTCTGGCTCTAGAAATCTCCCCGTTTCCTGAATCAAACTCTATGACTAATGAACAGTCTCCGGCTGTATGATTAAAGAACATTTAATAAAAAGCACATATTTCAAAATGGAGGTTGGTACTGATGTTTACATACAAAACTGAAGAGCCATGAGAAGATGGGGTCTAGATAGCGTAGCCACGTCCGGGCGGATAAATGTAAAAAGACCCACACGCAGGCCAAGAGATCAGCAGAAATGAAAATTTCGGACTCCACCTCCCTGAGGCCAAGTGTTCATTTAAATTAGAAAAAGAACACATCTCCATAAGTGACAGCAAAGAACAGTTCTATTGAAGTTCAGGAGGTCCTTGTGCCTGCCTCCCCGCGACTCCCCCAAGAGCTCCTTAGGGTGGTTCTCATGTGTTCAGGACGGGGGTCTGGGTCCTGCCAGGTCACAAGGACTCTGGATCCTCCTAGTCATGCATTTATCCCAAGTCACCCAGGAGACGCCCCAGTTACCTCGTAGCTCCAGCGCATGCCCCACCGCAGCGTTTACCACCCTGCGGCTGGCCCGCCGTGCCACCTTAACTTCCTATTTCCTATGGAGGTAAAAAATACCCTATGGCCCAAGACTTCCCAGCACAAGGGCTTTGCATCTCTAAGAGGGCTAAGGGCTTTCCAAGGATCAGATCTGCTCATGGACTAGCACGCCAGGACATAGCATCCTGCGATTCTCTAAGGGCACGTATAACATGAGGAATGCATCAACGGCAGCAGCAGGCAAAGGAGCCAACAGGAAAAGACGTCTGGTGTCCCACTCTCAGCACGATGGCCGTACCAGGAGACAGTATAAAAACTCGAGTTTTGTGGAGTATGTTCAACATGGAATTCTGTATAACAGAGTCTCCTGAATTTCGATTAGGATAAATTAAAACAACAAAAACAAAAATCCATGGCCAGCTGGAGCCTGACACCTCCGTGGTTTGACATGCTGCGGGATGGGAAATTCAGAAGGCATTTGAGTGGTGTAAAGTCAGGGACACGGGGGACTGAGACTGCGCCCCAAGGGCAATCTAGCACATCAGCCCATGTGAATTTCGGAAATGACAACAGCATGGAATCACCTTGGTCTGTCCGGGTTGCTACAACGACAACATCCCAGCATCTGGGTGACTTGTAAATCATAGATGTCTTGTTTTCACAGTGCTGGAGGCTGGCCATCCCCACTTGAAAGAGAGCTCTCACGGGACCCTGACCATAGCGGCCCCCTGACCTCTGACTTCCAGCCTGTGGATCGCGGCATGTGTAGACAGGCAAGAGGCCTGGCTCGGGTCTCTTATAAGGGCCCTATTTCCATTAATGAGGACCCCACCTCATGGCCTAAACACCTGTGAGAGGCCCAACCTCCTAACACACATTGAGGGGTAGGTTTCAATTTACGAATTTAAGGGACACAGACCACGGCAGACATGAAACTCCTGGATCAGAGACAACGGGTATTGTCTCTGTCGTGTGGCTCATGACACAGCAGGCAGCCCGAGTTTCATGTTCACATAGGTGCCTTCATTCCCAAGTCAAACGCAAGCAAGGACAAGTGGCCAGGTGGGTGTTGTACACACGGTGGGTCTGTGACATAGTTGGGGACCCAGGCAGAAGCTTCTAGAAGGAAGTATAAAATAAATGAGGGACTTTCCAAAAATCTAGTATAGCTGAAGTCTCAAAAACAAAAAATGAGGTTATGGTAATGCACAGCATGCAGCTGGTAAGAGTCAAATAAAATTTAAATAGGGGCGCCTGGGTGGCACAGCGGTTAAGCGCCTGCCTTCGGCTCAGGGCTTGATCCCGGCGTTCTGGGATCGAACCCCACATCAGGCTCCTCCGCTGTGAGCCTGCTTCTTCCTCTCCACTCCCCCTGCTTGTGTTCCCTCTCTCGCTGGCTGTCTCTGTCTCTGTCAAATAAATAAATAAAATCTTAAAAAAACAAAAACAAAAACTTAACTAGTGTGTTAGCAAAGGTCACAGTCCAACCACATACGACACACCTGATCCGAGGTAGGAGACGAAGCCAGCGGAGGTCAGGTGAAAGTGTAGACTAGAACCATCGTGACACAGTGAACACGGCATCACTATGTTTGTTTTCATTTACTCCTGCACAGTGAGTAAAAACATATTAGGTACAAGTGACGAAGGTAATTGACGTGTGATTGTGAGATACAGGTAATCAGATATAGATAATACGATGGACCCCAAACCCCAAGAACAATAATTTTTCTGAAGAGTTATGGTTCGCATACGGAGCTCACTGCACTCTGGCGCGGTTTGAGCGCTCACTGCTGCCCGAGACAAGAGTGTCTCTGAATCTTCTGTGTGACGACCCACAGAGAACGGCCCTGGAAGCTCGATTATCTGCCAAACTTGTGCTGTGCTGATAGTATCCATGCTGTCGATTGATTTTTTCTTTTGAAATTAATCTATAGATAAAGCATGCATTTTCTTTATTTATTATACCAATAATACAAATGAAAGTAACTTTGTGAAAGTAAAAGAAAAATCGGCAGTTAGTTGAAAGTGAGAAGGGGCTACGTGGATAATAGTTTCATTGTACTAAGTTAGGGAATCAGAGCTATTGTGTGAAGCTTCTGAAAGAAGATGTGGAGGTTTACGAATATATTATAAATTATGAAGAGATTAAGTATGAACAACTGAAAGTAATTACATAGCTATGTCGTGAGGAATGCAAGAGAACGGGGAAGACAAGAGAAAGGTGTGGGCAAACTATGTTTTCATCAACCAGAGAAAGAAATCTATAAATAGAACTGAATTACAAAATAAGCACAAGTGTGCAGATGCCAAGGCGTGTGTGAAATCGCCAGGAGACCGCGTCCGGTGGCTCGGTCAGTCGTGGGGACACGAGCCGCAAGTGTGGGTGTCAGTACCTATTCTCTGTGTTCTTTGATGTTCTGGTTTTTCTAAAAGAACAGAATTCGAAGATGAGATGTTTCTGATTACGATATCACTAATCATGGAGGAAAGGGCCAGAAATGGGGTGGGGGCTCTCAAAGTCACACTGGGCTTTGTCCACCATGATCATTCCGAGAACTCATTGCCTCCTTGGGACGTCTTCAGTTCTATCTGGAATCTGCCTTTGGAACACATTTTGGGGTGATTTTGCTTTCACAGCTCATATGGTAACAGCTATAACTGCACCCAAACTGGGTGATTCCACAGTCGGTGAGAAGTGGGCTTTCACGACCGCCCTGAGGTGGTGACTGACTGGACTGAGACGCCTGGAGACACAGCCCTTCAGGAAGATCGAGTCTCTTGTGTTTACAGTGAGCGAGGGTGGTTCTGAGAAGGAGGAGAAGGGTTGGGTGGTGGGCTTATTTCTCAGTCCGCAGCTGCTCTTCAGTCCATTGTAGCGATTATAAGCAGCATTGACGGTGATTACCCCACAGAAGTGGAAGTGGTTCAGACTAATCTGTGCCATATGGATAAACTTTTTTTTATTAGCCGTAGACGACAAGGCCGTTCAGAAGAAGCTTTAGTAGTCAGATTTCGTCAGCTGCACAAAGGCACAGATAGACGAATGTTTCCCCAAAAGTTTAGCCATGATTAATCTTCCTGCCCCAAGTGTGTGTCTGTGTGTGTGTGTGTCTGTCTGCTGGAGGTGTGGAGACAGAGCCACTCTTCTCTCGGCCTGTGGGCTCTGTGCAATCCTCCTTTCTGCTCCTCTGCTTTTTGTGTCTTCCCAAGGTTACCCTTCACATTCCTAGAGGTTTGCTCTCTCCAGGTGGTACTTTGTTCCTGCTCTTGGTCCTTGAAGGACCCTTGAATCCTTGTTCGTTATTTTGAGCTTGCTGGATGCTTTCCAACCTCCAACTTGATAAATAATGAGTCCTTTTATATTTCATGGGAGAAATCAATAAGTGGCACTTTAATTGCTCAAAGGAAAAGGAAAATCAAGGGAAATTGCAAAGGAACTTAGGAAAGGGTTAATTTCTGCCTATTTGGAAGAGAATGAGAAAGAGGCTCCCCAAGGGCTTGTGCTTCCTCTGAGCAGTATTGAAATGTAAGCTGCAACCAACAGTCTGGTTAATAACAATTCATGCCACTGTCAATCTTTTTGACCAATGTCATCAATATTTTACACTGCAAAATAACAACAATTAAGAATCAGGACCAGGAGAAGCACTTGGGGGCAAACGTGTTTCAAAGGCGACAGTGAAATTGATGACACCGAGCCAGTGCTTCCAACAGACGGTCTAGAAAAGGTTTGCTGTGATTTTATTTTCCAAACAGCATGAATCACCACTTGTTATTACAGAGGGACGTGATGCATAGGAAAGATACCATAATTCCAGTCTATAAAACTCAGGTAAAAGTGACTCTAGGTCAAGTAGTCATGCCAGGAGTCGTCCGCGTGTACTCAGGACTTAATGGGGGAGGGGCTAAAGAAACGATGAATTCCAAAACTAAAAACTGAATTAGAGCGGATCTTGATAAACTTCTACCTGATATAAAAGCTAGCTTGCAAAGCATACCAAAAAATCAAAACTCCATTTTCCCCTCCCAATTCAACTTTTATAAGTTTTTTTGAAAGATTTTATTTATTTATTTGAGAGAGAGAGAGAGAGAGGCACGTGCACAGGAGTGAGGGGCGGGGGGTGGCAGAGGGAGAGGGAGAAGCAGAATCCCCACTGAGCAGGGAGCCCTATGTGGGGCTCAATACCAGGCAGACAATCCACTGAGCCACCCAGGTGCCCCCAACTTTTGTAAGTTTTAAGAGAGGTGAAATTGGCCTTTGTTTTATTTATCTAACTTATTAAAGAAATGAAAGCAGTAAGGCATCAAAATCAAAATTTCATTTTATTTATTACATGAGCTGAGTTGACTTTTACCTACTGTCATGTCACTTCAGGCTCAGATTTTAAGCATTAGTCTTGAAGTTTACCCACCAGACGTGGCCCCAAATATACCTGCAGTCAAAGCAAAGTCGGGGCTCATTCACCCACCTGCAGCCAAGGAAAAGGGGCCCATAGGAATTCAAGAGGGTCTCAGTACAGGGGATTCAGGGCAGAGCCTCTTGTCGGACGGCGTTGAAGGGGACTGGGAGGTGGGAGCTCTGGGTTGCGTGTCCTCACGGGGTGCGGCAGCAGGTGACCAGGTATCTGCATCCACCTTCGTCTGGGGGTTGGGAAAGGTAACGCAGGTCTAGGTGTGTGTTGGGAGAGAAGCACTGATGTGCAAGACATACGGGGTTTTTTTTTTCAAAGTTCTGGTTCTGTCATGTTAACGTTCTGATAAAAACATTGTTTCTGCTAAATAAACAAATAAACAAATAAATAAAAATAAATAAGATTTACCAGTCCCCTTCCCATTGTCTGGGTCCTGTTGGGACCATTGTCAAAATTCTCTTAGAATAATTGACAAGAGAGACATCATTTATGAGAAAGGCTTGAGAAGATGGTCACTTGTTTAATAGTTCATAAAACACATGTGTTTCCAAATCCTCATTTCATTAATGTGCACCTGCCGCCTGGTCCCACGATGCTGCGAAGGGCATTTAGAGCTCCCAGTGTTCTCTCTCACACGCCTTTACACTGCTATCTGCTAGGAAATTGGAAATGATTTTCAATCTCCTCGTGATTTTGGTGCCCGTGGACGGGACCCAAGTGTTTCACCTTCTATCAGATTATGCACCACATGGTTAAAAGCCTGTATCTCACCGCGCGTCCATGCGTTCCGATTTCCCTTCTCAGCGGCACGGTGGGAACATCGCATGAAGGCGCTCCACTGTTTTTATTTCTCTGCCTGGCACGCGCTCGGTACCAACACCTTCTCTACTGCGCTCTCACCGATGCGCAAGGAAGGAAGGAAAGGAAGGCAAGACAAGCACAGAGGCTGCCCCACGCCTCCCTCTCCGTCACCGGCGTCTTCGGCAGCCCGTGTGATTGGCTGATGCAGGCAAGTTCCTGGAGACAGAAAGAAAGGAATGGCTCCTGCGTTGTCTGCGTTTGAGAATGCGTCACCTTCCTCCTGCATCCAGAGCCAGCTCTGTCCTAAAGGAAAGCATGGCCTTGGGGGCTGGCTGACGGTGACCTACTTAGTCCTACCTGTAACCCACCGGCTGTTCTCCCTGTGGGCCCTGCAGAGCGTCCAGGCCCCATTCGTGCTGCTGGGACATTCCGAGTGCTGAATGCTGATGGGGGGACGGGGGCCTCTGCAGACAAGCGCAGAGCAAGCACCTGTCTCCTCAGCCCCCAGCATGCCCAGCCTCTACCGGACTTCACTTCCTAAACCAAGTTCAAAGAGGAGTTATTAAGAATTCAAGATGGCATCAGCAGACCATTAACCTGAGTGGGGCCCCCCACGCACACCCACGACTCTGATCATGCTCTTCAGGGCATCGGCACGCTCCTCTCCCTGCCATGGGGGAAACACACTCAGACACACAAGGAAACCCTTGACTCCACTTTCCCGCCAGCTACGACTCAGCTTCACTTCTCTTAGAGCAAAACCTTTGAAAGAGTTCCCTCGACATCTAATGTCCAGTCTCTCTGCTCCCGTTTTCTATGGAGTCCACTGACATCAGGGATTTGCCTACATGGGCACAAAGCTGCCCGTCCCAAGGTCACTAATGAGCCAAACCCAGCACGTGCAAACACGTCCTTGCGGTCATTCGGTCTGCTGGCTTTCTAGATGCCACACTCCACACTCCGTGGGCTCCTTCTCCTCTCCCACCACACGCGCCTCCTCGCCCGCCTTCTGCACTCCCCAGAGCGCGTGCTGACATGTTCGGGGAGTCTCCTGGGCCCACCGTTCTCTGCCCTCCTAGCATCCTGCTGCCTAGAAGTGAATGCAGTCTCTGGAGACCTATTCAGTCATCATGGCTCGCAAGGACGAGGGGCCAGCACCGGACAGAACAGAGATGGACTCTGGGGGCATGCTCAGGACGTCAGCAGGTTGTCACTTACTTATGATTGGTCTTCCTGACTTCTCTACGTGAGGAAAACCCTGGGGCTTTGGGTTTTCTGTAACATGCAGCTGAAGCTGTGATACATATTCTGAAAAATTGGTCCTAACTGCCACCATTTTCTAGAATATACAGCCTGTTTGGGGCGACTGGGTGGCTCAGTCAGTGAAGCGTCTGCCTTCGGCTCAGGTCATGATCCCAGGGGCCTGGGATTGAGTTTCTCATGGGGCTCCCTGCGCAGCAGGAAGCCTGCTTCTCCCTCTCCCTCTGCTGCTGTTCTGCCTACTTGTGCTCTCTCTGTCAAATAAATAAATAAAATCTTAAAAAAATAAAAGAATATATAGCTTGTTCTAAATATAAGAAAATACTTACAAGATGAAAATTCCCTAGGACAGGGAAGGTCAGTAAAACTGACTAGAGTGGGAAACAGCATAGTCATTCCTCTGCCCATGGCAAGTAGCTCCTATTTCTGAATTTTTGAGAGAATAAGAGTTAAGTTTATGTTTGAAAACAGATGAAATCTTATATAGAAGTCCGTTAGTTGAGCATATATTAAAGAATTGAAACATATACTTCTTTATTATTCCAAAAGCATTATTGTGTGACCACTCTCATTTGCAGATACAATCCATTTCGTATTGAACATTGTATGTAAGGTGTTAATTCTCCTCAGGATTTTTTTCTCGTATGAACCTGTTCCTTTTTTGGAAAAGTCTATATTCTATCCATTCCCTTACAATGACAACTTTGTCATAAATCATGTGACTGTAAGTCTGCTTCCGAAAGTTACATGTTGCCATTGACTACTGGTCAAGTGGTCAAAACTTATACATTATCATACAGATTTGATCATTATAGCTTTAAAATAAGTCTTAAAACCCAGTTGTTTGTGTTTTGCAGTTTTGTTCCTTTTCAAGGTTGCCATAGGAAATCATGGCATGTCCCATAAGTTTTAGAATAAGCTTGTCAGTGTTCACGACGAATACGCCGCAATTCTGATCGGGATCACTTTGAATCTACAGATTTACTTGGCCTTACATACCTTTTCTTAATTTTCTATAGTGATTTGTAGAAATATGATTGGGTTTTGTAAGGTGACAGATGGTAACTACCCTTACTGTGGGGAGCATAGTATAACGTATAGACGAGTCAGATCACTACATTTTACAAAGAAACTAATGTAACATTGTATATCAACTGTAGTCCAACAACAACAAGAACTGATAAGTAAATTTAGTTACGTTGCCATAAGTCGGGTCAAATGAGGATCTTCATTTTCAACTTGAGTGAAAGATGCCTGTTTCCTTTATCTACAGAGATCTGAAGTGAGAAATATTTTCTTTTCTTCTGGGATTCTTGCTGCTTATAATGAAAATAACTTTCCTTTGTATGGATAAAAATGATCTCAGTTGGGTCCCGCAAACATTCTTCAAGGCTAAAATTATTACCTCCATTAATAATGAGAAATAAGTCAGGAAGGCTAACTCAGTTGTTGATGAATAGACCGTATTAGCAGTGGGTTTTGAACATAGATAATCTGACTCCAAATCCAGGGTTCTTTTTATAGAAAGGTTGCCTATTTAAATAACTTATATTTGTATCCAGACTCAAAAAAAGATATCAGGAGGGGGCGCCTGGGTGGCGCAGTCGTTAAGCGTCTGCCTTCGGCTCAGGGCGTGATCCCGGCGTTCCGGGATCGAGTCCCACATCGGGCTCCTCTGCTGGGAGCCTGCTTCTTCCTCTCCCCCTGCTGTGTTCCCTATCTCGCTGGCTGTCTCTCTGTCACATAAATAAATTTAAAAAATCTTTAAAAAAAAAAAAAGATATCAGGAGTCTACTGTCACTTTGACATCTGAACTCCACGTTTGTTGATTTTTATTGGTCATCAGTGTGAACTGGACCATGTTGAGTATCAGGAAGAACCCACCAAAACGTTCAGGTCATTATGGAATACGTAACATGAACAGGCAACACTTACTACTACCCAGTGGATGAATCTCTCCTTTTCCTTCCTGGACAAAGCTGACAGTTACATAACGATGACATGAACTCGGTTGTGGGATTCAGTCATACTTAGGGTCTCTTAAATCCAATTGCCACACTCAGAGTTACTTATCCATTGCCACGAAGGCCTTGACTTATCGGAACCCACTGGCAAAATGCGCAGTATTCTGCCAGAATAAGATATTTTCACCACAGTCAAGCAGAATAATGCTGGTAGGGATGAGAATTGAATATATCAGAATCCCTATTTTTCATGATTGAGGCTAAGAAAAAGTGGAGGGCCAAATCAATTTTCTGACCTGGTAAAATGGCTTAATATCATTTTAGAAATTGAAGACATTATAAATGTAATCCATTTTAAACTTTTTACACTAGATATAAAGCAGAAAAATAATTCTTTATTGGGAGCTCTTACAAAGGAATCATTGTATTTTCAGTAACTACATTAAAATGAGCATGTTAGAAAATACTAATTTTAAGAAAGCAAAGGTTGCTGGTTAAAATAATCCAATCTTCTTTAGTCATGAAATCTACCGTGTTTTAATATTTACATGTATGACATTTTGACGAGGAATAATGTGGAACTGCAGCAAGGACAAGAGGAGATGAAGAGCACTTAGAATGAGCACTGTTGTAAGGGTCTTAGATCTATTTGGAAGTACCTCCTAGCACTTTTATACCAATTTAGGACCAGGACCAGGAGAGCAGGTTCCAACCTCTGGATCTGAGCTCATAAACTCATAAACTCTTCTGAAAAATAGCGGTTAAAACATTATCATCCAGTAGGATTTTTTTTTCCGTTTAATTGCAGAGATACCAGTATTTTTACTCCAATTACTACTAAATTCGGAGCCATTACACGGACGAATATATATATTAATATACAAAAATATATTTGTGTATACATTTATATATATGATATACATATATATTGAATATAAAAAATCTTGACTTCAAAGAATTTTACTATTTAGAATTTACAGTTTTGTTGAGAAAAAAAATGTATGTGATAAAATTGTCAGTGTCAAATAGTGCTTTTAATCAAAAGCCTGAGCTATCTACACAGAGTGATCTTGCTAGAAAACGTGATATTCATATCCAAACTGTACTATACTTAGCAGAATCTCGGTTGTGGGAAATGACATTTATGGGGAATTTCTTAAAGTACTTGAAATCTGTTTGTCTAGATTAGGGTCTGGTCATTTGGAGCACACATTACCAGACAGTAATCAGATTCAGGTATCTGCGTTAAGCCAGAACCACGGTCCCCTGAAATGCTCTATAAATTTTGGGTGTACTGAATTGCCCTTCTCTGGGGAGACACTCCATGCCTTTCACAGGTCCTCAAAGATTAGAAAAATATAGATGATGTCATTTGGGGTCATAAAATCCCTTTCACTGAATTGTATTTTGGTCTTGACCTCCGTCACAACCCTTAAATGCAGAACTTAGCGCGATTATCGCATCGGTGTAACCACTACATTTATTGTGGGGATTTTGTTTCATGAAGTTGGGTCCATGATGCGACTACAAAGGAAAATTGTGTTTCACAGTGGAGTACCAGGGACAGCTGTGACCCTGTGCTTCCTCTGAGCAGCGTGTCCCTCTTGTCTCATAGACACTCATTGTTTCAACATGTCCTCATTGGATGCAGGTGGTTGGCAGAAACTGCTGTAGGGTGGGGGACCTCATCCTAGACAAAACAGATGAAAGCCCTCTTCTTCACAGACTATCCATCTTGTGACTCGATGAATTTCACTTTCCAGGGGCTGACCTTGTGGACCTGGGGCATTTTGAAATGGAAAACTGATGCTTTTCTTCCCATGCCTTAGCCGTGAGGAAGTCCTCAGACCTCTTACAGGCCTGCTGTAGCAATCGTGTTGGATTTTACAGCACGAATTTCTATGAACTCACTTTCTTCTTTTATTCTATTTCCCTTCATCCCTTTATATGTTCTGAAACCATTTTAAATTTTCTTGAAAAGGCAACAACAAATAAAATTTAAAAGTAAAGCAAACTTGGTTAATTATTAACAGATGATTTAAAGCAGGGTATGTATTCTTTAATCGAAAAGATTTCTGGTTGCATTTCAGGGACTTTGGAATACAAATTATATTTGCTTCATTTCTCTTGGAATTTTGGATAACCCCAAATAAAGCCCCAGGTTAAGCAAAATAGTTCATGAAAAATATGAAAATTTTTGAGTTTTTTTTTAAGGAGCCCTCCAACAAACCCAGGTGTTTTACCAACAATTGATTTTATGCAGGACTGGTTACATGATTTCTGACTTCCAGCGCAAGATGAAAATGCAGGGTCCCTTGCTCAAGGCATATTAACATTTTTTAGACAATGCCGGGAGAACATAAACTAAGGTCAGGCTGTTCTGAACGAGGGGCCCTGTGTGACCTCACAAATCCTACACTCAGAAATCTGACCAGGTCATGGATGTTAAAGTCTAATTTTTGGTGAAGTTCAATTTTCCTTTTTTTTTTTTTAAGTTGTTTTTGGTGCAAGTTATGAGAAGTGAACCTTGAGAGAACTATTTCACAATGTGAATGTGAGGACAGAGGTGATAGTGTCAGCTGGCTGAGGTCCCACCATGGGGGAGATCTCCAGGCATGCCTCATGCTGAGTGCATGACCATCTAAATGTGCAGTAGGGATGATTACTCTCTTACCAAGAGTTGCTGGCAGTGACACAAAGAATTCAACCACAGGGTCTTTCAGCATCAAAGGAACTAGGAAAACATGTACTGGAATGAAATGTACACGTAATGAAATGTCATTAACTTGAACTTGGGACAGTCATTTTACCTCTTGGTGAATATTTCATAATTCTTTTTATTCAAATATCTTTGTTATTCTAAAGAGTGTCATAGAGGCTGGTGAAATACATTTGCAGAAAGTTAGTAAGATCTGAAAAAATTGACCAAGGGGTGGGGGGGAAAGGCTTCCTGGGACTAATAGGATGTTACAGGAAGAATGCAGAACACAAGGTTCATATACATATGCTGACCACTTTCTTACATACAGCAATGAACGGATGGAATTTACAATAAAAAAAATACAATACCGTTATATTAGCACCCCGGAAATGAAATATTTAGGTATAAATCTAACAAGAGTTATGTGAGGACAACTACTCTGACGAATGAAATCAAATAGCTGCATAAATGGAGAGAGATTCCACGTCTGTGGACAGGAAGTCTCAACTTCGTCAAGATGTCAGTTCTTCTACCTTGATTTGTGGATTCCGCACAACACCCGATCAAGACCTCAGCAGGTTATTGTGTGGATATCAACAAGCTAACTCCCAACTTTAGAGGGAGATGCAGATGACCCAGAGTAGCCAACATTACTCAAAAGGAAGAACTAAGTTGGAGGAGTGACACTTCTCAACATCAAGACAATGTGGTATTGGTGAAAAAAGAAACAGATCAATGGAACAGTGTAGACCCACAGATAGAATAACTAATCTTTGACCAAGGAGCAAAGGCAGCAGAGAAAGATAGTCTTTTCCCCAAATGGTGCTGGAACAACTGGACCTCCACATGCTAAAAAATTAATCTAGACACAGACCCTACAACCTTCACAAAAATGAAGTCAAAATGGATTATAAACATAAATCTAAAACGCCTAGAAGATGATGTAGGAAAAAAGCTAGATGACTCTGGGTTTGGGTATGACTTTTTTGATACAATGCCAAAGAGACGATCCATGAGAGAATAGATAAAATTAAAATCTTCTGTTCTGCAAAAGACACTGCCAAGAACATAAGGAGACAAGCCACAGACTGGGAGAAAATTTTTGGAAAAGACACATCTGATAAAATATACAAAGAACCCTTCAAATCCAGCAATAAGAAAATGAACAACCTGATTTAAAAATGGGCAACTGATCTGAACAGACATCTCACCAAAGAGGATACTCAGATGGAAAATAAGCATGGGAAAAGCAAGTTAAAACAACACTGAGAGTCACATCATATATCATCAAGAAAAAGCAAGTTAAAACAACACTGAGGTTCTCCTACACATGTATTAGGATGGTCAACATCCAGAATGCTGAGAGTGCCAAGTGCTTATGAGGATGTAAAGCAGCAGAAACGCTCAGTCATTGCTGGTGGGAATCCAAACTGGTACAGACACTTTTCAAGACAAGTTCGTGGTTTCCTGCAGACTAAACATTCTTTTACTGTAAGATCCAGCATTCATGCTCCTTGGAATTCACTTAGAGGAGTTGAAAACTTACGTTCACACAAAAACCTGCACACAGATGTGTCTAACCATTTCATTTCATGATTTCCAAAACTGGGAAGTAACCAGGATGTCCTTCAGTAGGGGAATGGATAAACTATGGTCCATCCAGACAATAGAAACTTGATATTCAGCACTAAAAAGAAACGAGTACTGAAGCCATGAGGAGACACGAAGGAACCTTAAATGCATTTACTCAGCGAAAGACGGCAATCTGAAAGGTCTACACACTGTAGAATTCCAACTCTGACATTTTGGAGAAGGCAAAACTATGGAGACAGGAAATGATCAGTGGTTGCCAGGGGTTGGAGGGAGGGGGGCCGAATTGGTCAGCATAGGGAATTTTAGGGCAGTGAATGACTCTGTGTGACACTATTGTGGCGGATACATGTCATTATACATTTGTCCAAACATACAGAACGTACACCAGAAGGCTATGCTGATGCCAAGTATGGACTTTGGGTGATGACGATGTGTTAATATAGGCTCATCATTGTAACAAATATTCCCTTCTGGCAAAGGGTACTGATAACGGGGAGGCAGTGCATGTGTGGGAACAGGGTGGGGTGGTATTTAGAGACTCTCTGTACTTTCTGTTCAAGAACTTTCTGTTCAATTTTGTTGTGAGCCTTAAAGTGCTCTAAAAATAAAGCGTATTAAAAAATGTAAAAACAGGGGCGCCTGGGTGGCACAGTCGTTAAGCGTCTGCCTTCGGCTCAGGGCGTGATCCCGGCGTTGTGGGATCGAGCCCCACATCAGGCTCCTCCGCTATGAGCCTGCTTCTTCCTCTCCCACTCCCCCTGCCTGTGTTCCCTCTCTTGCTGGCTGTCTCTCTCTCTGTCAAATAAATAAATAAAATCTTTTAAAACAAAATGTAAAAACAGGGGCGCCTGGGTGGCGTAGTCGTTAAGCTTCTGCCTTCGGCTCAGGACGTGATCCCGGCGTTACGGGATCGAGCCCCACATCAGGCTCCTCCGCTGGGAGCCTGCTTCTTCCTCTCCCACTCCCCCTGCTTGTGTTCCCTCTCTCGCTGGCTGTCTCTATCTCTGTCAAATAAATAAATAAAATCTTTTAAAAAAAATGTAAAAACATAGTATGAATTCAGTGACCATTATCTTTAAGAATTTGATGTCATTGAAATACTTGATTTTTATTGTGAAACTGAAATGCAAAGGCAAAGCAGCAGACATGGCCTCATGTAAAGAGTCCAGTTTTTGGTAAAGCATTCTGGATTGAGGTGTTTTTTTTTTTTTAGGATTACATTTTCATGTCTTATTCTCCCTAATTCTAGATGCTAAGTCACCAGATAAATCTGTTTTCCTTCTCTTCTGTCTTAACTAAAACATTAATGCTGGACCCAAACGGCATTTTCTCAATTTTACAATTTACCCTCCTTCTGGGAATGGGTAAAGTGCACGCACTCTCCCAGGAGATCAGGTGTCCTGCCTGGAATGGTTACCCCCACATGGAGGACTTTTGAACCGCGAGTAAATAATAATTGTAATCAAGCTCTCCACGGATAATCGTCCGAAAGCTGAACCAAGAACCTGGGAGGCATGGCTTTCAGTGCGATTTATGCCCCTGATTTTTCAATTTGAAAGAGCTTGTCAGATTTCTTGACATTCCGAGAAGATGCTTTTCTTTCTCTACTGTGGATAAATGTTCATTATCCTTAATTGGCGTTAAGTGTGAGCGTCTTGCTCGTGATTGCCCATCAGTCCGCGGCTCCTAGTTCAGCCTCATTAGGTTTCCTGTTTACACTCACTATAAGGGAACAGGTTAGAAATATTATAGGCAGGGGCTAAAAGCATTCAAAAAATATTTGCATTGTGTCAAATTGCCAGTCTTTGCACAAGCTAACAATTTATTTTCGCCTCATAACTGTGAATGCCACAAATTTTGTGGCTTACACTGCAATTTCATTTACCAGGCATTACAGCCTGCAATCTGAGTCCATGTGGTGCTAGTCTGGTAGATGGCCATCTCTCATATCAAAAATTTCAATCTAAGTACTGATCGGCGGGTTAATATTATAGAAAGTGTGCCCTAGGGGAACATAAAGAGATGGTTGGATTTTAGGGCCTGGTAAAGTAGTTCTCGACTCCAAGATGGGAACAGTTTAGTCAAAAAAACGACAGGGAGCAAATATGCGCCTTCCTGGTATTTTAGTTTGAGTGATCCTTCACCAAAATCTTACGATTTTTCATCATGTACTTTTGTTTGTTTCAGATGTTTATTTTAAAAGGCCTATTCGTTTTCTAGAAGCATAAATTGATATATAGGCATCCTGCCCTGCAAATAAATAAAATAAAAATAAATTGAAATATTTTTGTAACTATTTAGAAACCCCATGATAGCTTCTCTGGCGTTCACTGTGGGGTCTCACAGTGCGGTGTGCTATGCACCCAACCCCCCTTTTTATGCATTAGGAGGTCCTTTCATATAATTTTGGTACCAAATGCCTGAGCATTATTCCTCATGCATAGCGTTTTCTTGCAGGGTCATCCTTCAAATGGTTGGAGGAAGACAGTACTGACTGCTCCCCAGTGTGCCTATGGCAGCACACGGCCAGCACATCAGATCCCTGTGTGGTAGCTCCGTGATGCCGGCATTCTAGGCGTTATTATCTTCCACGTGCAGTCAGCTGCACCGGGGCTCAGGAGACTAAGTAATTCGCTAAGAGCTCCAGGGGAGGCAGGGATGAGCTGTGGCATCTGTCCCGGGCTTCTCCGGATTCACATGCCCTTCTGCCTTCCTGGGCCTGTCTCTGCTGCGATCCTCCCTCAGAGAGGGGGAAGGACAGTCCTTGTTTGGAACGAAGTGCAGTCATCGCCCCGAGCGTGAGGTGGCTGTGAGAGGTTGGCATGGTCTGGCCCCGACAAAGCTCCGTGATGTGTTGTGAAGTCAGCCCGTGGTCCTCGTGGCATCACTGCCTCATCCTTCTTTAGCACAAAAGAAGGGGTCAGACTGCCTTCTGAGGCTCATTCCAAATTGCTGCCCGTGGGGACTGTAAACACTGGGGTGTGTGGCCGATGTGGAGGATGAAGAACTGAGAAAGTCATACATAAATAAGTAAATGTAAAAACAGCGTGTTCTCACAATAAGCTCTCTGATGGCCCTGGGTGACCCAGCCACTGGAGAGTCAACCAAACATGATTTTGGGCAACTCGTTTGAAATATTTAATTTTTAGTATTTCTTTTTTTTTTTAAAGATTTTATTTATTTATTTGATGAGAGAGAGACAGCCAGCGAGAGAGGGAACACAGGCAGGGGGAGTGGGAGAGGAAGAAGCAGGCTCCCAGCGGAGGAGGGAGCCCAATGTGGGGCTCGATCCCAGGACTCTGGGATCATGTCCTGAGTAGAAGGCAGACGCTTAACGACTGAGCCACCCAGGCGCCCCTAATTTTTAGTATTTCTGTCTGCTTAATTAAATTGCAAGATCTTTCAAGGTCAATTGGGATTACTTTTTTTTTTTTAAGAATTATTTATTTATTTTAGAGAGAGTGAGAGAGAGAGCACGGCAGGGGAAAGAGAAGCAGAGAGGGAATAGAATCTCAAGCAGGCTCCCCAGTGAGTGTGGAGCCCGACGCAGGGCTCGATCTCACAACTCTGAGATCATGGCCTGAGCTGAAACCAAGAGTGGGACCCTTAAGGGACTGCACCACCCAGGCACTGTGATTTGGAATTACTTTTGATGGATAATATGAATCACACAGTGTGGAATGATCATGAGTAATGAGATTCTTAATCTCATGTTAGAAATGAGGCACGAATTAAGTAACTCTCCCAAGGCCACACAGTCGCTCCATTGAAACCAAAGACTTCAAGGAGTCCAGAAGTCCTGCTCCACTCTGAGTGGTTTTAACCACTGCTGTCTACTGCCGGCCTTATTCTCTTCAGTACCTGACACCTCTTACAAATGCATTTTAGGCCTGAAAAATGGGGTAGTCCCAGGGATTTTCTGATTCATGCTTGAATCAACATACAGATAAAAGCACATCGTTCTCTGTGAAGCTTCCTGTGATGTTTTGTTGAAAACCACTTATATCAAATTCAAAATACTCTTTAAGAAAGAAACGAGGGGGAGATATTCTGAAAAGTTGGAGGACAGACTGCCTCTTTGTTTGATTTTATTTATTTATTTTTTAGGTAGGCTCTACAGCCAGCATGGAGCCCAACACGGGGCTTGAACTCAAGACCCTGAGATCAAGGCCTAAGACGAAAACAAGAGTTGGATGCTTCATCGATGGAGCCACTAGGCATCCCCGGAGTGCCTCCTTGATGACGATTTCATCAAATTCACTTGAAAAATTCTTTTCCAAAATGCACGAGCCCCCGTTAAATAAACCAGGCATATGGGCAGCCCAGCTAGATACACTTTGCGGAAGCACAATGTTATAGGACATCCTCATAAATTATATTACCCTATTATACATTTCTGCAAAAGATCCTGTGATCATGAAGTATTCCAGGTAAGCTGACCCACGATGCTGGGAGTGCTGTTCCAGGCTGTGGGCAGCCGTGGGCAGCAGCGCAATGCTCCCCAGCACGCAGGCTCCCTGTTAGAGGCCTTGGTCAATACTTCAAAGTTATGGTGGCAGCCCTGCGAATTATTTCCATGTGCTAATGTCGGAGATAGGAAAATGCATCCCTGATTATCTGTTTGCAACGTAAGTCACGAGAAGAGATGAAATACAAGGCTTTGGTACTAATGCCTTTTCTTCCCGGGAGGAGTTCTGGTGTCTGTCAATTGGGCTGCACAGGAAGATGGGTAATTTAGCGTCCCCTGGGCCACTCGGAGGTGCCCATTATCCCTGCGGGCACAGGGCGATTGCCTTCCCTTATTCTGTGGGTGAGCCTGACTCTCGCTCATTTACAGCCAAGAGCACATCAAGAGGAAACCCTTCCCCTGGAAGGAAATATTGGCAGGGTGTGGGAGAGCTTTCTCCTTATTTCCAAATCAAATATCTGTCTCTGAGACTCAGGACCAGCCCTGTGCCACGTTGCATATTAAATTCAAGAGACACCTGGAAGGGAGAAAGCCCCTTGTCATGGACGGATTGCCATCACCCGGTGGGGCCGAAGTTCTGCGTGGCCCCTCTTGTTTCTTACTCTTTCCCTCCTTCTCCTGCTGCTCCCCCCGCCGAATTCTCAGCCACCTGTAAGGCATGTTTTAAAATGTTGACCTATTCACGTGATGCCCCGGCGGGCACGCACCTACCAAAAGCTCAAGTTGGCATTTCAGCTGCACACTTGGTCGAGTAAAGCAATCTTTGATGTTCGGTTCTCAAGCTTAGGAAACACGCCGTCTTGGTCTGTTCCGGCTGCTGTAACCAACACCGTAACCCGGGAGGTCACAAACCACGGACATTGGCTTCTCGCCGCTCCGGAGGCTGGACGACAAGGCCCAGTTTCTGGCAGATCTGTCTCCAGTGCCAGCCGCTTCCTGGCTTGGGGACACTTCCTCTGGCTCAGGCCTCACATGGTGGGAGGGGCAAGGGGGCTCCCTGGGGTCTCTTTAAATTTATTTTATTTTTTCCTGGGGTCTCTTTTATGAGGACACTCATTCCATCAGGGGGTCCCAAGTCCTAACGCCATCACCTTGGTGGTTCAGTTTCAACATAGAGATTTTGAGGGGACACATTCAGACCACAGCACACCCAAAGGTACCTCAGGAAGTCAAAGCCAATGGGAATTCACCGCCCCCTGGACGGGTCTTTTTCCAATTTGAAAAATACGCAGAGACATTATAGTTTTAAAAAATGAGTCTTTGGATGTTAAATTTGTGTTATGATGATTTTTCTTAATTAGTCATAAAAATGATACAGATATAGATGTATTTCTTGGAGCTGTTTTTCAACTACTAAGAAAAAGAAGTAAATTAGAAATTGAATTTAAGAGACTTTCCTCTCCCTCTTTCCTTCGGTCCATCTGCTGAAGGGTTCTGACCTCAGCCTCCAGGCAGGACAGACAAGGAAGGCCTGTGCAGGGGAAGGGGTGGGGGCAGTTCCATCTGCAGAGTCCCTGTTGCCCTGTGAGGGAACAGTCACGGGACCTGGTATCTTTGGGGGGTCACGATGCAGCCCTACGAGAAGATAGCCTGGGTGCCCCGTGAAAGCACTCATTGTAGCTTAGCTTTCTATCTCATTTCCCAATCAGGCCACCGACAGCGCAGTTAAAAATAGTAGCCCGTACCTTTAAGTTCGTACCTGGTTGAAGGTCTTTCTTTCCTAATATCCATTAAAGAAGTGTCCCCATCACCTAGGCGCACAGCCTGTATGACTTGGACAGTGTTGCAGGCGAAGTGAAGGAGGCTGCCGTGTAGTGCGATCCTGCACTGGGGGCGGGGGGGCTGCAGCTTGCTCCTTGAAGGGAGACAGGATAGAATAAAATGAAACATCCGCTCTTCAAAAACTAGCACTATGGCCGCTCCATACCTCATGGACAGGAAGACGCACTGGCCTTAAGTAATTCCATTCTCAGGATCCTCAATTTCTTGGGGTGCATTTCCTTGGGCTCTGATCCATCTACTCCCAGACACCCTGGGACGCTACCAGCTAAGTGGGGGGCGGAAAACAAGGCGTGGCCTGTTTGGAAGGAAACAGAGAGAGGGAGGGGAGATCTGACTGCCGCGTAGGGGACTTCAGTTCTAGATGGCTCAATGCGGACGGTAAAGAACGCATGACCCTTTCCTTGGGGCTCTGCTACTCTGGGGGGGGGGAGTAACACTCTGTTTCTGGTAATGGATTGAACCCCCATGCATCTCAGAGGGTGTAAGCACAGAATCAGGGGGTTACAACAACAGGTGCCGCACAGCCCTTTACAGTTTGCAAAGCTCTTTCAAATGCACGGTCTTCCGCGTCAGTGAGGCATACCCGAACCACGTAGGTGGTAAAGCTGAGATTCCTCCCCAAATGTCCACACTGTAGAACGTGCTGGAGAAGCAAGAGCCTCACAGACCACGTCCTGCCAAAAACTCCCACATCCTGAGCCAGGCGGGTGGTGATACAGCCCCTTTAAGAAGAAAGCCTGCCCTCGGCAGAACGCCGATAATCTGATTAAGAAGATTAGCATATCAAAAGAAAGAATGTGTCAGTAGGAATTAACAGATAGGAGCTGTGTCGGTTCAGGTTGTCAGGCTGCTCCTGGCTCCAAGGAGGAAAGGATCGGATGGGTTTGTGGGGCACATTCTAACAGGTGTGGGCAAGCACCGCAGCCTCGCAAAATCTCTTGCTGCGAAAACATGAACACGGTTAAGTCCCTGTGTTACCACGCTTAGGACGAAATCACCCCGTAGTTCGACTTCCCCTGGAGCTCTTCTCCAAGGACCGGTACACGTGCTCACTTGCTCCCAGAAGACCGCTGTGCTGCGCCTCGCAAACCAGCGAAGCGTCTCTGTGCTTTTTCTGCGTGTTTTTGAACAAGCCCATCCCCTCCGACATCTGTTGCTTCCGCTATTCCACACCACCTCACGGTCTGATGGGTACCCTCTTATGACTGTTGTTGTTTTACTTTCGTCTTTATGATGTTTACCTTTGTGCTGGCAAAATGTCCCGCGGATTTGATGGAATTCGCCCCACCAATACCCTTCAGAGTGCACATGAGACCTGACCCAGTTTACTGATTTACAAATAAGTATAAACTTCTGTGATGTAATTTCTGTAGGATAAGCCCCCAGGGGATGGATTACTGCATCCAGCCTATAAGTATCCTGTGGCCACCATCATGTCAGATAGTCCTTGACCAAGGCCTGCACTGAGTCAGACCCCATCAGTACTCGATGGGTAATTCAGTGCCCCCTTGCCCTGCCCCCCTGTGCGTTATGACTTAGTACTAATTTAGCAAGTACAAACCTTTGCCACAGGTTTACTTTTATTGTAATTTCTTCAACTAATATAGATGATTCCGTTTTCTGTTTCATCTTGTATGGATTTTCTGTAGCCTTTTAAAATGGCCCAATGTATTTATTTCATTAGATTTTCAAGTAATTCCATATAAGCATGGCTTGAAGCAGAAACGATGGGAGTTGCTACGAGATCGCTGACACGGTGGGAACAACAATGTGGTCCCTGGGGCCTTAACGTCCTTTTCTGATCACAGATTGACGTATTTGGAAGGTCTGTAGGTAAATCTCTCACACTATTATTTTACACTCTGCACTGTTTTGCAAAAATGATCCTAATTCAATGTGCACTGAGACAGATGGCCAAAAATGCCAGCAATACGACATAAAACACTACCGATGACATTACACACCCTCTTATTAATATTTTATTAGGTTAATTTATTTCGTGTCTATCGATCAGGACTTGGAACTACAGACTTACATAGATAATCCAGTATCTTATGAATTGGAAAGGGAATTATCTTTTCATTTTGTTGGCTACTTTTTTTCATAACTGAAGTTTAAGTCAATAACTTAACTCGCTTACCTGAGTTTGCTGGAATACTTGGGAGCGAGTACTTGGGAACGTCAAAGAGGTGTATCTCATGCGATGATGCCTTTCAGAGAACCACACGTGGGCTCAGCCCTTCCCCAGACTACACCCTCCCAATGTGCCTCCGGACCTCCTCTGTGATTACCCCCCCACACACTGCTCTTCCCCTCCCTGCGGGTTTCCTGCTCCCACAGCGAATGAAAAGTCTTTCTCAAGCACAGACAGATTACATAGACTATCTCTCCTGTGCAAAGACCTGTCCCTCTGCTGTGGCAGGAAATTAAACCAACTTGGCATCGTTTGTCCCTCACAAAGCACAGCTGGCTGCTCTCCACCACCTTGCTCTCTTCCAGGTGATTGCAAATTGATTCCTTGACAGTTTGTTCCAATTCCTTCCCAACTATAGAAAATTTAAGCTGACCAGTGAGTGATTATGAAGATAAAACTTCTTCTAATTTCAAAAATGAGCTGTGTCATCAGTCCTCCCTATGACTGCGGGGACTCTCTGTGACTGCTGTAGGTTATTACAGACACCTGCTGTTACCTGAGAGCCTGCCATGAGGGCTCATGGTCTGGCTCCCCCCCCCCCACCTGTAAACTCTCTCTCGCCCCTTTTTCTATGCTAGCTACGCTTACTGCAATCCAGCACATGCCTTTCCATTTACCAGATTTTCTTGCCTTTGTTAAATGTATTGACGTTTCCATATAGAGATGAATCATTCATGTGATACAAGAAACGAGGGGTCAGTTGAAGGAATTAAAAGCTCTTATAACTGAAGTTCTTTCAGGCACTTGGATAGAATGTTCACGTTGGAAAACTTTGCAGACTTTGTCCTGTGCTTCACAACCTCCCCGATGACTGTTCAATTGACTACATATGTTGAGACTCAGATCACCCAATAATTATTTACAGATTGTAAGAAAAACACTTACAGGGTTTTATAGAATCCGTGATGAGGAGTGATGAGATGACTTCAGTTGTGCGACAGAACATTCTAGAGTCAACAAAAGGGTTTCAAAGTATTGAGCCAAATATTCTTGATAAGAAGGCTCTTCTTGGATTTTTGATTAGGGACCGAGGGGAACCCGTTATTTTTATTATTTTTTCTAGTCTGTTGTCATCAAGCGCACAGCACTCGCTAAGCTCCCCAGGAAGGCTAGGACCACGGACACCCTCCAAAGCCAACACTACCACAAGACACTAACGTGGTTCCCGAAGCACCACAGCGCTGGAGACCAGGTGATCTTCAAAGCCTCCGTCCTTGCTGGAGTGGGATCTGAAGAAGACTACGACTTTAACAAGTAAAAGCCTGCCTTATTCAATTCGGGGGCAAAATACTTCTGTCCGCTCTGACTCTGGGGTCTAGGATGGTCACTGAGGCCCCGCTGAGGCTCCCTGAGAGCAAGAGAGCTGTGTTTGCACACCATCGATTCCCCCAGGGGCAGGTGCTTCTACTTGTGAGGAAGCCGAATCCGCCGCGAAGATGGGCGGAGTAAACTGGGAGAAATCTTCAAGAGGTGCAATTGAATCAGCAACCAGACATCGTGGAATGACACTCCTTCTTTCTGTCAATTTGGCAGGGATTTATTACAAAAATAAAACCAAAGCACTCTTGTCGTTGACTGTGAAAAAGCCGAATGATCCTTGCTTCTCCCTCCATGTGGCATTTGTCCCGACTTTGCCCAATCTTCCCTTTGATCGCATCGTGCTTCATCTGATGGGAATGGCGATGAAGAATCAGCCCTCGATCCTGAGAGCAACAAAACTCCAACTAACCAACCAACTACTCAGCTAACTAACTGCACCACGCAAGCACCCATACCCACGAAAACAAGAGCAACGGACACTCGGAGCTAATAGATGCGTGCTCTGAGGACGCACTAGGTCAGACTGACGGTGAAGCTCATGATGAGAGCTGTGCTGAGCCATGCACGGACACGCGTAACTTGGAAAGAGGTTCGAGGACCGTTTTCTGTTTTAGCTGTGCACCTCTGCGTTCCCACAAGCAACATGGGAGAGAACCCCTGTTCCACATCCTTGGGGCATTTGCACTCAATATTGTCAGGGTGTCATGTTTTGTTTGTCATCTGCCCAGGTATACAGTGGTATCACATTGTGGCTTTATTTGCAGCTGCCTAATGACCAACAAAAAGAAGCACCTTTTCCAGTGCTTATCTGCCACCCAATTCTCTTCTTTGCTCCAATGTCTGAATTCTTTGCCCTATTTTACTGGGTTATCCATTATGGTTGTATATTGAGAGATCTTTGTGTACTTTCTACACATATCCTTCCTCGGATGTGCATTCTGCCGAAACGCTCTCCCAATTTGTGGCTTTGCGTATGGTTAAGCGTGTATTTTCCATATGGTTCACTGTATCTTTGAAGAGCGAAAGTTTTTAATTTTGATGGAATCTTGTGTCATGATCAGAACACTGCCTGATTTATGGAAAACACTCAATAAACACCTATTAAGTGGACAAATAACCCACTAATGCAAATCAGCTCTTAGCATTGATTTCCTCCATTAACTTATTAATATTTTTCAGATGTGGGTCATGCTTTTTATGTTATGTCACAGAAATTTTTGCCAAATCCAAGGTCACAAAAATTTTGTTAGGTTTTCTTTTCAGAGTGTTAAAGTCGTTTTTTGTTGTTTTGTTTTTTAGCATTTTGTGATTTGTTTTAATATCGTAGAAGGTATGTGTTAAAGTTCCCCTATTCTGCAGATGGTTACTCAGTTGTCCCACACCATTTATTGAAAAGAACATCCTTTCTTGATCAAATTGCCTATGCATCTTTGTTGTAAATCAATTGAAAACATACACAAACACAAACAGCCATTTTTAAAACTGATCTTTGTGTCTCTGCTTTGGTCAATATCACAATATCACATTCTCTTGATGACTGTGGCTTAAATAATAAATCTTGAAATAAAGTACTAATTATCTACACATTTGTTCGTGCTTTTCAAAATTCTCAAGACTATTCCAATTCCTTTGATTTTCTTCCACATACATTTTAGAATCAGCTTCTCAGCATCTCTTCAAAAATCCTGCTGGATTTTTGATTGGTATTGTTTTGAACCAATAAATCAATCTAGGGAGAATTAATATTTTAACAGTATTGAGACTTTCAATCCATAAACATGACATCTATCCACGTACCCAGTCAATTCTCAACATAGGGGATGTACGTACTTTGTAGGATTATTCTCTAAGCTTCAGGGGTTTAGGTACTATTGTAAATGATACTGTATTTTAATTTTAATTTTTAAATTTCTCTTCGTTGTATACTGGTTTCCATGTATTGGCCTTGCACCCTATATCTTCATAAAGTTATTTATTGCTTCTACAAGAGTTTGTAGAGTCTTTGGTAAATACTATGTAGTCGATTCTGTTGTTTGAAAATAGAAACAGTTTTGTTATTTCTTCACGAGACTATTCAGATTTCATATCTTTTTCTTGCCTTATGGTACTACCTATTAAAACTTCAGTCACAAAACTGCGTAAGAGTGATGAAACAGACATCCTAGACTTGCTTGTGGTAAGTATGTGTTTTCATTTTTACCCAACATGAAATACTTTTTAACTTGCCTTGTGTCTTTCTCTTTGACCCATGGGCTATTTAGAATTATATTTTTAAATTTCCAAATATTTGTGGACTTCTCAGATGCCTTCTATTTCTTCATTTTTCTTGTCAGAGAAAATACTTTGTATGATTGCAGTTATTTGAGAGTTGCTGTGGCTTGTCCCATGGCTCACAATATGGCCAATGTCGGTCAGTGTTCTGTATGTCCGTAAAAATAATGTGCATTCTACTGTTTGGGGCCTGAGTGTTGTATAAACATTGATTAAGTCAAGGTGATAGGTTTTTGGTCAGATATTCTTAGTCCTTGCTGATTTTCATCTGCTATTGATTCCTGAGAGAGGAGTGTCAAAGTGTTCAAGTAAAATGGCGGGTTGGTCTATTTCTCCTTTCCATTGTGATAGTTATTTCTTTCTTTTTAAAAATAATTTGGGGATAATCATTTGTTTTGTTCCTCATTAAACAGGAATCTTTGGACTGATGGAGAATCCGGTTTATACGCATCCTTCCTTTTATGAAACCCTAGGAGTCAGCTGACTTCTGAAGCTCAGAATTTGGGGTGTTTTAAAATGATGATATGGTACTTGAAAGAGATATCATGTAAGGCTTGGACTCAAACACATTAACATCTCTGCAGGGAAATATGCAGATATTGGCACTCAGTGGGTGAAGAGAGACGTCCATAAACAGCCTCATTTAGTTCAGTCCATGAGTGTTCCCAATGAATTAAGACAAAACTTTCAGTTGTCAAAGCTGTTGGATTCTGGAATAAGAGACAAGGGACCACAGGTCTACAGCAGCATATATTTATAGATATTAATGCTATAAATTATAATCAGATTGCTAGCTAAGTTTACTAAGAGCACAGAAAAAAAACACAAAGGAAAGATTAATAATAAAATGTATCGGAGTAGCTGATGGGAAACACTCATGAGCCTATCACACCCATGTGGTTAAATCCACTCAATATATATGTATATCGGGCACTCATTGTACCTGTATATAAATTCAAACATACTCATGCCTCTTGTTTTAAAGCGAGAGCTGAGTGTCCAATAATGGGGCTATTAAGTCTGGTCAATATTAAATTCTCATCAATAATTAAATAACTAGAACTACCTTTTAAGCTATTAGATCTCTTAGGGCAAAACTTATTTTTGAAATTGAATTACTCTTATGAAAGCAATGAAAAATCTTTCATTTTTTAATAGCCTATCAGTGTATTATGGGGAAACAACGTTTTATTTAACCACATCTAATTGAAATCCACTTTCTGAAAGAAGAATCCTTTGCAGTGTATGGAAATAAGCAGCAGGTCTTAGCCCTGCCTGGTCGTCTGAAGGTATTTCATGCTAGCGACACTCCTTCCCTCCTTCCTTCCTGTCAGTGCCAAGACTGGCTGTTTTCTGGCCTGGTCTACTGACCTTGTCATTTGCTTTATAAATGCAACTTCTGTTTCTTGCCACGTTTCTGTGACTTTGAAGAGTTGAAAGGAGAGTAGAAGGAAACCGATCTCATGTAAACGCAATTAAGTGTGTACGGATTCTCTGCTCTAATCAAAGTATATTGCCAAATCAATCTCATGTTACATTTTAACCTAAAAAGCAATATTTCCCCAAATCTGTTTAATCTTCAATTAATCATTCAGAGAGTCTGATAGACTTAAGGTTTAATCCACTCATACTCTTATTACCTACAAAATGCCAGGTTCACATGATCTTACCGATGACATCTCACAGGTTAATTAATTTAAAAGTTCTTACAAATTAAAGAAAAGTTTCCCTGATCTTTGCTCATGTGGAAGCTAAAGTAAATACTCAGACGTTCACAAAATGTTCTTGTCGCAACACACACACACACACACACGCACGCATGGACACACACTGATGCATACACATGCGTGCCCGTGCTCACACGCACACACATACCATGAGGATTGAGTCCTTTGTGTTTTCTTTGAAAATGAAACATGTGCATTCTTCTGAATACCCATACAGATGATTTGGAAAACAATTTAAATAAATAGCTTTGTCAAGAATAAGCATCTCTGATGATTTAAAGCTTCTGAAATCCCAAGAAATTACTAAAACTCTCATTGCACTTAAAGCGTATTCATCTTTTCTCAAAATTTTGGGCTGCCAACTTCTGTTCCATATTAATCAAGTTAATGTAAAATTGAAGTATCAAACAGGGCTTGTAGGAAAATAGATTTAATATTATTATTTGAATAGTAATTTATTTTATATTATTTCTTCACAGTGTCCTAAGTCTCCATGATTTATCTCCTTATCGTTTCGTGATGACAACAGCATTGTCTCGAGGTGTCTGTTTGTATCTGTCTTTACAAGGGTGACAACACGAGGAACACCCTTCCCTCTTTATCAAAAGGACGAAAGGAAGTTCAGCAACATAGGGGAGAAATAAGATCACGCGCTGACCCGTGTAAACGGGCTGTTTCTGATGCCGGATCCCCATTCGGACTGTTTCCTCGCTTGTGTACCAGCGTCACACAGCGCCCTTCTGCTACGTGAAGGTAGCTAATGTTTGAAGTTTTCCTTTCGCCCCATCTTCCCCATGTGCTGCAAGAAAGTAAGTGTCCTGATAAAACCATCCCCGACAGCCTCAATTTAGTGCAGGGGTGACGTCTTAGTTGAGGAGGCAGATTTCTCCTCCTCTGAAGCCGAGAAATCCAAGAATGGTTCAAGGAATGTTATCCAGACCCCCAAGGCCGAGAGACACCTGCCGGATGGATTATAATCTATGTGCATTTAATTCCTAGGCCAGAAATCTGCCTTGAGTTTCTGAAAAGTATAGCAATCCTTTCATAGACTCTTCAAATTCATGATTTTTAAAACTAAAAATAGCAGGGCATCTGGGTGGCTCCGTTCGTTAAGCAGCTGACTCTTGGTTTCAGCTCAGGTCGTGATCTCAGGGTCGTGAGATCGAGCCCCGCACCAGGCTCTAGGCTCAGCATGGCGTCTGCTGGAGAGTCTCTTTCTCCCTTTCCTCTGCCCCTCCTCCCACTCATGTGCTCTCTCTCTAAAGTAAATAAATAAAATCTTAAAGAAAAACCCTAAAAATAGCATCTCATGCTGACGCCTAGGATGATAGAGATTAAGTAACATGATATCATCGAGCAATTAGCATTGAACCTCACACAGGTAAACAGAAGCTGAAACTAGTAAAAACGATTAGTAGGAGTGGTAATGTAGTAATTAATAACAATAATTAATAACAATGGGGTCGTGAATGACGGTAGCAGCGTGTGGCAGATGTTTGCCAGGTGCCGTGGGCGTCAGCCCGCAGACACTGCTGAGCCCCGTACTGCTTACACCCCCGCTGCTCACCAGCTTCCAAATTTCCACACCTTAAACCCTCCGCTGTGTTTCTTGATTCAGGACTCAGCGGGTGGCTGGGAGTCTGTGTCTTTTTTTCAGAGTTCTAAAAAAGTTATTTCTGACAGTTTCTGCTTGTTTTCTGAAATGTCAGTGCAAAGATGCGTGTTTGGAGCTGCCAACTCTGCCATGCTGCTGGCATCTTCCTAAATTTATTTCGAATGCAGAGCTTATAAAGGGAAGATTCTCCTGCCCCCCAGGCCTGCCACCCACTGCAGCTGTTTCCCGGGCTTCCTAGGTGACGCCCCCCGTGTGCTCCGAGTGGGGGTGAGGTGGGGGCCACAGGGGCCTTTTCAAACTGCTTTTGTGGCCTTTGTCACTGCGTCATAATTACCGGTTTGAAGTTCTGCGGGCGCTGTCCACATGAACGCCCCTGCGGCTCGGTCCTGAGTCTCATTCTTACTCCTCTGTCTATGCCGGAGCCAGAGCATCTGCTCACGAATGTATTTTAGGAAATCAATACATGAAAATACGCTATATGTTTTTAAATTTTACAAATGTTCTGATCATAGTTATTTTTGACTTTCTAACACATCCAAAATAAATCACCTAGAAATATGTTACCAGTAATGAGAGAATTCAGTGTGTTGTCCATAATGAAGAGAAGCACATGAAAACCATTTTTCTCCTAAGAAACGAGTACAGGTTTTAAAAGATTAAGGAATAACTTTTTACACATGCAGACAAAACAGACAAACGAAACACAAGAAAGGTATTGTTAAAATATATATGAAAACTACAGCCACATAGCAGTAGGGTTACAAAGTACCTGAGGGACATGCTTCCTGAGTTAGAGAACGTACTTACGTGCAGAAACTTGGACGGCTTTACTGACAAGAAATAAATGGGAAAAGGTTCTGTCTTGCTTGAGAGTATGACATGAGATTTAAAAATGAAAATGCTTCTCCAATTAATACATTCATTCTGATAAAATATAAGCATATGCTTTGATTAAAATATCATTTTTAAAAAGAATCTAAGTGTGAGAAATCATTTCTAAACTGAGCTATAACTCAACTTTGAATAGGGTAATAGTCAAAACCATTATTAAGAATTAAAATTCTCACCACAAAGTAAATATGTGCTTTCAGTACTATACCCAAAGAGCAATCCCTTTAACATTTTAAAATTATTTTTTAAGTTGTGATTCCTTCCCTTCTGGAAATACTATCAATACTCCTTGATGTCACAATTGTACAGCATTGGCTATGCTATGAAGGAATTAATTAAATTCCCTTTCTCACAAATGTTCATCATTTTATTACTGTTTCAGCCTTTCTATTTGATGCTTTGTAAGATCCTCAAACACCTATTACTGGTTTATGAAATTCTGATTGGCGCTGCTGACTCACTGTTGTATAGCACAAGACGTTGTAATGGCTGGCCTTCCTTCCACACCTCCTGCAACAAGTTGTCTGCTGTAACTTTATTTTTACATGGTCGCAACAGACACCACCTTACTACTCTAAGGGCAGTAACTGGTGGGAAAGAAGCCTGGATAAATGGCATCTATTGCTGTGTCGGAGTAGGTTAGTGGGGAGCAGACGCTCACTCTGATGGCACAGGAAGCGTCTGATTACAAACGGGTAAGATTGTAGGTCACACGTACAAGGGACCATCTGGACCATGGAAGTTGGGTCTGACGCCGTCTGGACAACCAACGGGTGGTGCCGCCGTGGGGGAAGCGGTGTGTGTGTGTGGGGTCCTCCCAACAGGAAAAGGACCCAGCAATCCTGCTTCTGGCTGTTTGCACGGAGGAACTGGAGTCAGGATCTCAAAGAGACACCTGCACCTCCACGCTCACCGTAGTGCTGTTCCCAGCAGCCAAGATATGGAACCAACCCAGCACCCACGGACGGGTGGAAATGTGGAGAGAGAGGACATGTCTCTCTCTCTCTCTCTCTCTCTCTCTCTCTCTCTCACACACACACACACACACACACACGGAAGAATATTACTCAGTTGTTAAGAAACAAAAAGGAACAAGGTCCTGCCATTCGCCATAACATGAAGGGACAGCAAGGGCATCGTGCTCAGTGCAATAAGCCAGACCCAGGAGAAACGCGGCTCGACCTCCTCCGAACGTGGAATCTAAACACGTCACCCTCACAGAATCAGGTGGGACTGTGGTGCCCGGGGGTGGGGGGACAGGGAGGTGCTGGTCCCAGGCGCGCAGCTGCAGGTAGAGGATGGATGAGCCCTGGGGATGCAGTGCAGAGAGCAGAGCCTAGAGTGAGCGAGTTGTGCTGTGCACGGGACATGTGCCGAGAGTGTAGGTCGAAGTGTTCTCCCCGCATGCACGCGCACACACACGCAGACACTAGGGAAGGAGATGGACGCGTTACTTCACTGGATTGTGCGGATCATTTCCCAGTGTATACAGATGTCAAAACATCACATTACACACCTTAAATATGTACTTTTAAAAAAAATATTTTATTTATTCATTTGAGACGGAGAGAGCAGAGAGAGACAGAGAGAGAACAAGTGGGGTGAGGGGCAGAGAGGAAGCCAGAAGCAGACTCCCTTCTTAGCAAGGAGCCCAATGGGTGGACTTGATCTCAGGACCCTGAGATCATGACCTGAGCCAAAGGCAGACGCTTCACTGACTAAGCCACCCAGGTACCTTGATTTTTGTTGTTGCTGTTGTTGTTAGGAGATCTCAAGAAACCTGTTTTGTTTTTGTTTTTAAAGAGAGAACTAGTGGTTAATCAAGCAAGGTAGGGTGTGGGAGCAGAGGAGTCGGATTGTGCAAATGTCCTGAGGTAGAAGGGGGCCTGAGGTGTTTGAGTACCTGATGGAATGAAGTGTGGCTGGATCCCCGGGCCAGTGAAGGGGCAGTGGGAGGTGAAGGTGACAGTGAGAGCCTGGAACAAATCACTGGAGTCATGGGAAGAGCTCGATGCTTCTATGAGGAGCGCTGAGAGGACACGGGACAGAAGAGCCATGCCTGGCGGTAGAACAGCCCGCTGGCTCCCCCGCGGCGCACTTGCAGGAGTAGGAATGCGGACACTGCTGAGCAGGCCACCGTAACTGAAGGGAGTGGAGATTTACCAAGAAGGAAAATTGTTTTCACATCATCAAGACTCCAGACTCCATTGACCTGTGAGGTGGGTGCTGTTTGATACGCGGCCGCGTGGAGAAGTCTGACTCTATTTCCTCCATGAAACCCAAGCCACTTAATGGAAAGTACCCAAAATTGTTCAAAATCATGATTCATCTTGGCGTTTGTTTGCCTTTTTTTTTTTTTTAAGTAAAACATGATGATCTGTTTCTTTCTTTGTTCTGTTTCTTTGTTTCTGGAGCTCTGTGTGGCCCTTAACGATATTCCTTTTATCCTCATTCCCGTTATCTTTGCATTTCTTACTTATCATCACTACTGCTTGGGCTTTACTCCATGGTTATTTTCGAACTCATTGTCTTTAGAGGGTGTTAACACCTTTTTCTTATTTAGATCAATTGCTTTTCAGGCCCGCCATTGTCTCTCATACCAAAGTTGCCTTTCATTGGATTCTTGTTATTTCTACAATTTTTATATGTCATTTTTTTATTGCTTTTCTTTTTTTACCTTGCAGGATTAAATGAAATTTTTTGTTATTTTTTTTTATATTTCAGAAAGGAAGAGTATGAGTTCATATTCTGAGCCCCGGCGTGATGGAATATGAGTATATCCTTTGAACTTGATAGATTTGCTTGAGAGAAACTTCTATGAGAAGAAACTGTTTGTTCTCACACATTTGAGAGTCAAAGTCCTCTATAGTCTAGAATTTACTCTTACCAATGAAAATCTGATTCCTTTTCACTGATAAGGATATTTTTAAAAAATTTTATCTTTCTACCCTTAGAAGTTTTAAGGGAACTTTACACTAGCATTCTTTAAAGTCATAATGACTAGGTCCAGGGAGATCAATCTACAACCACAAAAATGTTATGGAGTAAATCTACCCAGAACTTGGCTGAGGAAAACATCCATCATGATCCTCGTGGTTTTGGAGCTGGGTTGAGGGAAAGCTCCTGTGGCATCTGCTTGGGTACACGGCTCTGCCTCACAAGCCTTCCTTCCTCCGAGGACTGGTGACCCTCCCAGGGCAGTGCCCTTATGCACCTGGAGGGGCACATGATAGCAGGTGAAATTGTGCAGGTGTCCTTCAAGCTGGACCACGTGCCACACACAGGCCATAGCTTCCTTGACCAGAGTAAGGCACGTGGCTGTGCCAAAAGTTAGGGAGCAAGAGAATACATTCAACCCCTTAGTGGGAGGAATTACAGAGTCAGACGGAAAATACCACGGACCCTGGTAAACGTGAAGATTTGCAGCCTTAAATGACAATTCCCCATTGGATAAGGATTCCCCACCCCCACCCACTGTGCACCCTGACGCTGCCCAGTGCTCAGTGTTTTCAATTTCCCCACCCACAGATGTCTTCTTCAGCTCTGAAGAATTGTCTTGTATTTTTTCTGTATCTATCGTGGGTCTGATTTTATTCTTTGTTCTGTGAATGAAGCCCGTCATAGTTATTGATGTGCAGACGTCGGGTCATCGTTGCCTTCCAGGGACGAATCCCACGTGATCTTGGTGTGCCATCCTTCTACTGTGCCGTGAGATTCACTCTGCTGGTATTTTGCTGAGGATTTCTGCATCTATGGTCAGCAGGACTATTGGCCGGTGGTTTCCTTTTCTTACAGTGTCCTTGTCTGGCACTGGTATCAGGGTAGTGCTGGCCTCGTAGGATGAGTTTGGGATTGTTCCTCCTTTAATTTTGAAAGAGTTGGAGAATAATTGGTATTCATTCTTCTTTAAATGTTAGTTAGAACATTTGGTCCTGGGCTTTTATTCATGGAGAGATTTTGGATTACTGACTCAGTCCCTCCCCCATTATTGGTCTGTTCAGATTTTCTATTTCTTCATGATCCCCCCTTCTCCCCATGAATTGAAATATTTTAAGGTCCCTCTTGACTTTCAGATTTGTTGTTTTATCTTGAAACATGCCTCAGTTTGAAAATTCTACAAACCATGTCTCGGAATCTCCGGGAATCCTATGGTGTCTCGCCTCTGTCCTGGATACAAATCAGACAGTGTATTGATTTTCCAGAGATCAAGTGTCTCTTTTTTGTCATTATAGTGATGTTGTCGGTGGCATGAAAAACTAAGGGAAGAAAATGAAGTGAATGAGAGAGAGAGTGACAGAGAGAGAAGGAGGTAGGGAGGAAGGAAAGGAGAGAGAAGGGATTCAGGAAGGAAGGTGGAGGGAGGGGGAGAGAGAGACCAACCTTCCGTCCGGTCTGGTCCACCACTGATGTTTATTCCAAGTGCTGGCAGTACTAGGAAGTCCCAGGGAGCGCTGAGGTGAGGGAATGTGGAAAGTAGACCCCTACGGATAAAATATGACTAATAAAATTAGCTCAGAGCAAAACGGTTCTTCAGAGAAACCAAAACAGATGCATAATTAGAGACGGAAAAGTACTGCGAAGAGAGAAAATCAACTTGAAATAGCATCATCTCTAATGGGTTGTGTTGATGTTTAGAAATTGGATGTAAGCTATTTAACACACACACACACACACACACACACACACACACACACACACACGTCTGTGACGTAGAGTAGCTACGCGCCCTGAGTGATCGGCCGCACAAACGGAAACGACTGTGGTGTGCAGTACTGAGCCCTGGAAGCCAATGACTTCACATTTAATAACCGCAGCTTTTAAACGGGTTGCCCGCTGGCCCATCGGTTTGGCGCATCTGACGAGTCCTGCGTGGTGTGCAGTTAGTTACTGAGAGCACGTTAAGATTGATGGGGTAGTTTTTAGGGTCAGGCCACTTAGCCACTCCCTTCCCGGCGTCTCTGTTACATAAGGGGAGAGGCGAGCCTCACACATCACCGTTGCAGTAGCTCATAGGAGCGACCGTCCCAGTTCCCCGCTACAGCTTTCTGTGCGTCGTCCCCAGGTGCACTTAGAGGAAACTTCCCGAGATACGGGCTCATCAAGGATTTGAGACTAGAACTGACTTGTGTAGTTTGTAATTCAGGAACCTCCCAACATGACACTACTTTACAGGCCAAACCATTTCCTCGCCGGCGCCCTGACTGCTGCAGGCTTGCTCCGCGTGTGCATGCTTGTCTGGGGAGTAAGTGATACCCAGTCTTCAGGGCAGCACCGGAAGCCTCTGGAACATCCCAGCCCCTAATCGTGTCCCCGCCCACACTACACAGATAAAGAAGCTGAGAAAGGCGACCTGCCTTCCGTAAGTGGAGGGTCTCTTCAGGCAGTCGGAAGACGACCCCTGAAAGTAAAGTCGATAGAAATGAATGTAGGATGAAAGTATAGAAGAGCTTTGGGATTTCAGATATATCCACTGTGTGCACATCTTCTAAATACATGTTAAAACTTTAACCCAAATACTGCAGCTCGTTTTGTCACCATATTTTACAGAGTAAAAGTACATACTGGGGGCACCTGGGTGGCTCAGTCTGTTAAGCGTCCAACTCTTGATTTCGGCTCAGGTCATCTTCTCAGGCTCCTGGGATCAAGCCCGTGTCAGCCTCCGTGCTCAACTCAGAGTCTGCTTGAGATTCTCCCCCTCCTCTCCCTCTGCACCGTCCCCTGCTCGTGCTCTCTCTCTCAAATAAACACGTCTTTTTAAAAAAGTGCATACTGGAAGATTTTTAATCTATGGATCAAAAAGGTGTATTACTTGTTAAAACCCAGACATATGTCCTTACAAACGATCTCATACTCTGGAGTGGTGCTCACAATACTGTTATAACCCGGGTGGGCTTACCAGCTAAGAAGAATCAACACAGGACAATGTCATTCACGATCTCTTATTTCCATGAAGCGGCACAGAGATCGAAGAAACAACTGACATGAGCACGGCTTTCACATTTTTTTAACCTCTTTTTAATTTTTAACCCAAACCTTTCCCTTTCCCTCATAAATCCTAACGGGGCTGGGGAGTGAATGACAAGGTCACCAGGCACTGTGATGAGCTTCGAATCCAAGTCCGCAGCACTTGCTCTGAATTGCTGCTTCTTTCCCTACGCAGGGTATCAGAAACTGCATACACTGCTGCGTAATTAAATTTAGACAATTTTAGGAGCTAATTTCTTTAGCTTACAGTACAGAGAAAATAACCATATATTTACTTTAATGGTGACAACATGAAAATTGTGAGTGGAACCTCTTTACAAATTCAAATGTGCACTGAGGAAAGTTAAATTGATTTAGCATCTGGGATAGAAAGACTCTGGAGGTTAGGGGAAGCTAGCAGTTCATTCTCCTGCTGGGAAGAAGACAGGATCCATGAGCTCATTGTCTGAGAGAGGAAGGAAGGAAGGAAGGAAGGAAGGAAGGAAGGAAGGAAGGAAGGAAAGAAGGAAGGGAGGGAGGGAGGGAGGGAGGGAGGGAGGAAGGGAGGAAGGGAGGAAGGAAGGAAGGAAGGAAGGAAGGAAAGAAGGAAGGGAGGGAGGGAGGGAGGGAGGGAGGAAGGGAGGAAGGGAGGAGAGGGGGAGGAAGGGGAGAAAGTACAACGTTTAAGCAAATGTCCAAAAAATTTACGCCTAACCACTCCACCAAGTCGACAATTACTGCATTTTTCTCATTATTCTCTGGGCTTTGTCCCCTTGCTTCCATTATCACCCAGCTGCAAGGATGCTGCAAACCGCTTTGTGATTTCTGCGGACTGGTTTTCACCAGAGAGGTTGTGGATATAAACCCGTCCTTCCCATGCTGCCCAGTCACTTGACCCTGACTGGTGACGGGGAGGACTTACTCCTGTTTGCTCGCCTGGCTTAGCCAGGTTAGCACATTTTCCTCTGTGTTTCTCGCAGAGATATCTGTGGATTTGTGTATAGGGCTTTGCATCTTGGTGCTTCGGGGTTCAGGACCTGCTTCTTCCAAGGGCTTGGCTGGAAGTTTGCATAGTCAGAAGGAAAGAAGGTGGTGGAAGCTACTGGCCGCCTGCCGGATCCCCCAACTCTGTCTGTGGGCAGGAGGCCAGGTCTTCGTTGTGAAGCTTCGCTGGGGGCTCCCAGTGGCCATGGCACTAAGCTCCCCGCACCCCCAGACTGTGAACTAGAATGCTGGGCCCCACGTCCACCTCACTCAGGAGGTCACCCCAGGCTGCACTTCTGCTCTTTCCCTGTCCCCCGAGAAGGGTGACCTGAAAGTGGGGGCGGGCGTGGGCATGTGATGCTCTGCTGGCACCTGGCCCGTCCCAGCTGGCGGAGCCTGCCTTCGCCCCGCTCCCTCACCGGCCGGGCTCACACCTACGGAAACGCACTCCCTTCCCCTCACAGCATCCTTGTGCCTCGGCTCACAGATGCTCACTCCCACTGAACCAACGCGGAGGCTTAACCAACTCCAGCCTTTGGTTGAGTGTTTTATAGGGATGTAGCTCTTTCTTAGGCTCTGCCTATGAACGTGTCTGCATTTTCGAAGGAGGTAGCTACTGTCAAATCTGGCTGCATTTTCCTGTCCTCTGTGTGTTGCTCTTAGCACGTCCCAGCCCAGTCTCGCCATGACACCAGGAAGGAAGGCTGCTGTTGGTGGCTGAGCCCCACGCAAGCCCCGGGTGCCAGTGACCGTTCCCCTGTACGACTGCACACCCGCGGCCTCATCTCCTCCCCACCCCCATGCTGCAGGTATGCAGTGTTCTTCTATCTTATTTTATCAGTAAATTGACAAGTATCATACACACAAGGTTTCTAATTGTGTAAACAAAATCATGTCAAACATGAATCTTTCATTTTCCTCTTCTGGTTGGGCTTCCCCTCTCCCTTTTGCTCGCACGTTCTCCCGAGATCATTCACAATAATAATCGAGCATGTATATTTCTCAATATTGTCTGTGTGTTCATATAATTACGTAAAATCTTGTAAGAATATAAACACACCTACCTATATGGTTTTTGTTCTCTGTTGTGTGAAGAGAGATTCCTGTGTGACCCACTTTTCTGCATCTGCTTTTTCTTCTTCACACCGTCCTGCAGGAGGAATTCCAGGAAATTTGCATAGTTCTAATGCATTGCTTTCAGTGGCTGCAAAGGATTCCATCCCATGAAAGCTGCGTCCTGTATCCAACCCGACTGTGGCGGCGGAGGGCTATTTACTCTGTTCCTCATGAGCGGGGTAAGGAGGTTGGGGTGGTGGGGAATTAAGTCTCGAGAATTTAAGAACAAAGTACACCTGACCAAAAGCCGGGCTACGTCTACTACAATGAAGCCTGCAACTCTCAAGACTGCTGGTGACTAGGAACTCCGCCTGCTGAGGGTGACTGCTGTCTCTGCTGAGGCCCACGGCTGGTCCTCCGTCACTGGATTAGGAGCTGGAATAATGCATCCTAATCACTCATCCTCACACACGAGCGTACAGGCGTGCTTGCAGCAGAGGGGGCCTGCCAGGGCAAAGGCGTAGGCATTTCCTACAGATTCTGCTGGAATTTCCGCATGTGTGATTCAGATTTCTACACTCCTTGCCTGGAAGTGCGCATCTCATTACCCCAACCAACAGCGGGAACTGTGGAGCCTTGTAACTTGGGCTGGATGGGCAAAAAGGTAATGCTAAAGTTCTGAGAGCATTAACTCCCTACTGACGACCTTGAATATGCTTTCATACATTTGATGTATTTGCTACTTGAACCTGCTTTGTGATTTTTTTATCGGTGTTTAATTCACTTTTTAAAATTTGTATTTATTTATTTAGTTTAACAACTGATACACAAACGGCACATATGTAACGTTTGATGCGTTTGTACGTACGCGCATATCTGTGAAACCGTAGCACGATCCAGATCATACACCTCCCCTCCGCGTGTCTCCTGCCCCTTTGGGCTGCGTGTGCGGTAAGACCACAGCACAGATGCTGCCATTTTAAGCTTTCCGTACACAAGACGGCGCTGTGAACGACAGGCTTGACTTCCGCTCATGAGATCGCTCCCAAATCTATCACGCTTCTGCTGACTGTGTTGATGATGCCTCTGCTAATCCAAGAGGTTACAGTTTTCCTACAAACATGTCTCCCTTTTCTGGTGTTTCTTCTGTGTGCCCAGTCTTTTTTTTTAATGTATTTTTTTTTAAAGATTTTATTTATTTATTCGACAGAGAGAGAGACAGCCAGCGAGAGAGGGAACACAAGCAGGGGGAGTGGGAGAGGAAGAAGCAGGCTCATAGCGGAGGAGCCTGATGTGGGGCTCGATCCCAGGACCCCGGGATCACGCCCTGAGCCGAAGGCAGACGCTTAACCGCTGTGCCACCCAGGCGCCCCTGTGTGCCCAGTCTTAGTGTTAAAGTTCTTCACCCTGACATTGTCCATCTTGTGCCATCCGTGTTCTCATGAGAACATTCTTGAACTGCTGCTTATACCTTTAATCCAATTGGAATGTCTATAATGAATGTCATAAAATAAGGGGTTGTTTTTCTTTTTTTTTTTTTCCTGATGGATAACCAGTTTCAACAGGATGTTGTAATAAATTATCCGTCTCCTATAAATAAATGTTTTGAGGCATAACTTACCCACAATAAAATACACCTGTTTTAGCAGCATGAAGAGTTTTGACAAATGTATATACTCAGGATACCATGGCCACAATCAAGATACAGACCTTTGGCCTCACCCCAAACGTTCCGTTGTCTGTGACTTTGAGTGGCCGATCATCCCTACCCAAGGCTTCCGGCAATTTACTGATGAGATTTCTGTCACTGTAGATTAGAACCGTTTCTTCTAGAGCTCCACGTAATTATGTTATTGGCTGTGTCAGTAATTCATTCTTTTGTATTGCTGAATGGTTTTCCACGACCTGGCTATATCTCACTTATTTTTAACCCACGCTACTCTGTTGGGTGTCTGGGGTGTTTACATTTTTGGTTATTATGATTAAGCTTCTGTGAACATGATAAAGAAAGTGTCTAGGTAGACCGATGTTTTCCTTTTTCTCGGGCAAATGTCTTGAAGTCCCATTGCTGGTTTATAGGTCAGTTAGTATTGAACATTATAAGAATGTTCCACAGTGTCTGTGTTCCAAGGTGTCTGATCCTTTCTACATTCCCACCTGCAGTGTGTGACAAGCCCCAGAGCGTGCGTGGTACCTCACTAACGTTCTAGCTTGTGCTTCTATCATGGTTAAAGATGTTGAGTATCTTTTCCTGCTTATTGGGCTTTTGTGTACATCATTTTTGTGAATCAAAAATGCGTGTGTATTCTGAAAAAAGTCCTTTATCAGATACATGCTTGCAGACTTTATCTCCCTATATGTGGTCTTTTCCAGTTACTTGTTATCCTTCCAAGAACAGGAATTCTCATTTTGATGAAGCCCAATTTATAACATTTTATTATTTTTTTGAAGATTTTATTTATTTATTTGACAGAGAGAGAGAGTGAGCACAAGCAGGGGAGAGGGAGAATCAGGCTCTCAGCTGAGCAGAGAGCCACACGTGGGGCTCGATCCCAGGACTCTGTGATCACGGCCTGAGCCGAAGGCAGACGCTTAACCTACGGAGCCACCCAGGCACCCCTAATTTATAACATTTTAAAATGAATCATGCATCAGTATAATGCAAACCAGAGGTTGAAGTCCACTTTATTTTTCGTATTTTAATCCAATTGTTTCTGCGCAATTTGTCAAAACATCGTTTTTCCCCACTGGGTTACCTTTATATCTTTGTAAGAAATCAATTGACCATGTCTATTTGGGTTTATTTCTAGACTTTATTCTGCTCGATTCATGTGAAGGTCTATCTTTATGCCCTTTACAATCTTGATTAATAGAATTTTATAGTGACAAAACTAGGCATTGTGATTCTTTCAATTGTGTTCATACTTTTCAAAATTGTATTGACTATTCTAGTTTTTTCACAGGTTCATCTGGATTTTATATAAGCTTCTCAGATTCTATGATAAACTTTTCTGAGATTTTTTGATATTATATTGGATTTATAGATCAGTTAGGGAGAATTGATAATTCGACAGTATTGAGGCCACTAATCCATGAACATGGTCTGTCTTTCCAATTTTAAATGAAAGAAATTTCTCTCAGCAAGGTTTTATAGTTATCAGAACATAGGTCTTACACATCTTCTTGAACTCGTTGTGAAGTATTTTATGTGTACAGATGCTATTACAAGCAGATATCAAAATGTATTTTCCAAATGGTTTTGATAGTGTTTAGAAACAATTGAAGTACCTGTGTGGCTCAGTCAGTTAAGTGTCTGCCTTAGGCTCAGGTCATGATCTCAGGGTCCTGGGATCAAGTCCCGAGTCAGGCTCTCTGCTCAGCGGGGAGTCTGCTTCACCTTCTCACTCTCCCTCAAATATATATATATACACAAAATCTTTAGAAACAACCAGTTTGTGTATGTTGGGTATCCTGTCACAGTGATGAATTTATTTGTTATTTTGGTAAATTTCTGTTATTTTTTATTTTCTCTGTCCAATGATCATATAACTTGTAAATAAAACTTAACTTTTCATTTCCAATCTGTATGACTTTCCTTTTTCTCTGTAAATTATAGGCTAGTCCGTCCAGAGCAATATCGACAAGGAGTAACAAGAGCGGATATGATGGCCTAGGTCCCCATCTTAATGGGAAAGCACATAGTCTTTCACTCGGTAGGATTAACTGTAGATTTTTCATATATGACTTTTATCATATTGATGAGATTCTCTACCTTTCCTTATTTGCTAAGAGTTTTTAAGAACAATGGGTGTTGAATCTTGTAAAATAGTTCTATCTGTTGAGATGATGAAATAATTATCCTTTTAATACAGTGAACTAATCATATTGATTGATTTTAAAATATCAAAGAAACTTTACATTTCTAGCATGTATCCCACTTGGACATAATATACCTTTCTATTTCTGTATGGCTGAATTCTATTAATAAATTTTGTGAAAGAAAGGGGGGATAATCAGAAGGGGGAATGAAGCATGAGAGACTATGGACTCTGAGAAACGAACTGAGGGCTTCAGAGGGGAGGGGGGTGGGGGAATGGGATAGGCTGGTGATGGGTATTAAGGAGGGCACGTATTGCATGGTGCACTGGGTGTTATACGCAACTAATGAATCATCGAACTTTACATCAGAAACCAGGGATGTACTGTATGGTGACTAACATAATATAATAAAAAATATTATAAAAAAATAATTAATTTTGTGATAGGTAATGCTGTTTAGATTCATAAGGGATGTTTATATTTCCCTATATGTGATGACTTGGTCTTACTGGAGTCAGAGTAACACTAAATTCATAAAATGAATTAGAAAGTCTCCCTTCCTCTCCTTTTTCTGAAAGAATTTTCATTGGATTGGTATCATTTCTCTTTGTATGTGTGATATAATTCAGCAAGGAATTAATGAGGTTGAAATTTTACTTGTGGGAAAACTTCAAATTATGAATTCAGTTTTTGTAATTGACTTGGGACTGATCAAATTTTCTATTTTTCATTATTGTCAGTTTTATTAATTTATATCACTCAAGAAATTTGCTGCATCTAAATTGTCAAATTTATAGAAATAAAATGTCTTAAATATCCCCTCATTGTTTTTCTAAGTTTTATGTCTTTAGTGAGGACCCCTCTTCCATTTGTGATATTGGCAATTTGTACTTTCTTAATTTTCTTTTTTCAATGTAACCAAAAGTTTGTTAATTTTAGGAAGTTTATTCAACATCTGAGGTTAGATTTCCCTGGTTTTATTTTTCCTGTTTTTATTTCAATGTCTACATATTTTATTTTTATTATTTTATCTTTCCATTTACTTCGGGCTTAATTTGATCTTTATTGTGTAATGTCTTTAAGTGGTAGGTAATCTGATTGAGTTTAGATCTTTCTTCTTTTTGAATATAACTACTTGAATGAGAGTCTTTTCAAAGTGTGGTCTGGGGTTTTCTGACACTCTCTGAGGCATTCTGAGAGACCAAAATCATTGTCATCATAATTATGAAATACCAGCTGCCCCATCGTAGAATCATTGCTACCTGTATCTTCAGTGCAAAAACTATGGTGGGTCAACTGCTGATGCCTTAACAAATCGGGCAGCAACTCCAGACTGTACCAATTATCATAGTATTACTCCGTGCGAGGCACCCACAGCTTAAAAAATGACAGTATCACCTAAGGATGTTCTTGTAAAAGCAGTGAAATTGCTTATTTTATTAAATGCCAACCCTAGTACTCATCTTTCCCAATATTCTGTGGGATGAAACCGGATGTATGCGTACACACTCTGGCCACACGCCCAAGCGCGATGCTCTTCTCGTGAACAGCACTGTGCCCTTTGTTTGAAGTGCGAGCCAGACTGGCATTTTCCACCAAACTCCATTTGACTTCGACCCCCACAGACAGCCATAGTTATTCAGACTTGGGTATTTGGCAGACATTATCTCAAAAATGAACACAGTAAATCTGTCGTCTCAAAAACAAAATTGTTATTAGTGTCCAATGATGAAATTTTAAAATGTAAGTGCTCGACAGTTTCTCAATACTTAAAGGCTTTCCAATGAGAACAGGAATGGTATTAGCAACTATAATTTCCACATGTCAACATTTGGGAGATCTCAGTGATTCTGTGAACCGATGCTGAGTGACCCGTGAGTGAAGTTACAAAATCGGACACAGGGAGAAGTCTCATTTCTCAAGGTCCTGTTTCTCTCCCTGCCCCCTCCCACCTTATGGCAGCAATGCCCTTGTTCCGTGCCCTTCACCGTGACCCTGAAAATGCCCTGTGCTCAGTCTATGATGGGCTATCAATTTCCCGTGGTGCATCTGAGGGGGGCTTCCATCTGGCCTTTGTTGTCTGCATTCTCCTGGAAGTCCAGAGAAGGTATTTGCTTTGAATTATTTAAGTGACAAAATAATAACCCTCCATACACTTCTGATTCCTGAAAAAAAAAAATTAAGATTTTGGCAGCTCAGAGTAAAGATTTACAATCTGTTTAATGACATCTTCTAATATAGGGTGTGTTGTGTCCAATATTTTTTCTTAAGTGAACGAGCAGATTAATTAGTTTTGTGATCAACAAAACAATAAACGCCAAGTAAGAGCCTTGCAGAAACAAATATATTTATTATTCTGAAGGGGGTAGCCAGTTTTTTTCTATCATTTTAATTTAAAATTACATAATTATTCATAATTCTAATCATGCACTCTCAATATGTCACCATTTCTTTTGTAAATCCCCAGGTCAGACTTCCTAACAGGAGCGTTTCTGTGTATCTTGCCCATGTGATTGAGAGTGACTTTAAGGAATACGGAAAATGAGAATTTGGCAGTTATATGTGATTGGTCCTTCTTCTCGTGCATGTCAATTTCTTTCTTATACAAAAGGACAAGAGAGAAAACATCTAAAACCTAATAAACACCGCCTATACTGATGACCTGACAATTTTCTACTAGAGAAATTTGGGAATTAAGAACTAAAGACCAAAATTAAAATTTAAAATATAGCTCGTCGTTCTGTACAAGTAATTTATCCACATCTACCCACTTAACGTGCACAAAATATCTTCTTCTTGTACTTTTGTCGCCCCAGCAGATAGTCCATGCAGTTGCTCTGAGTGCTAGGAAAGGCACCTCGATCCCTCTAAATGGCCTCCGCCATAATTGTTCCTGCGCAAGTATCCTCTTCACTATTTCCCATGGAGACATTTGCCACTTTACATCAATCTATCCCACATCTCCTAAAAATGACACTTGAGAAAGAAGAAACAACAGACTGGAACGGTGCGGGGTGGTGCTACAGAAAGGAGGTTTTGGAGGAGTGTCTCAATCATCAGAGACCAAGTGTTTCAAGTGAACTTCGGAAAATTACCAAGGCAGGCTCTGGGACCTGGGAGGGCTTCTATGATAAAAGTTCTTGTTGTTTTGGTTTTTTTCCCCTGGTTTTCAAGAGAGCAAGCATCTGGACAAAACAAACATTTGGAGGCGATTAACAGAAAATGCTGGTTCCATCTGATTTTTTCTTATCCTTTATTTCACAGAAAACTGAAGTGGTGTCACTTGGGTCGGCCCTGTGCTGACGACGGAGCGGTGGTGGTCTGGATGTAGGGTCCTGTCCGTGCAGGAGGCGTAGAGGCACCGACTCTTGTGAACACACCCCCAACACCCCAGGGACTCTACAGATTCCATGTTTTATGTCCCTCGGGGAAAAGTCTAAATACAGCCTGTTTTCCTCCTGGGTCCATGGTGAGACCGCAGTTTTGTACTCCGATAGAGCCAGAAGTAGTCATGTGACTTATCTTACCCTGGAAAATATGAGCAGAGTTGGAAAATGTAAGAGCCCATGCGTGATTTTCCACACTTTCTCCTTCCTGAGGGTGACTGGCACTGCCCCGGACAGCGCCTGTGAGGGGCTCGCAGAGTAAGTGAGAAAGCAGTGGGTGCTCTGAGAATGTGAGGTTTTAGGGCGTTCGCTGCAGCACATCTTTTTTTTTTTTTTTAAGATTTTATTTATTTATTTGACAGAGATAGAGACAGCCAGTGAGAGAGGGAACACAGCAGGGGGAATGGGAGAGGAAGAAGCAGGCTCCCAGCAGAGGAGCCTGATGTGGGGCTCGATCCCAGAACGCTGGGATTACGCCCTGAGCCGAAGGCAGACGCTTGAGGACTGCGCCCCCCAGGCGCCCCCCTGCGGCACATCTAAGCCCGTGCCACATGTCCAGATATAGAATCTCCATCAGGCTGCGGGGCCGCAGACCCATAGCAAACTCGCAAAAGGATCTTTTCTTAGCCCATTAGTCTGAACACCTGTAAGAATTAGATTCTTTCGACTGTCATCCCCACTTGTTGACTTCTCCTGCTGATACTTCTCTTCCTGGTCTTCACACTCTTGGGAGGAGGTTATAACTACGTGTGGCCAGTCAGCTGTCCACCTGACGTTCCCTCAGCTTCCCCATGATCTTCAGTTCTCCCGGAGCAAGGCTGACTCCCTCTAACTAGTTTCAGCCAATGAACTCCGGACAGAGCAACGTGTGTTTTTCCTGACCCTCCAGCTTTTTCTTCTCAGTTTATGGTCACCTAGAAACAGAAAGGAAGTGAACATCTGTCAGCCTGGGTCCTTGAAAGACCAGGTGGCATGGAGCCAAGGACCACAGGCCACTGGTGTGTCTGCGAGTGAGGTACGCGCCTTAGTTCTGTCAATCCTTGGCGATCCGGTGTTAATTTATCACTGCAACTTAACTCAGTCACGCCCGGCACATTGTGTGAGGGTGTGTGAGGCTGGCCTGTGTATCTCTGTGAGCGTGTGTGCTGTGCTGTACGCCCTGGAGTTGGGGGTGGGACAAACATCTCGAAGTTGCAGATGCAAATGGAGGACAAGATTTGCTCCACAGAATCAAGCTGTCTACACCCGCTAAGCAGACTGAGATTAGTGTATGCAAACAGCAGGTCAACTGGGATGGTTTCATAGGCTGGGCTACTCACCACTGTGGTGGGTTATGTTTAAAAATTAAGATGTTTCACAAAATCCATGATTAAGTTTCCCTTTTGTAGGAATGAACGTAATCTTCACCATAGTGAACGTTTGATTATTTATAAGCATGGACAGTTTTGGGAAACAGAGTTTTTTAAAAATGTAGTTTTATTTTCTTGAATATATTTTTGCTGCTATATCTAGAAAAAAATGGTATAGGTGAAGGCAGGTGAGCTTAGTTTCAGGTGTTGTTCCTCAGGCCTTTCAAGTTCAGGGAAACACATGGACTGAGGGAAGGGGATGTAAGCACCACCTACTGCTAGAGGGATCCAGAAGAACTCTGGGGAGCTTGGCGGGCCAATGGCGGGGAAGAGTCTGCAGGAGAAGAGGACGTGGCAGAGCCCCCTGATCCTGGTAGGATATGCATCTCTCAGAGCAGCACAGCGAAAGGGGGAATCTCAGAGTTAGAGCACAAACAGTGAAAAGCACACCCGAGAGAACATCGTACAACCGATAAGGAAAGCTACAGCTAAGTGTGAACGTGGGTTCCCCTGAATGCAGGATCGAGCCGCCATGCCATCCACGTTAGTTGTGACTGCGGCAGGGCTGGAGCGAGTCCCTCCAGTCACCACGGTGCACGGCGGCAGGGGGCTGGTGAGAAGACCTGAGAATCACCCCTCGGGAGGGAACTGTTGACGGGCACTTAGCATGTTTTGTGATCTTGCGCAGACTCTTAAGTCGAAAGAATCCCTTTTTTCCCTTTCTTTCTAATTGCTCTGAGCCCAACTTGACATCCTTCATTTGCAAATGTTTCACTTACATCTGTACTACCACTTACAATTTACAAATGATTGTTTCAATTCAAAAATAGTCAAAGTTGGATAATAGTGCTAACATATTGTGCTAATTCCCTGCCCGTGGCACGGTAGCGTGCAATTTATTCTGGTCTCACAAATCAGTATTTACCCTCTGTTGTATCTGCAGATATACATTTAGTAGTAAATGCTAATTGGAAATGTCAGGATTTTTCAATCTAATTAGTATAATTGCTTAGACAAGAGGAGCAGAAGTCTTTATTTTTTAATGTAAATCCATTTTCTGTGGTTGCCAAAAAGGCGAGTGTTGCTTCTGTTTCCTAGGTTACCAGGAAGAGTCGTGGTTGTCAAGCCTCTGGATCTCTTGACATATGAAAGCGTTTGCAGAGATGAAAGTCTGAGAAAGATGCCAGGCGCTTGTCAAAGACCTTTTTTTTTCTTATCTCATATGCTCCAAAAAAATTTGTAAACTTGGACTTCAGATTTTTCCTAATTGTGAATCCAGTCATGTGAGAGTCAATCCCTGCTTAAATTGTGTTGAAACTCTCATAGATTTTAAATTTGACTGTCAGAAAGCACAGCCCAGGGGCCACCGACCCCCACGTAGCACAGGGCGGTAGGAAAGATGGACATCACAGGTGTGTTTTATTTCTGGAGGTGCCGAAAAACCAGGTTGGCGTGTCCAAGTCAAGATATCTTTTGAGAACTTCATTTCCAAATTGCCGGTAATGGGACCAAAGTTCACTAGGAAAATTTTTTCTGCAAATAACATAGTTTTAGAAACAAGGCTACAGAACAAGGCTCGGATGCATCTTTTCTTACCAACCACCATGGTCTGGAATTGCTTGTGGACCAAAAGCACGTGATAAATACTAACCATGCCTAATATTTCATCTGTTCGATCAGGGAAGGCATGAACTAAAAGCCAAATAAGACGGTGTGTATTTGATGTGTTTGTGGCTCGAGTGGTTTTGGTTGGTGCTAGTGCGTGTTCCTGCTCCTGTGAGAGCCTCCCAGGTCCCACCCCTATCTTGTGACCTAGAGTGGAACACACCCCCTCGCCACAGTGTCAGGTGGACGCTGGGACCTGTTGTGAGTCTATGTGACGTTCTCCGTTCCTGAGCAGGAGCTCAAGAGATGACTGATCATTGGGTTTGTCTTGACTTCTTGCTCTTGCCCTTTGCCATGAGAATAGCATGTTCCAGGTAAAGGATGCTTCCACCTGGGTTCTAGAATGAGAAGGCTTAGGGACAGAGTAGTAGCCTGGACAGAGCTGCAGAACCAGCTGTGATCCCAGTGAGTCTTGCAAGTCATGTGTGGCAAGCCCCCGAGGTTGGGGGGTGGTTCTGAGCTTGGCAAAGCCGACTGTTCCTGCCCAGAAGCCTGCAGGGACCCCTCCTGCCTTTGCCGCTATCTGACCTACCAGAGCTACTCACCACTTACTCTCATGGCGTGCTTTTCTTTTTAATGCTTTATGATCTTCTACTTTGAATCCTTCCCATAATCAAATCTTAGCTCTGATCTCCCTTTCTGAGCCAAGTCCCCTGCCTGTTGACAGGTAAGAAGAGAAAGAAGTTGATGAGGATTCAGGGACCTGGGTCAGGGTTCAGGTCAGCCCTGACCCCTCACTAGCTGTCAGGCTCTTCATCTCCAAGCTGTGCGAGGTGGAGCTGGATCCTTAGTTTGCTTTCCACTTGCAAGTCTTTACAACTCTGATTTCCTGAACCCCACATTTAGCACCAGTGATGTGAGAAATGCAAACTGCAATGAGACAATTGCATTTTTTCCGTCATCCCCATTGCATCAGGCTATCCGTGCAGGGGAGATATAAACTCCTTAATCGTTAGAGTGTCTCTCTAGTGATTTTCTCCCTTTGCAGGTATGGGGCGCCCCCCTGGGTATGCCCCATCAGTCGCACTGACTGACCCGGGTGGGAGCTGGAGAAGCTCAGGCGCTCGGGGAGGGTCTGAGCCCAGACAAGCTTCTCTGACTCATTTTCCACCACCCCTTCCTACGTAGCTGAGAAGACAGCCACAAGAGACCTGTTCTCAAAAGTTCCAGTAAGTCTTTACTGGAAGTAAAGAGCACAGGACAGGGAAATGCTGCCCCAGGGCCAGCAGCAGCACCAAGCTGGAAAAATCCACCGAAGTTTTGACAGTGGAGACAATAAAGTGAAGAAGAGTAAGTCAAGGTTGGGAGGTGAGGTTCACAACTTCGCTAGAGACCCATCACAAATTTGCAATTACAGTGTCATCAGCAAGATCTGGCCATAGTTTCATTAAACTTGTGGCCCCCGGGGCACCGGGGGCCTCAGTGGGTAAAGCGTCTGACTCTTGGTTCCGGCTCAGGTCATGATCTCAGGGCTGTGGAATCGAGCCCAGCGTCGGGCTCTGTGCTCCGCAGGAAATCTGCTGGAGAGTCTCTCTCTCCCTCTGCCCCTCCCCTGCTCGCATGCTTGCTCTCTCCCTCTCTCAATAATAAATCAATAAATCTTACAAAACAAACTTGTGGTCCCTAACCACCGATCAACGACTGGTCAATACACGAAGATTAGTGGTCCTTAAATAGCTTGGCTTGTCATTGGGTCAACTTTGTTCCCCTGAACTAGCCTTTCCCTGCACACTGATTCACAGAGGCTTGTATGCCATCTGTGGTCTGGCACATACCTGTTGCTGTTCCCCACTAAAAGTTCTTCATTTAAGGACTGATCCCATGGGGTAGATTTGGGTGACTACTTTTATTTCTACTGTTTTCAGGTGCACTTGGAAGTTTTTCACAGTATAATGTTTTGCTGTAGGCACTAAGGAGCAACTCCATGCAAGAACGTCTTTTAGCTGAGGAGCCAAGAGTCTGAAATCCCAAGGGCTAGACAATAGTGAGGCGGGGGCTCGTGGGGGGCTTGCTGGTGCCCAGTACAAAACAAAGCTGCACAAAGAGGAGTCGTAAGAGCAGCTCCGCAGCGGCCCGCCAGCAGCCACGCCCAGGGAGGGGCCGGGCGGGACGGAAGTCTCGGACAACCTGAATGTCACTAACAGCGAGGCTATCAAACGCACTGGCAAGACTAACAAAACCGATGCCGCTACAGGCTAGGGAAGGATCGGGTGGGGGTCACCTGCCGGCCGCGGTGGCTGACAGGTGCCCAGAGTCTAGGTCATGTGGAGCAGGAGGTCGAGAGCCATGGGAAGACCCACACCAACGGTCGTCTGTCCTTCTGTTAGAAGGGGACCCTGGATAGGTCATGTGGAGCAGGAGGTCGAGAGCCATGGGAGGACCCACACCAACGGTCGTCTGTCCTTCTGTTAGAAGGGGACCCTGGATTCATGGACAGGGAAGGAGTGTCAGCGCTATGGGTTCCCATTCTTGGAACCGTTTCACTTAGATTGCTCTCGATACTTCCCACTCACCGTCGGAGGCGGAGGTGTTTGGATGCGGTGTGGTGTGACACTGGGTCCCCTGGTGCGAGGGGCAGCTGGGACATGGGGGAGGCGGGCCCTGGAGGTGATGCCGCGGCCCCTCCAGGACCAACGGAGCACCTGAGCAAGCTGCGCAGGGAGGGGCCGCCCCCGCAGGCTCGGGGACACCCTGACCGCGGCGGGAGCCGAGGTCCAGCACCCATCGTCAGGTTCTGGCCGCGCCTGAAGCTGCCGCACTGTCGCAAGTTAAGGGCGAGTCTGACCGACCGTGGTTCACGCCGGCAGGGCCGTGCGCGCGTTTGGGGGCCTGGAGAACCAAGGCTGCAAACTAATGCTGTGTGCAAGGGCCACTTTTAGGAAGCACATAGAAAGCCGCCTTTTGGTGCTAGAAGGAGTTTGATTCCCTGCCCAGAAGTCTACACACAGGCCCCATTCGTGAAGCAGCAGCTCTCCTGAAGGGACGGCGCGAAATGCCAGCCTCGTGTCGTTGTCACCGCACGTCACTCGGGCTCGTGGTTCCTTTCAGGCCCAGTTGGCGAATGCGCTTGGAAGGAATGACCTCTGACCAAGGACTGTGTGCTGGTACAGAGATGAGCATTTCTTTTCCTTCTAAAGAAGGAGGGAGACTTTTTGATAAACAAAACAACAAAACCTGGAACAATGTGTTGAAAAGAGAAATGTCCCTCTTCAGTTTTTTTTTTCTGCCTTTTCGAGACCACGTGAATGAATTTATAAGATGAGCTCACATGAATTACTGTTTTGCACGAATTATATTTGTATTTAAAATACAATCACCTTTAAAAAGAAGGGGCAATGGTAGTGCCTGGGTGGCTCAGAGGGTTAAGCGTCTCCCTTCGGCTGAGGTCATGGTCTCAGGGTCCTGGGATCGAGTCCCGTATCTGGCTCCCTGCTCCGCGGGGAGTCTGCTTCTCCCTCTCCCTCTGCCTCCCCCCATCCCCCACTTGTGCTCTCTCTCTCTCTCTGGGTCAAATAAAACCTTTTTAAAATTTAAAAAATAAAAATAAAATAGAAATAAGGGGGGAGAAAGTCACCATGCAAACAGCACGCTGGGCAGAAGTTCGGCACATCCAAGCATGGGAATACAATCTGTCTCCCTGCCTCTCCGCAGACAGCAGCACGGCCTCTGACTGCTGAGACCCTTCCGCAGAGCACCTCCCATCCCTCCCCTGTAAAGAGCGTTTTGGCAGGTCTGCGTTTCTGGCTGAGTGCTTCTGCTGCTGTGGGTCCCATTCAGCATTTGTTATCAGGTTCTGTCTTGCTTATCAGAACCAGGATATTTTATGAGACTTGTATTTGCCATTTCATGTTTTAGAAAGGGTAGCAGACGAATAAATCTTTTCCTAAAAGCAAAAGAATATCAGGTTTTTTTTTTTTTGATCTCACCACTGATAAGAGAAACTACTTCCATGCTTCTTCTTTTTTTAAGGAGTTAAAAATTGATTTCTCATGCCATTTACCAAAAACACCATGTAGGGTTCCATGATAACGAAGGGTCTGTCAAACTGTGGCGCGTATGTAAATAGCGCGATGTACCTGCTTGGGTTTCCTCGGACGTCTGCTCCGCGCGCTTGGTGCCCGGCCTACCGCTCGCCGCCCAATTCCACTGGAGCCACATCCACATCACGGCCTCTCCCAGCAGCTCACACTGCTGAGAAATAAAATTGCATTTCACGTTCGCAGCGTCCATCACTCCATCAAGTAAAGCAAATACCGTGGCCTTTGTAAGAACTTAATGCACAGACTTTTATGGGCCTGGGTCACATCGTGTGTCCTACAACCTCCCGTCAGTGACCTGGTCTCCGGCGATTAGGCTGTGACATGTATTTAATCCTGGCCCTGGCGCTGGCGACACAGAGAGGTATTCCAGCTTTCTCAAGGAGCACGAGCACTCGAACAACAAGGGGAACCGTTTACATTATTTCGAAAAAAGCTACTTCAGGGCTTTCAAATCCCTAGTCACAGAATTATATGACTGTTAAAAAGTAAGAAACATCGGAGACTTCATACGAAGGCACCGTAATGGAGACAGTGTTGGTATTAGTGGTGAAAGAGCAGACATAATACTAGAGCACGTGGACTAGTCTTTTTTTTTTTTTTTAAGATTTTTTTATTTCGGAGAGGGAGAGTGAGCGAGCGAGCACAAGTGGGGGGGAGAGGGAGAAGCAGACTCCCTGCTGAGCGGGGAGCCCCGCTTGGAGCTGGATCCAGTGCTGGGATCATGACCTGAGCGGAAGGCAGACACTAACCAACTGGGCCACCCAAGGCGCCCCCACGGTGACTAATATTTGATGAAAGAGCAAAGGTGGTCTTTTCAACGAATGGTGCTGGAACGACTGGATGCCCACGTGCAATGAGTCTAGACGGAGACCATACAGCACCACAAAAATGTACTCAAAATGCATCACAGACCCCAGTGGAAAATGCAAAATTATAAAGCTGCTAGAATATAGGAGGAAATCTAGGTGACATCAGGTAGGATGATGACATTTTAGAAACAACATCAAAGGCACAATCCATGACAGAAAGGATAAGCTGGACTCCGTTAAAATCAGAATCTTCCGCTCTGCAAAAGACATTGTCACGAGAATGAGACAACAAGCCACAGACTGGGAGAAAATATTTGCAAAAGACACATCTGATGAAAAGCTATTAGCCGAAATACACACACACACATTCTTACAACTCAACCCTAAGAACACAATCAGATTAACAAACGTGTCGGAGACCCTAACAGGTACCTCACCAAAGATGATACGCATACGGCAAACAAGCATATGAAAAGATGCTCTCCACCTGTCAGCATGGAAATGCAAAATAAAACAACAACGGGCTGTCACCACGCCCAGGACCATGGCCAACATCCGGGATGCTAACACCCCCACGTGCCGGCGAGGACGTGAGGCCACAGGGACACTCAGTCATTGCCGGCGGGAGTGTGAAACGGGGCAGCCACTCACCTGGAACAGTTTGGTGGTTTCTCACAGAACTAAACGTTCCCTCTCCATACGATCGGGCAATCACGCTTCTTAGCACTCACAAAAGGAGCTACAAACACCCGCACAAAAACCTGCACACGGATGTTTCCAGCAGCTTTGCTCATAATTGCCAAAACCTGGAAGCAATCAAGTTGTCCTTCCGTAGGTGATGGATCGGTAAGACGTGTTCCTTCCAGACGATGGAGTATTCAGTGTTGGAAAGAAACGAGCTACCGAGCCATGAAAAGACCTGGAGGAGGTTTAACGTATGTGACGAAGTGAGAGGCCAGTCTGCAGAGACCCCACACTGAACGACCCGAGTCTAGGATATTCTAGAGAAGGCACGACTCTGGAGATGGTAAAAAGTCAAAAGGCCAGTGGTTGTCAGGGGCTGGGGTGAGGAGGGGTGACGAGGTGAAGCAAGCAGGATTTTTTTAGGGCAGTGAAATGACAATGTGTCACACCATAATGGGGGGCACACGTCATTATGTCCAAACCCAGGGAATGTACAGCAAGAGTGAACTCTAACCCAGCCATACACTGGGTGATAACGGTGTGACCACATAGTGTCATGGTGGTATCAAATGCACCATCAGGGGGGAGACATTGATGGGGGGAGGCTGTGTGCATGGGGGCAGGGGTGACACCAGAAGTCTTTGTATCTTCCCCTCAATTTTGCCATGAACTTAAAACTGCTCTAAAAATTGTTTTTAGAGTAATAAACAACAGGTTTATTATTTTCTAGTTGCCAATTATTTAAGATCATGGCCTAGACTTCCACTGCTCAAGGCATCTCCATCCCATATAACTGGTGTGTCCCTCGAACAGGTGTTTACAATCTGGAGACCCTGGTTTTCCGTTCCAGGTGAGGCTGATGTGATGTCAGGTTGGAGAACTGCACTGCACATATCAGTAGGGAAAAAACTGCAGATACACAATGAACTGGCAGAATTTATCTTTGTAAAATCATATCTTTCAGGTTGTCCTCACCAGTCAAAGCACGTCAGGTCTGCTGGGGGGGGGGGGGAAGGGTGCTGCAGAGACCGTCCTGAGCTTCTCCGAGGCACTTTTGCTGGAGCTCAGCTGTGGTGTAGACGTGTGCGTGTGGGGTGGTGGGGTGGGGTGCATTTTCAAACCCTGCTTCCATCAGCTGAGCCACTGATGTGATGAGACACGAGGCTTAGTTGGTGTATTACTCCAAGAGCAGGTGGGTGTATGTCCTGACCTTACACCCACTGCCCCGTGATGGCACTGACAAAGACTTCGCAGGTATGAGTGCGTGACACCCCACAATTTAGAAAAACAAGAATTTTTATAGAAGTTGTGACTATAGGGGCACCTGGGTGGCACAGCGGTTGGGCGTCTGCCTTCGGCTCAGGGCGTGATCCTGGCGTTCTGGGATCGAGCCCCACATCAGGCTCCTCCGCTATGAGCCTGCTTCTTCCTCTCCCACTCCCCCTGCTTGTGTTCCCTCTCTTGCTGGCTGTCTCTATCTCTGTCAAATAAATAAATAAATATTAAAAAAAAAAAGTTGTGACTATAATAAAAGAGTTTGCAAATGTGAGAAGAAAAATCAGACTGAAATATAGATACGCAGAGATTATAGGTGATTTTAGAGTTACATTTCTACTTTTATATTTACTATATATTTTTTATATTTTACTTCCTAAAATGACTATACTTTATTATCAAGAAAAAATATTTATATATAAAAATGATCTTGATATACAGTGTTGTTACATATAATATTCTTTAAAAATAAAATTTTTATTTTGGTAAAATGTACAGATACATGTTATAAATAGCACATAGATACACGCAAGAGCAAACATGCTGATAGAAAGTACTTCTACACACACAGAAATTGTTGGTGTAAGTTGGGCATCAAATGCTCCTGGTTAACATCGTTTCTCGGAATATAATCATCCTAACAGGTACATGAATCCAATATAATTAAGAATTTTAATAAGTTATATTAATAAACTGCCAAAATATCACTTACAATAGGCTCATTCCTTGTACACGTCTTCCTTTGGTTTTATATTTTTACTGGAAATACTTTCTAAAGTATTTAGAAAGTCAGGCTGGTTTTATAATTTTGGGAGTCTGGGTATAAAACGATAGACTGGGATTATAAGCGTGGGTTAGTTCTTCTTACCTGCCTGCATCCATTACTAGACTCCGACGTCAGAGCAGCACGCAAGCAGCCTCTCCAGGCCAGAGGTCTGGGTTGGAAAAGTCGTAACTGAGTAAAACCAAAATGACTCCCAGTTCCATGGAGTTCCAGCAGAATGAGATCTTGGGGTCCACGGTACGGGACCTGTAGGGCTGACACAGAAGTCAGGAGGGGCACAAGACCCGGGGAGTCAGGAAGAGGCAAGCCCGGGTGGGAGGCTCGAAACGCAAGTGCCAGCCCAGTTCGTTCTGAAGACTCCCACGTGAGCTCTTGCGGGAATCACATTTTAGACTCCCTCGTAGGGGAGCTCAGGAAAGATGGGATGACAGCGTCCAATCATCAGGAAATAACAGGCCCCACGTAAATATTAGATCCCATGCCGTCTTAACCAAATAATTACCCCCGAGCTCTGGAGTGAGCGTGGAGAAGACAGGTCCACCCAGTTCCTCTGCTCCATCCCGAGGGGCGGGGCTGTCCTGGGGGGACCAGCTCACTGCCTCGTCAGCCGGGCCAGCCGAGGGGCTGAGAGGGGCTCATGGGTGGTGGATGGGGCCACCAGACCCCGGTTCCCTCGTGTCCCCCGGCTGAGCATTGCTGACCAGGGCGGGCACGACTGCTGGGCTATGGAGGTGACGGAACAGCCCCCAGCCCGGCCGTCACTGGAGCAGTGGGGTGGGTGTTGCTCACCCGAAGTCATCAATAGGCCCAGATTAACGAGTATTGGAGGCACTTATGTTTCAGGGTTGCTGCTAGGACAACAGCCAGAATTATTATTTTTTTAAAGATTTTATTTATTTGATAGAGATAGCAAGAGAGAGCACAAACAGAGAGGAGAGGGAGAAGCAAACTCCCCACTGAGCAGAACTCAATACCAGGACCCGGAGATGATGACCTGAGCCAAAGGCAGACGCTTCACCGACTGAGCCACCCAGGCGTCCCATCAGCAGCCAGAATTATTTGAATTCCTGTAAAAATTGGCACAGGGAGTAGAGCGCCAGCACGGGAGAAGCCTGAGGTACGGGGTGTTGGTGGAAGCCGAGGTGTATGGCACCTGTTTATGGTCCATGTTGAATGGTGGCCGAAGCATTGGGCAGGTCTGCACCACCAGAGGCTGGCAAGGCCCAACACTCTCAGGAAGGGGCTGGAAAACAACTTCATTTGCGTGTGCTCATTGGTGTTGGCTGCATTTAGCCTGGATCAGAAAAATGAAATGAATTTAGACGTGAACCAGCAGCTTTTGATCAAAAGTGAAAACAGGGAGACCAAACATTGGGGGCCTCACAGGGTTAGAAGAGGCAGTTGCTTTGAGACCCCAAGTTAAAGCGAGGAAGATTTTCAGTGACCCCTCGTGAGCGAGGCCAGGCAGCGGAGCTCAAACAGAGGGTATGGCTGCCTTCACCTCCCAGCCTCCTTCACCTCCCAGCCTCCTTTGCGGTGGGGGGCGGTGATTTAGTTCCTTCAATGGCAGGTAGGCAGGGGGAGGCCGACACTCCCAGCCCCAGGCCACCATGCTCTCACCCCACCGTCTGCTGTTGGAATGTCACACTCAGTGCCGTCTGAGAAAGCGGACCTGGGTCCCTGAGTGTCTGTGTGGAGCACGGACCCACTCCCTTCAAGGTGACGTCCATTTAGTAGACGTTAACTCTGGGTTAAGCCAGTATACACAGAAATTCATAACAGACTAATGACGTGGATTTCTTGTACAAAGTATCTTATGTTACAAAAGCGGATGACACGGAACATACGGTTCACCCACGTGCTGTTGAAATACCTGTCTGTCCAGGAGACTGCTGAAAGCAAGACAGCGTAGTAACGCCAGTCCTTTACAACTGTTGGGACGAATTTCTGTTTTCTCCTTTATGCTCTTCTCTACTTTCTAGATGTTTGTTAATAAAGATGCTTCACAGTAACTTCCACAATGACAACCTGTAGTCAGTAAAGAGAACACGACTTGTTATTTGGAATAAAAATCCACCATGCCGCACATACATGCTGCTCCTCTGGTCTTCACTCACTCAGCCACAGGGGAACCGCCGTCTCCTGCAAGTCAGGTTAAACCAATCACAGCAAAAACTAGGAAACCACCAGGATGCAAGTCATTTTGTTTCTTCTCTTGCTTTTCATGCCTTGGTTTCTTCAGAGCCTCGTATTACCGCTAATATATATTTTTTGAAGATTTATTTTAGAGAGCGAGCATTCACACATGCACGTGAGCGGAAGGGGGAGAGGGAGAGAGAATCTCAAGCAGACTCCCCGCTGAGTGTGGAGCCCGACGTGGGCCTCCAGCTCACAGCCGAGATCAGGACCAGAGCCAACACCAAGAGTTGGATGCTCAGCTGACTGTGCCACCCAGGCGCCCCTTTAATATTTTATTTTTCGTCATGACAAGTGCACTTCTTAACCCCCATCCTCTGTTTCCCCCAACCCCCCCTCTGGTGACCAGCTGTCCGTTCTCTGCAGTTACATCTGTGCCTTGGTTTGCCTTTCTTTTTTTTCCCCTTTGCTCGTTTGTTGTTTCTTAAATTCCACATTTAAGAAGAGATCATATGGTATTTTTCTTTGACTTATTTCGCTCAGCATAATACCCTCTAGTTCCATCCATGTCACTGCAAATGGCAAAATTTCATTCTTTTTTATGGCTGAGTAATAGTCCATCGTATATAAATACCACATCTTTATCCGTTCATCAGTTGATGGACACTTGGGCAGCTTCCATATCTTGGCTATTGTAAATAAAGCTGCCGTAAACATCGGGGTGCGTGTATCTCTTTGAATTAGTGTTCTCGCATTGTTTGGGTAAATACCGAGTAGGGCAATTCCTGGGTCACAGGGTAGCTCTATTTTTAAGTTTTTTGAGGAACCTCCATACTGTTTTCCACAGTGGCTGCACCAGTTTGCATTCCCCCCAACAGTGCACAGGGTTCCCCTTCCTTTACATCCTCGCCAACACCTGCTGTGTCTTGTGTTGCTAGTTTTAGTCATTCTGACAGGTGTGAGGTGATCTCTCATTGTAGTTTCATTTGCATTTCCCTGATAAATGACATTCAGCAACTTTTCATGTGGCTGTAGGTCTTCTTTGGAGAAATGTTTGTTCATCTTCTACCTACTTTTTAATTGGGTTGGTTTTTGGGTGTTGAGGTCTATCGGTTCTTCATATATTTTGGACACAAGCCATTTATCAGATATGTGATTTGCAAATATCTTCTCCCATTCAGTACGTTGCCTTTTAGTTCATAATATTTCAATATTTTGGGTCCATACTACATGCAAGGTGAAGAATAGAAAGATGGACCAAGGCTCACAGTGAAGACACGTAGGTGAAGAGAAGAGGTCTATCTGGGATCCAGAAAGCACCCTCGCTGGTGATGGATGAGGTGCTCAGGGAAAGCGGGTGGTGGGGACAGCACTGCTGGGTTTGGGACTCTTTCTGCCAGAGCACGACAGCTTTAGTTCGAGAGGGGCTGTGCTGTCCCTGTTACATTCCAAGTCTGCCACCTGCTTGCCTTGCCCACATGGCATTGGATCATCCCAAGTTTCTTTGCTGCTCAAACACACCAGAAGTGCTGTGAAAGCAGGGCCCTGAACGTGAGAAGTATGTCTGCAAGTGGGAAGAAAAAAAAATAGAAACCATTTCCTGAAGATGGAACCCGTGCTCAGTCAGGAACGGGAAGTGAGAGAAGGGGGTGGTGCAGACACAGACGAAGGCCAAGGGCGTATCCCGGGTGCACTTTCGGGTTCGGTCTTCGTGTCTCCAAATGCCCATTTGCTCACAGTTTACAAGGCAATGTGGATATCCGCCCTCTCGCTATCTGTCCCTTCTGCTCCCGTCTCCACGAATGGCAACGCCATGCGCTCAGCTCCTCCGACCAGATGCTCTGAGAAGTCTCGCTTTCTCTTCTGTTCCCATGTGCAAACCCCAAACATCAGCAAATAGAGTCGGTGTCTCGTCTCAGATACATGGTGCCTTCCACAGCAGACATCTGATTCTAATCCCAGCCACCCCCACGTCCCTCCTGGAATATGGCCACATCGCCGGATTTCCCGGCTGGTCACGACCAGCTGGGGTCCCCCGTCTATGCGGCAGCCGGAGCGCTCCTACAGCCAGAAGTCCCTCAGTGTGACTCCAGCTCCGCAGCGTCCGATGGCGTCACAGCCCAGAACAAGGGAAGTGCTCCGTCTGCAAGCATCTTCCTCAGGCGGACACCCCAGCACCTCTCTGCTTGCACCTGCCCTTGGTCACTCATTCAACCTGACACGGGTCTCTCCTCCCACTGAGGTTGACGCCCGCCTCTCGGATTTGCCCAGCGGTGTTCCACGCTTCCCGTAAGAGGCGCTTCACGCCTCGTGTTAGAGACGCTGCGGTAGCCGCCTCCACTCGTGCCTTCTGACCTGGGCTGTGCTTTATCTTCCTCGGAAGCACGGCCGGCCTCCCTGACATACTAATTCAGATCAGTCTATTCATTGACCGTTCACCCCTAATGACATTCCTACGAGTGCGGACACATTTTCTTCCTTCTTACCACTGTGTTTTCAGCACCTAAAACAATGTCTGGCAAATAGTATGTTATTTGTCCAAAACTATGAAGACATGGCTATTCTTGAGAACTTCCAATGATTTAGAAAGGACAGTGAATTTTTTTTTTTTTGTAAAGTACTTAATACAGTTGCTGGCCAATGGAACAAGTGCCCCACGTGAATTATATTAACAGGTAGAAACGAAGGTCTCTTAAACAGGACTCACCTGCAAAACATCCAGGAAGGGCAGACGTGGCTCAGAACAGGCAGCAAGATGAGGCTCCGCTCACGGCGCGGCGATCCAGGCTCTCCGGCCTCACTAACGGCAGCAGCGCGCTGGAGTCATTAGCAGGCAGCACGTTAATGCTGTAATACAGCGATGTTCTGGACGCTATCCGAGGGCAGAGAAAATGACGAATTCAACATTACAAAGGTTAGCGAAGGCTAATTCTGTTCACAGGCGTCAGAATCACTGGGAAAGGTGTGGCTCTGCGTCTTCCTGCTGAGGTTTTCAGAGAATGGGGCTGGGAACCGGCCCCAGTTACAGCTCCGGGCGGCCCGCCCCTCAGCCGGCCACGGACGAAGGGGCGCAGGGTTCGGGCTGGGAGAGGCTAAGGGTCTGCTCCCCGGACCGAAGTGGCCTGTGGCTCCACGGCTTGCCCAGGGCCAGGGAAGGCAGGTGCTCCCGGACGTGCCTGGGAAAGTGAGTGAGTGGCTTCAGATGGTGTCTTAGTCGGCTGGGGACGGTCCTAACAGGACACCGGCCTCACCCACAGGCGGGTTCTTGCGGCTCTGGAGGCTGGGAGCCCGAGACCAGGGGAGGCCCTGCGGGCTCGCTCTGACACCGCGCCTTCTCACATGTGCTCTTCTGGGAAGAGGCTCTGGTCACTCTCCCTCTTCTTCACAGGACACTAATCTGTGGGATCAGTTTCCCCCATGACCCCTGACCTGTATCCCCTCCTCACCAGCCGGTCTCCAAACACAGCCACACAGGGGGCTGGGGCTTGTCCCCACGCACATGGGGACACACACTCCATCCGTAACAGGCATGTGGTCCCCACACGATGCTGAGAATGGCCTCTAGGGAGGGAGACACACGCAGGGGAATGGGAAGTCCCATCCAGAACCCATAGGAAAGGAGGTTACGGACCCCAGTGCCTAATTCACACAGCACTAACACCTGCACCAAAGCGCAAGTTGGGGTCGCTCATCGGCAGCAGCAACGGCGCTCCACTGTGGCCCGTGTGTGCGCATGAGAGAGGACCGAGAGCTTCCCTATCCTTCCATTGTGACCAGGAGGCTGGAAAAAAGGCGTCTCTACACACCCCTCTTCCTTCTCTTGCTTTTCCCTGTCATTGTCTCCTGGTGTCCTCCTAGGCCTTTCCTTCTACCATGTCTCTCCCCAGTCCCCACTTGCACCCTCTCTTACGTGACAAACCTCCCCACCTCCGCTCATCTCGGGTCCCTTGTTACAAACCAGAGATACACAAATCTGATTTTGCAATAATGGACTAACAGTCCTGGAGGGCAATCCCTTCTGAGAACTGCAGACCGCGGAGGTAAACTTTTGGCTATTTGTCATGTGAAACCAAACCAAAAAAACAAGTATTCATGACAGTTGCTGATTTCCACTCCGCCATTTTACTTCCGTTAGTTCTTCTCACTTAAGAATCAACATAAATTCTGAATTTACTAAGAGCAGTTTAATTTTATACATGACCATATAGTCAATCCTATCAGGAGAATGCTCACTGGGTTATCCACGTGTTTTGGGAAGCCAACGACAATGACAGTGACAAGAAAAGGAGTTATATGATACATAAAAATTTTGTCCCTTATTTAAATGTTTAACCAATTATATTTTGGCAAAAATAATGTTGATATTAAATTCACACTGTGCTCCCAACCTGCCATTTTATAAAATGAAGGAAGCATCAAAATTCAAGGAAAATGGAAATTACAATCTGGAAAAAAAAAACAAACCCTCAAATGTAAACATTTATGTTGGTAAAGTTTTAAATGTGCAAGATAGTACATAAAGCATTAAATATTTTTTAAACCCTAGAGGAAAAAAGTAGTACATATAGAACTTAAAATTTGCCAAATCTCAGGTCTTGAACAGGAAAAAAATTATGTGATACAGTAAAAACCAGCACAATGTGTCTTCTGGTGGAGGGACTCAGTGGGAGCGCTACAGGGAGGTGGGGGCCCCAGAAGGCGTTACACACGTGTGTCCATTAGTCAAAAATGTATAGTTAAGACCTGGGCATTCTAATTTATGTACATTTTATGTCAAACATTGTAAAACAGAATCATCATCATCTTCCTCAAGGGAGGGGTGGGCAGCAGACGGAACCACAGAGGAGACAAGCTGGTAGAATGCGAGGGGCCGCGGAGACTGAGGGACACGTATTTTTTTGCTGGTATTTGTTTAAAATTTCTCATAACAGAAATCTTTTTCAACTGTCAAAGCTCTGGAAGGAGAAGGATTTTCAAGGTTTTGAAATAATTGAAGAGGTCATAAAAATGTGATTCCAAAAATATAGTAGGTAAATGTAATAAATTAGTGAAACAGGGAGACAAAAACTGGGAAATAGGTTTAAAACAATGGAAAGTATATATTTTCACAGTGTGACAGGTTTGTGTGAATTAACAAAACACATAGCGTACCTTCACTTAGAAGCAGCAGCAAATGGGGGCGCCTGCGTGGCTCCGTTGTTAAGTGTCTGCCCTCGGCTCAGGGCGTGATCCCGGAGTTCTGGGATCGAGCCCCACATCAGGCTCCTCTGCTGGGAGCCTGCTTCTTCCTCTCCCACTCCCCCTGCTTGTGTTCCCTCTCTTGCTGGCTGTTTCTCTGTCAAATAAATAAAATCTTTAATTAAAAAAAAAAAAAAACAGCAGCAGCAGCAAATGAACGAACAGACTTTGCCGACAGAAATACGCTGGCAAACATCAATAATCCCCCACGAGCAGGCAAACGCCTGCAAATTTAAAAACATTATTTTCCATCTATCGTACTTTGTGAAATTTGTTACGAAGACTAACACTTAGTGCTGGTAATGATGGAATAAAATGAACATAATTTTGAGAGGATTCATGGACAGATTTTTTTGGAAGGAAAATGGGAATTTTGTTTTGTAAATATCAACTCTTAAATATATGAAGAGTTTTCACCCAATAATTCTATTGCCGGGAACCTAGTCTTAGAAAATAATAAAGCTTTCAGCATGATTATGGATATATCAACATTTTTATATTAGTTAAAATATTTAAACTGACTACAATATGGTGTTAAACTCTGGTGCAGACACGTTGACAGAACGTTTAATGTAACCATCGAGACGACTTGAATAAAAACTAGTCACAACAGGAAGCACACTTAATCTTCAATAACTTCAAAACTTGAAGACGTGTGATTATACTCACAAGCAGTTAACAGAGCACAAGACGGAGGGAGTGGCCAGGAGTGAGCAAAGGACCAGATGGGCTCAGCGGCCAGGGAGCCCTGAGCAGACAGACTCAGAGAGAAACAAGCCACTGGAAACACACCACGAAGTCCCAAAAATCCCTCTAATAACAGGGGCATCTCTGATCATTCATCCTCTAGAAGGGGTACTGATCCAGCATGCTCTTGGCTATGTGATGGGAGCCTGAAAAGCAATAATAATGTTTTAGAAAAGGGTTTTCCACCCAGACGTGCTACTTGTAATTTCTGTTCACTGAGGGCACCAGCTTACCCACTCTGTTTACTGATACTCAAAACACTGACTGGGGACTTCACAAACACCCCAAGATGTGTTGAAAATCATTGGCCCCAAACTTCAAAATAACACTTACCTCACAGGTGTTGCAGTGATTACTGAGCTAACAATTAAGCACCTTACAACTTATAACAGTGATAACAATGTTTAGTTTTATTTTTATTTTTTTAAGATTTTTAAGTAACCTCTATACCCAATGTGGGGCTCGAACCCACAACCCCGAGATCGAGAGTCACATGCCCCACTGAATGAGCTGGCCAGGTGCCCCATCTATATTCAGTGCTTTCTGATGGGGGTCTCAGTTACTAAAATGGTAGATGACAGAGATAAGAGACGATAGAATGATAAAGTGGATGCCAAGATGGATGGAGAGTAATAGATGACAGGATAAACGATCCTTGGTCTGCAATATTTCCGCAGCCTTTCTGTTTTTCACAACACTGATGTTGTTAGGGGTAACAAGCACATGACAAAATACACAGGTCTGAAACATACAAGTCAAACGAGCGTTGAAACACCGCATGCCCTCGTCACGGCCATCCTCACGAAGATGCAGTGAGATGCCCATCACACCTGTCCCCACCCTCCTCAAGCAATGCTGCTTCCTCCTGGCCATTCTGCAGCTTCCTGTAAGTGGGACCCGACATACATTCTTCTGCATCTTTCACTCGGCAAAAGGTCCTGAAATCCATCGAGGTGGGTTGCATCTGTCCCAGCTCCTTCCTTCATCCTGCTAGGAAGCATTCTTTATACGAATAAACTAGTTTACCCATGGTATTTCTCGGTGGACGTCTGGATTGTTTCCTACTTTATTTTGAATGAAGTTATTATAAACAATCCAGGTTCCTACTTGTGTTCGTGTGTTTATTGTGTGTACTTGTGTTTCTACTTCTCCGAGATAACGATCCCGGGATTAAATGTGCTACCATACAGCAGACGTATGATAAACTTCACAAAAAACCAACTGTGTACCCACGTGGCATCCTCTCCTCCCTTCTGATGGAGGGGTTGGTGATAACCCTTCAAGGATACTGAGAAGGTGGCCCCCCGTGTTCTCCCCTGCGCTCCCGTTCGGCGTCGACACGACCCCCGACAGCCACGCCCTGTCTGGGATGCAGCATCCGCGAACACGGTGGCAGAGCTATCCTGCGTCTGGTTATAGGACTCTTTGTGGTTAAATCCTGTAATGTGGCCTCATTTTGCTCTGTTCTGGCATTTTCTGCAAGATGGCAAAAGTTCTCTCCCACGCGTCTGGTTAATTATGTCAACAACAGGAAAGACATGCATGTTAGAAATCAATGGGTTAACTGTGGCTGTGACTGACTACAAGAACTTGTTTTTTAAAAACTGCTTGCATTAGATTTTTAGTGACCTGCACTAATTCATATAGAAACACTTTTTCTAGACAACGATATGCCGGTGTGCATTCTCGTAACTGGAGACAGATTTTCCTCAGTAACTCTGCCCTCTGACATCGATGAGGATGAGAGAGGGGATGGGTATTTCTGCATATTTGAAATTACAGATATAAGAATTCATCACGTGTATACCTCAATCCATCAGGCTTCCCACATGGGCCTTCGGGAGACCAGAGACGTTTCACCTGGCTACTCACTCCTGCATACGGACCGTACGTGGGCATACAGCATCCAGGGTTTGCCGAAACTGTGGTACCGCACGGACGTCTCCTCTCTGCTAACGTCTAGAAGGCAGAGATCCTGACTCAATCTCCCTGGTAGGCATCTGCCTATTTCTTAAGTCATCTCCATAGGTCTCATCTGTTAAACTTGGATTCCATTTCCAAGAGCCTTTCAGGTCTCCTACAGGATGTCCAATTAGGGTCCACAAGGCTCTCTATACTACAGGTTACTTTCTCCCCGGCAAAACTGCATGTTTTATTCTGGGTTTTTTTCAGTCACTAGTAACTACAATGGAGATAAATCCTGTCAGATAATTAGAGCATCTGTTTATCTCATTGTGTCTGTTCTTTGATCTCATTAGCTTTGAAATATTGTTTCTTGGTGTGCAACCAATCTTCACTTGCGTCCTGGCATGTCGGCTATCGTGTCCTGAGACCACGGATCTTAAATCTTCTCTCTCCTCAGGCCGTCATCCTATTTAGGTCTAGCACACATGCCCTGCTGCTTCGTGGACTGTGGGGTAAACGTGGACTTGCAAAGCCTGCGCAATGCTCTCGGCTGCCCTGTTAGTGCGCCCCACCAGGCTGTCCCACCATCTTGGTGCTTGTCCCTGTACTTTGGTGTCAAAACACTGGCAGTGTTGGTTCAACTCAAGGGTTGCCCCAGACTTCACACACTGCCTTAAAGGATCGCTTTCTCGTTCACTCCCCATCCTCCTCCCACTCTACCTGGCAGGGAAGGGGAAAGCTGCCCTGCTTCCCACCACCAGGTAGGCATGGGGCTCCATTCCATTCCCTGCCAGACACGAGCCCACTAGGGGAGGGCATGAGTGGGGTCATTTCCTAGAGGTTACTGGGGTAGGCCAGGTATCACTGAGGACTCCATCCTGGGGCGGGGGCGCCCTGGCAGGCTCCTTTGGCTAGACAATGTGGGCATTGCTTGGGCCTTTCTCACCTCCACCCCTTGGATTTCAGGGCCAAGGGCTTCTCTAGACACGAGAGGCAGTGCTTCCTCAAATCAGGGGATTTAAAACAGAACTTCCCACTGTGTCCTTTCTCACACTCAATGTCCTTAGTCTTTTTTTCCATCTTTAAGAGTTTTGTGATATTTGTTTTTTATATATTATTCAAAGCTTTTAAGTATTTGGAAAAAATAGTGGAATGTATTTACTCCATCTTGCCTGGAACCGGAAGTCAAGTTCCCATTTCTTAGTTTTTTGTATGTACAAACAAATCTTAAAACCAAATGTACTGTGAATCCCAAAAGGAAAAGATGAGAGGAGAGATACTTACACAGAGTTTTGGGGCCTAAGGCTTTTATCCCAGCGTCTGCCTCTCTCATTGCTGACAGGGAGCATCAGGAAAGCACGATGCTTGGGAAAAAGGAGTTCTGGACTACTGTCTGTTTGGTACTGAGGCAGCTCAGTGACCAGAAATAAAACCACCAAGAGTGGAGTCAGAGCAGAGCTTTTGGCTCAAAACGGACACTGCGCCTTTAGGGTAGAAAAGGTAGGGAGTCCAGAATGCAGATCAGAACTAAGCTTGTGGGTCTAGGGGTTTCACCATGGCTTCCAAGTCCTTCCATTTTCTCCAAATCTTCAGCCAAATTTGGTGCATTAAAAGATAAAAGGGGGGTGCCTGGGTGGCACAGCGGTTAAGCGTCTGCCTTCGGCTCAGGGCGTGATCCCGGCGATCCGGGATCGAGCCCCACATCAGGCTCCTCCGCTATGAGCCTGCTTCTTCCTCTCCCATTCCCCCTGCTTCTGTTCCCTCTCTCGCTGGCTGTCTCTATCTCTGTCGAATAAATAAAAATAAAATCTTTAATAAAAAAAATTAAAAAAAAGATAAAAGGTAGTGAGGATTCTGAGGAAGACTCATCCCAAACATACTAAAGCATAAATGTGCAGAAGACCAGAGAACGTTTAGTGTTGGAAGGACTCTGGCTGTGAGGTCCGAGCCTCATTTCCCTTCAACAAGAGGGGCAAAACTCAGATTTTGAGCACCTTATACTAACGTGATTATAGTTTTAGAAAATTAGCATTTGGTAATAACTACACATCCCCCTTCCTGGCTTTTCCTTTCTCCCTGCATTACCAAGATTCCGGAATCACCTCATTTCTGCCAAGGAGCTTAGTGTGAGGTGTCAGATCAGATTTTGTTTGCCAGAAAATGCCTGTATTCGGTCTTAATTTTTCAGTCTATTTTCACTGAATATAAATTCTTGTCTCATGGTTTATTTCCAGTTTAAAAAGTCCATTCCATGGTCTTCAGGCTGCCATCATTTCTGCATTAGGCCCTTTAAAGATAATCACAGGTGATTTTGTTTTTCCGTTTTGTGGAATTTAACCATCGTGTCTCAAGGTGCAAGTATCATATTTGTCTTGGGGATGAATCTATGGTTTCTTGAATGTGTTGTCAGATTTCAAAAAAATCTGAACATCCCTTCCTCAAATATTGTCCTCCTCTCCCCTTCCCTTCCTTTGTCTAGGAATCAGATTACACACACGCCATACCTTTTCACCAAGGCCTGTACTATTCTTCTGATCTCTGTTCCATAGTCCTTTTCTTTGTGCTCTATTCTGTAGATTTCTCCCGACCTGCAATCCAGTTTACAAACGCCCCTCTCTACAGTTTCTAATATGCTATTCAATACCTCAACTGGATTATTAGTTAATAATTATAGATCTAAGATTTCCTTCTGGTTCCATTTCCTGGATTCTATTTCTCTGGTAAAATTTTCCACCTTGCTATCTCATTTCCTAAACCTATTTGTTAAAGAATTTGAGGCCTAGGACTAATATCTGCTCTACCTGTAGGCCTAACTCCTAGTGGGGAGGACTAGGAGAGGGGGAGAGAGAATCTTAAGCAGGCTCCATGATCAGCACGGAGCCTGACACGGGGCTCGATCTCACAACCCTGAGATCATGACTTGAGCTGAAATCAAGAGACATTCAACCAACTGAGCCACCCAGGCCCACCATAGGATGTCACTATTCTTGATGGCTGGACAAGAAAAGAGACCTGATCCGATCGTCCTGCAGTCCAGTCACAACTACAGCAGCTCCCTCAGACGCACTCAGAGATGGAACAGTCTTGTGAATGTCTGCCCATTTTGGGGGTCATGGGCTACTCTTGAAGCAGAGCCCTGAGGAGTTTCAGCGGGAGCTCATAGTTCCAACCAGAGTACCTAACTTTGCTAGCTTGGGGCGAAGCTTCTCCACTGCCATTTTCCTTTTCCTTTCTTGGTCATTCACCCCTCAGCAGCTCAGAACTTGGCAATTTTAGAAAGGAAATCGACACAGAATGCCAGGCTTTGTATTTGGTAATCTCCTTGTTTCCAGGGTCTTGTCCCCTTAAGTCCTGAGTTGACAGCTTTCAATGCCTTCAAGAAGTTGGGGGTTTTGTGCATTTAATCCAGTTATTTTGCTTGTTCTTGATGAGAAAATAGGTCTGATACAAACTGCTACAATGTAGGTGAACACAAGTACTTGCTTTGTCTTACTGATTTCAGTAAGGTCAGGAGCCAACTGTCTTGTTTATAATTAGGTTACCAGCCTACTGAGTCCACATGAGACCTCTGTCCCATGTGCCTGTACTTGCCCATTTTACACCTTTTATATAGAGGAGACCTCGTTTTTTCTTTCTTTCTTATGGTAACTTTATTGCATTTCAGTTTACATTTATATATTCTGTTACATTTTATACGTAGATTTTTGAGAGAGTGCGTGAGCGAGCACGCACACGCGAGCACAAGCAGGGGAAGGGTCAGAAGGAGAGGGAGCAGCAGACTCCCTGCTCAGCAGGGAGCCCGACGTGGGGCTCCATCCCAGGACCCTGAGATCATGACCTGAGCTGAAGGCAGCTGCTCAACCATGTGAGCCACCCAGGAGCCCCTATATGTAGATAGATTTAAAAGCAATGTTTAAGTCTTATGAGGAAGAAAGCAGTTATCTTTCCACTCACCTTATCCTCCAGCTCTCCCCCACCCCAATTATTTTCCTTTTACAGGGCAGTCCCTTCATTTTTGAGTCATATCTATTGTTACTTGTCCCCATGTTCCTAAGTAAAATACTCATGCTATTTGGACAAAGATAGCAATGAGTTGACCAGAGATATGGTTATAAATGCAGATATAAGTCACTATACGTATGTTTGTATTTTGTTATCCAAGACACTTCCCAGCTGTCACATCCATTGGGAAACTGTAATCCTTCCCTGAATCAGAGAGATGAATATAAAGAAACCCAGTGCGACTGCCACATTACAGCTATTATGCCAAAACAAAGTTGATCTCAGCATGATAAACCCTCCAGCATCTGCAGACTGATCTTTTCAAAGTGGCTGCAGTCTGTGGGGACACTACCTACACAGCCCTCCGACCTTCCATCCCCCACTGCCGAATTCTCATCAAACCCCGAGCATCTTTTGGAAGTCCCGCCTGTGGGCCCCATTTATTCTCTCACACCTCCTGTAATGCGGGACTGAAAGGGACTGAAAGTGGACGTGGGATTGGCCGTGGTGTCGTCACCTCACCGCTGGTACTCTGTCATTTTTGCCACATCCCCACCACTTGGTGCAGTGTCTTTCACAGAGCCGGACTAAGTAAATATTGCTCAGTGAGTGAGTGGGCACAAATTGGTATAAACTATCCATTCGGGAGGACCAGCCGAAGTCCTGCCAGTGGCCATACGTGGCCGCACTCCCGTTCCTTCTTTTCTCCTCCCTGTGTGTATTCTCTGGGTCCCTTCCATGCTCCCTCTCTGTAAGTACCCTTTCCTTTTGCATCCACGCAGACTGAAGTTTTTGGTCTTAAAATCAAAACCAAATCAAACCAAGCGTTGAGAGCCCAAACTGCGTGCCCGCAGCTCCGTCTCACACCTGCACACCTGCACGAGCTAACTGCACACCCTAAAGCCCTCGGCACCCTTCCACCTACCCTGCTGCAAAATGTTCTCAATTCCTGTCAGTGAAGTCCTGAAGAAGGTGTGTAGGAGTGGATCCTGTGAGTGTGAAGTCTTAGGAGGAAAGAGTTTAGATTAGGCTGAAATCACTTGCAGAAATGGAGTCCAGGAGATCCCAGTTCCGGCCAATGACTGAACTGCTTGAGTTTCTAAATTCTGGCTCCGTTGACCCGGGGAAGCTGGAGTCACCGGTACCGCCAGCTAAGTCAATCTGAGATGCTTGAATTTGCTCTCAAGTATAGAAAGCGATCCAAAGACTTAGACAGAACTACTTTATTATCTGTGATAAGTGAATTCATCTCTGGTTCCCCAAAGGGTTCAGGATTTACTTCTTTTACGGAAACCTTGGTAAGTATTTTTTGAAGGGAGTTGCATTATCCTTGAAAAACACTTTAGTTGCTCTTCTAGCAAAGGTAGAAGACACAGGCGAGGCTCGCTCCAGCTGAAATGGGTTTTCGGATTCAAAAGGGGCTGGCCGCGTCTGACGCGCAATGCCCCAGAAGTTGGCATTGTGAAATCCCTCCTTGATTTTCACACCTCAGAACACTGGGATGCTGTGGGTCTGGCTGGAGAAATGGTCATTCATCCAATCTCCGGCTCTAAGTCTCAGCAGAGGTCAAACCCCGTTAGTGTAGACAGATGGTGCTTACTGGGACAGGGATGCCGGGGATGCTGCACCAACACCAGGAGCGTTCAGGCCTTCCCATCAGTGTCCACTCGCCTGGGCTACTGCACCCCGCACACACAACAGTGCAACACAACAGCTATACGGTCGCCCAGCACCCAACATGCCAAAAGCACCCAATACATGATCGTTACCGAGAAGCTATCAGCATCTCAAGACTTTGAGTACCCTGAGTGCTACGGACAGGAGATACCTTGGTTCCGTCCAGTCAAGTGGATCTGGGTCGTGCTCACTGCAGAGCCGCTCGTTTCCTTGACCCGCCCATAGCTGTTGCGCGGTCAGGAAGTTTCCAAACGGCGTCCGTGAACAGAGGAGCTGCTATCCTCACGTCACTGATCTGTAAAACAAAGATTAACTTGATATCAAATGAAAAGTGAAAGTCCTTTCCCTTCTAAAGCAAAAATAAACAAGTCAAGCTGTCATACAGTCCTGGAGAAACGGTGACCATCAGGATGATCAAAAAAGTCTTAAAAGCAGCAGATCTAGTGACACATTTAACCAACCACCTTGGCGTGTTTCCTAAAACGGATTAATCCATCAGCTACCTCAATTGCATAACGTTCCAACTTTGCATTATTTACTGGAAGCCCTGGCATGTGGTAAGCAGCCGTTTATGCGGCCAATACTTCCGGCGTTTTTCCATTCCAGTAAGCATGGAGCCCTCAGGTGCCACCTCGGATCTCTGGCTCTGTGTTGTAGTCAATTCTAAAGGGATGTGAATGGTCCCACCAGTCCACAGGGTGTACTGGCGATCTCCTGTGTGGACAATAGCACACTGACATCACCTGGAAAAAGGGGGAAGTTTTCCTAGATCCTTGACGATAAACTTGTGTTCCGGAAAACGAGAAATACATTCCATTAAAATAAAAGCTCTTACAACCTCTATTTCTAAAGTCTGCTTGTATGGGACACGTTGTTAAACCCTTTGTTTCTAACTACTAAGGAAATGAGTCACCGTGTCACCTGTGAGGAAGGCTCAGAGCAAAATGGTCCCTTGTTTTTATCAGTTCGGGCTGCTAGAACAGAACGTCACAGACAGGCCATCGTAGGCAGGATACTTCGTTCTCACGGCTCTGGAGGCTCCAAGCCCAAAAGCAAGGTGCCAGCACGGCAGGTAATCACCTCGCAGGACCTGCCTTGGTTCACACAAGAGCACACATACATATGGTTTGGGTCTTTTTCGTTTTCAGAGCAACATTAACTCTACCGTGGGGACCCATCCTCACAACCTGACTGAACCCTAATCACCTCCCCAAAGGCCCCCGTCTCCCATTACCTTCGCCCTGGGGGGTAGGTTTCAACATACGAATTTGAGGAGGACACAAATACTCCGTCCGCGGCAGCTCTACCGCTGGTGTTGTCTACACAGCAACAAGCTTTGCCAAACAGACGTCGTAGCTCAGTGCATCGAATCGTGCTGCAAATCTCTGATAACTCACGGGGCTTCTGGAAAGCCCTGTGCGGATCACTCGGAGACCTCCGGCGTTGTACAGCCTTGTTTACTGCTGACCAAGCTCATGCTGACAGCCAAGCCTCAGCTCGCCCCTGGACACTAGGAGAGAGGGTGCCAGGCGATGGCAGAATCAGACAGCACATCATAAACCAAGCGCTTGTTAGTCGTAACCAAATACAAGCAGGAATGATACTTAAGAATTGGGAGAATGGCAGCAAGAGGGCTTGGTAAAGTCACAGGAAGACGGAGAATCAACTGAGATTCTTCGACTATTCTGTGCCCACATGAACACACACAAGAGGCATCAACCCCCGTTTCTGCTGCTGGCTTGTCTCTCCCCCAGCCAGCTCCGGGCCGTCCAGTGGGCTCACAACCAGAGACCGCGCTTAGCCTGGGCAGAGACCATGCCTTCGGGCAGCAGCACGCGTCTCTCATCACCCGGCACTGCACTGGGGTGAAAAGTGGACACTGGGCAGCTTCCCAGCTATCAGTAGAGTGTTAACTCTTATCTGGCTTTTTTTTTTTTTTTTTTTTTTTTACGTGCAAACCACTTTAGTAGGGCAAGAGGGAAAGATAAGAAAAAAAGTGGTAGTATCATCAGAATATTCCCTGAAATCCAAGCACTTTTGGTGCCTAATGTGAGATAAAAGATGGAATCTGGTATATAAGATAAAACTACCATTTTGTGACATGGGGACCCCCAAGTCGGCCACTGTTGCAGTTTTTACAGCTAATTTTAGAAAACTATCTGCAGTTGCTACTGGCTTTACTAGGAAATCGGTGCTTTAGACTGTGGCAGCACATTTGAATTCCTGAGAAATCTTAAACAAAACAAAACAAAAACACCACTGCCAGGCTCCAGCCCTTGTCATCCAAGCATCAGGTCCATGAAAGACCTAGTCTTTGCAAAGTCTTCCCTTGGATGTTGCATGATCACTTCAACCTAAATATGTATTTATGACTCAACTTGCCAACTCCCACTTGAAATTTTCAACTTCCAAATCTCATGAGTCACCAGATTCCCCTTACATCTGTTTATCTCAACCTTCATTCTACTGCCTCCTCCTGAGCCACAGAACATCACCCTTCAGCTGCCTGCACTCACACACACGCCTAATGCATGACGCAAAGTCGTCTCGCTTACAAAGGAAATACCGTGACCGCAGTTCTCTGCCTGGAGCTCCTAGTTTCCTGGTGCCCCTACGGGTGAGACCAAAGTCCTCACGACTTTTACAAAAGGGCTTTTCCTGTCTTTCAGCAGCTCACATGAGATCAAGGCTGTCCAGTACACGTATTCTGCGAGTCCACTGCATCACTCCTTATGAGAACTCAATTACTTCGCTTTTATGCTTATTATCATTGCATAACAAAATGATGTAATGCCTGAACCAGATCAGACTCCGTAATTGCTGTATTTCTTGTAACTAAGCAGGTTGCAGAACAGAACCCATGAATGAATATAGGTAAAGACTGTTAAGCAAAGCGTAGTCTAAGAAGAAATTCAAAGGTGAAGCACTTTAACTTTTATAGTTTTGTTCAATTTAGCTGTCTAAATACTTAATCCAATAAAAGTTATTATGGAAATAGAGAAGATATATTAGAAAAAGGACATAAATGTTGTTTTATCTTAATAGTAATATTTATCTAAGATTAAGGAACAGAAAAAATTAGCCCAACAATTAAAATGATTGTTCTAATGAACCACACTTTTAACTCTCTGAATGATTTTTGATGCTAGCTATGCTCTCAATTATCTTCTAGAGTTTGTAGACCTGATTAAATATCTCCATCTGGCGTATGTTGAAACAGATATTTGTTCTTCTACAAAAGGATTTTTTTTTCAAAACTAATGGTATTTTTTCCAAATCCAAGAGGGTTTATCAATGCAGCTGAATTATTAGAAAGGACGAGATGAAGCTCATATTTCTGGAACAATTAAGTGTGACAGACGTACCAGGTATTTGGGTTATGTTACGTTTAGTCTTCACACTGGCTCTGGGACGTTTATCCCTGAACAAGGAAATAAAGACTCAGCACATGTGTATCTCATTCAAGTGCGCACAGTTAGTGTGGCGCGTGGCAAAGTCTCCGCCCGAGCCCACATCTGAGGACCCCTGAAACCAGCATTTTCTCAGCAGTGTGATGCCTCTGCCATTATACCCTGCCTGCAAGAAATTGCTAACACTGCGATGTAACTTCAAGGCACATTGTCCTATAACCTCTCAAGTACTGGCTTGATTTCTGTGTGTGCATGTGTGCAAGGCAAGTAGTCACTCTTGTTAAAAAATAACATCCTTAATGCGGAAAAACAGCTTTCCCCCTAAGTTCAGGAACAAGACGAGGATGTGCCTGCTCAGCACTTTTATTCAACATAGTACTAGAAATCCTAGCCACAGCAATCAGACAGTAAAAAGAAATCAAAGGAATCCAAATCAGTAAAGAAGTAAAATGTTCACTATTTGCAGATGACATGATACTACATGCTGAAAACCCAACGACACCACCGGAAGACTGCTAGAACTGATAAGTGAATTCGGTAAAGTAGCAGGATATAAAAATCAATGTACAGAAATCGCTTGCATTTCTCTAAACCAATAATAAAGGAGCAGAAAGAGAAATTGAGAAAATAATCCCATTTACAATTGTGTCCTAAATAAAATACTGAGGAATAAATTTAACCAAAGAGGTGAAAGACCTGTACGCTGAGGAAACGATAAAACACTGATGAAAGAAATTGAAGATGACCAAGAGAAATGGGAAAACATTCCATGCTCATGCACCAGAATATTGTGAAAATGTCCATACTACCCAAAACAATCTACGCATTTAATGCAATCCCTATTAAAATACCAATAGCATTTCCCACAGAACTAGAACAATCTTTAAATTTGTATGAACCACAAAAGACCCTGAACAGCCAAAGCAATCCTGAAAAAGAAAAGCAAAGCTGGAAGCATCAGAATTCCAGACTTCAAGTTATGTTACAAAGATGTAGTGATCAAAACAGTATGGTAGTGGCACAAAAAGAGATATACACATCAATGGAGCAGAATAGAAAATCCAGAAATGTACCCATAACTATATGGTCAATTAATCTTCAACAAAGAAAGCATATCCAATGGGGAAAAGATGGCCTTTTTAACAAACGGTGTTGGGAAAACTAGGCAGCAACATGAAGAATGAAACTAGATCACTTTCCTACACCATACACAAAAATTCAAAATGGATGAAAAACCTAAATGTTTGTGAGACCTGAAACCATAAAAATCCTAGGAGAGCACAGACAGTAATCTCTCTGGCATCGACCATAGCAACTTCTTACTAGATAGGTCTCCTGAGGCAATGGAAACAGAAGCAAAAACAAACTATTGCAACGACATCAAAATAAAAAGCTTTTGCACTTTGAAGGAAACAATCAACAAAACTAAAAGGCAGCCTATAGAATGGGAGAAGATACTTGCAAATGACATATCTAGCAAAGGATTAGTAACAAACATATATAAAGAACTTATAAAACTGAATACCCGAAAAACAAATAATCCAACTAAAAACTGGGCAGTAGACATAGACAATTGTCCAAAGACAACATCCCGATGGACAACAGACACATGAAAACGTGTTCATAATCACTATCAGGGAAATGCAAATAAAAACTATGAGACACTACCTCACACCTGACAGAATGGCTAGAACCAATACAAGGAACTGGTGTTGGCGAGAATGTGGAGAAAAAGGAACATTTGTGCAGTGCTGGTGGGAAAGCAAACCGAGGTAGCCACTCTGGAAACCAGTATGGAGCTTCCTCAAAAACTTAAGAATAGAGCTACCCTATGATCCAGCAATCACAGTACTAGGTATTTACTGAAAGAATACAAAATACTAATTTGAAAGGATACGTGGGCCCCTATGTTTATGGCGGCGTTATCTACAACATCCAGGAAATGGAAGCAGCCCGAGTGCCCAGCGACTGAGGAATGGATAAGAGGTGATACACATGTACAATGGAATATTATTCCATGAATAAGATTAAATCTTGCCATTTGCAACAGCATGGAGCTAGAGGGAAAAATGCTAAGCAAAATAAGGCAGAAAGACAAATACCGTATGATTTCTCTCATATGCGGAATTTTAAGAAACAAAGGGAAAAAATGGGAGATGAACCAAGAAACATACTCTGACCTACAGAGGACACACTGATGGTCACCAGAGAGGAGGTGGCTGGGGGGATGGGTGGAACAGGTGAACTTACAGTGCTAAGCACCTGGCGACGTACGGAAGTGTTGAATCACTATATTGTACACCTGATACTAATTTCACACTGTTAATTACACTGGAATTAAAATAAAAACTTAAAAATAAAGCTATTCAGAGATAGGGCTGAAATTCAAGCACACACAACAGAAAGGCAAACAGGTACAAATGCCTTTGGAGCAGATGGTTTTTGCCTCAAGCAAAATGCAGGCCAGGATGAAGGAAATCCTGTGAATCACACAAACCAGAAAAAAACAAAAAGCAAAGATGCTGCACAAAACTTTATACATATAGCCCACAAGCCACATTCTTCGACTTTGGGTTTAATTTCTCCACTCCTGTGTGGTCTCACCTATTTGCACACACCAGAAATGATCTGGCACTGCCCATGGAGAAGGCCTTGGCACGGCTCTCCGGTGACAGGTTCTCACAGGCATGTTTCGGGGTTTTGTGGGGTTGCCCCAACCGTGAATCCTGCCCTAAAGACGGCCGCACGCACTGCCCAGGACGTCCCGTGTGGGGATGCGCAAACACCATCCAGCATCCTGAACGACGACGCGTTTTCCCATCATTTCTGTTCACCACCGCCCCCCCCCCCCCGCCAATACAGATTTTCAAATGCAAAACACTTCCGCTACACGCGGGGAAACGGACTGGTTTTTCTCACCAGGGTCTGAGGAAGCCTTCCTGACGGCTTCAGGACACGCAGCACGGTTGCCTGGATACTCACTCTCCTTCACTCGTATTCTGATTAAAGGGCAATTTAGATATTTTTTTTTCAAAAACTGATCTGTCATCTAGAAATATTATCAGCCCTCCCGTCCACTGATTTGTCAAGTGGTAAGTTGAGCATTGCTATTCAGAGGCGGTTTTTCAATAGGGTAAAATAAATGGATTCCCCATTTCTGCTCTCTCCATGGAACGTGTACATAGTAAACGTAGCCAAGCTTCTAAGGGTAAATGGGTTCAGGGGATTTTGGAGTTTCTAGGGAGTAAAAATGCAGGTACGAACTAATACAGCTTCTTTCACAACTTAAAGATAACCAGTTTCGTGAATAAGTGGCCATCGGAATAGTTCTATGGGGGAAAAAGGGACAAAATCCCTAAAAATAAACATTTTTAGAGGACTTTCAAAACATCAGTCTCTGATACTTAACAGATAAGGAAGTCAAAGCCCCATTGTCTGGATTCAGACAAAATTCAGGATGTAAAAATTCATACCTGCAATCAACATATTTGCATAATCCAGTCTGAGGTAAAATTTGCATGCAGCGAACTGCACGTAAGGTGTACACGTTGCTAAAATGTGACGGAACACGCACCCGTGAAACCATGACCATGATCCAGAGCACACGTGCCTATAAACACTCCACGTTCCCTGTGAAATCCATCCCTCCCACTCCTGCTCACGGCCTCATCCTCAGGCATGAGGTCTTTCTCCACAGTTGACATTGCTTTTCCAATAGATTTTCATAATGGAAACAGTATGCATTCTTTTTTCGGACTTCTTCCACTCAGGATATTATTTTTTTAAATTTTATTTGACAGAGATAGAGACAGCCAGCGAGAGAGGGAACACAAGCAGGGGGAGTGGGAGAGGAAGAAGCAGGCTCATAGCAGAGGAGCCTGATGTGGGGCTCGATCCCATAACGCCGGGATCACGCCCTGAGCCGAAGGCAGACGCTTAACCGCTGTGCCACCCAGGCGCCCCACCACTCAGGATTATTTTGACATTGATTCACGTTGGTGGAGGCCTCCTTGCCTCATTCCTGTTAACTATGAAGTAGAGATCCATTGCAGGAACACACCAGATTTTGTTCATTTCCTCCTCCTGTAGACAGACCTTTGAGTTTTCAGTTCTCTGCTGTTACAAATACGGCATTCATAGACATCCGTGCTCGTCGTAAGGACACGTGGCTACATCTACCGGCAGTATAGGTTTAAACTTTAAAGAACTTGCCAAATCATTTCTCAAAGTGGCTGCATGATAACATATTCCCACCAATAACACAAGAATACCAGTAGCTCCATACCCTCACCATGTACTTTGGTTAGTCTTTTTAAAAATTTTAGCCATCCCAACAGGCCTGTGCAAGGTGGTTCTCGCCTGCATTTCCTGAATACAACCGAGCTTTTTAATGCATATCGGGTATCTTTGATGAAATCTGTTAAAATCTTTTGCACATTGATTGCATTGTTTTCTGAGGTCTGAGAGTTCTGTATGTATTTATACACCTGGAAACAGATCCTCTAGGAGATAAACAGGGTTTGTTCTTTGCAAAAATATTTTCAGGTCTTGTATTTTCATTCCCTTAACAGTTTTTTAAAGAATAGCTCTTTGTTTTGACACCTAATTTACAGATTTTTAATGTTGTGGACCCTGCTAGGAGTATATTTAAAAAAAAAAAAAAAAAACTAAACAGATGTAAAGGGCTTTTCCCCCGTTTTCTAGAATCATAGCTTTGGTTTTAAAATGAGCTTTTCCCAGGTTTTTATTTTTATTTCTACTTTACATGTCTCGTACTTTTAAATATATGAAAGTTATAATTGCTCCAATGTCCATTAATTTTAAGCGGTACCTGTTCTATTTGTTTTGACGGATTTTTTTCTTCTAATTATGACCTCTCTGCCCCACCCCCACCCCTCCCGCCAATATGTCCAGTTATCTCCATGGGCTCTCAGACATTGTGGGTGTTTCTGTTCTTTGGTGCTGAATATCTGTTTTCTTAGAAATGTTGCGCTTTGTTCTATACCGTGGTTACATTGTTTGGAAGCAACTGGATTCCTCTGGCTTTTGCTTTAAAGACTCTCGGGCAAGACCGAAGCATGTGATTTTGATCTAGTCTGATCACTGCCATGATGGAAGACCCTCCCACATTCCTCCCCTCAGCGCCCCCTGAAGTACAAGGGCATCTAGTCTGCGTGGTGACAGAAGCTCTCTCTTCCAGCCTGGAGTGAGCCCTGAGCAATACACTCTGATCTTCCCAGATGGTCCTCCCCAGTCTTAGTACTCCCCTCAAACGTGCACGGTCATTTATACTTTCCAGAACACTCTTAGACGCTTTCAGCACCTGTCTGGAGTTCTCTGTCCTGTAGATTGAAGCTGCTCTGTGGTTTCATCTCAAACACAGGGAATCCACAGGGCTTGGCTTGGGTTCCCAATCCCTGGACTCCAGCCAAAAAATTCTCTGATGGCAGTAATCTCAGAAAATCATAGGGCTTCTTTGTTTACTGTCCCTTAGGCATGAATATTCTTTATTGCCCAAATATCCAATGTCTTGAAAAACAAAGTTTTTTTTTTTCCCCGTAGTTTTATATATTCACCATTGCAGGCAGAATCATTAACCCAGTCCCTGTTACTCTGCCTTGGCCAAAAGTGTAAGTCCTCCACGTTTTTAATTTTTTTGCTAAAAGGAAATTGCTATAATCAAAGAGTAATTATTAAATAACTCTCCACATTATAATCAGCTAAAACCACCATAAATGTTGCTCTCTGCAAATCACTATGCTTTTTATGCCAAATCACTTTATGGGTTACCTCATGTTGTATGTTATGAGCTCCAAAGTAGGTTGGTTCTGACATTCTAATAATTTGCCTTGGGGACAAATACACTAAATCCGAGGGAATACTTAGCAGGAAGCAGCATGTGCTGAAGCAAGGTGTTGGGGACAGGCCAAAGGAGGGACAGAGCCAGAGGATGGGTGAGAAAAACACTTAAGGGGGAGGAGAAAGAGACAAAAAGTCCCCTTTTCACTCTGCTGCTCTTAACACCTGATGCGAACCACAGAATGCCTGCGTGATTAGTCCTGTGCGTTCCTGACGCTCAGCTTGCGTATTACTCGCCCATTTCGATTATTAAAAACAATATGGTAGGAGGAAATAAAACAAGCACAATTGGGGGAAATGTCTGATTTTAGATTATCCCCAACGAAAAGCTTTAGGGAAAAAAAATCCTACATTTTGATAATAGTTTCCTAACCCATATGCCCAGAAAAGTGGATGGGCACTTTGCATTTAAATGGTTTAATTTATATTGTCCTGCCTCATATCGTTTTATGAATTCAGTGCTCACCAGATGGCATTAAAGAACTAGCCCAATACTTGTTTATAAAAATAATATTCTCATAGAAGTTCTAGGCAGCTTCAGAACCCAATAAATCATAAAGATACAAGTTTATGATTTTTTTCAGGATCCCATCTCCTATAAAATTGAATAGTGTTCCCAGATTCAGAGCTCCCATGTGAATTTTATGCAACAATTCTCAATAAGGGCTTTAAGATAGAATTCAATTGACCCCAACATTCTATTAACTTGAAGTATCATTACCAATAAATAATTATGAAATGAGCAGGACTGAGCTAAGCAGCCATGGAACTGGACAGTTCCATTTCATAACCAACGGTGGAGAGACCATAACAGTAAAGATAATTGGAGATGATGAGTATGAAGGTAGGCACTTGTTGGGGCCCCTACGTACTTGAATTAAGAGAGGAGTTCTCGCTCCTAAAGTAACTCAGGGATCAAAACTAAGAGCAATATCTGCAATTTTGCAAAATCCCTATCAAGGTCCCTCAATTCTGCTTCTGGAGAAGTTCAATTTCCATTCTAAGAGATGTAATTCATCATCAAAATTATATCATTAAATAAAGACATGATAGCTCAATCAAGCACTGGTTGACTTTAATTCGGTGATAGATGAATTTAGAACTTTCCAGATATTAGGGACATCATAGGGCAGAGGAGCCCATGCAAAATTGGAACTGACCCTGAGGTGAGGGGACCTGGGTTGATTTCTAAGACCATATTGCGTTTGGAAATAATTTCATTTGTTGATAGGGAGGGATTACATGCAACACAAACTCCATTTAGGGTAAATCAAAAGGCTCTTCTGATGTCAGATCATGGGGTACAGACAGAAGCAGCTGCCCAAAAGGCTCAGATTTTTTTTTTTTTTTGAAGACAGAACATTCCAGAGCATTGAAGTGACCGACCCCTGGGTTTAACCACAAATATTCTGTTCTTAGCAAATAATTATAACCATGAATACTGACAAAAACAGTTACTTAAAACAAGACCGGAGCCATTTTATAACCAAAAACAACACTGCTGAGCAGCAGCTCACTGGGGCGATCTGAGCTAGACGAGGCATATCGCGGCATGCACACGAAAAGCATTAATGGAACAGCCAAAAACAGAGGAAAAAAGACAAAAGCAAATGACCATCGCCTATGTCAGGCCTTCACAACACTCTGTACAGCAGTAATTAAAAACCAAACATAGTGCTAACCGTTCTGACTGCGTCCAATATCGGCCCCAACCCACCTCATTGTCCTCAGGGACCTGTTCATTTCTGCGGACGGATGCATAAACCACCCTGATCTGGAAACCAGGATAGCGTGGCCCAGGAAGGCAACCTGCAAATGCTACGGAATGTCAGCTTGCCCAAACTACTGTCGTCCAAGTGTGCTGTGAACTATACACCGAAGGAACGGGATTCTGGAGAATTAGCCTTGTTTTGACTCTACCCCATTTTACACTTTAACGTTTAATACTTGTCTCTTCAGACACAGTGAAAAGATCAAATATTAAAGACCTGTAAGAATATTGATAATTCATCACTTTTGTGCTCCCTTTGCTCTAACCTGATGCATGGAAGGCCCAGACTGAGGCCTATGCAGTGACCACAGAGGCGCTTGGGAATGCGTGTAGGGACAGAGCCTGGTGCGAACGGCCCACCCAGATGCCTCCAGTCTTTCACAGCCTCAGGGGCTCAGAGTCCACACTGATGTTCTGGACCAGGTACCTGGATAGTTCTTTGTTGTGGGGGCAGGTCCTGTGTCCTATGGGAGGGTTACCAACATCTCCGGGCTCTGCCCACTAGATGCCAGGAGCGCCCCCAGTTGTGACAACCAAGAGGTCTCCGGATATAGACCAAACGTCCCCTGGGGGCAGCTGAGAACCACTGGTTTCTTTGTAGCTAAGACTATGTGAAGTATAGAGGCGCCCACACCCGGTCCTGAGCTCCAGGGAGAACATGCTTTCCACCTAGGAGGACAGATGGGAGAATTCTCATGGGGTGATCCCAGCTTTCCTCATAAAAAGTGTTTGTCATCTGTGTTGGGTGATGAGTCATCACATGCCCTAGCTTCCTTAATGCTTAAAATATCTTTCACTGGGACACTGTGTGTACCCACGTCTTCCCTGTAACCACTGCAGCAGGGCAAGAGAGACGCTGCCAGCAGCCGAGCCCACCGTGACTCGAGGGGAGGGGAGAAATGGAGGGAGGAGACTATGCAACCCGTGGATTCTAAAAGGGGTTCTGAAGCTACTCTGGGGGTAACATACACATCCCCCAGCTGGACAGTGAGCACCTTGAAGAGAACCCATAGATCAACCTTTGTAATTCCAATATACACACACCCACGACCCACACGATACTAAGTTTACGCTTGTTGGAGTCGTAAACTGTTACTGAGAAAAAGACCACCGCCCAGAAAATGCCCCCGAAACTGTACCTTAAACCTAGAACCAGCTAGGTTTGGGTCACAAATCAAAATCTCAAAGTCTTCCTGCTAGCCGAAGTTACAGACACATGTAGGTGTCATCATTGTAACTGTCGAGTCAGGCACAGAGCACGGCGCCGTTTCTTCCCACTCGAAGCTCGAGAGGATACGTGCACGCAGAATAAACTTATTACAAGTAAACAACTCTGTGAAGGGATCACCTTCTTTCTCAATGAGGAGAATGACAGCAACTGCAAACAGGCTCTCTAGTGCTTCCTGTAAGATACAGGGGAATAAAAAGATGTTGATAATTAGGAGTTCTATCAGTTAGAGCTTACAAAATGAACTCGTTTAAAATATACTAGGCATTTACTGTATGGTGACATAATAAAATATTAAAAAAATATACTAGGCATTTTCAGTTCATTAAATTTTCCAAGCAACCCTAAGAGGTAGTTTTTTTTTACATCTTTAACTTATGAGCTGAGCAAATCCCGTTGCTGCTGAGTGTGTGGAGACAATCAGCAACCAGCTCAGAGCTGGATCTTGACATTGTGCCTCCAAATCCTCCACTCCTTCCTTCCTATCGTATTCCACATGGAAAGGTACATCTCCTTGCTGCTGCCACGGGGTAAGATAGTGATGTGCAGGAAGAGGTGAAAGTTTACTACTGGACCAGGATTCCAAAACCTGAGACCAGCTCACCATCCGCCTGCAGCAGACAAGTCCCTCGAGAAGGTCGTAAGGTCGTAAGGTCGTGCATTCATGAAGCTTCCAGAGACCTGCCCTTCCTCTATTCCTGGCGTTAAAATGTGCTTAATTCCATAGCATCTAAAACTCTGAATAAAAAGGTGTCCTTGCCTGATTGTCCTCAATTCCCCAAAAACTCGTATTTGTTAATATACTTTGACAACACTCTAGGACAGGCTTTTTTTCCCCCCCCCTTACAAATTCAATTGAAGATTTACTCTCGTAACTAAAACAGGAAAAAACTTTCTCAATTTTGTATTAGTACACTCAATATAGGTGATATATACAGCAAGTCTAAGGCAATTTGATATAACTGGAAAATCCAGCTTTTCTTTAGAGACAGAAATTCTGTAATTCCATAATCTTAAATAAAAACCAAGTGCTTTGCTTTGGAAGTTAGGGTCATGAAGGTCTCCTCTTGAGATATGGAGTCAATGACAACTGGTTTATAAATATTGTCAGAGTGAAGAAAACCGTTAAAGATGTCTAATGAGATCATGAAAAAAGTTTAATCATTTCAGCAGGTGAAAATATCTTAATACCTAACCATTTACTTAAGATTCAAGTTTGACACACATTTTAATTAAACCAAATGATATAAAAAAATTATCTTCCACTATAGACACTGTCCTCTCATTTGAAATAATTTTATGTGCAAAACTTAAAGCTTTCACATAGAGTCATGAATCATTTTCATGGTATTCAGTAAAGATCTCTGAAATAGGAGTTTTGGCTCTTCAACTTGGAATGTCTGGCAGCTCTGCCCTGTAGAGCAAGCCCAGAAGGGTTGAATAGTCATCCAGAGTTGTCTAAATGTTGGATAAAAAAGGCCAGGATGTGACCCATTTCCTTGCCTGCAGAGCCCATGTTTACATATATTTACAACTTTCATATCTAGCTTCAAAGAAAAATATAGACATATTCTCATGGATTTCCACTTCAAGACAACAGGGAATTTTCCAGAAAGTTTATAATTTCTAGAGGTGAGAAACACTCCCCCCAATGGTAAGGAATTATAAAGCAGACTAATAGAAATCATCCTGAATATGAAAACAGACATATCCCATATATTACAGAGATCTCCCTGGTCCATAATTCCCTAATCTGTTTTAGGCCCTAATCGGATAATTCCTGTGCTTCCTGATAGGAAGGTTGATTCCCATGAAGATCACCAAGATTTGGCTGCTTCATAGTTTTTAAACACAGTCATAAACATCTTCTTACAATGTAAGGTTCACACAAAATCTTTCCATCACAGATCTACGTGTAGTTTATTATGCCCTGCTGTTAGTAGGAAGCCCATCTTTAGTATTAACTGAACCATGGTCACTCTGGCATGTTTTTAGGGTCAGTTTTGTCCACTGGGTCTCACAACTGCGGTTTTTGCATCTTCAGTATGAACGTCTCACAGTTGGACAAGTTGTGTTCGTTCTTACCCATATTAAATAAGCCTATGCATTTGGGTCACACCCAAAGCCAGATATTTAAATATCAGCGCGTGGACTCTTACAAAATCCTGCATCCACCATCAGAAAAAGACTAATATTTCAACATTCTCCTGTCCAACATCACAAGTCATACAAAGCCTGAGGTTTTTTTGGACTCTTCATTTCACCTCACAGCCTCCTCACAGCATTTACCTTTATTTTGATGAAGATATTTTGGAGTTAAAGTCAAAAAGGGGACATTTGACAAATGTCTGTACATAGAATGTAAGTGAATATATGTTTAGGTAAATTTGGAATAAGAGGGAAATGTGTAAAAGTTTTATACATGACATAAAACATGTAAATCATAAACCCCAATTGTCTAGTGCACACTCCAGGAGAATGAATGGAATTATCAACTGTAGTTGGTATTAGTATACGCACACTCAGTTTGCTGGCTCTTCTGCTCTTCTCCCAGTCTAGGCAAACCTTTAAGTGTCATTTGGAAAATGTATGCTTAAGAAAGATACTATGGCATTTTTAAGGCAGAAATGTTAATATTAGGATATCTGGCTCTGATACTGAATCAAAAACGAGCAAGCGTGGCAACTGACAAATGTGCCGAGTTCTTTAATGACCAGCAGAACAGCAAAGAGTAAAAAGACATCCCCGTGAACAGTCGGGCTTTCTCGGACGGGCAAGCAGAAAGAGGTGGTCCACAACTGAGGGGCATCAAGATGGTCCACCCAACACTGAGCGTTCCTCCATCGCCCATGCTGCTCCCTGCGAAGCGCTGGAGATATGACCATACAAACAGGCGTACATATCTAATGCATACAACTTGGTGAATTTGGGGGAGTATACACGTGTGGAAGACCACCACAATCGACACGGTGAACGTGGATCGTCACTTCCAAATGTTACCTCCCAACCTACTATTGTGGTAAGAACAGTTCACCCAAGATCTACCCTTTTAGCATGTTTTTCAGTATATAATACGGTATTGGTCATGCCTGTACAGTAGCTCTAGGACTTAGTCTTGTAGAACCTAAATTTTGTACCCCATGACCAACCCTTCATTTCTTTCTCCAAGTCCCCAGCAACAACCATTCTGCCTTCCGAGTTGATGCTCAGATCCCTCATACAAGCCCTATCAGGTGATATTTGTCCTTCTGTGTCAGACTTATCTCACCTAGTATAATGTCCTCCAGGTCCATCAATGTTGTCCCAAATGGCAGGATTTCCTTTTGTATGGCTGAAATTCCAATGTGTGTATACACATTTCTATCCATTCATCCATCAGTGGACACTTAGGTTGTCTCTGTGTCCCGGCTACTGTGAATACTCATAGAATTACTGGATCATATGGCATTTCCTACTTTTAATCTGAGGAAATCTCCATAGGGGCTCTACCAGTTTGATTTCTGACAGTGCACGAGTGCTCCCCCTTCTCCGCACCTGCACTGACTTTTTTTCCTAACAGCCATTCTAACAAGTTAAGGTGATATCTTGTGGTTTTGATTTGCACGTCCCTCATTAGTGATGTTCAACATCCTTTCATGTACCAAGATGACTGTATGTCTTCTTTGGGGGGAAAAATGTTTATTCAAGACCTTAAGTTCTTTGCCCACTTAAAAATCATATTCTATTGTGTTGTGGGAATTCCCTATACATCTCAGATATTAAGATGGTTTTATCAGATAGTTTGCAAATATTTTCTTCCACTACTGCTTTTTGGTGAAGCAGATGGCAGAGGCACTTGGGAGCACGACCACTGGAATGGGTGCTTTCACTCATGTACCAAAATCTTAACCTTGTCTACTCTGCCAGAGGCTCCCAACATGGTCCTTTCATTTTTGAAATGGGGCAGTGAAGAAAACAAAGGGAATTTTTTTTCTCACATCTTCCTTCTCAAAAGTGCACCTGCAATCATGAGACAAATGGCAAGACTGTAAAACCGATGTCTGTAAAACCACAATGGGTTGTAACAGACAGTGGCCCGAAGGTTCTCCATGAATCACTGCAAACGAGCCTCAGATTGAAGAGCTATGCTTTAGGTACCATCGGCTCTTGTTTACAATATCATCCCCTCGTTTTATTTTATCCTTACTGTCTGGTGGGGGGGAAATTTTTTTTTTTGTAAATATTCTTTTAAACTGTTGGATTGTGTTATTTCTCTTTTTAAGTATCTTTTTTATTATGTTTATTGCTGACTTACGGGAATAGTTCTCAGAAGCTGATTTTAGAAGAGCTGCTCTGATTTATATTGTGGGCAAAACAGAACAGCAAGTGTCTTCTCTACTCCTCTTAGCCTTGTTCCAGGTAAACTTTACTACCTTATCACCTGTGAGCTTCTGAATTATGACAGAACAGATTTTAATATTTTATATAGTCAAGTAGTTGCTAGGAAATAGTAAAAAAACGGGTTGTCACATGCAAACACACATGAAATTTTACTGTCATAATCGTACACATGTATCGTTTTCATGAGGATTGGAAAATGTGTGGAGTATCTAAAATGCATAGCCCATATTTCCTCAAAAAAAAATCCCTGAAGAAATTTTTGAAGAAATTTGCATAATGACTTTTATCATACATTTTCTTCAGTAATATTTTGAGCATCTATGTGTGAAGGCAAAGAAATTAAATTTCAAGTTTTAGGAACAATTGAATTAAACGGCTTAAAAATTCTTTTGCTTTTAGATTAGTAACTCATACATATTTGAAGTTATATAATTTTTCAAGGGCTTTTTATAAATCTATTGAGATAATTATGTTTTTCTATTTAACTTACTTCTAAGAGTCAGAAGTATTAAGGCAGGCCCCCACCTTTATTTTGCAGGTATTTTAAAATATCCAGGATCGACTTTCTAACCCCTGAACTAAGAATCTGACATTTAGGTTAATAGGGAGAGGTCTGTGGTCTTCAAATCTGAATTATCAGTTATATAATGTAACACCAACAACACATATATAAAACTACCCATCACACACACGCACATGTCCTACGTAAACCTACCCCGGATGGACAGACAAAATCACCTACGTAGTCTCACGGTCTTTTCACGCTCTAGGAGAAACAAACGCCCTGCTCAAAAAATTAGTTCATAAATATCAAAATTTTCTATAAACCCAATTAAACACTACGCTCAGGAAATTCTGTTCATACTCTACCTTTTCATGCTCCTCAGTTGGGTACATTTTAAAATCTAATCTCTGTAAACATCAGGAATTTCTTTTCAAAATATTAATGTCTCACTTCATCTTAGATGTGTATAGATGTGTGTACACACGGGTCACCTATTTATTATGAATCTGAATACAGTCCAGTTACCCCAACACCACTGGTGGAAGAGTCCTTCCTCTCTCTTGGTTCCGTGTCTGGAGTTTTTTCTTTTCCGTTCTTCCCTCATTTTTAATTCCTGTGCCAACAATACACTACTTCATGACTGTGTTTTAATAGATCAAACCATTCTTATGGTTCTTTTTTCAGCATTTTCTGGACGAATTTTATTCCTATTTTCTTCCACCTAATATTCAGAGTTGGTGATTAAGTTCCACTGCTGAAATCGTCATTGGATTTTTACGTCTTAGGCTTTGGAGAGGGTTAACATGAATAACATTCTCCACTGGGAAAACCGTGTCCGTTCACCAAGGTCTTGTTTGGTCTCTTCCCCCTGCAACCTCCTCCACCCTCAGATTTTAAGTTCCACGAAGCTATGACAACACCTCACCTTGCTGGTCACTGTTTCCTTACTTCCTAAGTGAAAATCTGTGAGTTGAATGAAGAGAAGGAATATGATAGACAAGGGTAACCATAAGCTCAGGGAACAGACAGGCAAACACGCTGCTTAAGGCTTTGCCGGGGTCTCAGACTGGAACCTCGCAGAGTTCAAACAATCCGCTGTCTCCTAAATATCAGAGTTCAGACCGTACAGCATCTTACAGGTCTGTGCTCCCTTCCCCTGGAAATGCATATCGAGCAGAGTCTTGTGAAAAAAAAAAATACTCAAAGCAAGGAGAATATCACAAACTGACCTTCTCAACATCAAAGTTCTCCATCACATGGACATTCTCCCTTCAACTGATTTGATAAACAGCCCCACCAAGAGTTAATAAGCAGCAAGCAATTAAGCCTGAGCCCGGCACGAACACAATATTTGTCTTGAATAGGTATAGAAGCTCTAGGATATCTACAAAGGAAGAGCCCTCGAAAGGCTGGTGAGGTCCTGGAAGGGGAGGGAGTTCTGCCACATGTGCCTCTGAGTAGCCCTCAGTCCTGGTTGTTAATTTACATGGCACGCAGTTGATGGTGGTGGCGCAGGGGTGAGGCAGGAATGCAAGCCCTGAGTGGCAATGCCATCGTCAGGGAAAGATGGTGGCTTCCTCCAACACCGCATGGAGGACTGAACCACAGCGAGGCGCTGAGAATTACAGATCTGGGTTCACTCATTAACATATAGTTACCTTAAAACCCGACACACGGATACATTAGGTATTGATGCCTGAGTTTTGTTCACAGGAAATCAAGTAAAATGGACCATTGAGCGATTCATCATCATACGAAAGCAAAGAGTTAAAAAAAAAAAAAAAAACACTACTAAGGTTTTTTTGGAATACCTCGTCTTTCACAAAAGATAAAATTGAGTGAGCTGACAGTGACTGGAAGCTTAAACATATAACCCCATATATATAGAAGATAAAAATATATATAAGAAATGAAAACAGTCTCTCTGAAGGATCGTTGTATTCCCAGTGATAAATACTCAAATCAGTTATTTCTAGCTTTAACTCCTATCCCTAAATACAAGTTTTATGCCATTTAACGTCAAACATTGTAAATAGCATCCCTATGTTTTCAGGATTCAGCCAACTTCTCATTTCCCCCAATTCCTCCCCAAAATAGAGGAATATTACTCCTTTGAGTATTTTCAACTTTTTATATTAATCCTATATTTAATTTCTTGTTTCATTCTCTACAGGTACGATCTATTGACTATTTTGTTAGATGAGGACATGAATGTCCTCTTACTAGAGAGCTTATAAAAACCACATCCCTGCTAGTTACCACTTCTCTGCTATGTGATATTATCACAGCTCCACACAGAGAAGCCCCCTAGATAACCCTACAAGGAAATAACTGTTGATAATGAAAAGAACATTTTTAATTAGGGTGAGTTTTCAAATTTTGCCATATCTGAATCAAACAAAAATTTGATAATTTTTGAAACTTAATTGCAAAACAAGCATCTTCAGCTACCACACTCCATCAGAACAATAAATGGGATTTAAATTGAGAGCTGTTCCCAGAGATTCCTATTTTCTGTCTCCGTTTCCCTGTTGCTGAACGGTTCCGCTTAACGGTTCTTTGTATATTAAAAACTAGGCTATCGAAATATAATGCCAATTTAAGGTACAACAATTATTTATATTAGCGTTACTGGGAGAAAAAAATATGATGTGGTAAATTAATCTTTGTGCAGCAAAGTACTTCTTAAAATAGGTTTTCAGCATGCATGGTAATGAACTATTGCTATCTCGGCTGAACAGACATCTTGAAATAACTATGTCCAAAGTTGTTTAAAATCCCTTCCCGAAAATTTCAGTTTCAGCAATGCAAGGAAGACAATTTCTCACTTAGAACACCCAACACCACAAGCCCTCCCCCTGCCCCCCTTGCTCAATGTGGGGATGCATGAATCAGCTGTGACTTTTACATGCTTCCCTCTGACCTTCCCATGACAATCATAATAATGCCAGGCTGCTGAGGACCCAGCAGCCTTCATAAAGGCAGCAGCCTTCAGATTAATCTCCTATTATTAATTTCACAAGAAGACAAGCCAGACAGACAGGATTGCTTTCACTGCTCTGCGTGCCCCTAAAATTATTTCCTGTGGACCGTAAACAAATTTCCAATTTGGTGAGGCTATAAATGTGCGGGCTTCATAAAAATTAATTTAAATGGATGCGATGGAGTTTGGGATTGTAGAGATTAGGGGGCCGCCTGTCGTCGTAATTGCCTGCTCAGCCCCCCGTCACTCAGCACTGCAGCTGCATCAGCAGGGCTCACCACCGCCTGGTTCTCCGATCACATTCCCGTCTTCCGCACATCCTCTCCTAAGGCTTCCGTCCTCTGCCTTTTAGCCTTAATTACCACTCTCGGTCTCCCTTGACAACCAAATTAGAAGGTACACGCTACAACTCTGTAATGATCACCGTCGTCATCATCCCTCAAAAATCACAAACTACTTGACTGTAAACTGGGCTAACCTTGTCAAGGTTGGATGTCTTCCGGTAACTAGATTCTCCATGGATAGCTTCAGCACTGGAAGATAAGAGATACAATTACGTAATCTCCTATTGATCTTTTTTTTCTTCCCCCCTTACTATTATGGACAATTACCTGAGCAGTTTTTAGATAGCTGAAGATGGAAGTGGAAAATTGACAGAGATTCACCCAGAGCAGAATGTTTTAACTCCTGGTTGAATACAGGTAACTTCTATTGGGCGTGGGCATGGGGGTGTCAAACCCATAGCCATCTGTGTGGTCTGTGTGATGAAGATTTTTTATTGCATCATGGAGCCTTCTGAACCTACGTATAGACTTGGCTTGTTGTGGGACTTTGCGAAGGTCAGAGGCTCCATCGAGCTCTGCTGTATCTGTAAATATGAACAGTTCAGCCCCGGCACCCTTATAGAATCACCAAACTCTAGTTTTGGGGCTGCATCCTAACAAGAACAGATAACTTCTGGGGAACCTGGGGAGCTGCGTCAGTGAAGCATCTGCCTTCAGCCCAGGTCATGATCCCGGGGTCCTGGCATCGAGGCCCACATCAGGGTCCCTGCTCAGCAGGGAGTCTGCTTTTCCCTCTCCCTCTGCCCCTTCTCCCTGCTCCTTCTCTGTCAAATAAAATCTTAAAAAACAAAAAACAGGTAACTTCTTCTTTGCAGATGTTTTCCACCACAGTTGTAAATTTTCCATTACAGTTTCTAATGTTTTGGTTTTGAGATCTATAACCAGAATCTTCTTATCTTCCCTCGTGAACCCCTTGCACGAACATCCATTTTTTGGTTTTCATTCCTTGTCAGCATCGGGCCATCCTTTAACCGCCTATAAATGCTACTACCCATGGCAACTCCCGACCAGCACTGTTTTCCACTAACTCCTATGTCTGACGGCGGTTGGTGCTGGTGGGCAATAGCGTTTATTGGTATAGGTGGTTTCCTTTCCCATTGCTTTTCTGGGCTTTCTCTCCGTTTCTCTCCCCCCATTCATTCTGTGGATTCTTAGGTAGGTAGAAACAGAATCTGGACTTGGAGAAGATTAACTCAGATCTTACTGACATCTTGCATAATTTATAGCAAACCTTCCAGCCTCTGTGAGTGGAAATGTCTGAGGAAATATGTCTAAAGTATTTTTTAGCTTCTCACGGGGCTTCACAAATCAAAGATCTCCTCGCTACCTAAATATAACTACAGAGTTGGTTTTCTCCACCAGATGTAAAGGCAGTTTATTTTTATAATGCTTTGGGATATATGTAATATCACATATTCATATATTTGCAGTCGTGCCCACGCTTGGCTGAATTTTTCATTTTTAGTACAGATATTGATCATCAGAAAGGTAGACCTCGAGCAGAAGCTTCTGAGACTGAAGGGTATTTTCCAGAGTCACTTTGTCAGAAAGCTAACAGATAGGTAAACATAATTCAATGGGAATGTATGTATTTCTCCAGAAGAGATTTACGAGGAGTTGAAGGGAATTCAGTTCAGTACTAAGATAAGAAATACAAACCAAACAGTACTGTCAAGTACTATTAGGGTGGGCCGCAGTAATGATCGTGTGAGCAAAGATCATTCCAATAGTTCACCTGACACAGCGGTCGATTTGGAATAAAAGATAGCAATGGGATTGCTGACTGTGGCTGAGGCAGTCAAGGACAGTCGAAGCAGATGTGTAAAGCACTGTGTTTGCAGATAAGGGGAGCCCGCAAGACAGCTGGAACTCCAGGCCCGCGAGGCTGTAATTACTGCGATGCCCGTATTGATCGGGGTAACAACCGCGGAGATGAAGGCCGGGGAGCCGACTGGGCGCGAGGGGTGGGCTTGTTTTTTTAAGCAGTTTATTGAACTATCTACATGGTCTCAGGCGATTCTAGCCCTAATCCTTGGAAATTGGAGGAACCCTGGGGGAGTAAGAATGCAATGAGACCTTGACGGAGGAGAGGCTTCCCTTGGATCGAGGTGATTTATGGCGAGAGAAAACACACAGTCTGGGTCAAAAGCATCAAAAGAGATTAAAAGTTAAAGCAGCACTCATGGATGACTGATACACGATCTGAAAGTGATGGGCATTTAAGAATAGCCCCGTAAGGACTGGAGAATCACAAACATGGCTCGGGAACACTGGAGGGCATGCACTGGACGAATGCTGAGAATTGCCACCAGACAAGATCCCTTTTCAGGAACATTTATACATCAACGTAAGTCTCCCTAACAGCTTATGAATTACATTCTACTGTTTATACACTTTAGCGATGAAGTTAATGGCTGTTCACCGAAAATAAGAGATTTCCCTGTAGACATAGTTAACAGCCAAGAGGGGTTTTTAAAGGACACACTGCGCCCTACTGAAAAAGTTCAGCCGGTAGGAAAAGCGATGAGGCCTTTTACATTTTAGATTTTCAGATACTGTGGTTATCGGATCGTTTAAGGAGCCAAGGGTCAAAGACTGTCATGTACCTGCAGGATACGTAGCCTTCCCTCACGCTCAAGTCCACGTGCACGAGGCGGCGGACAGAACGCGGCGAACATAGCCCTAGATGGAAGCGTGAGCTTCAGCGGCTCTAGCCAGGAGCCTTCGCGAGCCTTTCACCTCGCTGTACCGGTTTCGTCCTCTGCAAAATAGATCATCACGGTCACCGTGCAGCATTACAATGACGAGTCACTAAGTTAGAGCTTGTAGGGGGTTTGAAGTGGACCGTGGGACGTCCTTGAGCGCCAAGTAAAAACAGCTGCATTGACACCAATTCTCGGACTTCGACAAGGATTCAGTACCAGAAATGCTTAACTTGCGCTCATTTCTTTGAAACAAGACATGGAATTTCTCTTTTCAGATGGCTGAGGAGGGGATGGGGGGCCTGTCCAAATGTGGCGGTTTTGGGCCTCACAACTGGAAACTTACCGTGCACTTGAGCCTTGTTCGCTCACAAACGTGGGTGCTCACAGTCGCCGCAGAGATCGAGGCTCAGACAACTCGCCCCTCGACAACAGCGCACGGCGCCACAGCAAGCACGCCTTCGGGAGTCCATGCGGCTGCCTGTCCCCAAGCCCCCAGGGAAAAAACGTCCCTGCAGTTTTGCAATTATTCAAAGGAGTTAAATCTATTTTTGAAATTTCAAACTATGACCTGAAACGAGTTACTAGAACCCCAGCATAAACCTACAGGCATTACAGGTAAGCTCCAGGGTGTGGTATGAAGCCCACTGAAAACACGAGCACGCGCCCCTCACGCCACATGTAGTAATTGATTTTGATTCAAACCAGAGGCAAATTCTCTACAATCACAATTCCTGAGTAGTTGTCTGGAGTTAGAGACTTCTCCAACCTGCTACTTTGATCCTGGATAATAGGAAGCAGAGGCCAGGGCCCCCCGACGGGGCTAGGAGAACTCTAACGATGACATGAAGCTTCCTGGCTGTCTTGGGGCAAGAGCACAGAGCCTCAAACCACCGTCCAGAAACTCACGTTCAGTAAGTCTGGGCTGGGAGCACCGGTCTCTATTTTTAAGGAAATCTGAAAGGGAGGATACCATAAAGGTAATGAATTTTAAACGACGGGAACTTTTTCTGTAAACAATGGCCGCTCCCACGGCCCCGTCGCAGGACACGCATCAGGTATTCTGTGGTATTTGCTGAGATCAGAGGTTTTGGCTCTTCCTGGAGACTGCTGCTCGGCAGGTGCCGCATGAGTGAGGCTCCCCCGCACCACCTTCCCCTTATGTGGGGCTTCGCGGGACCCGGGTCGGTCATGAATTGAGCTCAGGGTCAGGGGGTTGTGGCTCTGAAGCCCTCGTCACATCTGCAGTCTGGTTAGGGGCCAGGCCAGGTGATGGAGGGCAGCTGCCAGATTGCTCACTGCCCGTTTCTCCCTGGGGTTCTGCGGGGCGGGACCGGGGAGACTCTGCAACAGGTGTCGGTCCGGCGGCCCCGGCCAGGATGCGTGTGCGCGCAGAGACACGGGTTCACGACGAGGAAAGGCAGAAGCCAGCCCACGGAAATCGCGCTCAAGTCCATGCTCATGAAACGGGTACTTGACAGACTGTTTCTTGTCCAGAAATAGTCGCAGCACATGATCAACGTTTAAATGACCGGACGCTTCTTTCAATGTTAAGGAAAAACCATCAGTGGTTTTAAGAGTAAGCTTCTTACTCCCTGCGTAGAAAACGCTGCCAGTGCAGAGCTAGTGCGTGGACGGGAGGCCCCGGGGCAGGAAGTGGACTCAAGGTGTCCGCGAACACGATGACCTGGCAGCTTCACAGTGCTTGGGTGGGACTTCCCGCGCCTAATCCCAAATGTACTCACTCTCCTAAAATTTACAATTTTATTTTCTTAAAGGAAAACCTTCCCAGTTACAATGTTCTGTCTCCCTAAGAATCGGACCCACCCTTTAGAAAATCTGGACGGTTTTAAAACACAGGATGTACACAGTTACTTGTAAACCATGGCTGCAGAACGACGGCCGACAAAGCAAACCTGGCCTCCCGCCCGCATTAGTAAAGGAAGGGTTATTGGAATACAGCTCTGCCATGCCTATGGCTGTGTCCTGCCCTCAGAGACAGAGCTGAGCCCTTGGGGGCAGAGACTGACCCCTGCAAAGCCTAGACCATTGCCCGTGTAGCCAGTTTTCTGAGAAAGTCTGCTAACCTCTGTGATCGCATAGGACGCAGTGAACACCTACGTACAGGCCCTCACTTCTGGGAAGGTTGCAATTAGAGAGTTGGCTAAGGTTTTTAAAATGTTTAAATAGTTAAAATGTTTAAAGTAAACACTCCTTTAAATAACTATGCCTCATTATACCTTAGATTTCTTTAAAGAGAAAAGCAAATACAGGAGCATGTACTTAAAAAGCAAGTAAGTTGATTTTCATAGCAAAAAAAATGTTTTCCCTTAACATACATTAGGCTCCTTAGATTGCTGCCAGCTATAGACTGACTAATCTCATCCTGCCTTAGATTGAAAGGTCTTTGATTCCCAATCCATAGGACTTTTTTCATCCAATAAAATTTTATGGATTAAAATTCACTTTGTATTTTTTAAATCCAGCATTAAGTCAAACATGGATATTTATATGATTAATCCATTTCTTAGGTTTATCTCATGATACACCTCAGGGTTCCACAATATCACAACACATTGTTAACTTCAATCTTAAAATATTAAAAAAAAAAAAAGAGAGAGAAACACTTTTAAGATTTATTTGACAGACAGCAAAAGAGGGAACACAGGTGGGGGAGTGGGAGAGGAAGAAGCAGGCTTCCCGCGGAGGAGCCTGATGTGGGGCTCAATCCCAGACCGTCAGGATCACACCCTGAGCCGAAGACAGACACTTAATGACTAAGCCACCCAGGTGCCACAAAAGTGTTTCTGACTCTTAAATTTCCCAATCAAGCCTCCCTGATGGTTTGTTCAGGAGAAAACTACAGTTTTCAGTGAAAAAAAAAGTGTAAATATCTGACAAATGTGGCCCAGGGTCCACACACACTCTTCCATACGGCCGTCCTAAGATTTTTCTTTATTGCTCTTGGAAATAGAGAAAAAGATCCCTCCAAAGTGTGTCCCGAATTTCTCTATTGCTCGGCTTTCTTTGCATTCCAATTGTTTTGTTAATAAAGGGTTGTTCTTGCCGACAGAGGCAGCTTTTGCATTTAATTGATACTGAAGCCATAATTAAAAAGGAAAAAATAGCCCTGCCATAAAGAGTAAAGAGCAGCATACAGGAGAAAAAAATATTTTTATCACCTTGAGATTTGGTGAAATGGAAAGCAGTGTTTTTTCAGAGCTATTCTCGACTAGTCGCAGGACAGAGGACTTTTTTTTGCCAACAGGCCTGCCACATGTCCCATCCAGTTTTCACCCCCAGGAGTGTGTCAGGATGGTGGTTTGCTCAAGCTCCGAGCACAATCGTCTCAGTGCGACATGAATCCTTTTACACGACATCTCATACACCCTGGGTGTTCACTGAAGGATGGCATGGCCTCAAAAGAAACAGTCTCACTCAAGGAAAGCCATTTAAGCTTTTGTGAATCCACCAGGAGAAATCTCCTGTTTGACCTGCAGTCAGAGTCCTTCTAGAAACTCTTCATAGGTAATTCATGCTCCCACACTGGAGGCCGTTTCAGGATCCCACGACAAAACGGTCTTTCTCTCAGAGTGAGCTCAGACTGGGTCATGCAGTAGGACGATATGGTAACTCAGGATCAAGGATGCACCTTTTCTCCACTGAAAATGTTTCTGGAGACTTTTGATACAGTCCTGATCCACAGTGGGTCAGTATACAAATAAAATTACATAGGATTGTGTCCAGTCTCAACTGAGCAGCTAGGAAAGAATTTACTAGGGAACAAGATGTTTGGTATGTTTTGAAAAATATTTTGGACTTCTGGGGAAAACAGAGTAGGAGGACCCTAAGCATACGTCAACCCATGGATACACCTAAATAACAAATCCGTGTAAATAACCCAGAAAACCGCCTGAACACTGGCAGAACAGACTGTCCACAGCTACATGTAGAGAAGAGGCCGCATGGAAGAGGAAAGAAAGGACAGAGACACAGTAGGGAGCTACATGGACTCACAGGATAGACTGTGGGAAGGAGTCTGCAACGAGGGGAGAAGACCCCACCCCAGGCATGAGGAATCTGCACTGGGAAGATGAATCCCCATCACACCTGGCTTTGAAAACCTGAGGGGCTTCACTTCAGAAGTTCTTACAATGTGGGGCTTAACACCTGGAATTTTAAAAATCAGCAGGCTCAGCTCTGGGAGAGCAAGAGAGTGATAGGAAAGTGAGTCCTTGTCCTTAAAGAGACAGCATAACAAACAGCCCCACTGAGATACAGCACAGAAAGAACAGTTTGAAAACCCCCTGGGGTATACAGGAGGGAGATTTGTTTACTGATCTCAGAGTGTGTGCTGGAGGAACAGGGATCTTTGGGAGACTTCTCCAAGAACGAAAGAGCTGGCTGGCACCATTTTCTACCCCAAGCCTAGATATACCAACACCTGCAGGAACCATCTCAGTGCTAGTAGTCTCTACCTGGCTAACAGCACACCCCTCCTCTCACAGCAGACCCTCCTAAACCTTGCTAACACTGCCTACCCAGCCCTTGTGCTCTTCTGTGGATCCACCCCCTCCAGAGCAGCCTGCCTCAGTCCCCAGCAGCTGCGTGGACCTCACAGGTACTCTCCCATGGACTCGCTCTCTCCAGCACTGAAGGAGTCTCCTAAAGCAGCTCCCGGGCCCCTCCCACAACACACCTGCACAAATCTCGCTAATACCATGCACTCTGCCTTTGCAATCTCTGTGGACCTGCCCCCCTTCCAACATGCCCTTGGCAGGAGTCCATCCAAAGCTGTGCCACAAGTCTGGCTATGTGCAAGCAAGGGCCAGTACCGCTCTGAAGTGACTCAAGCCTTGAGGGGAAGGGAAGATAACCACACACACCAGTCCAACTACAGCCCCAGCAGCAGGCTGGGAGCAGACATCTGGTCTGACAGGCTGCACCCACCAATGAAAGCCTCTTGGGACAACACAGGAAAGCACACTGAAGTTCAGTGGGACTACAGCTCTGGCAAACACCTGGCCTGAGTCTGCTCAAGTCCAGTGCATCCCCAGACAGGCCCCTTAACAACATAAGGACCAAACCCTGCCTATACCGGACAAAGAGCCATTGTGGATGACTGGACTCAAGGAAAAAGCAGCTCAGTCAAAGCTCAGCCAAAAAGTCAGATACATACAACACACCTAGGAGACATTCCTGAAGCCCCAGGCTCTAGAGAACAGGGGGCAGTGCACAATAGAGCACTATAGGACCTCATCTTCACAAGGCCACTACTCTGAAGAGCGGACAATGTAGCTGGCTTTCCTAACACATAGGAACAGACACAGAGACGTACAGAAATCCACTGCATTTCTGTACACTAATTGTGAAGTAGCAGAAAGAGAAATTAAGTAAATAGTCCCATTTATAATTACAGCAAAATGAATAAAGTACCTAGGGATAAACTTAACCAAGGAGGCCAAAAACCTGTACTCAGAAAACCACAACACACTGATGAAATTGAAGATGACACAGATAGAAAGGTCCTCGATGCTCATGGACCGGAGTATTAAGATGTCCATACTACTCAAAGCAATCTACAAATTTAACACAACCCCCATCAAAGCAGCAACACATTTTTTATTTATTATTTTTTGTTTAGAGAACTAGAAGAATCCTAAAATTATTTGAACCAGAAAGGACCCCAAATGCCAGAGCAATCTCGAAAAAGAAGAAACTGGAGGTATCACAATTCCAGATTTCAAGTTATATTAAAAGCTATGATAATCAAAACGGTATGGTGCTGGCACAAAGCAGACACATAAATCAACAGAACAGAATGGAGAGCCCAGAAACAAACCTACAATTTATACAATGGGAAAAATTCTCAATAAATGGTGCTGGAACACTGGACAGCCACATGCAAAAGAATGAAACAGGGCCATTTTCTTATACCATACACAAAAATAAACTCCTAATGGATTAAGGACTTAAATGTAAAACGTGAAACTATAAAAATCCTAGTAGAGAGCATGGGCAGTAATTTCTCTGATATTGTTCATACTGAATTCTTTCTAGGCATGTCTCTTGAGGCAAGAAACAAAAGCAAAAATAAACTATTGGTACTACACCAAAATAAGTTTCTGCACAGTGAAGGAAACCATCAACAGAACTAGAGGACAACCTGTGGAATGGGAGAAGATATTTGTAGAAGACATGCCTGATTAAAGTCTTAGTATCCAAAATATATAAAGAACTTACGGGCAGAAGACTTAAACAGACATTTGTCCAAAGAGGACATCCAGATGCCAAGAGACCCATGAATAGATGCTCGACGTCACTCATCAGGGAAATACAAATCCAAACTACAATGAGATATCACCTCACACCTGTCAGAATGGCTAAAATAAACACAAGAAACAAGTGGTAGGATGCAGAGAAAGGGGAACCCTCTTGCACTGTTGGCAGGAATGCAAACTGGTGCAGCCACACCAGGAAACAGTATGGAGGTTCCTCAAGAAGTTAAGATAGAGCTACTCTATGCCCCAGCAATTGCACTAACGGGTATTTATCCCCAAAATACAAAAACACTAATTCAAAGGGATATCTGCACCTGTATATTCACTGCAGCTTTACCTGCAGTAACCAAATTATGGAAGCAACCCACTTGTCCACTGACGGATGAATGGGTATGTATAAAGGAATATTACTCAGCCATAAAGAATGAAATCTTCCCATTTGCAATGACACGGATGGATCTAGAGGATATAATCCTGAGTGAAATAAGTCAAAGAAAGACAAATACCATGATTTCAGTTACATAGAATTAAGAAAACAAATGGGAAAAAAAACCACCCTTAGCCATAGACAAGGAACTGGTGGTTGCCAGAGGGGAGACTGGTGGAGGGGAGGAGATGGGTACAGGAGGTGAAGAGCACACTCACCTTGATGAGTGTGGAGTAACGGATACAATTGTTGGATCACCGTACTGTAGTCCTGAAACTAACAGAACACTCTAGTTACTATACTGGAACTGTAAAACAAAAAAAAAACATTGAAAGATATTTTGAAGGGCGATCATATTTCCTGCCAAAGTTAATACATGTCGGCTTTTTCACGAGTAAGAACCACGAGTCAGTCTGAGGTGGCTCCTTCAAATACGCTAATATAAAATATACCACGTAACTATCATTTTAAGTAGAAATATTTCTAATTCTGAATAGCCTATAAATTCCTATCTTGCGAAACAAGATATTAAGCCCTAATCATGCTTCTTCTTGGTAATACTGAGTAAACGTTATTAGTTTATGCTGTTAACATGTAATACAGCCTGGAAATCTTTTTGGAATAAAGTTTTGCTCTCCTATTTCTAAGTCACCGGTAACACTTCATTCACTTTTCTTATGTACAGTAAGAGAAAAAATTTCCCTTTAGGCAGTAACGGTGAATCAGGACTAAAAACCTAGAACAAAATTACATCTTAAAATGGGCCAGGTCTCCCAGAACATCAGGACCATGCATGAAATTAACCAGAGTTTCACTGCCGAAGATTCCAGCAGACACTCCTTTGTAAAACATAACAGTACTTATTTACGTTAATTTTAATACACATGGTCCCAATGCAAGAGCCGCATGTTTTCCTCCAACATAGGGACAGAGAACTTTCCTATTAGTGCTTGTCGATGAAATGAATGACCCTCAATCGACACCAGCTACTTCTACAGCGTTCACCGACGCAGTCGTGTAAGACATCACACGTGGAGAGTCATTACGCATTTTGTCTTTCCAAAATGTAAAATGTCCTTGTAGATTTTCCATTAACAGAACTCCGGCTGGCCTGTTTCCAAATGGTTTCACATGTTTTCCCTGAGTTTCTTCTGATAAGCAAGCTTCAGCCTTGCAACGTGATCGAGTGAAATAATTTTGCCCAAAGGATCACCGCAGCTTTCCCTCTTCTGCACGTGTTTCTCCCTCCAAGTGGCTGAAGCGGAAAGAAAAGGTCTTCGGAAGCTTGTGTCTTTCCATGCAGCTGTAGGTAGTGATACGGTTTGGGGCTGGCTTCCTCCATTATGGATGCGAGCTCTGAGGTCCCAGAGGACATGTAAGATGGGCTGAAGCACGATCTCTGAAGTTGGTCTGCAAACTGGACCCCATACAGGGAGGTTGAGGACAGACCAAAGAAAGAGGCAGGCCCCCTCGGCAGGTTTAACAGGCCAGCACTTGCACAGGATGCGGTTCTGGGAGCAGCAAGAGGAGCGCATCTCTGCATCTACGCACCAGAATCTCAGAGGATCACGTGGAGCCCTTGATGCGGTTTGGGCCCATACACTACCGTCCACGTGGCCTTAACAGCACCCCGCCTTTCTCTGCTGCACCCTTGGAACTACTCCGGCCATGGGAATGGGGGGCAGTCACATCCTGCCAATGACGAACTCCAAAACCCCATCCGGCTCCTACCAGCGCACACCCGCCCCTCCTCTTCTTCAGTGATGGCCCTGTGCTGGGGCAAGGGGTCTTACTAGCTTGGAGGTGGCTCCTTTGGCAGCTCTGCGGCTACGTCAGAGGCAGATGGCACAGCAACAGTAGAGCTACACGCAAGTGAAAACACAGATCAAGACTGTGATTCCCGAAAATAAGGAATTCCCTTTCCACCGACAGCCCCAGGATCCAAATCATGGATTTACGGAGTCCTCTGAGCGGCAGGTCAGATCATTCACCGTTATTTGTGTCCTCATATGATCTACCAAGGATCCCTCAGACCCATCAGGTATGAACACACGAAATTCTACCTGAATAACACAGGTGCCTCTTTATGAGACAGTGATCACACCCAAGCCTAGCCTATCTTGGAGGACAGCTTTTCTCTTAGAGACATCTCAGTGCTCAGAAATGAAAGGCTTCATCGGCTATCCTTCTGGCTTGCTGAATGAACTTAGTAAGCATTTCCACGTGTGCTATAATGTCCTCCAGGCCAGCGGGGGAACAAACATGGTGGCCAGATGACCGTAGGAGTGAAGGAGCAAAATGTCTTCACCTGGCCTGGTGGAGAGGAATGCTGGCAGCTTTAGGAACTGGGCCAGGTTGCGCATATCATACAGCTGGCTGGCGGAGGCCGCACTGTGAAGTGTGAGGAGACTGGGAACAGGATGTGCCAGACCAGAGCCCCTACCTTGGCCCCTCTTTTGATGGGGTGTGTTCCATTCCAGACATAGTACGTTTTCACAGGTCCAGCTTGCAGCCAGACAGTGGGATCCCAGTGGAAACGGAGTAGTTCCCCCTCACCCAGGGGTAACTCACCCATCCCAGGGGACCTCCCATCGCAAATTCCAGTAGCACAGCAGGTCAATCCATGGTTTCTGGCAACTTCCATCCCTTTATGGTCCTGGGTGCCTAGCAGGGTCCCAGTCTGGCCTGTGGGGCAACAGCCCTCATACCTGACCGTTCAAATATACAGAAGCCTGACATGGTTGGTTGGTCCACTCAGCCAACATCGTCTTGCATACTAGTAATTCGATCTGCTGCTCTAGTATTCATTCTTCCTTTCCGTTATCCCTGTCTGTGGGTTATAGGTAAGATGGAACATCCATCCAACGTCCTGTTCTCAAGGCATATTTAGAATCCGCGCTTGGAAGGAGGGGGGCAATACAGTCAATGTGTCAATCCCTCACCGGCTAGGAACTCCAGGGGAGGGTCCTGGACTCCTCTGGCAGTAGCTGGGGGGACACTGTGGAGAACACCCAGGACATGGGGATACTGCGCTAACCCAGTCACTGTACTTCAAGGACAAGCTGGCACACTTGACAATGTGCCGTCCCCCCTGAGTGTCATGGTGGCCGCTCTTCCCACGCACCCCATCTGCTGCATCTACCGAAGGGTCAGTGGCTGGGCTCATACCCAAGCCAGGGCTTCAGCTTCCTGAGCGCCAGGGCGTGTCAGTGCTTTTATCAACTGTGGCATGAAAAGCGGTCAGGACGCCTCAGGCTCTTGCAGGTGGACCCAAGTGTCTTTCCACCCACATTCTGGTTCCACAAGCCTTATTCATGATCATCTGCCCCCTGCTTCCCATTGTCCAAGACATAGGGTTCATCCCTTTAGAGCAGCCCTGCTGTCCGTGCAACGGGCCGAAAGCCGGGGCCGTGGGTGATCACCAGCCAGTCCACTCTGAAGTCAGCCCCCCAGTTGCTGTGCTGGCTGCTGTGGGAGAGGCCCCTGGAGGAGTGCTGCGGACACTACTAGGAGCTAGTGTCCTGTAGGGGCTAGATCAGCTTTCTGTCCCCTTCCAGAGCTGGGACCAAAGTCCCAGGGGCACGCTGTCTTTCTGTTGTCTCTGCCCCAGTGTCTGACTCCTATCTCCCGGAGTCACAAACACCTCTAACGCAAACGGCAGCCCTGCTTCGGAGATGCCCACAGCTTTCCTCTGTTTGACTAGTATTTTGCCTTCTGAAGGTGGCTGCTACTCCATCCCCCAGCCCCACATGCCCTCTCTTTGCCAGGCAGCATGACGGACAGGAACACTGTGCCAGGTGGGGAAGTAAAGTCCTCCAAACCCCCCAAATCCCTACAAAGCCTTGCACTTCTCTTGTGTTCTTAGGAGTTAGATGAACTTGCCCCTTATGAATTACAGCTTTTGGGACAACAGGTGTCTTACCTAACCAGACGACACCCAAACCTTACAGCAGCGCATGCACCTTTGACGTTCCACGGTTCATGGCCCGTCCTCTCCCTCACAGATGCTCCAGCAAAGCCTGCAGGGTGTCCCGCCACACGGGCAAATCTTCACGTTAACATTACGTCCTGGAATGGGCAAATGTCACTGACGTGGAGGACGACGACGACAGGTCTGGGGCTACCATCCTACACAGGGTGGGACTTGCAGGTGGCCTGGAAGGGGTGAGCACTGGAAAGTACACTGCTGCCCGCCCCCCCCCCCCCCACGAAGGCACCATGCGTCCCCTTGAAGACGAAGCTATGCTGCAGGAACGGTTCAGCGAAACCATCGGAGTGAAACAGTAACTGCAAAGGACGAAACTTACAAATGTCCACAAGTAAAGGTCCGGTAGGCTCATGATAATGCTGTTGACGTGGGCACTTGGCTATTTCTGTGACGCACGGCACGGTAAGAGATTGAGGACTGGTAACATACCAGGACACAGATTTTTAGGAACTTCATGCAAATAGAACCTAAAGAAAGTTTAGCATTTCTTATTTGACAATGTTTCTCATGTAATTTAATAAAGAAACTGAATTAGCTTTTCTCTCTCCTGTGATGAGACAACAATACACCTTTTGGGATGTTCCAAGGATCTTGTGGAAAAAATCCCAAAGTTAGCTCAAGGTCGACAAGTCCTCATTTAGAATTTTTTTTTTCTTTTAAATGTGCATAAAAGTATGAAGAAGATTTTAAAGCACTTGATTAAATAGAATCTTTTAACCAAAACGACAAAACTCCCCAGGCAAATACAGTTACCTAGGGTAAAAAGAAACAGACCTCTTTTAATAAAGACCATTTTCTTAAGTAATCAGGGTGTCAGGCAACACGTAGCACGGGAAAGTACAGAGCACGTGATCAGTTTTCTAGGTGGATCACCTGAAAGGCAAAGAAAAACCATTCACCCTCTTCTCAAGAACACACCAATAGTCCAAGAAAACTTTGTCCTTTCAGATAAAAACTTTTAAATACAGCATTGATAAAGTTTATTTTAAGCCAATTCACGAGAGTGCCTCTAAAAACGGATTTTGGTCGTACCCCCTGGAGGTGGAAAATTGCACACACACGACACACCCACAGAGCTCTTTCAGCACAAACTCCGCAGCCATGAATCCGCTACAATGATACAAAACTCATTAGTTCACGAACGGCAGGTGGATCCTCCTTGCATCTCTGGCAGACAGAACGACTTACCCGACTCAAACGGCTGAAACTTCATAATCGTGGAGAAGACCGCTAGGATTTTCATCTGGCCCTTACCGCCGTTGTCGCGGAGGCCGCGGACCGTGCCGAGGGCGGCGGCGGGACCTTCTGCAGCCGTCCATGCGTTAGTTAGGAAGCCGCTGTGCCTCTCTGCCCTTCAGTCCCCCCGGCAATCCTGGGCAAGGTCTTCATCACCGCCCGGCTGTCACACTCCAGAGAGAAGACGGACTAGGAAGCACAGACGTTCCCTCCTTAGGGTTTTGCACCATATTTCTCTATTTGTCAGGAGACAAACCACGGGATGCTGAACCCTAAGAAACAGAGGGCAGCTGGAGGGGAGGGAGGCGGAGGATGGGGTAGCTGGGTGATGGGCATGAAGGAGGGCACATGATGGAATGAGCGCTGGGTGCTGTATATGATTGATGAGTCACTACGCTCTACCTCTGACACTAACAATACATGCTAACTTGAATTTAAACAAAAAGGATGTTACAAAAAAAAAAAAAGTTCAGGGTAGTTACTGCTAAAACTTTCCCTCATATCAGAGTGGGACAGCATGGGGCACGGTTTCCATTTCCTCCTCAAGCCGCACAAATCCTCCCCTCTACTCCCCTCTCCCAGGGATCCCACCGCCCAGCGTCCCCGTCAGGCTTTCCCCCAAGCACCCAGACCTCGAGGCCAGGCAGCGCACACCCTCCTAGCTCTGCAGTGTCCTGCCTGCCCGCCTTGTCTGCCAGCCCTGAAGCCAGCAGACCCGTGGACGACCGCAGGTCCTACAGACCTCCGCTCTTCACCTCCTTCGGCCTCCGGGTGGGCTTGAGCAGCCAGGCACACGCCCACTGCAGACGCCAGCCCGCTGTGTGGCCGTGCGCTCTGTGGCTTCTCCAGCAAGCGCGTTCGACTGGTCTCTTCAGGGGGATCCACAGCACCGACCAGACAAGGCGCCCGTCCCCGCAGAGCTGGGTGGTGAACACAGGAGGCGCCCCCCACCCAGATGCCTCGTTCCCAAGACTGTGTCTTGAGTCTCGTGGCTGGCCTGCACACGTGGAAGGCAGGGAGATGCTGGAGAGGCAGGCCGCTCCGCACTGGTTGGTGGCAGATTTATCTGTCAAGGAGACGTACATACAAGGTGGTCTCGGGCAGCCACAAGAGGAGTGTAGCTCCACCCCGCCCCCCAAACCTTAAGTTTATACAGACCTTCCCTGGGTTCAGCCCATAGACTGTGCAGATGGTCTCAGCCCCTTATTCTCTCGAGAATGGTGCCCACTTTGATGGTGGACAGAGCTGTACTCCAAGGACAGAGGAAGTGGGGGGGCTCCCACTGCCTGGGGCCAGGTTGTGGGTAAGGGTTCACACCCTCTCCACAACCTTTGACCACACACTACTGAATTCCTGTTCTACAAGGAATGGGCAGATCAACCATTCAAGAGACTCAAGTGTGAACACACCGTCCTAGGCTAAGCTCTGCCCTGAGGCCTCGGCTTCCAGGCCAGCTCACCTGTCACCACCACCATCTCCCACAGGACCCATCTCATACTCGTTGGTTTTCCTGGGAGCCGCAGAGTAAAGAGCACCCACCTCCCCCTCCCTGTTCACGTCCCCAAGTCAGTTCCCATGGGATATGCATCGTCCTCCCAACTCCTTCGCTGTAATGGAAAATTCAAAATCCGTGCAAGATCCAGACACTGGCCTGCATTTACCCTCCCAAATACATTCGATAAAGAATACAGTGGAAGTGCATTAATACAGCAGTGACAAGCACGAAAGACAGTTTTAAAATTTTACATTGGGATATAAATGGAGTTAAGGGTTTTGGTTTTTTTTTATGAATGTCATACGATCTTTGACAGTGATCACACAAGCAATGACAGACATTTAAAGACTAACCTTCAGGCACGGTTTTACAGAATTCTAAAACTGAAACTGAAGCGAATCCAGCCACATTAGTAGTGGTTGTGAGGTTGTCCGTTTCCTTTTATTCTGACAAGTTTTGTAGGTTTTTGCTTTACTTCTGATTGACCCGAAATGCTCAACCTTTCTTATCTCCAAGAGCAGCTTTGGACCCTGAGGCAATTAAAATATTGATTAGCCATTGCCTAAGTGTTAGCATTACTGTTAAAAACGGAGACATGTTAAAAATTTTAAGAGTCTGAGCAAAAATCGACCGGAATCAGGCAGCACCAAGCTAGAGGTGGGTAGGAGCCTCCGCCGATGGAAGATTCTCGTGGACAGAAGGCAAGAGGGCAGCGAAGCAAGGGAATTATCGACTGGCTCCGGCCGGAAGCCTGGCCCGGCTCGCTGTCTGTGACTGGTTGTCCTTGGGATCCCCCCTGGTAACCTTGAGGCGTTACGGGCTGAGGTTTGGGTTTGCGCAGGTCCTCTGCCTTGGCCTTCCAGCCACCTCGGCCACCAGGTGCTTTAACGTAACAGAACTTAATTGTATTCCTTCATAAAGCCTCCATCTGCTCCCACGAGCACTGTATTTTGTCATTGGATGGGATCCAGAGAACATTTGCTTTGGCAAAAAAAAAAAAAAAAGGCTAGAAACAAGATCTGATGCTTGTCTTCAATGGAGCTATTGTCAATTACTCTACCAGTGATTAACTCTGAAGTGTCAGCTTGCTTTAACGCATGCTTAATAGGACGCGCATATCCATGCGTACCAGGGCTCCCACTGGAACTGAGGCTAACAGTAACAGGAGCTAAGTTACCGAGCTTCCTGTGTGTCTGCAGCAAGTGGTTTTCCTGCAGCAGTGCACTTCAACAAACTTTGTGAAGGTATTTGTCCCAGTTCACAAAATGAAACAGAGGGGATCTTGCAAAGTCATATCTAAGTAGCAGGAAATATCCAGTGCCTTTAAGGGTTTACCATTTAAATCTGAATCCTCAGAACAAAATCACATGCCCAGACTCTATAGGGTGAGAACACTCTTGCAGCACGTGTGTCAATTCCCACTTGGCTGCCTCTGATTGCACCTTTCCCCTCCAACTTGTTTATTCAACACCTAAGTTCTACACTGGTATTAAACATGGTTCCCCGAAGGGTCTCCAATTTTCATCCTCAAAGCATTGCATTTCGGGTCCCAGATTCTAAATGGCTTGAGGAGGACAGATTACTTCTAATGTGATGAGTAGATTAAGATTTTGGACCAAGAACATGAATAAAGGCCTCCTGAGATCCCTTGTAAAAAGAGAACTTGAAAACCAGTGAGGTCATCAGGGGTAACTTTGCTACAGAGGCCTCGAGAGTTTTGCAGGCTAGGAAAGGTGTGCTATTTAATCGATTTATTGATAGTTCTTTTTCTCTTTGCTCCATCGCATCCTTGCCATATTCCCAGGCATTACACCACCGCTACTGGAGGACTACAGTGAGCTCCCTGAGCAAAGACTTATTCCCGGAGCATGTTTCCTGATGCTCTACTTCAGCTCCATTTGTACGGATTCCAGCATGCAACCCCCACCACTTGTGGGGGGAAGGGGTGCCTCTTGGGTCCTAATAAGCCTCTATGGTGGGACTTCTCATTCTTATTGAACAGGTTTTGTTTTTAATTTCAGCATAGTTGACACATTAGTTTCAGGTGTACAGCCTAGTGATAAGTCTCTGTATTATGCTATGCTCCCAAGTATAGCTACCATCCAATCCCAAACAGCACTAACAATACCATCGTCTAGCTGCACTTTTCATCCCTGGGACCTATTCACTGCACGACTGGAAGCCCACACCCCTTCCCCCCATCTCCCATCCCTCTGGCAACCTGTTCTTCTCTGTAGGTCTGATTCTGCTCTTTGTTTGGACTCCACACCTAAGTGACATCACATGGTACTTGTCTTTCAGACTTATCTCAGCGTGATGCCATCTAGGTCCATCCATGTTGTCCAAATGACAAGATCTCCTCCTTTAGGTTTGTATAATATTCCATTATGGGGTGTGTGTGTGTGTGTGTGTGTGTGTGTGTGTGTACACGCATCCATTCTTTATCCATTCTTCTAAATAGGTTTTTAATCTGTATTGCCCTTGTTTCTCTCTGTCATCTAAGATGATTGTACCCTTCCAATACCTTTCCTTAGAAAATCACTGCCTGAGGGTGCCTGGGTGGCTCAGCCAGTTAAGCATCTGCCTTTGGCTCAGGTCGTGACCTCGGGGTCCTGGGATCGAGCCCCGTGATCCTGTCATGCACATAAGTCTTTCTGATGTAACAAGTCATCTCTGGTAATAGCGCTCTCTCTGATACAGGGGCCCTTAAATTCCCTTAGGCAGTTGAGAGAGAGGTAAATGCTTTTCCTGTGTCCTCTGGGTGTTACTTGCCTTCAGCTCAAAATGATCCACATGGCAACGTGGAGCCCCTTGGGGTGATGTGTTCCACTCTCCTCAGTCCCATCATCGAAGAATCTCCAAGAAGAGTCCTAGTCCAGAAGCTCAGGTGGCACACTGCTTCATCTCATTATAGTAGTCCTGATGAGAAGTCGGTTCAGTTCAACTCCTTTCAGGCAGTGGGGATGTAGGTGGGCTCCTATATTGCACAAGCAAAACAAAAACAAAACCAAAAACCTTAAATCCCACACTGGACCAGAATCCCGGTTTGAGTTCTAAGGCCTGCCAGTCAAAAGCATTTTTAGAGGTACTCAAACCACTCTCAGAAGGTGTTGGGGCAGGCCTGGCAAGGACAGCTTGCCTGCGGTCTAGTGTGAAGGCTCTGATGACCTGAGCGGTCACACAGAGACGGGCACAGGAATCACCCATCCAGGAGCTGCAGTGGTGGGTTCTCCGCAGCGTGTGCCAGCTCTAGCCTTGCCGGGCTTCGGTACAGGGCAGCCGTAGCTCTAGTGATTCCAAGTGAGAAAGGCTGGAGAAAAATGGAAATGTTAGTTTGGGGATGGATAGCCAAATCTCGGAGAAATCAGAGGAATTCAGGATCCAGTTAGAGTTAGAAAACAAAACCTCACAAATAACTGTACTAGCAGCTAAGATCCATAAGTTTAACTGAAACAACATCTCTCTACAGTTACTCCGATTTCTATCAAAGGTAATCAGAAATCAGAATGATTTCTTTGCAAAGTCAGTCCAGTCTCATTAAAGTTGGCCTGATTATTTGCACAAGGGCAGCATGAATAGTGAATGGCCAAACAGGCTCTTTTAAGTCTGTTCCTCTGGAACTTTTCATAAATGTCAGATTGGGGAGCACCTGGGTGTCTCGGTCAGTGAAGCATCTGACTCTTGGTCTCAGCTCGGGTCTTGATCTCAGGGTGGTAAATTCAAGCCCCATGTTGGGCGTGGAACCTACTGAAAAACAAAACATGTCAGATTCAACTTGTAAAAGGTTCTCAAGGCTGGGAAGGCAATCCAAGGACTCACCATCAGATTTCACCGGCAACACATACGGATTTGGATGAATTCCTGTCTTCTCGAGGTCCCCCAAATATCCTGAGATCCCTGGGCCTGCCAGGTGGAGCCTTCATCAGTTGAGAAAGATGTACCCAAGGCTTGATACTTTGTAATTTCGCAGGAGCCTCAGTGGTCAAGAGTCCTTGGTGCGGTCCTTTTGCAAAAGCATCGAAGTAAAACAAACTGTCCAACTTTAAAAATGCCTATGGTCCAGGTTCTGATGAGCATTCATTTTATAAGAATACGTGCTTCTTTCTGTGGCGTATGACCATTTAAGGAATTAACTGGACAATATCGACAGGTTTCTGTAAACTCCCAACAATTTCTAGACGGTCTGTTAGTAACATACCCACGTATATAACCCAAAGAAAGTTTATCGCTTATTTGACAATACTTCCTACATAACTGAACATACCAAATCAACCAAAGTAATCTCAAATCTCAATGTTAATTTGAGGTCAAAAACTCCACTTAGAATTCGATTTTGGGAAAATGTCAAAATGCCTGAACATGTGATTAAATAGGGTCATAGATCATTAGGAAATAGTGACTTAGTTAACCCAAGTGACAAGAACATGGTAAGGCAAACACACAAGGTTACGTAGGTGTGAAACTACTTAGCTCCTCTATTGTTGAGGGAACTGGGTTTTCTCAGGAAATCAAAACCCTGAAAAAGACAACATGAAGCATGGCAAGTTATTTTGAGAAGACAAAATCTTTTCTGTCCTGGGAAAGCACTTAAAAGGAGGAAAAAACAAAATAAAACAAAAAACCTTCATTATAGTTTAAGAGCAGATCGATCGATAATCTTAAAAAAAATACACAACTTGTCTTTTTAAAAGAAAATCTTGTAATTTTGCACCAAGGTTCTTTTGATATTAAAACCCATTCTTTGAGAACTTTAATGCATCCCAGTGTTAGTGTTTGACCACACATAAAATTCCTGCCCCAAGAGGCCTTTCCACAGACCTTGCCCACAGATGCCTATCCATTCAGATTCTGTCCTAGGTTTTCCCTTCTTTTCCCTCTTTTGGTTTTCATTTACAAAAAAATACTATTGATAGTAAAGCTTTAAAAAAGAAAAATAAAAATAAAAAAAAGAATTTCGAGCACACAAGAAAAATACGTCCCCTGCCCTCTACACACGTAGCAACGGTTTTCCTTTCTCATCTGAAATAGCCCTTGTACTCTTTCCTTTACCCAAACCTCTTCCTACCTCATCACTGCTGTTCTCTAAAACACATCCTGTTTTTCTCAGAAAAAGTTTCCCTTATTTCTAGTTTTACTTTTATTAGAATTATTAGCTCTCAGAAACCTTCGTTTCTAATGAAAATGAAAGTCAGCAATTCTGAACTGTATAATCCAGCATTCTTTAAATTGCCAAATTAATATATTTTGCAATGTGCTTTCTCAGGACATTTCTAAAATATGGCCCAGGGCCTATTTACTCAGATTCAAAGATCTTCAGCTTTTCTGTAATAAGCACCCTGAAGTGGATAAGCCTACGTTCAGTGCTAATGCTCCAGTATTTCATGGTATTTAGATATCACCTAGATGTTCCATGAATTTCCATCACCTACCTTCAATTACCAGTCCTCTAAGGGTGAAACTAAAAAAAAAATTGAGGAAATTAAGACACACCATAAAACACATTTAGTGTTAAGAAGTTCATTTATAAGCTTCTATCCCACTCACATCTAAATAATTCACTTGTATTTCAATTACTCATGAAAAGTTCATTAAATCTTCAAAAGCAAATGATCACGTGATTTTTCTCATGGACACATTTTGCAGCAGAGCTACGGGCGCTTACGTGACTAATAACCCGGCTAGAACAGGAGGGGTAGGTCTGCGTTGTATCTCATCTCGGTAACCCTGAAGACCTGTCTGATCTAATCTAGCCAACAACTAGATTTACTGAGGATTATCCTAAATAATGTTCTTAAAAATCATTTGATTAGTCTCTATTATATTTCTGAGAGTCAAAGTATTTAAGTTGGTGAGCACTTATTTTTCTTCAGGCCATCTAAGTAAAGACAAATTTTTGGCATTGTTGTCTAGAGGGACACAACACTCATGCACAGGCTTACCTCGGAGATATTGGGGGTTCAGTTCCAGATCACAAGGTCTATGCAATAAATTTTGTTTCCTCATGCATATAAGCTGTGTTTCCGCGCTGCCGTAGTTACTGCGGTCCGTTAGGGGCTGCAGCAGATCTCAAATACCTGAAGTGTTTTCATTACTAAAAACTGCTTATCATGATTTGATCTTTCAGTGAATGGTCTCCCTTGCTGGTGGAGGGTCTTCTCTGGGTGTTGAAGCTGCTGACCGATCACCACTCGATCACCCCCACAGAAGGTGCAGGGGCTAAAGGCCAGGGCGGCTGTGGCCAGTTCTTAAGAACAGAGCTTGCCGCATTGACGGGCTCTTCCTTTCCTGAAGGGTTTCTCTGTAGCCTGCAACGCTAGTTGACAGCATTTGACTCACAACGGAGTTTCAGAATTGGGGCTGCTTTATCAACTAGGTTCAGGTAATATTCTAAGTCCTTTGTTGTCATTTCAAATCTTCACAGCACCTTCACCAGGAGGTGATTCCATCTCAAGAAACCGAACCTGCTTTACTTATTCTGAAGAAGCAATTCCTCATTCGTTCAAGTTTGATCCCGAGATCACAGCAGTTCAGTCCCATCTTCAGGCTCCACTCTGGTTCATTGAAATGACTTCCTCCACATAAGTCTTGAGCCCCTCAGAGTTGCGAGGCTTGGAATTATTGCCCCAACTGTTTCATGTTGGTATTGTGATCTCCCACCACAATTATGAACGTCTCAAAGGCATGTAGGAGGATCAGTCCTTTCCCAAAGGTGTTCAATTTTCTTTGCTCAGGTCCATCAGAGGAATCACGATGTCTGGCAGCCACAGCCTTACAAAATGTTTTTCTCAAAACTTGATCGTTGAAATGACTCCTTGATCCACGGGCTGCAGAAGGGATGCTGTGCTAGCCGCATGAAAACAACATGAATCTCATGGGACATCTCCATCAGACCTCTTGGCTGACCAGGTACACGGTCAATGAGGAGTCCTATTTTGAATCTTTTTCTGAGGTCTCAACAGTGGGTTCAAAATCAACCATGTTACGAACAGTGGAGCAGTCGCCCAGGCTTTGTTGCTCCATGTACAGAGCGCAGGCATAGCTTTAGCATAATAATGTCCCTAGGATTTTCAGAAATGTTCACGAGCACCGGTCTCAACTTGAAGTCATTAACTTCTAACAAGAGCGTCAACCTGCCCACTGAAGCTTTGAAGCCAGACACTGTCTTGGTCTCTCCAACTGTGAGAGTCCCAGATGGCATCTTTTCCCACCGTAAGGTGATTTCATCTACGCTGCACAACTGTTTAGTACAGCTACTAGAAGTTTAGCTTAGCCAGGCCTTCTGGATAGCTAGCCACTTCACCTTGCACTTTTGTTAGAGAGACAGCCTCTTGAACATCATGAACCAACCTCTGCTGACTTCACACATTTCTTCTAGAGCTTCCTCACCTCTTTCAGCCTTCACAGAATTGAAGAGAGTCAGGCCCTTACTCTGGAAGGGGCTTAGGCTTACGGGAATGTTGTGGCTGGTTGGATCTTCTATCCAGACCCCTAAAACTTTCTCCATGTCAGCAATAATGCTGTTTTACTTTCTTCTCATTCGTGTGTTCACTGCAGAGCTTTTAAATTCCCTCGAGAACTTTTCCTTTGCATTCACAACTTAGCTCACTGTTTGGTGCAACAGGCCTAGCTTTTGGCTTATCCCAGGTTTGATGTGCCTTCTTGCCAAGTTCAATCATCTCCAGCTTTTGATTTCCATTGAGACCTGGGACTCTTGCTTTCACTTGAAGGCTCAGAGGCCATTGCAGGGTTATTACCTGGCCCAATTTCAGTGTTGCTGTAGCTCAGAGAAGAGGGAGGCCTGAAGAGGAGGGGAGTTACAGGGGAACGGCCAAGGGTGGAGCACTCGGAACACATGTTCATGGATTAAGTGGCTGCGGTTCGCGGTGCCCCAGAATTACACTAGTAACGTCAAAGATCACAGATCGCAGGCAACCATAACAAGTAGGAGGAAGTTTGAAATACCGTGACAATCACCAAAATAGGGCACAGACATGATGAGCAGATGCTGTTGGAACAACGGCGCTGACAGACCTGCTAGTGCTGGTTGGCCATAAATCTTAAAAAAGCTAAATATGTAAGGCACAAGAAAGCAAAACCCAACCGAGGGGCAGGCCTCTGTACGTGTCACACACACACAAAGCTAAAAATGCAGAGACCCTCTAGCTTCTGTTCCAAACTTCAGCCACGAAGCAGCTACAACACAAAGCACACCAGTTTGTGAATATCAACTGAATCCAAATTTACGCGGGCAGGTGTAACCGTCAATTTACACGGCTCAAGTTTTGGTTTTTACCAGTATTTATGGAAACGACTTGCAAGATAGGTATTTGCCTTTTGTCAGTAATCTTACGGAGGCGGTGGATTAGATCTTGGTAGGTTTTAAGGCAGCTCTTTCCTGGGGCACCTGGATGGCTCAGTTGGTTGAGTATCCGACTCTTAGTTTCAGCTCAGGTCACGATCTCAGAGCCCTGGGATCGAGCCCTGCGTCGAGCTCCCGACTGGCCTGGGAAGTCTGTTTGGCTTCCCTCTGTCTATCCCTCCCTTGGCTCATAAATTTTTTTTAAAGCCTTTTTTTTATTCTCTTGCAGGTGACGTGCTTGGTGTTTTAGTTACCTCCTGGGCTGCTGCTATTTCAAAGACATGGTGAGATTTAGAGATCTGCAAGGAACAGAGAAGTAACGCAAGTGCACTTTTAGGAGTTTTAAGGTGTAGTTCTCTATTATGAGAAGTCTAGGGGGAGATTCGTATTTAAGGTTTTCCTTCATTTTCTTAAGAGCAGTACCAGTCTGTCCCTGAAGTCCTCCTCTCTCACAAGGTCTACAAGCACAGAGATGAAGAGGGGAGGTATTGACGATGGTAGCAAGAGCTCTGAACTGTTTCTAGAGCCGTATTTCTGGTTTTGTAAGAATTTCTGAGGATAGCTGCTTTTAATTTCTCAAAGCATTGGGTTGCAGCCAGACTAATACCAAGGGTTGATCTGTCCCTCCATTACCTCTTTGCTTCTTTAGATCAGGGAGTAGACCCCCATGTTTGATGGAAGTGAAACGATTTCTGGGAGTGGCAGGGTTTGAGGCAGGCAACTTTTAGAAATCTGTATAAAGCATTCAATAATGGCCTGTCGTTTTCCTTTTTCTGAGTGTATGATTCAACCTTTGAGCAACTCAACTGAGGGGGAAAAGCTTCTGCTATTGCTTCTATCAGCCCTGAACACTAGTCCCCAAGATGATCCATTTCCTGACACTTGTAGGAGGGCCTGCCAGAGTCTGGTCATCAGCCTCCTCCGTGGGGTGGGGGTGGGGGGGCACCTCGGCCTTGTCTCAACTTCAAAATCTAATCACCCTTAAGCAGCTAGTCAAGTGCCCTGGGAGTAGCGAGAAGACCTTTCCATGCCATTTTAATTCTTTTCTGAATTGGGAAGGGTCTTCTAAGAATGAGTAATTTAAAAGATCTGCTGCTGTCCGAGGGCTGTGAATTCTTTGCGGTGGGGTGAGGGGCACCCAGAATACACCCACGAGGAACACTGCGTGGGAAGGCTCGAGTTACTCAGGCCCTAGAGCTTCTGCTCAATGCACTTCTTGGCTTTCGCATTGACACGGACACCTGCTCCCCTGGGCCTGGAGATCCGGTGGGAGTGCCCTCTGGAAGTCCTGTAGGGAAAGGGAAGGTAGAACGGGCAGTTTGTGCATAGGGTGGAGGACTCTGGGGGCTAAGGGAATTTGCTGAGGACATGGGGCAGGATCTGGAGAAGGGTGACTGACGCTGCATGTGGACTTTAATTGTTGCTCTACATCTAGTATCTGTCATCTCGTTATGGGACTCCCCAGGGCCCGTGATTACGCTCATGTCTTTTATTTTGGTCTTTCCATAGGTAGCAATAAGACGGTTTAGGAGTCCTGTGTAAATGGTTTTCAAATATACAGGTTTCTCCAAATCAAGGATTCTGTCATCTGGCCATTAAAAAGTACACTATTTTCTTAATCTCAGTGCAACCTCAACCACTAGGTCTTTTCATGGCAGAATAATGGACCTAAGCAGCATCCCAATAAAGGATGCGGAACCTGCAGCCATCACAAGATGCAAAAGCTCACTGCCAGAATGAGCCCAAGGAAGCCAAGACCTCTGCGGCACAGGCGGAGAGGATGGGGCGGCACAAGCGGCGTCCCCGCTTTTCCACAAACATGAGACCCCTCCAGTCACAGGCCTGCTCACCTGTGACACGGGGTAGGCACTACTGCAATGGGACCTTCCTGGACTGACCAATTAGGGTCAAGGTGACAAAGGCCCTTAGGGACCCCTTAGGACAAACCCCCCGAGAAACCAGAGAAAGTTAAAAATTTTAGAGTTCTATCCAAATATCAGACTGGAATTCAGGATTCGGTTTATAGGTAGAAAACACACCTCTGAGACCATTAAAAGCCCTAGAATCTTTATCCACACAGGTTATTAAATAATTTCTCTACAATTACCCTTATTTCTACTCAAAGATAATCAAGACTATTGTTTGCCAAAGTCTGAACATGGCCTGATCATGTGTGTAAGTGCAGTAAAAATAGTGGTTGACCAGATAGCTTCTCATAAATCTGCTTTGCTGGCTTAAGGAATGTCAGATTGGACTTCTAGAAGTCCCAAAGGTAGGAAGCCAATCCGATAAGACAATAAGACTCACCATCAGATTTTACCTGCAGCAACTGTAAGATTTGGGTTCTTTTCTTCAAGGTACCCCAAATATCCAGAGGCTCCTGAGCCTGCCTAGAAGGGACCACCCTCACTCAACTCGTCTTGCTGCTGGGAACCCTGTAAGCAATGCACCAGGCTGATTTTTCTGAGGGGTACTACTGGCCCCACAATTCAATTTAGTTCATTAAAGCTGTTGGGTCAGCTCTGAGTCTTTACATATCATTCTCAAATACGAGGTCCTGGTCCAAGTCTTGTTAATACAGCCAAAGTTTCCATTTGGGCTCTGTTACAGAGAGGACAGATGTTCACTGAACTTTTGCAAACAGTATTGTTTTCGTGGTGATAAGCTAAGAGCGTCTGCATTCCGGAGGGGTCAGGTAGGAAGAAAAAGATAAATCTTCCATCTTTGCTCACATAGGTCTATTTTACCCAATTGTTGAGAGCTTAAGGGAAAAATGGTTTATCTGGAAAAACAAAAGAACGATGCTTTTTAAAAACCCTGTAGCTATTAAGATTGGTCGGTTCATTCAGGCTCACGTAATTCTTGTTGATGTTCATCTTTTCTCGGGAGTTGTACCAGCCCTGTTTCCCCACCGGAGTTCTGCAGATCCCTACCCTGTTCAGTCATATGATCCCACAGTTGTCAGAAACCTGTCCTGTCAGAGTCCTTTCCAGGAGTCTCCCTGAAGATGAAACAGTTTTACACACACACTTGCCCCAAAGCTTCAGAATAAGTCACTGTATAGGACAAAGACTTAGGCATGGCCACGTTCACGTATCTCCGAGGTCACAGGATAAGGAGATATATTACGAGGCAAGAATTAAGGAACAAGTTAAGGCGTAAGTGGACGGTATTGTCAAGTCCCTATGAACTGGAAGCAGGTTCTAGGATACCTGTATTAATGACCTATCCACATATATAACTGTAGGTTTATTTGACAACCCACCCTACGTCACTTAGCATACCAAATAAACCTAATCTAACAGCTCTCTTTTACAATGTGAAAGAAGGCTTTTGAAATTTTCCCGGGACCTGCTGGGAAACCTCAAAGTTAATTTGAGCTCAAAAAGACTATTAAGCATTTGATATTGGGAAAACACCAAAAGGTTTGACCATTTGATTAAATAGGATCACAGGTTAAAATAATGATCTATTTAGGGGACATGGCAACACAGAGGATTGTAAAGGCAAGTCCTGAACTTTACGTATGTGTGAAACTGCTCAGCACCCATGATAGGGGGACTGGGTTTTTCTTACAAAATCAGGATGAAAACATGAAGCTTAGGAAGTTATTTGATAAGATTTTTGCTATCCAGGCAGATTACTTAAAAAGAAAAATAGGGCTCCTATTGAGGAAACATCTAAAAGTTTTTTTTTTTTTAAAGAAAATAGGGGGCGCCTGGGTGGCTCAGTCGTTGAGCATCTGCCTTCGGCTCAGGGCGTGATCCCAGAGCCCTGGGATCGAGCCCCGCATCGGGGTCCTCTGCTGGGAGCCTGCTTCTTCCTCTCCCACTCCCCCTGCTTGTGTTCCCTCTCTCGCTGGCTGGCTCTCTGTGAAATAAATAAATAAAATCTTTAAAAAAAAAAAACAAAACAAACCCCATATTCTAATTTTGCACTCGTGTAATGATATTAAAACTGTTTTGAAAGCTTAAATCTATTCCAATCTTTGTCCAAGTACACACAAAATTCCTCTCCCAAGATTCCTTTTCCACGAATCTTCTACAGCTTTTTTATATATGCTCAGACTTTTTTTCCTGGTTCTTTCCCTTTTTCTCGTTCTGGAACAAGCCGTCATTTACTTTCCTTCCTACTTTCATATGCAGCTGTTTCCTATATTGTTTCGAGGTAGTTTTAATTACACATCGATCAGACTTTCGAACTTTTAAACTCCTTAATTGCTAGTGGAAACTAAGCAATTGTGGATATTACACTTCCATTCTGTGGATTGGCCAACTGACAAATGCATTTGAGTTGTAGAAACATTTTTCCTCACGGTAAATTCTCCGGTGTGGCATTAAGCTGTGGTTTCACCCTCAGTAGTATTGTGGCTGGGCCAGCCGTTGTGGTTCTTACGACTGCCAGACCCCCTCAGCAATAACCATCAGGAAACCTTGATAAAATAAAGGTTTATTCCTTACAAGAGCTGGAAGTTACAGAACACACCTGGGGCCACACAGTGAGGTCACAGATAGAGGGAGAGTGTGCACATGGGCCTGGGGTTCTGCTCCTTTTGAGGCCAGGAGTGGGGGGCCTAGGGTTTCCCAAGCTCACTGTTTACTAGTAAATCTAAAACCTAAGAGCAGGAATTTAAAGCATGGGAAGAGAAAAAAAAAAAAGTGGTCTAAATGGTCAGTTATCAATATCAACCAAGATCTCCAAACAAAAAAGCCTGGGGGGGGGGGAGGGCAGCGGGGAGCAGGAAGCCTGGCTCATTATCAAATTGTGTGGCTGGCAACATGCTTACTGGAGGGTGCCATCATTGGCGGGGGGGGGGGGGCGCTGGGAGGGTCAACAGTTAAGGCAGGCACTCGAGTTACAGAAAAGGGACACACACCTCTCTCAGGGCTTACTTGCAGGCATAAGACAGGTTTACTTACAAACCCAAATACACTTAGTTCCTCTGTAAAAGGAAGCCAAGAGTGGATAAACCTATGTTCAGTAGTTCACGTTCAGTATTTTATTGTACTTGCAAAGAATGCAGTCAATGAATATCTAGCAGCTCTCTCCACGCACCTCTGAGGCTTCAAGTCACCAAAAAGATTTTTGTATTTTAAGGCAACATACCATACAGTGTGATTTGTTGGAAAGTTAACTTTTCATCTTACAAATATTTACTTGCTCTTCACGATTGTTTAGTCGTGAAAGTGTCCCACTGAACAGCTAACCATCTTCCATCATCTTTCCTTCTGAAAAATTCTGTAAGAGACACATGAGCTTATTTGACTTTTAGTGAAAGTAGAATAAAGTATTCTATTTAATGCTGATAATTCTGAAGACATGGCCCATTTTAATTAAACCAACAATTTAAACTATATTTACCAAAGATTATTCTGGATCACAGGATCTTGAAAAATAGTTCAGTTTCTCTATTTGAGAGTACACCTGATATAAACACTTGTCCTTAAGCAAATTAATGGAGTTCCTTGGATTCACCAAAACTTGTAGAGGTAAAAAAAAAAAATTATATAAACAGACATATGTGCAATGGAATCAGATCTCATAACTTTCAATTTATTTTTTTTTTTAAGATTTTATTTATTTATTCGACAGAGATAGAAACAGCCAGCGAGAGAGGGAACACAAGCAGGGGGAGTGGGAGAGGAAGAAGCAGGCTCATAGCGTAAGAGCCTGATGTGGGGCTCGATCCCACAACGCCGGGATCACGCCCTGAGCTGAAGGCAGACGCTTAACCGCTGTGCCACTCAGGAGCCCCATAACTTTCACTTTAAAATTTCAGCCATAAGATATTAACAATAACGTACAACTCACTAATTTATAAGAAATAGATTCACACTATTGTTTCTGGATGATAGAAGAAGTCTCCTTGCTCAGATGGCTCATGTTTTTTGGCTAGTATTTGTGGAAGAAACTTAAGCTATTTCATAAGCCCGGTTTTTAATATGTTAAGCTTCTGGAAAAGAATTACCTTGTTTCCAGAAGAAAAGGTACAGGTGCCAATTCCACCAAGAAGGACTCTTGTTCCCAAAATTCAGATCTTTTGCAGTATCTGAAAGCCTTTTGATATGAATAAGGGAGGCTTTGGTAAGAACCCATATTGATCTAATTGCATTATCTGCAGTTTGCTTCTTCAGGTCAG